>NC_142702.1:6742716-7464696 GCF_029339155.1 Prunus mume
AGTAGAATCCTCAATACTCGTGCACTTGTGACAAGTCCTACACATGCAGATTACCCTGCTAAAGGTCTACAAAACACTCCATCAAGGGTGCCCGGGTTCTGATCATATCCAAGTATCCACTTCCATGTATCCAAGTATCCATGTCTACTGTTTCCAAGTATTAGTATCCAAGGGAAGGTACATATAATAGTACACATCATGTATCGAGGAAAACAATACAACAGGGGAATCGTTTGGCTGAACCACATGGAGGAATCCTCAACAATCATGTGGTGAGGGACGAACCGTCCAACCAGGTGGGCTCACCAGATGCACAACAGAATCCTCAATACTCGTGCGCTTGTGATAAGTCTTACACGCAGAGACTACCTCGCTAAGGGTCTACGGTAACACCTTTTTAAGGGTGCTCGGGTTCCGATATATCCAAACTATAACCACAGTTTCCAAGTATCCATTAATTCCATAATCAGTATCCAATAGGGTACATGAGATGGGGTGTCATCGCCAAAATCCAAAATACACTTTCATAAACTACTATATAATAAAGATAATACTCTCAAAATCAAATTTCCAAAACAAATCATTTCCATATGAAAAAAATATATATAATAAAATAATACTCATACTTCCTTTTTTAAAACCATATTAAAACCATAATTAAGAAAAACATTGAGACTAGATAAGCCCATTCGATTTAATTAATATTCAAATCACTATTCATATACTTAGAAAATATACAACCTCTGAAATTCCCACAAGAAAAGATAATAAAATCCAAAACACAATATTTAAATTTCCCAAAACCATAGCCCATCAATATATACATACTAATTCCGACATTTTTTAAGATATTGCAAATCAAAGTCCGATAACCACATAAACTAATGCACCAAAACCAAAATCCATAACATACCCAAAGTCACCATAGCTGAGTTTCACCATCCGTCTTAGCCGACATCTCAACGATTTACTAAAACCAAGACAATCTACCAAAATTTTGGCAGAGTCTCCCCTGTAAAATGCTCAAACCAACAATAAACAACCTGCAATAATTTACAACAATATACAATCCAACTGCCAGCATGCTTTTAACATACTACAATCCAACACAAAATGGCCTCCGGCCTCAAGTAGTAGCCTAACATGGGCAATAACAGAGCGTCACAGAATTTGTTTACAACATAGAAAGAATTTATACAGACCCTATCAACACGACAAGCTTGGAGCTCGTGACTTGCTCGAATGCAGAGCAACTATGCAACAAATAAAGTTTCACTTTAAATCAACATAGTAACCCCACCATGTAAAAATAATGCTCTAGCATGCAGTTTCACAATTCAGAAACCAAAACTCAAACACAAAAATCCCAAAGTCCAAAACATCTCCACATCTCAAGCTCATAACTCATTTCCCAAAATATATGCAACTCTCAACAACCCGTAAATACCCATATATAAATATATATATATAGCTAGGACTCTAGTATAGTATATATACTCCTCTCCATACTAATGTACCGGGGAGACAATCCAACCGGGGGATTGTTGGTGAGGATTTCGAACACTAACCGCGTCCGGGATGAGTAGTCCAACCGGGGCGGAACTCCATAGCTCACAGCGATGTAGCTCACAAATCTCATATCAAGTCCTATTCATCATGTGTGATGATACTCAACAATGCGCATATGGAAAGTGTCTCACATGTGTGAGACCCGTAATCTCATGGCCTTCCCATGTGTGGGAAGCCTAGTAACTAGGGAATGGTACTCACCTACCATACTCATATATCTCCCAACCATCCATCAAACTCCTAACTTTCCACAAACTCACCACAACAACCTCTCATACTCTATACATAGACAATATAGATAGCCATCCCAAAATCCATATCAACATAATCATCATACTCAAATATATATGTCTATACTCAAAATACATAACCAAGACATATAAACATATTCAAATCATCAACCAAAGACTTATTAAATCAAAGTCACCATCATTTAAAGTATATGCACAAAACTTTCATAATTAAAACCATGCATATGCTTAAAACAAAGTCCACTCACAAGTAATCCCAAGCTGCCGGTCCGTGAGGGTCCTCTTGTGATCAACAAAGTACCTATTCCAAGATACAAATCCTTGATTAACAGCGTACCTCCAAAACGGAAATTCACTAAAGGAAAAACTTAAATCCCCAAGTTCCGGTGCGCTCCGTCCAAAAACATCCTAAGGTCGATTCTGATTGAATTACGCACGGTGTTCGCGATTTCCTAAACTTCACATTATTGAATCGGAACATCCGGGCTCCAATTCACGATCCGCGAATTCCTACAGGTTTCTAAGAGTACCTAAATCAACATACTTCAATTTGAAGCGATCCAACGGTCGAACTTATCGAACCCGGATAGCGATATCAAACGATATCCAAATTGAGATCCGCGAACAACCTAAGGATCTCACGGGACGAAAAACAACTACCCACCTTGCCCACGCTTGCGCTCACCCTTCCCATCCTAGATACTACTCGAAGAATGGAGCAACTTTTTCAAATTCTTGAAATCCAAAACCTAGGTTTCCAATTCGAGAATTAACTAAATCTATCAAAACCTATCCCACAGAACACACAAAATGGATGAAACCTGAGGAGATTTCCAGGTCGATGTGAGTCAGGGTTTCTGTGGGGCATCTCGTCGGACGGGGTGGTCGGAGGTGGCGGCTGTGTGGTGGTTTCCGATCGGTGAACTGAGGTAAATGTGAAAAAATCAGATTTTATTACTTGAAATAATTACAGTTTTTTTGATCGCCAAAACTTAAATCTCCGGCGGTCCCAAAATCTTCCCGGATAAGAAAGTGACCAAAATCACCCTTAACCCAGGAGTAATTTAATATTTTCCCTTAATTAAATTAAATAGGAAAATAAACGGGGTCGGGGTGTTACAATAGCCCTTATTATTCACTTTCCAAGACACCATTTTTACCGCATCAATATCCAATGTACCCACAACTCAAACACATCGACATATATTTGAGCATAAACATGTAATCGACATTTAATTAGATCCTTACTACCACTAAACCCCTCTATCAAGACATTAATGAATTATAATAACAATTATCAAAATAAAGCGATAATAATAATATTAATGATAACAACAATGATAATAATAATAATAATAATACTAACAAAAATAATCCTTGGAAAACCCATAGAAATCTTTTTCTTTCTAGTTTATCATAGAACTTTAGTGAGCCTCTTGCTACCTACTTTCCGTTCCATCTTATTCACATTTTGCTTAAACATATTGCTTGTTGATATATAATTTGACTTTTCCTAGCATATCAAAAGGCACAAATACATCTTGGATCACGGAAATTTTAAATTCTTTCTTTCTAGTTTAGTAATGAATATTTGGGGATTCAAACTTGAAATTTATTCCGAAAAACGGGATGGTCTCAAAAGACATGTGGTCAATAGTTTGGTCAAACTTACCATTTCTGGTCAACCAGCCTTCTGGGTCCACTGACCTCCGATTTCAAATTCGAAAGTTCCTAGAGGTCCAACAAAGTTTCTAAAAGTTTGGTCTCGATCGAGTAGTCGAATTGCTCACGATCGAGCAGTCAAATTGCTCATGATCGCACGATCCGACGATCACTGTTTTACCCAAACTTTGAGTCATTGAATCGGAGCATTCAATACTTCGGTTCTTAATTCGTTAATTCCTACACTATCCTAGAGGTACTTAGATCAACAAATTTCAAAATGAAATCGATCCAACGGTCCGAATATATCGAACTCGGATAACGCCTAATATGCGTAAGTCCGTTCGACCGTCAAACGATGACCAAATTCAAATCCGAGCATACCGTCGCGCTCAGGACGACATGGGGAACATTCCCAAATGGGTTACCCAATGGCCCACATGCCGCCACACTTGCCGGCAACGAGTGGGTAGCTTGAGAAAATTTCGGCAATTGGAAAATTCTCAAAACACTCATCAATACATATATCTACGTGATTAGGACAACGAGTGGAGCAACTTTTGTTTTTCGGCGATGACCAAAAAGTGACCGGAACTTGTTGGAAACTCGAGTTGAAAACTTGCCAAAAATTTTATTCGAAAAACGAGTTTCAAAACTTCAAAATCAATCCTAATCAACCCAACCATCTGCTAGAGCACGTTGAAAGGATGAGAAAGCATACCTGGATCGACAAATTTGGTAGCCAAAATCGTCAGAATTGACAACCGAAAGTTTACACAAAATCCATGTTTTGAGCAATTTACGATGGGTGGAGCGGCGGGCTGTATTGGAGGTGGGATGGGTCGGGAAGAAGAAGGCGGCCCGGTCATTTTGGTACTAGTCCCGTCGGGATGAGAGAACTAACGACAAAAGAATGGCCAGCTGGATGTTGTGCAAAATGAGAGAGAGAGAGAGAGAGAGAGAGAGAGAGAGAGGAAGAACAATCTGGTTTATAAAATTTCAACTTCGAGTTATTTACGGTTGTGCCACTGCACTTCAGTTGATCGTAAATTCTTCGTTACAACTCTGATTTGGGCCCACTATGTGTCTACGAACTGGTATCAAGGCGCTCTATGCAACGGTGCTATTAAACTCCTAAAAATCCTATCGGATTAAAGAGTGACCAAAATGACCCTATCCCAAGGACAAAATTTGTAATTTCATAATTTAAATAAATTTAACAATTTAACGAATAATTAAAATTGGGGTCGGGGTGTTACAAATGAGTACATAAGTAAAATAATAGTATTATTTGTACCATGTTTATTTAAACATGTGGTTAGCAATATGGTATAATTTGAAATTAAAACTAAGTACAACAAGACTTCAAATAAAAACAATATTAAACTAACAGATTTTCTCTTATGTGGACGTCCACATGATACCATGTATTTTGTATCTACCCATCCTTGCTTTCCTCTATGTTTTCAATGACGTCTGTATACAAGAATAATTGATTAAACTAAACATCAAACATCAAGAAGGATTTAGTCATCTAGATTTTAATAGAGATCATAAACATAAGGTGACCAATCATCCCAAGATGACCACCAATAATGATAATTGGGGGACTTCGTCTTCCCTATTTGTCCTCCTAATCTACGATCGGGAATCTATAGTAGTGAACGTTAGTTGCACCTACCTACCATACAAGCTTCCATGTTCCACAAGGACTCTTGTGAAGCTCCCTATAATACTTCCAGAAAGTCTAGCATAAGTACAACCTTAGTATTGCTTTGGACACCTTTGGGAGTAGTAAATAATGAGGCCATTCCACGGTAACATAACGAGTATGGTGAGTTTAGGGTTCATGGTAACATGTGTGTTGTTGACATACGAGACTGACGGAGCAAAATAACTACAAATGTTACACCATGTGGACATTACCCTAGCATCGAACCCACATACTGCCCCAACTCACAAACATTGAATGCTGTGATGGCCAAGGGATGGAGACCCCTAAGTACACCCCTTTAACTGAAAATTCACACACAAGTCACAACACACACACTCAATGACCTCAGCAGTTCACAAACACGAACCCCTTCTCTACATCTATATGAACCCTACCCCATGCATTTGTCACATCCTCCTCAATGTCACAAATGAGAATCATTTTACACTTTCTCCTTTCTAAAAAAATGGTCATTCTATATAATGACCTTTTCTTCCTCGTTAGGAATAACCCCTCACCTCTACCCTTACATTCTCTAAACACTCTCAGTCTCAAGTTCAACTACCCTATATCAACCTTCATCCCCATTGCACTCATGAAATTTTCAAGGATTTATTAACTTCATGATCTTAAGCACCTCAAACCAAGAACAGTTCTTATTTGAATGGATGATCCTACTATGAACATTCTATATAACTGTTAGGCTACCTTTCTACATATTATATTGTTGATGTCCAAAAATGGATTCCACTTATAAATGGATCTGCAAGGGAAGAATGCAAAGGTGAAGACCTTGGCACTAGTGTGATACCAGCCAAAGGCTCTCCGATGTTTAAGTTAGTTTAAGGATGGAGTGTGTAAGTAATTGGTCAGAGTAAGAGTTTTAGTGTCGAATTACTGTTACTTGGTCCATTGGGGTGAGAGCCCTTTTTATATAAGTAAAGTGGGGAGCACACTTGGTTGGTATTTCAATGTGGGACTATAGGCGTCACTCTAGGGGCTACCATATGAACCTAAATGAAAGTGGCACGACATGTGCCTTCGCTAGGCCGCATAGGCAGGTTTGATAACTGAAAGCTGATCCCTGCAAATGATTAGTGTGAGCCCTAGTAGCTGGCTTGAGACATATAGGCCTTTTCTTGTGTGGTCATTCCTGGTTGAGAGAGTCCGATCAGATATGGGACAAACATATATGAACCCCGTTGCATTCCAGAACGTCCCTTTGTTTTGTCGCGACGAAGGTTGTTAGGGTGCCCAATTATCACCTACCAGTAGATTTCTTATGTGCTCTACTTGGTCTCCAAGGTTGCTATGATAACCTTGTCTTTCGTCATCCAAGCTTTGCCTGTTCTCCTAGGTTGCTATGCTTGATTCAGTTGGCATGCTGGCGTTACCAAGGTTTTACGAATATTCGTCTAAAGGTAGTAGAATATGTGACATCTCCACCGCGTCATGGAAGACATTTTTAATTTACATGTTCATTTCAATGTCGTGGTAAGTGCATTATAAACTATATTCAATGAGGCTCATATAGAACGCATCATGGATGACATAATTTAGTGATGAGTATTTTAGACACGTCATTGAAAGGCATGTTTGTTGTATTGACTATATTGGTCTTAAGTTCTATAGTTTATATGATCAAAACAACCTCTCCACATCTATATAAACCCCAACCTAACCCACTCCATCCATCATAGCCTCCTTGATGTTAGGACTGATAATCTTTCTTGCACATTCTTCTTTATAAATAAATATTAAAAACATTCCATTCCCTCCAATGACACATTTCTTTCTCCTTTTGCATAACTCGTAATCATTGGGAAATTAGGGACCTTACCACGTGTTCGGCTAACTAAAGAACCAATTTACACTTCAGAAGTTCATATATCTACTCACGTGCCTAACTTTTAAAGATAACATAATAATATTAGTTAGTACCTCTATTTAAATTAAATGACACTTTAATAACAAAGAAAGTGTGCCATACTCTCCAAGGTACAAGTCTCATATTGTTCCAAAATTGATACAATTGGACTCAGATTGAAAAATCGAGTGATTGGACAAAAACATGGCATCAAAGGTCGCCGGAAAAGATGTCATACTGTCATATATGTCATAGGCACAAAGTCCAAAATTAAAAAACAAGAGTACTATTAGTTTGAAACATCCACTTCAATCTTTATGGTATCCATGGAAGAAGCCAACAAAGTTTAAACTTCATGTAGATCTACATATTATGGTTAGAACTTGGACTGATAAAAGATGCCACTAGCAATCAATCAATCTAAAAACGTTAATATATTGACCAAAAAGAAGTTCTAGAAACTTAACATTTTTCAACTCATTTTCTTATCCGGTGAATTTTTTTTTAAAACCTCTTATTTGCTAAACAACATGACTTCCCTATTCAACTTTGAAATTAAGCTTTAAAAAATCGAAAGAAAAAAAGTTGATGTCCTTTTACTCAACTTTGAATTTAAGTTTTGATGAGGTTGAAGGCATATATGATGGGTCACATACGTCATGCACGCCTACCCTGGTTTGCTTTACATGATGCTTCATTTGCATGTGATGTCCTTATACTCAACTTTGAAGTATGGGTCACGTCATGCACCCTTACCCTTGTTTGCATGATGTTTCATGTCCATGTAACGACTAACTATATTTATTTCATTTTTTGGGTTTCAATCTGATCAATTTCAAAAATTTTTTGAGAAAAATCTTCTTTGTGTTCTTTTTTTCAAGGTTTTCTTTGCTAATTTTTTGATTTGAGGTTTAATTTGCACTTCCATTACTATATATACTACAATCCATAATAATTACCACAATCTCATTTGGCTCATTTACATTACCTACCTTAAGGCCATCTCCAACGGGCCAAGTGGAAAGTCAAAATTTGGATTTTGAACCCAAAAAATTTATGCAACACATGTATATAGGCAAGTGATAATTTGGGTTGGGTGGAATTTTAGGCGAAATAACAATCTGCATTTGAGTCAGACTGATAACGATGGAACCCAGTCTTGGCTCCTATGCATACCATGTGCAAGGCCATAACTGAATGATTTGAATGGTTTTATAATATTTTAATTTTGAATTCACTTGAGATAAAAATAGTGGGCCGACTGTAAGGCCATGATATTTTGCTTGTTTAGGTCCAATGACCACAATTTGAGTATGTTTTTCTTTTTAATATGAGCTTATACAGTTGCACGCCCATCCAACGGCTAAGCTTTTTTTATAGTTGAATGTAATCTTTAAAAAAATGTTACAATAAGCAAAAATGAAATCTCATTGCAAAAATGTTATTATTAACTAATTTAAATCAAAAAATCATTTTGAAATATATAAATGCCCACTTATTTGTTCTTTGTTATGTGTTTGCCATGTAGAATATTGTTTTGCTCACATAGTGATGTACTTAATGAGTCACTCATATCGTGACACGTTGATTAAAAAAATATTAAATTAATTACTAAAACTAAAAAATTCAAGTATAATTAACCACACAAAAAATAAAAATTTATATCATTTCTAAACAATTTAATAAAGTAGCGGACTCAAATTTTAAGTCTGAAAGATTGGAGGAAAAATATGTTTGAGCCTGGACAATACATGCACATTTAGAAACTGGTGGAAATTTGGGTTTAGCACCATTTGGGTGAGAGATGGTCTAATTAAGAAATGACAAATCTTATATAATATATATATATATATATATATAATATAAGGGTAATGCTATGCTTACCACATAAATCTACCACATTTTAATACCATCTTACATGACAATTGATGTGGTCAACCACCTCATTAAAATTATATTAGTTCTTTTTTAAGGAGATAATATTTTCTATATTTTTCATTAGTTAATTTTTTTTTTTTAAAAAAAAAAACTAAACCCTACTGAATTAGAGACCACTTTTCACGTATGCCTCTCTGCCTTCCCCAATTCCCTCTCTCTCTCTCTCTCCTTCCTCTCTTCCCCCATCGCCAGTACTTCCCCGGACTTTTGCCACCGCTCCGCTAGACTTCTGACGTTGTTCCGCCTCTTTACTCTTTCCTCCGTGGTTAACATTATTTTTCTGTTTAGCTTTACCTTTTTTTTTTCTTTCTTTTTTTTCCGGATGAATGCTTTCTTCTCATACGCGATTGTTGAATCGTTTATAATTTGTTTCCAATCAATATTCAAATTAAATTCTTTTTTACTGGTTAAACAAGCTCTTCTTCAAATTAGGATTTGTTTCTAATCGTCGGTGCTTTGTCAGACCTTTGCAACCCTTCCCCCGCCGTTCCACAGCCGCTCTACTCCTTCCTCTTGGTGTTTGGTTTAGTACACCTATAATTGTACATCATATTCTTCACTCCTCTCCCTTCTTGATCAAACTCCTTATTCTTACAAGCCAAATCGCACAAAGCAATCTATATAAAGAAAATCAAGACTGGAATTTAGAAGGTGTGGACGAATGAGTTTTACTTTTTTAATTTTCTAGATGGGTATGATTTTGTTTAATTTTATGATGGTTTTCTTTAATGTGTTTGTATCTACATATAATTGAGTTTTTTTATAGGTGTTTTTTTAATTAAGGATTCGATGGTCAGATGAGAATAGCTTTTTCATGCACCTTACAGGTCCTTACTTTAAAAAAAATAAAAATAAAATAAAAAATAAAAAAAATAAGCCACATGAGTTCCTTGCTGTTATGACTCTCCATGTTAAGGATGTTATTTTGAAGATTCACCTTAGGGTTGATGTGTGCTGATAATAGATTGTATCTAGTTCATGTACTGGATTTCATTTGTATCTCATTTATAGTTAGAGATCTAATTATTAAAGCATAATTAAGTTAATGTATTTTGTTAGTTTTCCATGGTTGCTATATAAATTCTCTCATTTGTAGTTTGTATTGTTCATGATGAACCATTTTCCTTTATGAAATTCATAAGCAGCGTGTTACAGACAAATGCATAGCTTAATACCATTTGTACACTAATTAAATTCATGATAAACCATTTGCCTCCATGAAATTCATGAGCGAGAATATGTACACAGCAGCCGTCCAAACTCATTAGCTTAATACTTAAAAGATGATATCAAAAAGTTCAAAATCAATACATGTGACTCTCTTCAAAGTTGATTTATATATGTCTATTACACCATAAGTATTATAACTAAATTTGTAAATTTTCAATAACAAGATAAAACAAAAGATATTATTCTCAATTTTGCTTTCATTTTGCAGTAGAGCTCTTGGTCATCCTTTTCCCTCAAACTTAATCTTAGCATATTGTGCTTCCCATAACCTCTATGCAAATATTGATATCAAGCACCTTAAATATAAGAACATGAAAATTGTAAAATATAGGTGAATAAAAGCAAACAAATGTTTCACGAAATATATGTATTACCTGAAAATGATCTTCACAACCAATAGGATAAACTCTATTTCCTATCTCATACCCCTTGGACACGTAGTCTAGATTACCTTTTTGAGTGAACCCCAATAACAAGGCCATATTTTCTTATAATAAATAAATTATATTAAACAAATAAATAATAATTTCAAGCAAACGATACTAATAGAACAAAACAACTAACTTACATTACTAGCAGCAAAAAAAACCAAAAAAAAAAACTTACAATCACTAAATGTAGGATATTGGTTGTCACCCATATAAACTTGAGTTCCTTGTTCAATTTGGGAATTATGAATTATAAAGAGTATGAATTTCAATGATCATATTTGTTAACTAAATATATTACTAACAAAAATATCAATGTATTAACGTCATACCTTCATAATACTATTACTCTCTTAGGTTGCAACTACATTACTACATCCATAAGTTAGTGAATTGCTAATAGGGCAAACTGCATCACTTATTACTAATTGAAAATTCTGCCACAAATACAAATATAACATGTAACATATTGTAATAAATTTATAAATACATAATCAACAAAGTTGTCATTTTACTTGCTAACTTTTATTTCGTACTTGGGTAAGGTATTTATAAGTACATAATCAACAAATACAAAGCTAATGGATTGATATTCCTTATACCCACTTAACTTTTAAGGAATTTTATTCATGTTATGCCATAAGCATAAATGATGTCTAGTATTAGGAAAGACAACCTCAATTGCTTTTTCATGGCTTTGTCTTGATCTATAATTATTCCCTTTGGAGCACAACCATACATACAAGCAAGCCAAGACTTAAACAACCAAATAAATATGTAGGCATCTTTACTTGAGATCAACCCACATTCTAGCAAAATCGATTGAGCATGGTGATTGACCCCACAAATGGAGCAAATGGCATGTCATATTTATTAGTCAAATATGTGGTGTCAAATGTAACAATATCGCCGAATTCTTCATACACCGCCCTACTCCTTGAATCTGACCAAAACACATTTCTTAAATGACTATCTTGATCTAAATCAATAGCATAGAAGAAATTTGTGTTCTTAGATTGCATATTCAAAAATAATTTTGAATTGCAGTGGCATCTCCTTCCCAAGTTGTAAGCACCTAACCTTTTCAATGTATTTTCTACAATCCTTTTCTAAATATGGCATATTCTCATGTAGTTTCAGTAATCGCCAAAACATAACTGAATTATAACTCTTGTGTAGCCTTATTCCAGCTTTATCATTTATTTCAAGCTTGCTCTTAATATATGTGGTTATCTCTCAATAGCACTTCCAAAGACAAGATTTGGTTGGACTCAAGTCTTGATTATGGTCAAGCTTAGTAGAGTTAACTCGCCAGCTTCCACTCAAGCGTACACCTACACTAATTTGAGCATTACAACTATTTTTATACTTGGATGTGGCTTTAGGGTATTACTTGATTTACGTTTGCATGTCCTTGAACGAGCACATGCAAGAGTAACATATCTCAACTCCCCATCATCTCATTTTTTTGATGACCTCTTTATCACTCGGAAGCCAGATTGTTTCCTATATTCTCCATAATATTGAATTAACTCATAAATATTGTCAAACATCATTCCAACCTTCGACTCTTGTATTTTTTCTTTCACATATGTTCTATTGCCCATGAAAATCTCATCATCTCTATTATTTTCAATTTTAATCCCATCATATTCCAATTCAACAACTTCATCTTCATCAATAATTTCTAAACTTGTAGAAATATTTGAATATTCTTCCATTCCTACATCATATAGGATATGAGCTTATTATACATAAGCATATAATACCAAAATTTTGAAACTGCAGTCGATTAATTCATCTAATGACTAAAAAAAGAAGAAGAGAGAATTCTAAACAAATTAACGCACCAAAAACATTCAATTAAACAACATAAGCAAAAAACGAAAAAGAAAGTTATAACTCAATAACATGCTAACAAAAAAACCGAAGAAGAGAGAGTTGAGCCCGTGATTCAAATCATTGAATACCCAAATCATATTATAACTCAAAGACATAAGTAATATAAAATAAATAAAAAATTGAATACAACCAGGAATGTTAGTTATGCTACCATGATTCAAGTTATTGCAGGTTCTTATTCTTACATGGTGAAAAAAACATGTTTAACTAGTTTAAAAAAAAACTTAATTTGAATATTGATTGGAAATAAATAAATAAACGATTCAGCAATCACGTATGAGGAGAAAGCATTCATCCAAAAAAAAAAAAAAAGGTAAGCTAAACAGAAAAAGAATGTTATAATGAAGGTTTACTAACCTAAAATCGTAGAGGAAGGAATAGAGTGACGATAGGTCTCAGAAGTCTGGCGCATGGCGAAGTTCGGTGAAGCGCTGGTTATGGGGAGGAGAGGAAAGAGGGAGAGAGGGAATTAGGAGAGACAAAGAGACGTATGTGAAAAGTAGTCTCTAATTCAATAAAGTTTAGTTTTTTTATAAAAAAAAAAATTTAACTAATGAAAAATATAGAAAATATCATCTCCTAAAAAAAGAACTAATATAATTTTAACGAGGTGGCTGTCCACATCACCTACCATGTAATATAGATTAAAATTTGGTATTATGTGGTAAGCAAAACCCTATATATAAAGCAAAAAAAAGAATGGTAAAACATTCAAAAACTCTAGAAATGTCCTTTGTCAAATTAAAAAAATAAAGACATACAATTTTAATTAAACGAGGGCAAAATTTTAAAACAGCCACTAAATTATAAAAAAAATAAAAATAAAAAAAAAAGAAGTGCTAGGAGTTGAAGAGTGGTTTATAACACAAAACACGTCATGTGTAGTTATTAGAACTTCTCTTAACACGTCCTTCAACCTCTCTCTTTCATCAAACCAAGAAGAAAAAATCTATTTCTTGTCCTCATCTGTCTAGGAGAAGAAGTGGTTTCTCTCAATCTTTAGCCGCTAGTAGCCTTTTACTTTCAAGAAGGAAGCTCGCCTTCACGTGATTACTTCAGTATCTTTCATCTATCATCAGTTTCCTCCTTCCTTTTGCCACTTTTACCTCAGCAACTTTCTTCTCTCTACAATCTTAACCAAAAGGTGCAAGAAGAATATGCCAGTGGAAAATAAGTTTGGTTTCCTGCTTTCATCATTTTTTGCAAATCCTTCATTTTCATTTGTTTCATTTTCTATACTCACATTCTATTTTTAGTTTGTTGGATTTTAATTTATGTGGTTTTCCTTTCTTTATTATGTGATGTATGTGTAGATTTATTTTTACTTTGGAGAAGCCTGGTTTTGAACACAATATGGCTTTCAGAGGTAGAGAAAATGTATGAGAGTATGCTAATAATGAAGTAATTTCGTTGGTTCAATTAAGTGTAGGGTTTTGGAATTTTCTTTTACTTAGATCTTAGTTTACCTGCATATTATTAGAAGTATTTGAATTTTGATTTCTTTGAGACTTTTGACTATAATCTTGGCTCGAATGTATCTTTGTAATATGAATATTGGGCTTAATTGGTTTATGTTGCCTATTTGTATTTAAGCAAAACAAACCGGCTTAATTAATTGTTTCATGGTCAATTAGTGAGTGTGGAGATTTTAGGAACAATGATTGACATGCACACACACGCGCACACACACACACACACATATAATTGTGCAATTTTATTGTCCTTCAATTCATCCATTGAAGTCATTTCTTTGTTTCTAAATTTACCGTTTAATTTAATTTTCTATTTTTTTTAATGGGGGAATTAAACTTTTCTGCAGTTGTTGCACCCAGTGGGAGTGAGGCAAAATGTCATAGATGCAATGCTGTTTGTATTTGGAAAAATAGCTAAGGAGGTATATTGATTGTTCATCTGCAGCAATGTCGTAGATGCAATGTTGTTTGTATTTGGAAAATGAGCTAAGCAAGTAATGTAGTTGGATTGAGAAGATACATGTTACCATGAGACAAGATCATTATAGTGTTAAAAATCTTCCTTTAATATTGTGTGATCAGAGTAATGAAATAGGAACTCCTTTGATTGATGTCTATACTTTTTGTACAATCAGTAATAACTTAATGCATTAGTGTTCTCATAGCTTTCTTGTCAAGATTATTCACATTCATTCTTTGCATATTTTATTTTATTTTAAGTAATTTTTTATTTGCAATTGAACTTAGGCCTATGGGGTACATTGCTGCTATGCAAGAGAGTAAGTGAAACAATTAGGCTAAATGGATATACTTTAAGAATAAGGCTCTTGCAATAGAGCAAGTGAAACAATAACACTAAAAAAAGGATAAATTCAAATAAAATAAAAAAGAACTATTAGATAAGCATGATTAAAAATAAACTCTCATTGGAATAAAAAAAAACTTTTGTTTTCATCAGTTGTTCAATGTTAAAACAATAACACTAATGGATTGCCTTAGTGATGTGAGAATTCGTTAAACTAAAAGGAAGAAATTGTTAAGATCTAGCAAAATATAATTGCAAAAATAAAATAAAAAGAAACTTTGTAAGTTGCTCGTAGTTAAAAATAGCCTCTTGATAACGCGGAAGAGCGTGCAAAGAGGCTAGTATAATTCTTTTAATTGTTCATATTAAAATTGCAACAAAAAGTAATTCGTACACACAAAAAAGGTCCGATTATCCTACAGTAAGGAGATAGATTGCTTTGGGTTTGAAAAATTCACTTGAATCTTTATTTAAATATGCATGGTACATCATGCTATTGAGAAAATGCTTATTGGGTTTGAATAAGCTTAAGGCCTCAACTTGAAAAAAGGCAATTATGTGTCTCTCTTTGATGAGGGATGATTCACAATGATTCTTCATTGAAAAACCATTATTAGCCTAGAAAAAGGAAACATGCATGCAACATCAAGTGGTGAAAGTTGCTGTGCTTGTATTTATTTTTGGCAAAATTGTAGCAACGGTCCCTGAATTAGGACCAAACTTTACTTTCCGTCCCTCATATTGCTAAATTGTTACAGTGGTACTTCAATTATGCCTCCACTTTTTGAAATCGTCCTTTCTGTCATCTCAGTCAACTTTTCTATTAAAAATGATAACCTGTCATCAACAAGTCCTACTTGGGATGGGCAAAAATGTCTTTTCACACAAAAATTTAAAAAATAAATCTCCTCTCTCTCTCCAATTTCTTCTTGCCCCTAATGCCTCCTCCAACAAACACCCTGATTTCTTCCCCCTTCCATTTCTTCTTCCCCCCTCCCTCCCCAACATCCAATTCATATATTATTTTTTAAAAGATTTGAGTAATCAAAGTGTCATTCCCTTTGTTTAAAACTTGTCGTCATTTTCATGCCTGGAGTTGGAGGATTAATTGGACCTATTTTCCTCACAAGATTTAGTTGACCCAACAAAATCAATGGGACTAGGGACAATATTAATGTTCAAATATGGATATCGGATCTCTCCTCCTCCATGCCTAGATTTGTTCTTCCCCCTCCTGCCCGATAACACACATCAAACCCCGTACATTTACATATGATTCGATTGCCTTGTTGTAAAGAGCATCCTATACTATTGAATGTGGCAGTGTAATCTTCATTCAGCAATGATGAAACATATACTAGGTTCTTTACGCAACTTGGAAGATAAAGACATTCTTTAAGTTCAAGTGTCTCCCCATGTGATAGCTTAAGGTGGAAAGTGCCTACTGCTTTTGCAGATATTTGGGTACCATTATCGACACGTAGCACTATTTCCCATTTTGACAACTTCCTATGATCTGCGAAACCTTGTAATGTATTGCAAACGTGTCTGCTAGCTCCTGAATCCATTATCTAGGTGGAAGTTTCAATTGTCATTACTGACTCAAGGACAAAATTGCTCTCTTCATAAGTTTTGTTCCTTGTGCATGAAAGATGTACATTACTTCTCTTCTTCCTTTTAGCATCCTTATGCAAGCTAATCCCTTTTGACATTATATGGTTCATTTGAGGCTTGCTTTGTGTAATGTGTCATGAATGAGGTTCTATAGAAATAAAATTAGATTGTTTTGGTTAAGGCCATAGATTTAGGGTTTTTGAATTCTATAGCTCCTCCCACTATTTTAAACGATTTCCATAATCCCTCAAAAATGGAATATGAGAGACTTCTGTAAGATGTCTCTTAGCAGGATGGGAGGCTTTATTATTTGGATCACCGCACCGCAATAGGATCTAGGGATAACACAAAACAAATAATAAAGAGAGAGTCCTTCTACTCATTCACATTATGATGTGAGTTCCCATATAATTTGGCCTCTAGCAAATGTATACCCCTGAATATTATCATAAGGCACCATTGTACTAGTTAAGTATTAGCCCACCATACTTGCAAAGTATAATGATACAATCATGAACCTCATCATAATAGAATGTTGGTCCCTAAAGCAATGATCAAATCTCACTTTACCCCTTGAAAGTTAAAGTGATCCAGATTTCCCCCTTGACTAAGGTTTGGTGGGTCACTTTGCCCCATATCTTTAACTCTATTAAAAATTACGTTAACAACGCTGACATGGCACAAACAAGACCCACCCTTTTGCTGAAATGTATGCCAAGTAAGTGCCATGTATGAAAAAAAAAAATTTTAAAAATTAATTTTTTTTCTTTCTCCCTCTTTCTCTCTCTATACTAGACCCCTCCCGCCGCCCAACCAACCACCCACCCACGACACACACCCACCCCTACCCACCACAAACCCACAACCACTCCTATCTACCACAAACCCAAATAAATAGAAGAAAAAAAATTTCTTTTGTTTCCAATGTCCAAATTAGAACAAAAGGGGTAGAAGACGACCACTGCGACGGTCCTCAAGACTCTGAATGTGGATTAGATTGAAAATTTGAAAAATCATTGGCACCAAAATTGAGAGGCAAAGGTGATGATGGTTCACCTTCTTGGTCTTCTTCAACAGATGGTGAGTACCCAGTTGGGTTTGGCAAAGAAGAATATGAAGACATATATAGGGTTTTGAGAGGTGAAGATGGTGACGGCCCATTTGCAATTTTTGGCATAGACACCAAGGCATGGTAATTTATGTGGGAGCATATATTTCACCTGCCAATAAGAAGATGACACATGAAAAAGGAATATTCCTTAGGTTAAACTAATTACCCTAATTAATTTTTATTTAATTAGGGAAATTATCTTTGATTTAAGGGTGTGTTTATTAATCAAGAATTGAATTTTGCATATGGAGGATTCATGTGTTTACTTCACATCAAGGAATTGAAAAGTAAGTAGGGCCCACACGAAATTAGGAATTGAATTCTTGATTTTGGAGGAATTCAATTCTTGGGTGAAATGTGGTATTCTAATTCCGGGAGAACTAACCCATTAGGAATTCATCTTTTTTACCCATTATCTCACACAATATTCAAAATTTCAAATTTGCCATCTACCTTAACCCAACAACGAGGACATTTGAGAAATTAGTACCACTCATACCCCAATTCCATATGGTTTAGTAAACAATTTCAATAGGAATCCGAAATCTAACTCCCCTCAATCCATATGGTTTAGTAAACAACTTCAATAGAAATCCGTAATCTAATTCTCCTCAATCCAACTCACATCGTCAATTCAATTCCTCCTAATCCAATTACCGATTAGTAAACATGCTAGAAGATAGGAATATCTCCTTAAATCAAGGAACCCATCTCTACCAAATCTCTTGGAGTAATTCCTATCATCTTTTTGGGGAAGAATAATCCTAACCAAATAAGATTATTCTCCCAAAACTCAATCACACAAGGAGACTATAAATACATAGACATACAAGACATTCAAGGTAATCCTAAACCTAATTTTAAAACCCTACAAAAGTCACACACACACACACACACACACACACACACACACACACACACACACACACACACACACACACACACACACACACACACACACACACTCTCTCTCTCTCTCTCTCTCTCTCTCTCTCTCTCTCTCATGGCTAAGTACAACCACACATGGCTCCGGCCACCCAATTCTCCCTGTAGAGAAAACCTCGTCTAGTTTAGCTACTGCTGCATCTTCTCTCAAATATCTAATTGAACTAACTTAGGCATCGAAAGTCCTTTGGCTAAAACCCCCTGGGTGTGGTCTTTTACTCCTATTTGTTTTGCATGAATTGAGGAATAGAGAGAAGAAAGCTCGAAGGGTGAAGAATCTACACGCGAATATTCTCATGTGAGAAATTTGCATAAACAATCTACGACTTCCTTTTCTGAAAATTGTGAAGACCCATCTAGGGTTTTGCAAGAGTAGGCATTAAAGCTCGAGAATTTGAAGTTCCCACTTGGGTCTTTGGGAGAAAGTGAATATGGAGGCAAAGGGTTGGCTTTTAAGAGATCGATTTTCCACCGACCCACAAACCTAATCTTCATCTCAGGAGAATATTTGTTCTGTTTGTGTGGGTTTCTAGGAATATTTTTCCTGTTTGTGTGGGTTTGTGGGTAGGGAGTGGGTGTGTGTCGTGGGTGGTTGGGTGGCTCTTTGGGCAAGGAGGGTCGAGTAGAGAGAGAAAGATGGTGAAAGAGAAATGAAAAAAAAAAAATTTCCAAATATTTTTTCCTATTTGTTAATTTTTTTTTCCTTTCAAATATGGCACTTAAGTGGCATACATTTCGGCAAAAGAGTGAGTCCCATTCGTGCTATATAAGCTTTTTTAACATAATTTTTAACATAGTTAACAGTGGGGCAAAGTGAATTACTAAACCTTGATAAGAGGGGCATTCTGAGTCACTTCAACTTTCAAATGATAAAATAAAATTTGACAATAATTTCAGGCATTACAATAATTAAGCCTTCAAATTATCAATCAAATCTCACGAACGCAATAATTAGCCAAATGAGTAGCTTTAATAATCCCATCACTAGACTCCCTTCATTTCAAAACCACATCACTTTGAAGTCGCTTCATTTCAAAATCCCATCACTTTTTAACTCCCTTCCACTTCAAAGTGCCTCGTCCAAACACAACCTAAAAGTTTGAATTGTATACAATCCAGATTGTAAAAAATACAAACGCGGCAACAAAGGAAAACACAAGAAAGAAGAAGATGACAAAAGAAAAAAACAAAAAGGAAGCTACAAGAACCGAAACGTGTCACATGCTGGACCATTCTGATTTCCAATCAACAAAGAGAAACGGGCACACAAGCGAAAAGTCAGACATATTGACACAGAAAAGTCCAACTCTCATGGCTGCTGAGTCACGACAGAAGGAAATACTTGGCGAGTTCTGAATTAATTAATTGCAATTGCAACTTGCAGTCTCTGTACTCATTTATCTGTCACTTTCCTGATTTTCTATTGCCCATCCATTACACAATCTTTGTTGATTGAGTCGAGTTTCTTTTGATTTCTGATATGAAAAAATGGCACTTTCTTCCTCCTGTGGATCAGACGCGCTCTTAGCGATTCTCTCGCACTCAAGATCCGAAGCTTGCAATCGAGTTCTTCTCAGGGACTTGGCCAACAGAGAACTCAATGCTTTCCTTTGGTTTTCCCTCATCGGGGTCACCGCTTTCCTGCTCAGCAGGGTTGTTAAGCTGCTCTGCTTATGGGCCAAGGCCAGGTCAATTCCTGGGCCTCCATGTCCCTCTTTCTACGGCCACTGCAAGCTCATTTCCCGCGAAAATTTTACTGGTCCGTGCAGTTTTCACTCTCTGATGCCTTTTCTGTTTCGGGTTTTATTTTTGTTTTTTGGGTTTTTGTAGTTGACTAGAGTACTTAGCTCCGTGGGGTTCAGTTCAACTTTTGCGTTTGGTTGCTGGCGTATGAATCATGAATGAAAGTGAAACTTGGCTTGTCCCTGTTCTTGGGGTTTCAGATTCTGGGTTTTCATCAAAATTTCAAATTGAAGTAAACACCTGTAGTATATGTGAACTTAAAATTTGATTGGTTTTGTTAGGTTTATGAATTCCCAAAAAAATAAAGAAGTTGAGGAGTAGAAAATTAATTTTTTGTTTTGGTTAATTGTCAATTTGTGTTATGGATAGGGTGAGAACAATCTAACCCATTTCTCTTTTCTTTTGGCATTGATCAGAAGTGTTGTCGGATTTGCACAAGAAATATGGGTCTGTTGTCAAGTTGTGGTTGGGTCCTACAAAGCTTTTAGTGTCAATAAAGGATCCAACTCTCATCAAAGAGATGCTACTAAAGGCTGCTGATAAATTGCCTTTGACTGGGAGGGCTTTCCATTTGCCCTTTGGAAGGTCAAGTCTCTTTGCTTCCCCTTTTGAGAAGGTATGAACTCTGTTTTATTGCCCCTCTTTTACTGTGTACTTGTAATGATTAGAAAATTATTGTGTTATACCAATATTTTGTGTCTGCATTGAGATTGCAAAATGAAAAAAAAAAAAAAGGTGCTTGTGTTTCTATTTCTCTACGTAGGCGCTATCAATCAGAATGTTAAATGTAGCATCAAGACTTGAAAACAATAAGGACACGAAGGCAGTAAACTTAAAAACCTTCCTTATCATCAGCTTATCGGCTGGTCTTCCTTGAAAAACTTGCAAAGGGAAAAGGGGAGGAAAAGAAAGGAATCAATAAACTGAATTTGTTGATCTAACTGAACCATTGATCTGTTGGTCTAACTGCTGGTTCTCCTTAGTGATAATCTGTATCCCAAGACAGAATATTAGTTCTCTTTATCTTACATACTTAAAAGGCTTTTAAATTTAATATGTTACTACCATGTTGCAATGGCGAAAGAGTTCTTCCCCATTTGGTCCCAAACATTAGTTGGTCTATATATCTAACATATATAATCAATCACCTTTGTGGTCACCACCCAGCACTGACAGTTCATAGTAATGTCATTGTGTCCAACAAACACAAGACTGTTTAATGAAAGGAGTGAGTTGATTGGGCAAACAGGAGTAACAAGTGTATTGAACACAGAGAGAGCAAGTAGAAGAAAGGGGAGGGAAAGAAGATATAGGCAGTAGAACGGGAATAACTAGAAAACTAGTGCAATAAATTGGCAAAACTCTGCAGCCTTATTAAAAAAAGGCTTGTACATAAGTAATTCCAAAATAACTAACTACCTGAAAAAAAAAAGCAATAATTAATTTGTATGTTCTAATAATAAAAACAAATGATAACTAAATTCGTAAATTCTAATTACAATAAATAGAAAGATAAAATAAGCCTAATTTCTAGAGTACATATACCTTAATTAAAAACAAATTTTCTTCTGTCATCTATTAACAATGAGAAAATAGAATAAAGTTGCGAAATAAATTTTGTAATGCTCTGGAATGAGGAAGTTTTAGTTAGATAGCTGCCAATATAATACTTATTGAAGTCCTTTAGAAAAAAAGTTATGAAGGTTTGGACTTGAAATTTGAATAAGGCATGGTGGTAAGCCCCATGTCACATTGTCACTAACTGATAATATCTTCAGCCTGTTTGTATCAAAGTAAAAGTCTGTCATTCCCCAAACGTAATTTAGTGCATCATTTATTTGTTTTGTCATATGATGATGGCTCTGAGTCTTGTGTAATTGTTCTCAAGTTCACCTGGTAGCATTCATAGTCTTTCCCTAAAGGGTATTTCTCATTCACAGGCGCAAAAGGGAAGGGAAGCATTATTCACAGAATTAATTGGAAAGTTTCCTGAGAGAGAAAATGTGGTTTGTACAAAAGTTGTGGACTGTATCTTGGAGAGGATACGGAATTTTATGGCTAAAGGCAGCGCTGACAGTAAAATGGTTTCTCAACATATGGCTTTTACCATGTTAGGAGCCACGCTCTTTGGAGATGAATTTTTGGCTTGGTCCAAGGCAACTGTATATGAGGAGCTCTTTATGATGATTGCTAAAGATGCTTGTCTCTGGAGTTCTTATAATGTTACGCCGTTTTGGAAGCATGGATTTTGGAAGTACCAGTCTCTATGCACAAAGTTGAAATGCTTAACGCAAGATATTATTCGACAGTGCAAAAAGAACTACATGCTGTTTGGTCATATGGATCATAATCTCCATGGTGAAACAGAAATTTTGGGAAAGGAGATTGCATCTGATGGACCATCTTGCTCTGAAGTTGTGATAGTAGATGCCTTATTCTTTCAGGAGCTTAATGGCCATCTTAATGCAACGGAAGAGGAACCATGCGGGAATCTTATGAGGATTATGTTCCATGGATGCCTTACCACAGCTCGTTTGATTAATAATATTTTGGTGAGCCTTGGTATGCATCCACAGATACAGGATAAGGTAGCTGGCTCCCTTGTCTTCTTTCTCCCTCTCTATCTCTCTCCAGTCCTTTCTAATGTTTAATGTTTCTTCGTGAAATTTATTCTGTGAAAGCTGACATTTGATCTAGTTGAGTGTAAACAAGGCATGTCTTTATGTACTTTTTTTTTTTTTCACACATTTTGCTTAACATCTTTGTTTTTATTATTTTTCTTTCTCCTTTTTGAACTCCCTGTTCACTTCCCCAAAAGAAATTATAGGAAACACCCAGCTCCTTGTTTGAAGAAACCCTCCGTTTGCCCTATTAGGGACGTTGCAGAAAATAATGAAAAAAGTGATAATAATAATATTAATAGTAATAATAATGATAAATAATGATATAAATTTGACTACTAGTAATGATAATTAATTATTATTATAATTATTTCATATAGCAATTAGCTTTGTTTCTGTGTTATTGCATACCATAACATTCTTAACCTATATATTTCCTTGATGCAGTATTAGTTTGAGCAACTATACAAAGAAACACTGTTATCCTAGTGGAAATGAAAATTAGGAAGATACATAAACCAGCATTTTGAAAATTTATATGGCTATCATTAGGTTAAGTGACTGGCTTATCCAAACTGAGTCTAATATATGGGTGCACTGGGCCCACCATCAAAGTTATATAGTATTTGGGTTGCAGAACTGGGAACAAATTGCTTTCTTTGACTTAACCATATCCAACAATACTAACCTATATCATGTAAGGTTCCGATCACCCATGCGACATCAAATTTATAAATGTCTTTTCTTGTTTCTTTGACAAAATGTTTTTTGATCCCATATTTGTGTATGAGTTTCTAAATATATTTTTAATCAGTGTTTCAATTAAAAGGGATATGGATTTGCAGTAACCTGATTGAGTCTAATACTGCTGCTTTTGGTTGCTTGTTATAAAATTGATGATTATATCTTTCTACATTAAGCTGTTATGATCCTAAATCTTTTTTTGTTTGTATCTAAAGATCTACTCAGAGATAACCATGGCACGAAATGGTTCAATTAAAAAAGACCAACTGAATGTTGATAAGATGCTCTTATTATTGGCAACTGTTTACGAATCTGCTCGTCTTGTGTCAGCTGGATCTTTGCTACAGAGATGTTCTCTCAAACACGGTAACACTTCTCACCATTTTGTTCTTAAATTTCTGTATGAAAATATCTGTCTCTCTACCTCTGTGTTTTAGTGTTTTGTGTAAGGGGGTCTAATGGCAGTTTCTTAGTGATGCCAAAAAATCTAAATATGTTCAGATCTAGAGCCGTGAGATTAATTTACTGGATGAAATTCAAACCCTTTTTTGATAAAATAAAACATGAAGTCGAATAAGTGTTCAATAACAAGAATTAATGACCCAGGAAAACCAAAACCAGGAAGACAGATCCATATGAAGACATTTTCAGAACAACTTTAGGTTTTCTAATTAATATCATTCAACAACTAACCTGTGCTCAATTAACCAAACATGGCTGTTGATTGAGGCAATGAACTCATCTTCTCAAATCTGTTCATCATGAGGTTCAAACACTAGACTGGACACGAGGTTGAAATATATTTTCAAATAGTTCAAAAAGAAAGAATTCATACAAGGAACTTTGAGGGTGAAGCTAATGAAAATGATGCAGGGCAGTAGAAATAAGCTGCTGTCCAGCAACTAAACTATGCCAAACCACGGTAAAAATGGAATCCATGCGATCAAAAACACAGAGAATAGAGGGATAAAGCACTAGAATAAAAGTTGGAAAGATGATAATAGAGATGTAGACAGAGACCCAAGATAAATGCTATATTCTGTAATTTCTTAATAAAGTTTATAAAAGACCCTTATTACAACTCTTAATGAGGCTTACATAGCCATCAAACCCTAACATAATAAAGGGAATTAAACCAAATCCTAATTGGAATAGGAAAACTATAATATCAAAATAACTAATAATTTAAAGTAATTAGAACCCTAGCCTAATTGGCCAGCGGGCCCACTTAGACCTGGAAGGCATTAGATACTCCTGCATCAGAAAAACATGTGATATATATAATATAGAACGCAGAAGCATGAAGGTCCAAATGTCAGGATTTGTCAGAAGTAAAGTCATAAATATGGGTGTACTTTTGGAAAAGAAAGAAAGGATGAGTGGAGGGGTGGGACTCAGCTAAATATAAGCTATTTTAGTTTTGGAGGTTTAGTAGTTGTATTTTGTACAGTTCATGTAGGAAATCTTGATGATGGTGGTTTGACACTTACTGATGTCTTTCTTTATTAGTATCCATTTTTCCAAAAAGTAGTAAAACCCTATAAAAACAAGTTGAAATTTGAGTTCAAGAAGTATACATCCGAAAGTTGTGATAAGTAAATAGATGCTTTATCATATGAAATAGATTGATTCATGTGGTTGCAACACGTATAAGCCATGACATGCATATGTACAATTGCACCGGGGAATTTCTGCTTTTTGTCTGGATTGATTTTCAATTTTAACAACAGAGGTTATAAGTAAGAGCTTTTAGGATATTGAAGTGACTACTCTGAGGTGGTTGAGCTATCTATAACCAGGTCTTAGAGTTTTGGTGTTTTTACTTATATGGGAATATGAATATGGTGCACTTTTGATATCAGGCAAAGCAAAATGAAAAATGATAAGAGATTTCTAAGGTTTATGTCAAAATATGATGCTGTGAGTACATGTTGGGCGAGTTTTATATTTCACAATATCAAGGAAGAAAAGTACATTTGATGAACCATTGGTTGAAGATGCATTTATTTTGTCAACCTTTTCTAACTGCAGAGAGTTTTTGTTTTTGTTTTTTGTTGTTGGGGTGGGGGAGGTAAACTGATTTGGGTTTATCAATCAGATTGGTTGAAATTAAGGTTCTCAAGGTAGTTAGACTTGTGGATATGATAGCATCTTGTGAATGCTGTTCAGCTAACTGCTCCTTTAGATTCCTTACTGATCTTCAGCTCCAGCTTACCTAATTGTGATGCTAAATTGAATGGTGTTGCTTATTTAATTCCACCTGTTCTATGATGGTTGTCATTTATTTAATACTTGGCATTAATTTTTTTTTTTCTTCCTTTCCCTTTGAAGACTTGAATCTTAAAAGTGGTGTAACCATACCAGCTGGAGCAGGACTGGTTGTGCCTATACAGCTGGTACAGATGGATGATTGCAGTTGGGGAAGTGATGATAATGAATTTAATCCATATCGCTTTTTATCCAAGCCTGGAAAGGGATCTGATATTATGCTCAATAAATCAGTTTCAGGTTTCATTCCTACCTATTTCCAATTTCAACTTTGTTTATATAGCTTTCAAGTTCCCTATAGCGCATTTTCTCTGAAAATGTGCAGTGCAGTTATAGCAGTTTTAACTAATCATAAACTGTTGTTAATCACTGTGCCTCTTTCCATTTCTTTGCAAATCCTGCAGTAGATACGACTTTTAGTGCATTGTATCAGATGCCATTTCCAATCCTTTATGCCATCTTGAATTGCACGGGATGTACATTTTGTAAGAGAATAATAAAATGTTTGCTAAATATTCTTGTAAAGAAGCTGGTTTTTCCGTTTGAGTTTAGTTCTCGCTTGGTTTTAAATTGACACTTCCTTGTCCAAAATGCATGATAAGGAGTTTGAATTTGTATAGTAATTTAATAACCCTGGCAGGAAATTAGTTTAAAATAGCATCACACCATCAAGGTTCACATGCTCCGTCTGTAACAAAGTTTGGTTTATAACGGTTCTCAGGGGCTGCTGAAAACATTGTGAATCCTGGACAGAGCTCCTTCAGTTTGAATGATCCAAATGCAAATACGGCCTTTCTTCCCTTTGGCTATGGCTTACGTGCTTGTATTGGCGAGAAATTTGTACTCAATGGAGTGGCCACATTATTTGCATCATTGCTTGAACACTATGAGGTTTGTGAGCTACTTAGTTTTTTTGTTTTTGTTTTCTTTTCTTGGCTACACGATTACATTGTTTGAAATCTCTCTGGCTTTCTGTCTCTGTCTCTCTCTTTAACTTTCATCATAAACAATCATTGTTTTTGAAACTTTCTATGAAACATAAATTTCTACTTTCAATTTTAACTTTGGCATGATGAACTTAGATTTGGTTATATTAAATTCCTGTGTCTTTGCACTGATTTTGAATACCCAACGTCCAATGATAGTTTATTGTATGGAAATTTGCACTATGCATGGGGCAGTGTAATCTCTATATCTTCACTTAATCCCGAAGCTGAGTTCTTGAGGTTGTTGGCTTTGCATTTTTCCTCTCCATTGAGTGAGGCCTAATACAGATCTGAGTTCAGAGATCTTTATATCTTTATTAATCATTGTTACATTTTTATAAACCAAAAAAAAAAAGAAAAAAAAAGATATATACAGTTGAATTTCATTGAGTACTAGATAATTAAGGAGTACAAGTATCTGTCAACAGCACGTACTGTACTCATCCTGAATGCTAAAATCCTATCTTGCGCCTAAGAATTTCCCATTGAATTGGTTTAAATAGAAAACAATTGATTAAATAAAAAGTATGCTTAAGTTTCATCTACTCCCACTAAATGCAAATACAATCCTAGGGTTGCGATCAATCTATACCCTAGGAGAGAAAGGGTAAACCTGCCGATCTAAGGGCTTGAATTTAGTGGAAATTTTGATTTTAGTGGACAGTGGACCCAGATACTTGCCATTAATGTTAAACATTGGCATAAGTTCCAGTGTATTTTTGAATGGGACCTACGTGCTCATATCTGGGAGGGAGGGATTTTGTAATATGTGAATCCTTGCTGAGGAATGTTCGTATTAAATTGATTCATTACAAATTGTCAGATCATTTGTTAGTGGGTTTCTGCAGAAATTAGTTTCTTCTTGTCTGTTAGGTTGTGAATCATACTCCATTTTATGATTTCATTGAAAGTGCTGCACTATTACTTTTAAGTCTTGTTTTTGACAACAACATTAGTAAGCCCTCCTGTATTACAATTTGGTACCAACTGACTCGACTAACTGGATTTCCTATCTGGGAGGCACACCACGAGATGGATTTGTGCCACCCTACAAATTAACTGTTAATTGCTTAACTAAATGTTGGCTGTGGTTAAATTGAAAACAAGAAGCTCCTGCATGCTTAAAGTGGATATGAAACAAAAATTTATCCAACAAGAGAAGGAATTGTGATGTTAACTTATGAAATTTAAAAACAAAAACTTTTGAAGTTCAGTTACTTATTTCTTGCCATTATTTATTTGTGGGTGGTGAATTTCCCACTCCCGTTTTATCCACCTACACTCCCTTTTGTTTTTTAATACTTTTTACTATAAGATAAAAGGGAGTGTAAGTGAACAAAAGGGAGTGAGAACATACAATTTTAAAAAAATGGAATGTGAGTGGATAAAAAGGGAGTGGAAAAATCAGTACCCTTATTTGTTTGTCCTTAGATGTGTATTTCATTGACCAAGAAACGGTATATATATATTTACATATCTTGCAAGTCTAATGTTTAAATGTTACTATATTGCAGATAAAGCTCCAGGGAGCAGCTGAGGGTAACCCCAAACCGAACAACTGTGTGTTTGAGCATCTTTCTAGTTCACAGATAGTTTTTGTAAAAAGGAACAGCTGAAGAATGTGGAAGCAGAAAGTCTCTGTTGTGGATGCAATGTTTTGTTTTACTGTCATATGTTTTTGCATTCCATGATCACTTACAGGAAGACATCTCCAGTCATCTTTTTCCCCAACTCGGGTTTGACGAGGGAATATTTTTTCCGTTGATTATCTATTAGAGTAATAGCAGAGGATGTTACACGAGTGAGTTTTACGGCTCATGTTTTTTTCCTCTGTTTTTAAGCCTAGGTGCTGGTTTTATAGCCATGACTGGCATAAGATAGTTTTTGAAGCACTCTCGGGCTATTGTTGAAGCGGAGCCTTGTGGTTTTCCCATCTAGAATTTGCAACTTCATCTTTTATTTTTCTTCTCCCAAAAGGAAGTTCCATCTTGTAATCTTAATTAGCTTAGAGTGATGCACCCCATATGTATTTTATATTTGTAGGGTGCATTGTTAATAGAAGTTATGTAATAAATAAAAAATTGCCTTCCACTGGTTGTTTATGGTACTCTGGGTTGTTTTGAGATTTGGTGAAACTTGAGTGAAACGATGAGTTTCAGGTAGAGTTTAGCCAGCTTGCTTGTGGTGATTGGTCACAGGTGGGTTATTTTTCCGTTACAATTACAATGTTCTAGCATTTTTCAGCTCCATTCTATGAATGATCTCCATGGAGGGAAGCAGATATGGGAGATTAATGTACCAGAGAAATTAAAGTGGGTGTCCGATTCGGCTCGGTTTTAAATTCAAACTGAAACTGAAACTGGTACTGTTAATTTGGTTCGATCTGGTCTGATTTTCATACAAAACTGATTATAACTGAACCAAACCAGGCTGGTTACGGTTTGGTTTGGTTCATGGTTCTCCACGGTGTGGGCCTGCTGTAAAGCCCATTTAAGTTTTTGGGGTTTTTAAGCTTCAAAACAACCTGAATTTTTAAACTGTTGGACTTACATTACAATTGGCCCAATTTTGATATTGAATACGTCAAAGCGTTCCTCGGCAAAAATAAAAAAGAATTCCCAAATGATTCTAATACTGAAAATGAAACCAAATACTGAAACTTTTAACAAAACAAATACATAAAAAGCAAAATAAATTACAACAAAGTTTAAAATTATAGCTCTATTATGTCATCCATTATCAAGTTGCCAAAAATCTGAGCAGCTAATCTCATGTCACAAGGTTTACCAAGCTTTTCTCTAATTAGATGAACTGGATTCATTCAAACAAAACCTTAAGACCCTCTTTGGTTCACAGAACGAATTTGAGAGAAAATCATTTCTCATGAGATGGGAAATAGAAGATTCATTTTCTATGTTTGGTAATGTTAGGAAAGTAACTGGGAGATATTATTTTATTTCATTTCTTATGTTTGTGTTGAGTAGGAATGGAAAACAAGTTTGTATAAATTTTCAAGGGATCTGATTTCCCTACTCCATTTTTCTCCACTTACACTCCCTTTTGCTTTTTAATATTTTTTTAATCAATTTTGTTCTTTCTCTTTCCTATTCTATCCTTACTCTACATTATTTTCTTTTTTACTTCACTTAAGTAAAGGATCTGATATTATTTCTTTTTCTTTACACTTAATTTTTTAACTTACGCTCCATTTTCAGTATTAAAGGGAAAAAAAAAACATAATTTCTTACTTGATTAAAGGAAAAAAAATACTGAAAATATAGTGCAAGTTGGAAAATTAAGTGTAAAGAAAAAGAACTAATATAAAAGTGAAGTAAAAAGAAATCAACGTAGGGTAAGGATAGAATAGGAAAAAGAAAGAACAAATTTGATTAAAAAGTATTAAAAAGCAAAAGGGAGTGTAAGTGGAGATAAATGGAGTGGGGAAATCACATCCCATTTTCAATTATACCCATATTAAATCAAATAAAAAAAGAATGCATTTAATGATATATTGTAATTCTAAATTGTTAATGGGGACAAAATAGTCATGAAAAATATTTATTTAATATTGGCTCATTTTCCCAAACTTTCCCATGAGGAGGGAAATCAAAATTTAAATTGGGAGGATGGCTTCACTTTCCCCCTACTTTCCCATGGGACAGGCAGTGATTTCCCATGTCTGGACTTACCAAACATGGGAAAGCAATTGATTTCTCATCCCCAAGTCTCCTTTCCCATGAATAGAACAGGGCCTAAGTGAACAGAAAATTGTTTTCCTGTTTTATAATACCATGGACAGATAAAAAACATACCTGAAGACTGAAACCACACTCAAACAACCATGTAGTCTCCTTGGAAAGTAGCATTAGCTGAATTGTTTCTTGTGCATGGCCTCCTAAGATCTAGAAAATATAAACATGAAAACAAACCAGTTTAGTGCAGTCTAGTTTTTAGAGGTGGAGAACCAGAACTGGAACGAGACACCATCAGTCCGGTTTAGTTTTTTGTACTGGGCTTGACTTTTTGATCAACACCAATCTTTTTTTTTTTTTTTTGATTTTTCTCAATCCGATTTAGTTCGGTTATCATATTCTTCGGTCTATATGCCCAACCCTAGAAATTACATAGTGGCACTAGAATACCATGTGGCACTTGCCAGGTATCAAGACACGTGGCATTATAAAGTTCATTACCACAATGACCAGCCTACTCGGTCACTCTATTACTACAATGACCAACCTACTCGATCACTTTTGCTAAAGTCCATAAAAATAAAAAGGGTGATTTGGCACTCCAAAATTTTCTCTTTGCACTCCACATTCTCTTTACATCATACTGAATTTTAGTAAAATTTAAAATTACTTACTGCACCCCATTTTTCTTCATAAATTCCCCTCATGAACCCCATTGCTTAACTTACTGTGTAAATCCCACCGAAATCGTTACCTTGTTTCAGTGGTAGTCCACCAAATTTGTTTCTGTTTTTCAGTGCTAGTCTACTGAATTCGTTTCGTGTTTCAGTGAACATCTACCAAATTCATTACTGAGTTTATACTTAATTATTTTTTAGATATGAAGAGGACTCGCAGGGTACTACTGAGGCTTCATCATCTCGACCTGATAGACAGCGTCCCATAGCCTCAACAAGGAGACATAGAGTGGCAAGGTTAGCCCTTCAAGAAGATCAGCCCCAACATGGTCCCCCAGACCACTTTGAGGATACTACAGAGGTTGAAGATGTAGCTGCTACTCATGATAGTAATGTTGACTCAAAGGTTGAAAATGTAGCTACTACTCATGATAGTAATGTTGAGGTAGATGCCGAGCCTACTGAACCATCTCGAGTAGGTCCCATTGATCCATCTTTACTTACGAGTATGTATATATATTGTATTTGACTAGGAACGTGAGCCCCTAAGGTGCATGTCAAAGACATCTATCCTTCATGAGTGGAATTGGTGGGCTTATCTAAAAAATGGTCTCGAACAAGCATAATGTCCTCTTGAATACTTAACGGCGTAACAACCTTCGGCCAATAAGACACTCGTGAAGCTAAAAACAGAGGAGTTCCCTCCCTACGAAGGTGTCCTGTGGATGGAGGAGTTCCTAAACTAAGTAAAGTTTCTCGCTTGTTAGGTTCCAAACCTCACATTTATATGGGCTCGTCTCCTATCCTTGCCGTTGTTGTCCTCTCTACTATCTAGCCACAGGGCGACGAAGGGTAGGATGCCCACGTTTGGCTTTTGTTCTCCAAACTTGGTATATTCAAAAGGTACATTCAAAGGTCTGAATTAGAGTAACTTATTAGGTCTTCTTATCGGAATGCAGATAAGATTGTTGTATTTACCTTCGTTGAGAGGTGGCATCCCGAAACGAACATCTTTAACATGCCTTTTGGTGAGATGACCATCACATTGGATGATGTGTCATCTATTTTAGGGGCGTCACCTTGTTTTTGTTCCTTCAATGGGAGTAATATCAAAATAGCTTGTATTAAATTTGTGGTCGACAATAAGTTATTGAAAAAATAAATATATTTCGGTTCGTTGCCACTAAATTGTAGGCAAAAATTTGGTAATAAACCACTAACATCATTCCATGTTACGATGGATCTCCATCGTATCTTAAGTTAATAGCCAGTCAAACACAACCGAAATAGGTGCAATGTTACGGTGGCATCCCGCCGAATTTACCTACTATGTTCGGTACTAGTGTGTTGAACACAATCAATGACCATCACTAAATCCTAAACTTGAAAAATGCCAAAAAATACACTCATCCCTCATTCGAAGCCTCTTTAACTTTAGTCTCACCCTTCACGAATAAATACAAGATATTTTTTTTACTAATATAAGCGTATAAACCTTGTTAGGGTCATAGGAATATGATAATTCGAGAAAAAAGTCTAACTAGGGTTGCAGGAACATATGTGGGGTGCAGTGAACAAATTTAATTTTTGTTTTAAACGTTTTCTGTCCTTAATAGTAATTATGTACAAGGATAAAATAGATTATTCATGTTTAAAATTAGTATGGGGTGTAAAGAGCAAATAATGGGATGCCAATAAAATCACCAAAAAATAAAAGCTTTATTTACCAAAAATCTTCTAACAGAGGCCAACTTTTCTTTTTATAGTTGAATCTCCTCAAAAATGGACAACATCTTTATGAATTATGATGAGCCTAACCACAAAAGCATTTGTTTATTTTTCTTGTGTTTGTTTGGCATAAATTCCACGCGCCAGCCCAACTAAATTTTGGCCCATGTTAGAAGCAGGTGATTGGGCTTTGTTTTATTAAAAGAGAAATAAGCCAAGATGGGTTTTTAGAGGCCCAGACTATTATGAACCGATTGCAAAGGATAAATCTACAAATTAAAGATTAATTGCCATTAATGGTGATTTAATATAGGAAAATTAGTTTTAATTGGTTTAAACGCTAAAGCCCAGCTTCTAATCTCTCCACATGGCTCAGAATTTGATCATCACCGTTGATCACATTTTCAAAAATCAAGTCAGCTGATTTCTGGGAACATCTTTCTCTCAAGGAGGTCCACGTGACTCTAAAGTCAAAATTTCAACAAGCAAGAAGACGTGATGGGGAGTTGGTAGAAGGTTTAATCGGAAAACCACTCCCCATAACCATTTAATGCCATAAAATAAGGCCAAGGCTTCTTTACTATGCTCGTGATTGCATCAGGGCAAGTGGGGTTTTACAAGAGATAAACAAGAGATAGAAGAGTTGGTTGTCAGAAGATCAAAACTGATCATCAAGAAGACTGACTCTTGATGGGGTCTTTCTTGTCAACCTAACCACCACCCTTTTTTGACGCTAAAAGCAGAGGATCATCTCAACCATGTGTGCTCCAGATATTAAGGAATAACCACTCATGCGATTTCTCTATAAATATGAGAGAATGTGGATAGGAGAGAGAGCCAAAAAATTCAATCAAGACAAAACTCTCAAGTTATATTGACAAATTCAAACAAGATCATACGATCTCAGAAGACCTTCAGACTCTAAGGCAATCAGACCATCTGGTTTGAAAATCCATTCAGCTCCTAGACAAAACAGATAGAACTAATGCCTCTGACTCTAACTCAGCCCAGGGAGGCATTTCACAAAGTAAACAAGATTGCTCTCATTACAAATTTGGTTCAACATAGCCCAACCAAGCAGCATTCAGGTCTATCATAATATGAAAACTTCAACAAATTTGCAGAGAGGCCTTAATGTTTGAGAATTATCAGAACAGGTCGTAGGTGATTCACAATTAAGCAGAACATGTGTTGAAGTAAAATTTTGGGACATAAATCGTCAATCCAGCCACTTCCAATCCAATCCAGGTGAAGAAATCCCGATTCGCCCATCCAGCAAGCCTCCCCATGGCTAAAATAGATTGAAGCTCTGCCAATCTCAACATTGGTATCGATTTCCAGCTGAACCTCATCAGTTGAAGGTGTTGAAACAGTTTGATTTATTTTTCAATACTCATTTTGGCATAAACTACTAGTTTTATTGTGAAAAATTTGTGAAGTCTTCACTAGTCTGAGACAAAAAAAGAACTTACTTGGGAGATATTCCTCACTCAAATTCACAATCACTTGTTTAAAGTCAGTAACCTGGGGTGCAAGTTATCTATTTTTCATAAGTTTGTTAGGGTCTTGAGTGAATAGTGGCTCGCTTGCAGACCAAAGAAAGTTGACTTGCTGACCACAAGTGGTTTTCAGGCCAATGAGGAATTTTACCATATCATTAGAGGTAAACGGGTGAACAATTTGGCACGCCCAGTGAGACCTCATAGTATCCATACTCTTACAAACATCTTTTAGTGTATGAATATTGGAAGTTTTAGCAAGAATCCATGCTTTGCCATGGAAAGAGACCAGCCAACTTTCCAAGAAAAAGGACATGAATCAGAAGAGAGTGACACTAGACAATTAGCTTATGGCAGTATTAGAAGCAGACGTTCTCACTCCAGTTCGAGAAGTTGAGCGGATATAGGAGGCGTGATTCGACAAGAGGCTGCAGACATAAAAAACCATCTCGAACAACATGACAGCCATGATGCAGTGGCAAGTCAACATACAATTCAGGAAGGATTGTGAGGCTACTATTGTAAGAAATTCAAATTCAGATGCTATAGTCTAGCAGCTAAAGCTCCCTTTCAGACCTCCACCAGGATTGGTATGGCCATACCAGGAAAATCCCCTCATTGTATAGATAGCTGGAATACTTGAACTGATAGATATCCAGGTTGGACGAAGGGGAGAAGCCCTTGTCATCCAACAGCAGGAAGCTCCATTTCCTCTAGCAGTCCAACAGCGGTTTAGGCTTCTCGAATCAGCGAACCTCCACTGTTTCACGGCCAAAGGATCCACAAGGCCAGCCAGTGGCACATCTACCTGAACAGCCAATAATGGTGCCTTACAAGCCTAGAAGAATGGATCCCAATCCATTTCCCCCACTAGCAAGAGGCAGAGGATGCAGAAGAGGAATTAATCCTTTCACCAATAATGATAGAAATGACCAGGGGCAAACTGGAGAAACCATCAAGATTTCGAGGAAGAAGAAGAACATAGGGAGGAGATCACATCTAGACCATACATATTTGAATAGAGGGTTGAACAAAATCAGCTAGAACAGGGACGGAACTCACCCCCTATTGCTTTAATGACATGAGGGCACTACAAAGAATGATCAGAGAAATGATGGACCTTGAGGCCAAAAGAGGAGAGAGACCTACTTATAAGAAGCCATATCCGGCTTACATTGATTAGATGCCTTTGCCTCCCGGTTTTAAAGTACCAAATTTCACTATGTTCAATGGAGACGACACTTTTGCTTCATCAGTCGAACATATAGGCAGATTTTCAGTGTAGTGCATAACTATAGAGAATAACCCCTTATTAAAGTTTTGGCTTTTTGGAAATTCCTTGTTTGGACAAGCTTTTACATGGTATACCAATTTACCAGCCAATTCTATCCAGACATCAGAGGATTTCATCACCAGGTTTAGGAAACTCAAAATGAAGTGCAGAATCCCTATGGAAGAAAGTCATTTAATCTAAATGGCTCAGACCGCCCAAAAGATCTCTCTAAGAAAGAGATTCGATGGAATGGTGTTTGGAGATTTGACATAATTAGCAGATAAGGCCTCCAAGTATGAAGAACTGCTAAGTGAAGAACAGCAGAAGAGAAATTCTTCCAAAGGCACATACTATAAGACACCATCTTCCTCAGTCTATTTGGTTGAGGTGGAATTAGAAGAAGGCCAAGAGAGTTTAGAAGAAATGGAGATAGGAGTTGCAGAAACGGCAAAGCTGAAGCACCATATCAGTTGTAAGGCTTTGATCAAACCACCAAAAGATCAAAAACCACCACCATTTACAGGCAGGTTTGTCCCAAACAAACCAGCACAGAACAAGGTTTATTCTTTCGATTTAACCAAAGTTGACACTTTGTTTGATGAGATGCTCCTACAAAAGGCAATAGAGATGCCTCACAGGTTTCCTTAGCTAGAAGAGCTCAAGGGCAGACAATATTGCAAATGGTATAACTCATGGAATCACTCCACCAATAGTTGTAAGTTTTCAGAGACGTCATACAAGAATGAATAATGGCAGGAATGCTCAAGCTAGCTGAGAAACCTCCCACAGTGACAACAGACCTTTTTCCTTAACCTCAAGTCAACATGGTCAACTTAAACTGGCCAGAAGAGGAGAAAGGCAAGCTGATGGTGGAAATCAGCCCCAACATGGGTAGAACAGCCAAAGGCTACTATTTCGGTTGGAGTAGTTATGTGTAGTAGGTGCAAGTGCTAATGCAAGCTAGAAATAGTTTTGGATGAGCAGAAACGACCTACAACGAGTGTTTTTGGTAAAATTGGAATACCATACTAGCAGCCTTTAGTTCTGGATCTATCCAAGGGCATAGCTAGACAGAGAACCTACCAGAAACCTGCCTAATAGATCAGGAAGGTGGCTGAGTAGCCAAAGAAGGATGTACCAATCAAGATAGCCGGAGATGATAGGCCATTGGCGACTATCATAGAAGATAGGTGGTATTCTGTTGGAACGAACGGCAGGCCAACCCTAGAGCTGACCGGAATGCAGAGAAGGAGAATCCAGAGGCAATACTGCACTTTCCCAAAAAACAGGGATAACACGCAAGTGTTTGTAGATGTTAATTCCCCTGGAATTGAGAATGATCTAGAGGGAGAGCTTTAGGCAGAACAAACAGTATGCCAACCAAAGGAGTTGACAGAAGTAGGATTTCCAAATGAATCTTTTTTCCACCAAGGTTTGTCTTCGAATAATCAGTTGGAGCTCTCACAGTTACAAGATCAGTCCGGAGTCTTTCTAGTAGATGATCAAAAGAATTGGACTGAAGAATACGAGGAAGAACAAGTGCACTATGAACCATTTGCAGATGACTAGATTGGATTCCTCGAAACAGGTGATCAAGAGAACTGGATTGAGGAGCATGGTGAAGAACAAGTGGAATATGAAGGGGGACTAGATGAAGAAACTCAAGGTGATTTGGGCATCAACATGGGGTTTATCTTGTTAAAAAAGTTTAGAGCAGTTGAAGGACAAGGAAGCACCATGGAAAAGAATGTACTGTCCCAAGAAAGTTTTGAATGCAGGTTGACAGAAGTGGAAGAAGTGCCAGAATAGCGAGACAACGCTGTCAAGACAGGCATAACTGTCATGAAAATGGCTACAGAGCAGTTGTGCTTTTCCAAACCTACCAAGAAAATGGTCAATCATCTCATACCACTGTTCATCATTGCAAACTTTGGTGGGATCCCTATCCCTAAAATAATGGTGGATGAAGGGGTAGCGATGAATTTACTACCTCACAAACTCTTGGTTGAACTGGTCAAAATGGAAAAAGACCTAATCCCAACGCGTCATACGGTCACCAATTTCGTTGGGGGCATCACCAATACCCGTGGAATACTGGATGTGAATGTCATAGTACGAACCAAGAAACTGAAGATTGCTTTCTTTGTGGTAGATACCACTTCTACCATTTACAATGCATTGCTCGTAAGGGACTGGATCCACCAGAACTTATGTGTTCCCTCCACTCTACACCAACAGTTGGCCCTCTAGCATGAAGAGGGTTTTATGGAGATAGTAGAGGCTGATCCACGACCATTTCTACCATTTGCATTGTGTTTCAGGGCTAGGTATTATCATGATGATCTTGGTCCTTTTATTTTCTTTAGAGTCAATCAAAACACTCACCCATATGGTGTCATGGCCTAGAGGCTCATCGAAGAAGGTCTGGCTGGTTCTCTAGAGGAACTGGAACATGCCTTTTGTCCTGGAACTCCAAAATTCAGATGTTTAGCTCAAACCAACAAGAAAAGGATGAAGCTACAATAATCCGATCCATTACAAATAGATTGTTAGTATATTGGGAAGAAATGAAGCTTTCTATGCAGAATCCAGCTATTAATTTGGCAGAATTCATGCATGAAAGTGCAGAGGAGCAGGAAGAAAGTTTACAAGAAGAGGAATTGGAGTTTGCACCAGCAACATTGGATGACTCATTTCCATAAGTGGAAGACCCTTTACAAGAGATAAATTTGGGGATAGAGAATGATCCCAGGCCTAATTTCATTAGTGCTATACTAGAGGAACCTTTTAGGGGTGAAATCATTGCACTTCTACATGATTTCAAAGACTGTTTCGCTTGGCATTATCATGAAATGTCTGGACTAGACAGGGGTTTGGTGAAGCACAAATTGCCAATGAAAGAAGGATACCTACCAGTCAAGCAGACAAAAATAAGGATGTCTATGGAGACAGAATTGAAAGTCAAAGAGGAAATATAAAGGCTAGTTAAAGCAGGTTTTATCAGACCAGCTATTTATGCTGATTGGCTGTCCAATATTGTACAAGTCCTTAAAAGAAAGACAAGAGCAGTCAGAGTTTGCATGGAATTTAGGAATTTGAATGAGGCATCTCCAAAGGATGAGTACCTTATGCTAAGGCAGATATGCTGGTAGATGGAGCTACTCATAAACAAATGCTATCATTCATGGATGGTAACGCTGGCTATAATCAAATAATGGTGGCAGAGGAGGACATCCACAAAATTGTTTTCATGTGTCCAAGGCATATAGGCACCTTTGAATATGTTGTGATGCCTTTTGGTTTGAGAAATGCAGGGGCCACCTATCAAAGAGCAATGAACTCTGTATTCCATGAAATGATAGGCTACTCTCTAGATGTGTACATAGAAGATGTGGTGATTAAGTCTCCAGAAAAGGAGAATCATGTATCCAATATGAGGTAAGCTTTTCTAAGGATAAGACAACACAAATTGAAAATGAATCCCAAGAAATGCGTCTTTGGAGTTCAAGCAGGCAATTTCTTGGGTTTCCTGGTCCATCAAAGAGGCATAGAGATTGGCAAGAACAAAACAAAATCTATCATAAAAGCTTTGCCACCTCGGAACTAGAAAGAATTGCAAAGTCTTTTAGGGAAGATCAACTTTCTCAGAAGATTTATATCCAATTCTGCCGGGAAAATCCAACCTTTCTCTTCTTTGCTAAAATTGAAGCAAGAGTAGGCATTTAGATGGGAAGAACAACACTAGTAGGCTTTTGAGGAAATCAAGCGTTACCTCTCAAGTCCGCCAGTTCTGTCTCCACCAAAGAAAGGTAGACCACTTAAATTGTATGTTTCTGCATCATCTATTGGGAGCCTTTTGGTTCAAGATAACAAGGAAGGAAAAGAGCAGGCAATATACTACTTGAGCAGGACTTTGACATGAAGTAGAAAGAAAGTACTCTGCGATTGAAAGGCCATGTTTGGCTTTGTATTTCACTGCTATAAAGCTTAGACATTACATGCTACCCTTTGCCATCAACATCATTGCCAAGACAGAATTGATCAAGTACATGTTTACAAGACCAATGTTAAGAGGCAGAATTGGTAAGTGGACTCTGGCCTTATCAGAATTTTCCTTCAAATATGTTCCCCAGAAAGCTATCAAAGGACAAGCTGTAGCAGATTTCTTGGCAGATCATTTAGGGGAAGAGATTGAAAACATGGAATTCATGGATATAGCTAATGCAGATCTGCTGACAAGAGCTCACACCTATCTTAATAATCCCATCTACTCAGTCCATCTCATCCCTTGGAAGTTGTATTTTGATGGATCTAAGACCGACCTGGCTTCTGGAGCAGGAATTGTTTTAGAAGATCCATTGGGAATCAGACACTACTATTCATTCCAGCTAGATTTTTGGTGTACCAACAACAGAGCAGAAGATGAAGCTTTGATCATAAGCCTGGAGATGTTGGTAGAACTAGGAATCCAATCTGTGGAAATCTTGGGAGATTCCATGCTTGTTCTAAAGAAAATTGTTGGAGAATACAAGTGTTTGAATCCTTCTTTAGTTGTTTATTTAGTGGCAAACCAAAATCTCTTGGTAGAATTCAGGTAAGCCACTTGGGACCATATTCCAAGTGAAGAGAATTTTGCAGCCAATGAAATGGCTTGGATAGCAGGAGTGCAGATACATGAAGACTACTTCTAGAGAATCATCAAAGTATGGAGGAAGAGTTTGCCATATGTTCTGACTAGGGGTATGGAAATAGATGTGAATTCTGCCTTAATGACTGAGAAGGATTGGAGATTGCCTATAATTAATTATCTACAATATCCAACCTTTCCTTTCGAAAAGAAAATAAGAATCATGGCTCAAAACTACCTCATGTGAAATGGAGACTTGGTCCAAAAAAGTAAGGATGAGCTACTCTTGAGATGCTTGGGGAAGGAAGACTACATGTAAGTCATGGGAGAGGTCCATGAGGGAATCTGTGGAGCTTATCAGAGCGGAAGAAAAATGTGATGGCTGATAAGAAGGTATGGTTATTTTTGCCCTACCATGATGAAAGACTGCATAGAATACTCCAAGGGAAGTGAAGTTTGCTAGAGTCATGGACCAATCTAGCAAGCTCCCTTAGTTCCCATAAATTCAATCATTAAGCCATGGTCATTCAGGGGATAGGTAATGGACCTCATTGGTAAAATCTATCCAGCCAGTAGCTAACATCACTGTTTCATTATTGTGGCTAACGATTACTTCACTAAATGGGTGGAGGCTAAGTCGGTCAAATCCACCACATCTCAAGAGATCATCACTTTCATTGAAGAAAAGATTGTGCACAGGTGTGGCATACTAGAGTCAATCACAACTGATACAGGGACTTCCTTCATATCTAGGGAAATGCAGGGCATGGCAAGGCAAGTAGGCTCAAGATCAAGTTGCTCCAGTCCACTCCTTACTACACTCAAGCAAATGGACATGTCGAATCAAGGAACAAGGTGATCCTTAATATCATTAGGAAAATGCTTGAGGAAAATCCAAGACAGTGGCATGAAAATTTGTTAGAAACCTTATGGGCCTATAGAACTTCAAAGAGAGAGGCAACTTGCATGACCCCATGTGCTCAAACCTATGGACATGACGCAATCCTGCCCATGGAAATCACAGTCCAGTCCATCAGAATTAGCCAGCAACATAACCAAATTGGGAAGACTATTCACATGCAATGCTGCTAGAATTGGAGGGATTGGATACAAGCAGAATTGATGCCCTCAACAAACTCTTAGCAGGAAAAGAAGCTGTCGCAAGAGCTTATAATGAGAGAGTTAAAAACAAGAGCTTTGAAGAGGGAGAAATCTTCTGGAGAGCAATTCTACCCCTTGGATCCCACGTGGTTGATTATGGAAAATGGTTACCCACGTGGGAATGCCCTTTTCTAATTAAACAAGTCCTTAGATTGGGGGCATACATATTACAAGACCAAGATGGAGAAGTCCATGCTGCTCCGATTAATGGCAAATGGTTAAAGAAGTTTTACCCACCTATGTGGGATTCACAAGCAGTACATACAGATCCTGGGATCGAAGGAGAAGTGGATATAACTATATTGCTTGACTTTTGAATTGTTCATGTATATATATGTGGTTCATTTTTGTCTATTCTGCCCATTTATGATGTTTAAATGAGGCGAAAATATGAAAATGCAAGATTGGTATAAATAAATAGAACTTTTCATTAAATATTGTCATTAAATAAATGACTAAGTTTTTATTACAAAATAAGCAGAGGTCTAGAGGCCTAGTTTCTTGGGAGTTTCCTACAATCCAGCCTTTTTGATGGAGATCTCTTTCTGGAGAAGCGCTCCTTGATGAATGGAGGCCTTTGCAATCTCTAGTGAAGGCCTTGAAGCTGACACCATGCTTTGCACAAGGACGGTGGACTTGGTCTTCACACCCAATCCAACTCCAAGAACTTTCTGCCTATCCTCAGGTGCAGCCAGATTGCTTCTGGAGTTCCTGGATATGCCTCTCGATTCGCTAGCAGCAGATTTGGTCTCTTTATAATTTTCTACCAGTGCGTCCAGATTCTGATTTCTGATTAAGTAGTCCACTAGGTTGGCTTTATGCGTAGCCTTGCAGAATTCAAAAGCATTAAAGGGGGGGGTGTGTGTGGGGTCTGAGATCTTCATATTGGTTGTGAAGGTTGATTACATCTCTGGCCAGACCTAGGCTGATCTTAAGGATAGGTCTAGGAGCCATGTTCTCCCTGTGCAGCAGGTCCAGATCTTTCATTAGCTAATCGATGGCTTCTTTATTCCCATCCAGATCCAGCTCATTCACTGCCTTGGACTTGGATTTGCTTGGGGTTGCTCCCAATTTCTCAATCTTCAACAACTGTGCTTCCAAGTCCATAACCTCAAACTCTGCCAATTCTGGATCAGCATAGGAGGTGTGGTTGATGAGCCTGGGACAGAATGAAGGGGCATCTGCATAAACTAGCTTCAGTTAGTTTCTGTGTCAAATTAAAATCAGGAAGTGTGATTCTTAGGCCCAACAATACTTACACCCACGATCATAGGCTTGAAAGAGCTGGTCACCACTGCTAATTCTTCAGCAATTCTGTCCTTCTCAACCTAGAAAGATAGAGACTTTAATTTAATGAATTTGCAGAGGCTAAACAAAATTGAGAGAAGAAAGGAGAAACTACCTCAGATGGTGGGACAATAGCATAATTTTATGTTTCCACATCATCGAACAGGGCCAATTTTGAGCGGGTGAGCTCTTCTCCTTAAGCATCTTGTTGTTTCTTGGCCAGTTTGGCACTTTCTGCTATCACCTTAATAGGAATCTCCTTCTACAAAGAAGCAGAATTCAGATCAAGGGATTTTCATTTCATGTATAGACCAGTTTTGTGTTCAGCACTATTGAAACTCTTACCTCTTCTTGTGCTCCTTTAGTTTTTTCTTCTTAATCTTCCTTGGAGACTTCATTCTCTCTGTCCAGGGCATCAAAGGCCTTTCACAGTTCCTCATCTGTTTCTGTAGTTGTTGGGGGAGCAACTACAGGTTCTTCGAGTCTATTGGATATATGCCCTAGAATCCAATATAAAATGGATAATTCTAAGAAAATAATATACAATAGTAAAAGGGCAAGAATGTTGCTTTAGATACATAACGTACACAAAGTAACAAGTCCATGGATTAAGATATAAATGGAAAATGGTCTAAAGAAGTTAGATGCACGAGACCTTTCCTTACATATAAATATCGTATCCTAAAATGTTACTGGTCATAGGATCACCAATTGGACAGTGGTGACCCGTAAAGACTAGTACACATTATGTCTGCTTAATTGGGAGGATGACTAGTCTCAAGTCATTCATGTAGAGACACTGAGACAGAGGTGTAGGTGCTTTGTAGAAGATGGAGTCCATTGAACGTGATCGACTCTATAATTTTTGTATGGAAGTCTTACTCACAAGTGTCAAACAAAGAATTCTAAGTTGTGATAATGCAAATTAATCCTTAGACCTGAGACATCACAGTTGTCTTGTGTATATGTTGTTTCTCTTTGAGAGCATTATACGGTAGTATCAAAATGATGTGACCTAAATGTGTTCTTCAAGATTCTTAGTGTGTACGCAGAGACAAGTGAATGTACAACAAAGAATCTCTGCTCTTATTAAGAAGAGAGAATACTCTAAATATATGATTCGTTAATCTTTGGCCAAAGTATTGGATGGAAATTGAAACAAGAACGTTTGCAATTTCATCAAATTGAATCATATAATCAAGAGATGTCATAGTAGGGATTTTGACACAAGTTTACCATATACTCAAGAATATGACATAGAGTATTGAATTAGAGAAGGATCGAATTGCATTGTAATCACAAACTGACTGGGTTCTCTAAATGAATTCTTTTTAGCTTGGGTAGCATTGTAATCTCATAGTAGGTGTCACTCATGGTTTTGTGGAAGCCCTGTAATGACTAATTATAATTAGCCTCCGCCAATAGAGAGAATTGTATGAAGGAATACAATTCAACTTGATTCATAATAAATCATTCATACCCACTGCCTTGCTAATTAGAACTTATAAGATCGTACACTGAAAAGGAATCGATTGGGAAATTATGATGAGAATGAATGATTTTGTGACTTGGTTAAAGTCAATGTGAAATTCAAAGGTCAAAGTTAAAAGTCAAAAGTCAAAGGTCAAACGGTTGACCCAACACTTGACATGATCAACTAAGGATGACTGGGACCAATACTCATTAGACAAATGAGTGATTGAATTAGTCAAGTCATTAGAGTAATTAAATTGATTAGATTAATTTAATTATTCAATTAAAGTTATAACACTTAAAATTAAAGGTCCCATATGACTTGGAAATTCAAAAGGGATTTGACCATATGGACTTAGGCACATATATGATACATTATAGTATTAATGTGATGGACTAAGATAGCAAAAGATGACACACAAAAGAGGGAGGGGTGGGGGCGTGGCTACACTAGGGCTTAGGGGCATTTTTGTCACTCTCGTGACATTTTTGATCCTATACGTGTGTAGCTATGGAATCCTATCAAGCTCTCTCTCCCTAACCCCTTAAATCTATCACATCAAGTGAAGGTGCTAGCACCACTCTTCACTTGTTGTCTACTCATTCTCTCATCCCATTCAATCCTTTGTGCAGAGCTTTGGGGAGGTGCATAGCTTTATACCTGTTTGGAGAGCTACAAGGTGGAGAATCAACATCAAAGGGAGAGCCAACAACAAAGGGACCACTTCCTTTATTTGAACACCATTATTGGTTTCAAGATTCGATCCAAGGGTATGAACATCTTATCTTTCTCTCAAATAAGATTTAGAGAGTCTTTGGTGCACACTTTCATAGACTTATAAAGATTGGGACCAAATGAGACTTGCATGAATCCCTGGTTTATTTAATGCTTCTGCTCTTACTTTGATTTCATATTAGATATGGCATGTTAGGTGATTTATACTCTCAAAGTTTGGTTGTAGAATTTTTAGAAATCTCTACACAACACCATTCCCACAATATTCCCTTCATGGTCTCCCCAATAGCCCATTTCCTAAGTTTTTTCATCTTGGTAGGTGGAGGGGAAGGACTTTCAACTGCAAAAACACCCGGGGCATAATCAATTTTCAAATCAGATGTGACCAGAAGAAATAACAAGAGTTTATTTCACAAAGATTTCCCTGGAGGTTCAGGCTAGATAACACTATCTTGGGCTTGAGCAGTCTCTTTTCTTTTGTTCTTTCTGGCAGAAGGAGTTGCCTAAGAGGTTTTCTCTTATACCAGATTTTCGTTTTAGTGTCCTCCCCAAGTTCTACTTCTAGTCCCCAGTAGCAATAACAGAGGTAACTGTACAGAGAGCTGAAGTTAGGAAAATTAGTCCAACCATGAGTTAGCACGAAGATAGGGTTCAGAATTCACCAATCATTTGCCCAGTTTGAACAGCTTGCCCATTGAGGTTGCTTGCTATGGAAGGATCTGAAACAATATAGACAGAACAGAGTGAGATCACCTCCCAGTATGCAAGAACCCAAAGTAAAAAGACAGAATTGACAATTTACCTTCGATCACTTGGGGGTTTGTACCCTTGAGCATCTGCACGATGAACTTTTCGGCATTTGGTTCTGCTTGGACAATGCCAGCATCCCAATTGGCAAAAAGCACCTTCACAATAATACTTGCATCAGACACACTAGCAAATATGGCTTTCCACTAAGCATCAAATTCGCCAGAACTGCAGGAATTGTACTCCAAGGATGGATAGAGAGCATCCACACTATTGTTGATCTTGTTCACTACACATCTGCAGTCTTTGTGTACATCTAAATCATCTGCATCTCTCCAGGAAGTTCCCCAGTTACAGCCTCTATAGGACTTTAGTGGAATGGTGAGGGCAACCAAGTTGCCTAGCACGAAGTTGGGTTGATAGACTTCTCCACCCAGATGATAGTTGGGAGCCTTGGCTTCACCAATGGGTAGATCTCGAGTTAGCATCACACTAAGGAATTTCTTCCTGAAGTCAATTCTAATCGCTTCATCTTCAAGCTCTTTCTCAAACAACCTGTATCCAGGTTAGAACCAGGGATAGCTTCTTGAGCACCATTTGCCACTGAGCAACAGACCTTTTCCTGTAGTGCCTGAAGAATATAAAATATTCTTCGATTGACCTCTTAGGCACTTATGCCGACATAAGAGGAAGTGCCATGACTTGATCTTCAGGTAGAACTATGTTAGGAAATGTCAGTTCTGCGAAGTATACTTGCAGCCAAATCTAGATAATCCAGAATGCGCTGGAGTAGAAATGTTCAGAGTGTACGGGTGAAGCTTGCTCCGAATCTCGATCACGTGTTGGTCAACACATGCTCCAGAAATGCACAGGAGGAAATGAGGAGGAAGAGCCTTCGGCACGAGGTTAGGAGAAGACATTTTTTATTTTTGGGCTGAAACAAAGGAGAGTTGAAGATGATCGAAGAAGGAGCAGAGGTTTTCTGGGAATATTTAGAAGCAGGCTGGAGTTAGGTTTTCGAATGAACAGTAATGGAGTTTTTATAAGTTCTTATAAAAGCTCAGGAGGAAGATCATGAAAGGAGAGGGGTTGCTCAGAGTAACTAGCCATTAAATGCCCACTTCCCCACGAAGTCCAAACAAATAGGCAGACCTGGGCTAGAATTAATGGAGCAAATTGGCACGCATCATTAATAGGCCAATCTTTAAGTCTGAAACCGTTTTCAAAACGATTGGACTTAAGGGGTATCATTTGGGCCTAAATTCCACGTGCCAGTCCAACTAACTTTTGGCCCATGTCAAAAGCAGGCGATTGGGCTTTGTTTTATTAAAAGAGAAATCAGCCTAGATAGTTTTTAGAGGCCCATACTGTTATGAACCAATTGCATGGGATTAATCGACAGATTAAAGATTAATTACCATCAATGGTGATTTAATCTGCGCAAATAAGTTTTAATTGGTTTAAATGCAAAGGCCCAGCTTCTAATCTCTCCATAAGGCTTAGAATTTGATCATCACCGTTGATCACATTTTCAGAAATCAAGTCAGCTGATTTCTAGGAACATCTTTCTCACAAGGAGGCCACGTGACTCTAAAGTCAAGATTTCAACAGGCAAGAGGACGTAATGGGGAGTTGGTAGAAGGTTTAATTGGAAAACCACTCCCTGTAACCATTTAATGCCAGAAAAGAAGGCTAAGGCTTCTTTACTATGCTCATGATTACATCAGGGCAAGTGGAGTTTTACAAGAGGTAAACAAGAGATAGAAGAGTTGGTTGTCAGAAGATCAAAACTGATCATCAAGAAGATTGACTCTTGATGGGGTCTTTCTTGTTAAACAAACCACCACCCCTTTTTGATGCTAAAAGCAGAGGATCATCTCAGCCATTTGTCCTCTAGATATTAAGGAATAATCACTCGTGCGATTTCTCTATAAATATGAGGGAATGTGAACAAGAGAGAGACAACCAAAAAATTCGATCAAGACAAAACTCTCAAGTCAGATTGACAAACTCAAACAAGATCATATGATCTCGAAAGACCTTCAGACTCTAAGGCAATCAGACCATTTGGTTTGAAAATCCATTTAGCTCCTAGACAAAATAGACAGAACTTAGGAATCTGACTCCAACTTAGCCCATGGGGGCATTTCACAAAGTGAACGAGATTGCTCTCGTTACAAATTTGGTTCAGCATGGACCAACCAAGTCGAATTCAAGTCTCTCACAATATGAAAACCTCAACAAATTTTCATAAAGGCCTTGATGTCTAAGAATCATCAGAACAAGTCGTATGTGATTCACAATTAGCAGAACAGGTGCTAAAGTACAATTTTGGGACAAAAATCGTCAATCCAACCACTTCGAATCCAATCGGTGAAGAAATCCCGATTCGCCCATCCAACAAGCCTCTCCATGACTAAAATAGATTGAAGCTCTGCCAATCTCAACATTGGTATTGATTTCCAGCTGAACCTCATCAGTTGAAGGTGCTGACATCCGAATCCAGCCGCGAAGCATCTAGTCTAGCTGAATCACAGGCGGCGAACCAAGTCGAGGCCCAATGTTCATTGTCATTTCAGACATGGCAGTCTTCTTTTGTTGTAAATTATGCAATAGGCAGTTCTTTTTTGAAACAGTTTGATTTATGCAATAGGCAGTCTTCTTTTGTTGTAAATTTTGCAATAGGCAGTTCTTTTTTGGAACAGTTTGATTTATGTTTCAATACTCATTTTGGCCAGAACTAATAGTTTTACTATGAAAAATTTGTGAAGTTCTCACCAGTCTGGGGCAAGGAAAGAACTTACTTGGGAGATATTCTCACCCAAATTCACAATCACTTGTTTAAAGTGATTAACTTGAGGTGCAAGTTATCTATTTTTCATAAGTCTATTAGGGTCTTGACTGCTAACAGTGGCACTCTCGCACACGAAAGAAAGTTGACTTGTCTGAATCCTTTGGAAAGACTCGAAACATGGCTTTGGTTGGGGAGGCTTTTCTCTCTGCTTTCGTGCAGTTTCTATGCGACAAGATTGGTTCCGGCTAGTTCACCGTACTTGTTCAAGGGAAAGAAGTAGATGAGTCAGTTGTGAAGAAACTAAGGATAACACTCATTTTACCGTTATTTCCTTGTTCAGTTTTAATATATTGTTATGAATGTTTTCTTCCTTGTTATCACATTATTATGATTCCACTTAAGCGAATTAGAAGAGACTTAGGAGTCAGGACATTAAAATTAGAGTGACACACACACAATTGATCGTAATATTTCTATGAAAATTGTTGAGCGTTAACAAGCAGCATTTGTCCTTTCTTAATCCCAAAGCTGAGTTCTTGAGGGAGCTGGCTTTGCATTTGTCCTTTCCATTGAAGGAGCAGGCTTTTCAAAATTTTCTTTGAAACTATTTGCGCTGAAATTGAAAATCTGTCGTACAATGAACGAAGGAATTATGGTTCATGCAATATGCCCAATATATGGTTAGAAAATAGTCTTGCCTTGAATTATAGCCTTTGTTTCTTGAAAATATGTTGGTGCTTCCTACTTATATCATTCCCCATTAGGGACTACCTATGCGTTACCCAATTCAACATTTCAAGGTAGCTGCTGAAAAAGCAAGCCCTTCTTTCATGTCTTAAGTTTTAAGGACTAACTGTCTAGGATTGAATTCATTTTCAGAACAAATGAACTTCCTTTTGCTTCAAAAAGAAAGTTTTAGCTGCATTCTTGGGACAATCCTCCATAGGGGAGAGTAGATATAGGAGGAGATTAATGTCTGAAAAAATTATACAATGGTACTGTAATACCATGTGACACTTGCCATGTATCAAGACACGTAGTATTATATCTATTAAACTGAAAATAGACGTAGTATTATATCTCCAAATCCTTTGTAAAGAATCGAAACATGGCTTTGGTTGGAGAGGCTTTTCTCTCTGCTTCCGTATAGGTGTTGTGCCACAAGATTGATTCTCATTATTATGCGAAACACTCTAAAACTTTATCGTTGATGGACTATGCAATTATCATACTGTTCACCCGTTTTATATTTGTTCTTGTGATGGTAGGGTAAAGTTCCCCATTGTCACGAAAACCATTGACTGGTCAACAAGTCAACTTTCTTTTGTGTGCTAGCATGCCACTGCTAGTAATGAAAATCCTAGCAGACTTCCTAAATATAGATAACTTGCGCCCCAAGTTACTGAATTCTAAACAAGCGATTGTGAATTTGGGTGAGGAATATCTCCCAAGTAAGTTCTTTTCTTTCCTTAGACTGGTGAGGACTTCACAATTTTTCACAGTACAAAATTGGTAGTTCTGGCCAGAATAAATGATAAGAGAGTGAACTATTTTAGACTGAACTACCTTTTACAAAGCTCAAAAAGGAAGACGAACTCTAAAAAAGGACAAAAGAGCTTTTGGACTTGGTTTCTGCTGGATGAATGCTTCGATCCGGTGGACTGGGTATATCTGTCTTTGGTGGACTATCAACACCTTCAACTATCAAGTTTCAGCTGTAAATCGATACCAACGTTCGAGTTTGGCAAAGCTTTAATTTATTTCAAGCCCGGAAGGCTTTTGAGCAGGCGAGTGGGACCTCTTCATCTGGAAGGCAAGTGGTTGGATTTGATGATTACTAAGCTGGAACTGCACTGTAGTATCTGTTTTGCTTGATCAGGGCTCTCCACAAATTTGTTGAGGTTTTCATATTTGTAAAACTCTAACTCTGCTCGATTTGGCTTATGCTAAACCAAATTTGTAATGAGAGAAATCTCGCTTTGAATAACTATTTCTCTAAAACTGAACTTATTTTTTAGAGCTTCTGGATTGTCACTCACTTGTTTCTTGTGGCTCAATGAGCTTTTGGTTACTTCGATGTTTTGAAGGTTTTTGAGATCAAATGATAATTTTGAGTTTTTGTTTTTGATTGGTTTTTTGGTTGTCCTTTGATCTGTTCACCTCCTCTCATATTTATAGGAAATGCCAGAGTGGGTTTTCTAATCTTTAAATAATGGGTGGCAGATTTTCTAAAAGCAAGATCTTTCATTTTTAAATGTCAAAGAAAAGGGGAAGTTATACATTTCTGGCAGAGAAGAACCATCAATAATCAGTTTTTATGGAGGTCTTTTCCTTGCTTTTTCTGAAAGAAAAACCAACTCTTCTTTGTTCCATGTTGTTCAAAAATGGGCTGTTGTGCTAAGTGTTTGGCCCAATCAAAAAGAGAATGCTGGTAGTTGTCCAAAATTGACATGGGCTTTTTGGTTTTGGACTGGGCGTGCCAAATTAGGCCTTTTGGACATACATAAGTCACGCAAAGATAAAATACACACAAGACCAAACAGTAAACACACACACACACAAAGAATACAATAATTTATAGATGTTCAACGTTGTGCCTACGTCCTTCTAGTGATTCCCAAGAAATTCACTAATACGAAAGAACTCATTTGGCTCTCTTTTCTTTCACCTTTGGCTCAAACCCAATTTGATTCCTTAGCTTTCTCACGTTACAATAGCCTAACGCTAAAGTGCTTATTTATATGTCATAGGGCTTTAGTGCAATTATACAAGGAATAGGAAATTTAAAGGACCCCAAAACTAAGAGAAAATTTGTCCAGATTTGCCAGGGATACACCTGGATTTGTGTGTCCCGCTCGAGCACTGAGCACCACTTGCGCAGCTCGAGCAAGCGCTCAAGCACCTGTGCTTGGATGAAAACCTTCTCTGTCCTGCTCGATCGCCAGAGCCCAATCAATACGTCTTTGACTCGTTTGACTGCCCGTTTCCTTCAATCCTTCCGCATATTTAAGTGAGCTAACATCAACAATCTCCACCTTGGCAAGCATTAAACACCTTATGAAAATCATTGAACCCTAGAACCTCTTCAAACCTCTTAGAAACCGTTCTAGTAATTCTCAAGAGCTCCACCTCAATCTTCAGCAATGTAACAAGATTGAGCACGCTTAAACAGTGTCTGAACTTCTCAGCTGTGATTGGAATGGTCAAGCAATCCAAAGCATTCTCATCCATATGAACCTTCTCTATTGCAATGTCCTTAACATTCCCCCAATCTTTTATCCGGTGGTACCGTACATCAATATGCTTAGACCCTTCTGTGAAACACTTGATTCTTGACTAAATACATGGCACTTTGACTATTACTTTGTATCACCACCAAGTCTTGAGCTATCCCGAACTCTTTAGCCAATTTTGTCAACCATAACACTTCCTTAGAAGCCTCCATTAAGGCCATATACTCTACTTCGGTAGTAGACAAAGCAATGACAGATTGTAGCACCGCTCTTCAACTATTCAGTTCTCCACCACAAGTAAAAACATACCCCGTGGTGGATATCAATACATAATCAATCTGGTACCAAATTATTTTTTTGCTACATTTTTGGTTTCATGTATGTTCTCATGAGTTATCATATACAAAAGATAAATATTATAAGTAATTTCCTTTTGGTTATACACTACTTTGATAAATATTAAAAGATAATACTATTCATAAAATAAACAAAAGAGTGTATAAAACTCTATGATAATAGTCTTATGAAACAAGTCATTAAGCATCTGTGAGCTCTATGGATTGAATAAACCCCCACTTTTCTTCCCTCTACCTTATCTATTGAAATATGTTAAGAGCCGCAGATTCACAAAGAGTTTAATGGCATTCGAGTCTGTTCCACTTGCGGACCGTTGAATTGTGGTTGTTGTCTTGTCATCCTCCACTCTCCAACAGTCCACACCGGAGTATTATTCCTTAGGCCGTGTGGGTCCCAAGAACCCACCTGCACAATTTGAATTCATAATGGTATTGACGAACCCTCCCAATTTGAGGGCAAAGAAAAGTTTGAAAAACTTGTCCCCAAGAGAAAGACATTTTTAACTATAATTTAATTTAAATTATCATCAATTGCGCTAAAAAACTCGAACACTGACAAAACAGCCAACCAACGGTACTTGTTAAATAGATAATATATAATTTCAACCACAAAAAGCTTTCATACTGCCTTAACTGTATTTCCAAGTCGTGCTAGCCGAGCTATCTGCGAACCTTGGAATATTACTTCATCCAATTCCCTTGCAAAGAAAAGAAGAGAAAAATGGCTGGAGCTTTGATCGGAGAGGCCTTTATTTCTGCTTCCATCCAGGTGATTTGTTACAGAATTGCTTCACCCAAGTTCGTCGACTTATTTCGGCACAAGAAACTCGATCAACCTCTCCTCATGAAACTGAAGAGGACGCTGTTGACCTTGAACGCAGTGCTCGATGATGCAGAGGAGAAACAAATTGAGAAACCAGCTGTGAGAGAGTGGCTTGATGACCTCAAACACGCAGTCTTTGATGCTGAGGACTTGCTGGATGAGATCAACTATGAAGCCTTGCGATGCAAGCTGGAAGGTGAAGTTCAAACAGCCGACAAATTAACCAACAAGGTGCGGAACTTCCTCCCTACTTCTCGTAATAAGTTTTATCAAAGCATGAATGTTAAGATACAAGAGTTGTTACGAAAATTAGAAGACTTTGCACAATTGAAAGGTGCTCTTGGTTTGACAGAAGTTGTTGGGAGGAAGGTTTTACAAAGAACTCCAACAACTTCCTTGGTTCATGAACCTTATATATATGGTAGAGAAGAAGTCAAAGAAAATTTATCAAAAGTGTTGTTCTCTGATGATGCAAGCAAGGAGGATGTGTCCTTCATCACCATTGTTGGAATGGGCGGGGTTGGCAAGACAACCCTTGCCCGCATGCTTTACAATGATGATAAGGTGAAAGAGCATTTTACACTTAAAGCTTGGGCTTGTGTTTCAGAAGACTATGATGCTATCAGGGTAACTAAAACTCTTCTTGAGTCAGTCACTTCAAAAACTTGCAATACAACAGATCTGAATTTGCTTCAAGTTGAACTAAGAGAACAACTTAGGGGGAAGAAATTTTTATTTGTGTTGGATGACCTTTGGAATGAAAAATATAATGATTGGAACTGCCTCCAAACTCCCTTTACGTCAGGGGCAAGGGGAAGTAAAGTCATCGTAACAACACGAAACAAACATGTAGCATCTTTCATGCAAAATGTTCCCACTCAACCCTTGGAACCATTGTCGCATGAAGATTGTTGGTCATTACTTGCAAAACATGCATTTGGAAATGTAAGTTGTAGTGCATATCCAAGCTTGGAAGAAATCGGCAAGAAAATTGCACGAAAGTGCAATGGGTTGCCTTTAGCTGCACAAACACTTGGCGGTTTTTTACGTTCCAGGCTAGACTCCGAGGTATGGAACAGAGTACTAAACAATAGCATTTGGGAGTTACCTTATGACAAAAGTGACATTCTTCCTGCTCTAGGATTAAGTTATCATTATCTTCCAGCTAAGTTAAAGCGATGCTTTATTTATTGTTCAATTTTTCCAAAAGACTATGAATTCAAGGTAGAAGAAGTCGTTTTTCTTTGGATGGCAGAAGGTTTAATTCCCCAAGCGGAGAATGGAGACAACATGGAAGAAGTGGGTAAGGAATATTTTGATGAACTGTTATCCCGATCATTGTTTCAAACATCGGGGAAATCAAGTTTCGTTATGCATGATCTCATCAATGACTTGGCTGTGTTCATGTCTAAAGGATTTTGTTCTAGGTGGGAAGGGAGGGAATCACATGAAGTAGAAAGAGTTCGTCATTTGTCATATGCTAGGGAAGAATATGATGTTTCTCTTAAATTTGAGCAATTAAAGGGGGCTAAGTGTTTGCGGACCTTCCTACCTACCTCTATAAATCCATATAACTCTTATAAAAATTATTATCTAAGTAAAAAGGTTGTACAAGATTTGTTGTCGTCACACAGATGTTTACGGGCGTTATCATTGTCAAGTTATAGGAATGTCACTCAGCTACCTGATTCTATTAAAAATCTTATTCACTTGCGCTATTTGGATCTCTCTGGTACTGCAATTGAAAGGTTACCTAGTGTACTTTGCAGTTTGTACTATTTGCAGACGTTACTATTGTCAAATTGTTCATCTCTCGTTGAATTACCTGCAGACTTGAGAAAATTGATAAATTTACATAAATTAATGCTGGGAGGTTGTGCGTCTCTTGCTAAATTGCCTGTAGACCTGTGGGAATTAATTAGTTTGCATCATCTTGATGTGAGTGGAACTAAAATTGCAGAGATGCCATCGCAAATGAGTAGACTAAAAAGTTTGAGAACGTTGACTGCTTTTGTTGTGGGGAAATCTACTGGGTCAACCATTGGGGAATTGGGGGAGCTTCCGCATCTTGGAGGAAAACTTAAACTACAAAATGTAGTTGATGCTAAGGATGCCGTGCAAGCCAATTTGAAGAATAAGAAGGATATGAAGGAGTTAGAGTTCGAATGGGGCAATGAAGACTCGGATGATTCCACAAAAGTGAGAGATGTACTTGACAAGCTCCAACCTTGCATGAATTTGGAGAAATTGACCGTCAAACGTTATGGCGGGACCAGCTTCCCAAATTGGTTGGGAGACTCTGCCTTCAATAAAATAAAAGTTATGCGCCTCGAAGGCTGTCATTATTGTTTTGAGTTGCCACCGCTTGGACAGCTACCTGCTCTTAAGGAGCTCTTCATACGTAAGATGAAATTTCTTAGGACGTTAGGTCCTGAGTTGTATGGTCAGCCATTTCAACCATTTCAATCGTTGGAGAGGCTGGAGTTTAAGGAGATGGCAGAGTGGAAGGAATGGGTACCAAGTGGAAGTGGAGGTCCAGACTTTCCTCGTCTCCTGGAGCTAACTCTAGAAAAGTGTCCAAAGTTGAGAGGAAGCTTGCCTTGTGATCTACCTTGCTTGAAGAAACTTTGCATGGAAGGGTGTGGAGTTTTACATGATCAAAGGGCCACTGCTACTACTAGTACTAGTACTAGTCTCAGCTACAATTCTCTTCAAGAATTGGAAATCAAAGATGGATGCCAAACAGGTCTGTTATCATTACTAGAGACAAAACTCCTATCCCGACTTAAGATTCAAAATTTTAATGACATACAATGCTTGCCCAACATCAATCGTCTTCAACGTCTGATTCTCTGGAATTGTCCAACCCTGTCATCGTTTCCTAATGATGGCCTACCCACTACGTTGACATCACTTTATATAATCAATTGTAGGAGATTAGATTTCCTACCTCATGAGATGTTGGCCAAATTAACATCACTCGACTATTTGACTATACATAAGAGCTGTAATTCAATGAGGTCGTTCGGGATTTTTCCCAAATTGACGACACTTAATATTGGGTATTGTGAGAATCTGGAATCGCTTTGCTTCATTGAAGAAGAAGGAGCGGTTGAGAATCTCAGCCATCTTGATAACTTAAATATCTTAGGCTGTCCAAATCTGGTGTGTTTTCCCCAGGGAGGAATGCCCACTCCCAACCTGACTCAATTGGAATTCAGCAGATGCGAGAAGTTGAAGTCATTACCTGAACGCATTCACACCTTCACAGCCCTTGAAAGATTGTGGATAAGGAATCTTCAAAATCTGGAGTCAATTGCAGAAGATGGGGGTTTGCCTTCCAACCTCCAACATTTTAGGATTGAGAATTGTGAGAGACTGAGGGCTTCATCTTCATCAGTGGGAGACTACTGTAACTGGGGTTTGCAAGCACTTGTCTCCCTTAAATACCTTCATATTGGTGGCAGGGGAAGTGATGAAATCTTGGAGACATTGCTCAAGCAACAGCTGCTCCCTACCACTCTTCGCAGTCTCATCATTGAGGAACTTTCAACTCTGAAATCTTTGGATGGAAAGGGACTTGCACACCTTACTTCTCTTCAAGAACTATTTATTAGTAGGTGTGACAGTCTGGAATTCCTGCCAGGAGAGGCACTTCAGCACCTCACTTCTCTTCAAAGGCTAGAAATTAGGTGTTGTGACAATCTCCAATTCCTGCCAGAAGAGGGTCTGCCGCCATCTCTTTCTTATCTGAAGATCTTTAGATGTTCTGACCTGGAGAAAAGGTATCAGAATAAGACGGGACAAGATCATTGGGACAACATATCTCACATTCCTTGCATCTGGATAAATGATGAAGTCATCATATGATGATATGACCTCTCTCTCTCTCTCTCACACACACACACATATAGGGACAAACAAACTCAGGTATGTACTTCAAATAACCGCTTTAACTGCTTTTCTTCTAATTCAATACAAAAACTGAAATTCACTATCCAAATAAACTGAAATACACATTTTTAACTATTTTTATGTCCACAAATTTGTTGAATTGCCCCAAATTTGCCATCAATTTTGCATCCAATTAACCTTTACAGTTGCATCGAATGCTTCTTCTAATTGCATGCATTCCCATCGAATGCTTCTTCTAATATTTCATCTCATTGTCAGAATCATTTTCCAGAAAAACCCACGAAAACTCAATCCAATTTCTATTATTATTTTGCCCAGTAAATTCTCTCCTTCTATTTACTCAATTTCTTCGCTACTTATATCTTATAGTAAGTCTCAAATGCTGAATAATTAATACTTTGCAGGACAGCACCTTCTCTTGGAAAGCTTTTCATTTGCAAGGTAGGGTTTACCATTGTTCATAGACTTTTGTTCTTCTACAAAAACAATTGTCACAACGAGGGGAGACGGTAAAGGTTCACCTGGAATATCTAGATTGACACATTCCTACAGATAGGCATCAAATGTCCCACATTTTTAGGTACTCTTTCATAATAAAAATGTATTCAATGTCTATGGATAACCTGTTAGATAAAACCGGCAGTACATTATTGCTGTCATCTTGTTGAAGATGTGAGAATGATACTTATCATTCATTGGGAATTTTAATAGGTTCATGCCATTAATTATCTTTGGAATTTCCCAGGTACTGCATGTATGTTATAAACGTTGTCACTTTACTAATGTATATTTTCTTAGTATCAACTGGCGGTCTTTGGTTGAGCAGAATGACCATTCAGCAATTACAAAATTTTCTTAGGGAATTAACCTTGTTTAAGCTTTGTTTATCATCTCTCTCCTTTTCTCTGTTAAGTCTTGGTTGTTCTAAGTTATGCCTTATCCTTATCCCCCACATCACACATATTGGAAAAGAATCTTGCCTTAAATTGCAAATTTTATTTTATTTATTATACTTGATAAATTTGATTTTATCGGTATCCAAGAGCATGCTGATCACAACTTATGTCTGTCTTAAGCCTTCTCATAAACGTTTCTTCATTTGCAGGTTTCTTTCAAGTCACTGCCCGAGGAGAGTTTACCAATGTATATGGATTTTTGTTTTTCTACAAACAAATTGCGGCAAAGAAGGGGAAGGAAATGTTCTCCAGGTGGTGCTCTAGCAAGGAAAAATGTTCTCAATCTAACATAACAAGCATCACATGTCCATTCATGATTAGGTAATCTTTCATCATAAAATTCCTTTCCTTTGAGTTTCCTAACATAACTTGCAAACGTCATTTATGAGTTTCGTTTGAGATGGATGAAAATGTGTACATATGTATGAATAACCTGTGAGAGCTCAAGTTCTAGGACAGACGACGTTGAGGAAACTCCATGCTTGGTCTTGAACAATACTATATGATTTTCGTCCTGTTAGGGAATCACATAAGTGTTCCTTATGCAATTAATATTAATGCTGCACACTTCATTAATGACTTGTTTATTTAGAAGAAACATTTTTTTATCGAAAAAAAAAAAGTAAAATACCACAGAAGTGAACAAGAACTCATCCACCACAGAACAGGGACAGAGCTGATCTTAAAAGAAATACAAAGAGCTTTAACAAAGAAATTATCCTTGAGCCCCCTTCCATCCCTAAATCGTGATTGTAAAATGTCAAATTTTTCTTCCAATCTCTTTCAATTTTTTTTTTTCTTGTGTTCAATCATTGCTTTATATATAAATTTTTTAAACATTTTTACAAGTAAAATGAAATTTTTTGAAGGCCTAATTTTTGTTACTAGTTGTAAAAGGTCTACATTCTATATACATACGTATAAATGAAAACAAATATTTTTACTTGTAAGTAGTCTTCCATTTATAGGGCCTTCTTTTTGACTTTGCCCTTGGGCACTAAAATCTCAGGGCTGGCCCTGTACTTGTAACATGGACTACTTATCTCTTGAAGAATTGGAAATATATGATGGATGCCATTTCCAATTCAAAAACGTTTCGGCCAGTTTAAGAAAGTATTACACAACTAGATGTTTATAATTCAAATTCGAAACAAAGCACCATTGGATTCACATAAATCTACCTAATTGCCGTGCCATTGATTATTTCTAACAAGCAACTGAACCGTTGCAGAAGATCTGATGCTTCATTATAACATATGATAATTGAATATGCATCTTTCAGTGTCGTCCCCTTCACCGTTTCCCTTTTAATTTTTTAGCATATCAATTAGTCTCTTCCATGTGTATTTTCTTGTACATACTTGTTTGGAAATTAGTTTTCAGAAGCTACACGAGGTGGGGTTAACTAGAGAAATTAGTTTGTTCATATTCTAAGACAAATCTAACGATCCAATTCTTAATGTCTTGAACTTAGGAGCATCTTGTTGAGCTGAGATATGAATGAAAATGGAAAGCAATCGAGTTCAAATCCTCACTGGCTTTTCAAAATCTGATGAGGAACAAAAGTATGAGAAAACACATGAAGGTAAAATTCTGTCTATCCTTTTCTGTGCCTTTCACTTCCGAAAGATTTGCTTGCTGCAATTATTCGAACTACAGTTCCATTTCATTAGAAGTTTTTTCTTTGTTGTATCTCTAGACTCTCTGCGTAAGATTCCCAATGGGAACTACCCCAACTTGACCCAATTTGGCATGGATTGTGTATTTTGAGATTTCAAGGTAACTGCTGCTAATGGAAGCCCTCCTTCTTTCACTTGTTGATTCTTAGGGAATAACAATTTTACATTCTATTTAAATTTACAACTGAAGAAAACTATAAGCGCATTGCATGCTCTTTTATGGTAGAATAACCTTATCATCTTCCAACAAACTCGAGAAATGCATGCTCTGATGTGTTGAAGTTGAAGATTTCGTGAAAGAATGAAAGCTGTAGCAGAAAACATAGGGCCGAGATCTCTCCAAGGTATTGCTCCACTCTCTCCCAATCTCTGTTCCTTGTATTATGAAGCTTACAGGATTACTCATTATTGACCATCATCACATGATCTTGCAGGTGATTGTGGGGAAGTTTGCCAAGTGACCTTACTGAAATCAAAAAAGAAAAGTAAGTTTGCTTTTTTATAATTGAAAGTTGGCACCTTTGTTTATATTCTATGCACTAGACCGTTGCTCGGAACCATCCATCGTAATCTTTCTGATAATTTACAAGGTCCCTTGACGGCAGTGGAAGGGGCACATGTTTTTTACTAAAGGGATACTTAACGACAGCAATAAACTTAACATCCTTATTACATGCTTTCTATTAGCTCTTCGATCAGAGCTATCTTGTCCTGCAGATAGTTCATTTGTGTTGCGAGGGGCGGCCTTCTTCTGATCTGACCACATGGAAAAGCTCTCTTTGTGTTGATGAAGAATTCTTCCTCTCAAACGAGATAAACTGATGTTAAACCCTTGGGGGGCACGTCTTCGTTTGGTTTTCTTGCAAGAAAACTTTATCGGATGATGATGTTGTTGAAAGTTACTTTCTATGTAATGCCATATGCAGCCAGTTTGTTGGCCTTTGTCTATGAATCCTTCAAAGACAGCCATGGATTGTGTACTTAAACCTGTTAAAGCTCGTATTGTTGAAGTTCAATTTCCTTTTGTCCCGCATTGAAAGATTATAGCTTTATCTATGAATCCTTCAAGGACAGCCAGTTTGATACTGATTGCTGTTTCCAACAAAAGCTTTGTCTATACACATTATAGCATATTCGTTTCAAGAATTTTGACAAGCAAACGGTCACTGAAGTTCAATATGAAATCTTCTGAGGTTGTCTAAGCTATGGGATGAGCTGCCCATGTTACCATTATTTCCATGTTCTGTTTTTATAGATTGTTATGACCCTTCCCTTCCTTGTTACCATGAAATCTTCCTTGTTATGCCTTCACTTAAGCAAATAAATTAGAAGACACTTTGGAGTTGGGATATTAAAAGTAGAATGCTACATGCACAACTCATCATAACATCTCTCTTAAAAATTTTGAGCGTTAAAAGTAAATAAACATGCACTCACATTTTATTTGCACTTAAAAATTATAGTAAATTTGGTTTACACCCTTCAAATTCAATTTGCCGTACCTAAAACCCTTCACTTTTTGTTCCTATAAATAATACCCAATTTATATAAGTAAAAACCCATGACTAGGATCCAACTCAGCAAGTTACCTAATTAAGCATAAAATATGATTTATTGTACTTTTCAGATTCCAAAAATACCCTCAACTAAGCCATTATTGCATTTTGTATATTAATATGAAAACAGTTTTTAATTGGATTGTATATAATGACAGATGTTGAATTTGGAAAGATCTCCAACTGGTTGTAATGGATGTAGGAATTAATTTTGAAACATTTTAAAAAAAATTTAATAATAAATTCAAATTTAGGTAATCGGTTTGTTTAATAAAATGTTTATGTTATTTTCTTTTTATGAATTATACATGACTAATAATCCACTTTATAATTGTTTATGAATAAAACTGTACATACTAATTATGTTGAAAAAATAATGTACCTATTACTTGTTTGTTTTATGAAAAACATAATTTACCTAGTATGAAAAGTGTACATAATTATCTATTCCAAATAATGTACCTATACACATTTACAGGTGTATTGTAAAATAATTTACCTGTGGATAAATAATGTACCTATATTTTATTTAAATTATTGTGTACCTATTTTTAATTATGAAAAATATACGCAATTACAAAGTAACTGACTTTGTTTTTTTTGGTAAATAATATACCTATATTTTATATGTATATATTTATATTATATTTCATAGGTACATTATTGGATATGTAATTTACAGATTTATTTATTTATTTATTTTTTTTTTTTTTGTAATTTTAGGGGGCGAGATGTGAGAGGGAATGACAACTAAAACAAATAGGGTGGTTGATATGCTATTAATAGGGAGTATATTAATTACAATTATGATAGTTAATGAAATGCTTGAAATAAATTATAAATAAAATATGAAGTTTGGTGGCAATGATGTAAAAACATAGAAATACTACAACCTCTTATATCCTACTAGTCATTTAAATTTGAAATTGGGTTTTACACATAGATTTATAGAGTGATGGGTATATGTTTAGGAAATAGAAAATGTAGGGATTAAAATTGTTGTGCATGGAACTAAATTGACACTGAAATATTTTATACCTTCTCTTCCTTATTTCCATGAGTGAATGTATGTTTTGCTTGCTAACGCTATACAATTTTAAGACAAATGCTATATGATTATACCTCAGTTTCAATTTGTAGAAATATCACCTAAACTTATACCTCAGTTTCAATTTGTCACCTTAAAGAAAAATTTAAGAGAAATGTCACTTTAATTTTCAAAATCCTTGATTGGTCATCTGACTTTAACACCATTCAATTGTCCATATATTTTAAGGGTATTTTAGTCTTTCTATTTTCTAGGGTATTTTAAACATTAAAAATTCATTATAACAAAAGTCGTATATCGTTTAAACAATTAAAATTGAAAAAAATAAATAGATCACCTTCCCCATCCCATGTGTCACCGTTAGCTCCAACCAACCTTGCCCACCTTGAAATCCATTCCCCCTTCCTCCTTCTCTCTACTATGGCACACCTACCTTGAAATCCATTTCTTCAATATTATGCTGGAATTTTAATCAATTAGATTATGAAGCAATTAATTGAAATTCTTGCAGAATGCTCTGCTTGAGTTTGTGAGGGTGGTGAAGGCGAAGGAGCAAGTGGTTGCTGGCACTCTGGACCATCTGACGATCGAGACCATCAATGCCAGAAAGAAGAACCTTTACGAAGCCAAAGTTTGGGTGAAGCCATGGGTGGGCTTGAAGGAAGTGCAGGAGTTCAAGCATGCTGGTGAGTGTGAGGAAACACTGTCATTTACCCCTTAATGACATTGAATAATTTTTATTAAATTTAGTTTAGGGACTGGAATTATGATTGGCTAAATGAACATTTATGATACAATAAAAAAAGAGTTTTTCTATTTAAATCACGAACTTTTCTTTGTTCACCTCATATTCTAAGTTCACCCCAACTTCTAATTCAAATTTTCACAATTTCTAAGAAAACCTCATTTTCTTCCCAAACTACCCCTAAATACACACACAACATAAAAAATAAAAATAAAAAACTCATCAACCTCACACTCCACACCCTACACCCCCGCTATGTTGTCAAATGTGTAGTAGAATTATTTAATTATTATTTTAAAAATGAATTTTTTTTTAAGAATGAACCAGCAAAAATGATGGATAAATACCCTACTGGAGATGGTAATAGTAGACACATGAACAAAAAGCAACTAGAGCATCTTGCTACTTCAAAAAATCAAAATTATATGTCAATTTGATCCACCTAACAAATTAATATTTCTATTGTCTGATTCGATATTTATACAATAGAATTTCATATTCCAATCCCATATTTCAAAATGGGAAAAGAGGGTGGTGGTTATACTTTACTAGTTTTTTTTAAAATTCACACTACTACAAAAAGTGAAAAAGACGACCATAAAAAAATGATGGTTTAATGGAAAACTGTCGTTGTGTTTGAAAAGACGACGGGTTTATAAAACCGCCGTGTAAGATTAACTTAAACACCTAAAAAATGGGGATTCCAAAGGTTGTTTTTAAAAAACGACACACCTAATTTAAAAAGCGACGTCTTATTGAAAAAGGTTTTCCTCAAGGTGAACTCTGAGCCCAAAAACAACAGCAGAAGGTATGAATCAACCAACGTAGAAAGTAAAGACGACGGTTTAAAAAAACAGCAGCCATTTTTACTCCGTATTAACCACGACCAAGTTTTCATATCCGGCGTCACATAATTTCAAAAGAATCCATGGCGGTATATTACAAAATACCGCCATCTTAAATAAATGTACAACGACGGCAAAGACAAATTTATCGACTTATTTCTCGTACCATACTACGACGGTATCTGTAACTCTAACCACGTTGGTTTATTCAATTAACGCCGTATAATAAAATTTACCACTTCGTGAAGTTAAAATTACCATCGTCTTTATTTTCTTTATACGTCTACCCTTATATATAAACGGTCGTCTTAATTAAATTATTTTTTATTAATTATTTCTTGAATTTTGGTACCCTACAACGGTAGACCAACTTAATGGCAAGAATTGAGAATAACCACAATGGTTTATATAGAAAACCGCTGACAGAATAGATTTTTCTGAGATCCAAGAGATACGTCGTGAAGTTAAAATTACCGTCGTATTTATTCACTTTATACGTCCGACCTTATATCTAAACCGTCGTCTTAATAGTAATTTTTTATAAAAAAAAATTTATTTCTTGGATTTTGTTATCCTACGTCTATAGATCAACTTAATGACAAGAATTCAGAATAACCACAACAGTTTATTAGAAAACAGCCGTCATAATCATATCTGAGATCCCAAGAGTTACGAAATCTTACCAGATGGAACTCTGTTCCTCATCATAATCGGACCACAGAAAGACAATATTTTAGAGATTTGCATTTAGAAAGGCAATTTTTTGGAAGTTGATGATGTGTGTGTGTTCGTGTCTTTCAGATACACAAACGCACACACACATCAACATCAAACAATTGCCCCTATAATTTGACGACAGCAGCGATAGATTTGCATTCAGAGAGATAATATTTTAGAGATTGATGATGTATGTGTATTTGTGTCTCAATTGAGACACAAATACACACACATCAACATCCAAAAATTTGCCTCTAAAATTTGACGACGGCGGCCACAGATTTGCATTTAGAGAGAAAAAATTTTAAACGTTGGTGATGTGTGTATGTTTGTGAATCAAATACACAAACATACACACACACCAACATCCAAACAGTTGCCTCCTAAGAGGTGAGACAGAGGGCAAGAAGAAGTTGTAACCCTAATTGAAACTAAAACTGAAATAAATCATGGAAAAAAACTCAATTTATATTAAAAAAAATTCATATCCACATCGATTATATTAAACCTAACGCCGTTTAACAAAAGGAATCAACGTCGGTTCTTGAAACACAGATGACGTATTAAACATACAAGGTTAAGACAAACAACGTCGGTCATTAAACTAAAGGCATTACTACAAAAAGTGACAAAGAAGACCAGAAAAAAACGACGGTCTAAGTGAAAACTGTCGTCGTTTCTTAAAAGACGACGGTTCTATAAAACCGCCGTGTAATAACACCTTAGACACCTAAAAAATGAAGATTCAAATGGTTGTTCATAAACAACGACGTACCTAATTAAAAAACCGACGTCTATTTGAAACAGGATTTCCGCAGTGTAAAATCAAAGCAAATAAAGAACGGCAGAAGTTATGAATCGACCGACGTAGAAAGTAAAGACGACGATTTCAAAAAAAGCCGCCGTTTTTACGCAGAAAATAACACGACCAAGTTTTCGTATAAGGCGCCATATAATTACAAATAAATCCACGGCGGTAAAATACAAAATATCGCCGTATTAAATTAATGTACAACGACGGAAAATAAAAATATATTGACGTCTTTCTTGTATAGTTCTACGACGGTATCTTTAAATCTCACCACGTTTGTTTTTCATTTAACGACGTATTATAAAATTTAACGTCGTATTTATTCCCTTTATACGTCATACCTTATATTTAAATCGTCGTCTTAATACGAATTTTTTTTATCAATTTATTTCTTTGATTTTGTTATCATACGTCATACTATATGTAAAGATGACGCTTTTTATAAATAAAAACGTCGTCTATTATATGTAAAGATGACGATTTTTATAAAAACCGTCGTCTATTATGTGTAAAGATGATGATTTTTATAAAAACCGTCGTCTATTATATGTAAGGATGGCGATTTTATAAAACCGTCGTCTATTGTATGTAAAGATGACGATTTTTATTAAAAAACCGTCGTCTATTATATGTAAAGATGACGATTTTTATAAAAACCTTCGTCTATTATGTGTAAAGATGATGATTTTTTTAAAAACCGTGGTCTATTATGTGTAAAGATGACGATTTTATAAAACCGTCGTCTATTTTATGTAAAGATGACGCTTTTTATAAAAAACGAAAAACCCGTCGTCTATTATATGTAAAGATGACGCTTTTTATAAATAAAAAAAACGGTCGTCTATTATATGTAAAAATGACGATTTTTTTTAAAAAAAAAGGGTCGTCTATTATATATAAAGAAGACCCTTTTTATAAAAAATGGTCGTCTATTATATGTAAAGATGATGGTTTATTATAATAACCGTTAAATCATGATTGTTCATTTATAACCGTCGAAATTTTTTGTCCCGTTACTTTATCTCTGAATGTTTTTTTTTTTTTTTTTTTGTGTAGATGATCTCGAAGTATAATAAACAAACAAGTTTGATGGTTGGATCGTTGAAACTAGTTTCTTAGAATGCGTATGCCATCAAAACAATATATTCACTAACAATTAAGAGTTTATTTATACTTTCGTTAAATATAAGATAAGATTTTGTGGTATCCACTAGTGTAAATATTTTAAATTGAAGATCAAATTCAGTCATTGTAATCATATTGGATCAAGGAGTGTAGCGGTAAAAAATCATCAAAATCGAAGTTAAAATAACCGTTAAATCATGATTTTTCATTTATAACCGTCGAAATTTTTTGTCCCGTTACTTGATCTCTGAATGTTTATTTTTTCTGATTTTTGGCGTATATGATCTCGAAGTATAAACAAACACGTTTGACGGTTGGATCATTGAAACTAGTTTCTTAGAATGAGTATGCCATCAAAACAATATATTCACTAACAATGAAGAGTTTATTTATACTTTCATTAAATATGACATAAGATTTTGTGGTATCCACTAGTGTAAATATTTTAAATTGAAGATCAAATTCAATCATTGTAATCATATTGGGTCAAGGAGTGTAGCGGTAAAAAATCATCAAAATCGGAGTTAAAATAACCGTTAAATCATGATTTTTCATTTATAACCATCGAAATTTTTTGTCTCGTTCTTGATCTCTGAATGTTTATTTTTTCCAATTTTTGGCGTATATAATCTCGAAGTATAAACAAACACGTTTGATGGTTGGATCATTGAAACTAGTTTCTTAGAATGCGTATGCCATCAAAACAATATATTCACTAACAATTAAGAGTTTATTTATACTTTCATTAAATATGACAAAGATTTTGTGGTATCCACTAGTGTAAGTATTTTAAATTGAAGATCAAATTCAATCATTGCATTCATATTGGGTCAATGAGTGTAGCGGTAAAAAATCATCAAAATCGGAGTTAAAATAACCGTTAAATCATGATTTTTCATTTATAACCATCGAAATTTTTTGTCCCGTTACTTTATCTCTGAATGTTTATTTTTTTCGATTTTTGGTTTAGATGATCTCGAAGTATAAACAAACAAGTTTGACGGTTGGATCGTTGAAACTAGTTTCTTAAAATGCGTATGCCATAAAAAAAAATATTCACTAACAATTAAGAGTTTATTTATACTTTCGTTAAATCTAACATAAGATTTTGTGGTATCCACTAGTGTAAATATTTTAAATTGAAGATCAAATTCAGTCATTGTATTCATATAGGGTCAAGGAGTGTAGTGGAAAAAAACGTCTATTGTATGTAAAGATGACGCTTTTTATAAAAACCGTCGTCTATTGTATGCGTAAAGATGACGCTTTTTATAAAAAACTGTCGTCTATTGTATGTAAAGATGACGCTTTTTATAAAAACCGTCGTCTATTATATGTAAAGATGACGCTTTTTATAAAAAAACGGTCGTATATTATATGTAAAGATGACAAATTTTTTTAAAAAAGCGTCGTCTTTTAAAACACACTAAAAAATGGCCGCTTAAGTGAATTCGCGCTCGATAAATTTTCAAATTTTCACCCGTCTTTGAAAATCTTATCCCTCATTAACAAGCGTCGTTTTTTAAAACACGCTAAAAAAAGTCTACTTAAGTGAATTCGCGCTTGTCAAATTTTCAGATTTTCCCCCGTCTCTGAAAACCTTATCTCTCCCTCCTTGAAACCCTCCTGCACTCTCTAAAACACCCTCATGAAACTCTCTACAAAATCATCAAAAGATCAATATCAATGAAGGAGTTGAGAGATTGAGGTTTTAACAAATCCATAAGATGTAGATGGATGTTCTGTATTTGAGAATCAAAGCTTGTTGAAAGGTTCGATTTGAAAGTCACCTAATCTCTTAATACCCTTCTATATCTTGCTAGTGAATTCTGGATTAGTCTCTTTGCGTTTTTGGTATGTTCTTTGTATCCCTAATTTCAGATTTTGTCTCTCTTGATTTGTCTGATTTGTTTACATATTTTTTTTTCTAGTTTCTTTTTAGATTTTCTGATTTAGTTATCAGGAGATGAGGAGGAAGCTTGCAGATTTATAACTTTTTCTTTTGCAGGTTTTCTATGTGAGTCGTATGTTTTTTTGTTGTTGAAATTTGCAGGTTCTCGATGGTCTTTTTTATGCTCATTTTACAAGTTTTCTATGGAAATATGGACCAATGGTAAAATTTCTCTTCCACCTAATTTTTTATGTTTATAATCTTAGATTCTTTTTTTCCTCTCTTTGTCATTTTGATTTATTTACAGGGATGATGGAGGAGACTTCAGTTGTGCATCATTTGTATGTTTGGATGAGGAATGCTTGGATTAGAGTACGTAGGTCTTGTTAGGAATTATGTTTGTTGTAGAATAAAGATTGGTTAACTATGTAATAACTATTGAATCTTCAAGTTTTATGAAAGAAACTATTTTTGATAAAGCATTATGGTGGGTTTTCTAGTTAAAATCGTTGTATAGCATCATAGAAATCAAAAAGCATTATTATGTACGTAAAGATGACGCTTTTTATAAAAACCGTCGTCTATTGCATGTAAAGAGGACGCTTTTATAAAAACCGTCGTCTATTGTATGTAAAGATAGCGCTTTTATAAAACCGTCGTCTATTGTATTACGTAAAGATGGCGCTTTTTATAAAAAAATAAATCGATCTATTATGCGTAAAGATGGCGCTTTTATAAAAAAACCGTCGTCTATTGTGCGTAAAGCGGCGCTTTTTATAAAAACCGTCGTCTATTGTATGTAAAGATGGCGCTTTTATAAAAACCGTCGTCTATTGTATTACGTAAAGATGGCGCTTTTTATAAAAAAACCGTCGTCTATTGTATGCAATAAAGATGACGCTTTTTATAAAAAATCGTTGTCTATTGTATGTAAAGATGACGCTTTTTATAAAAACCGTCGTCTATTGTATGTAAAGATAGCGCTTTTTATAAAAAATGTCGTATTGTATGTAAAGATAGCGTATTTATAAACAATCCACGGCGGTTTTCATAAAAAATCATCATCTTTACATACAATACACGACGGTTTTATTAAAAACGATCGTCTTTCCTCCTATAATTAACGATCTTTACCTCTAAACAACGACGATTTTCTTTAAAAACAGTCATCTTTACTGATAAACAATGACGGTGAAAAGCCGTCGTAGTTTGAAACTCAAATAGACGGCAGTCGATTTCACGACCGGGCGAAAACTTTTCACACAACGGTGGTTTCCCGTCGTCTATTTCGATTTTTGTAGTAGTGAGGCAATGAGGATTAGACAAACCACGTCGGTTTCACATAAAAAAACAACATGGTAACTTATAATATCACTTATTCAAAAGTAAACTTTTGACGTGTAGAGCCCAACTAACCACGTCGTTTTCGGAATACAAAAAGTCAAAAGGCTTTTTTACTAACTACGTCGGTTTATATTATTTAAATGTCATGGTAACTACATACTAGGGTTGTTTTGATGACCATCGTCATTGTATTTATCTTTGGGACACTATATAAACTTTTTGGTTACCTGACCTAAACTTTTACGTTCTCTCTAAAATTTTCAGTTTTCTCTCAGTTTCCTTCTCATTTTCGAAAAGCTGCGTTTCGATTCTCAGTTTCCTTCTCAACTTCTACGTTCTTCCTCGTCTTCGTCTCCAAAATTTGATTCCGAAGGAAACTTTCTTTGCAAGCCGAAGGTTTGAAAACTTTCTCACTTCATTTTTTTTTTCTTCACTTTCCTTGATTTTTTTCTTCATTTGAAGTTTTTTTATTTAAAGAACAAGTCCCACTGAGGTTTGAAACAAGACTTAGGTTTGAAAATGCCAAATCTTTCAATGTTCGCACTCACAGTTCATGTGAGGATGACGGGCTTTTCTCGAATTTGACGTTTTTGTTGACACACCACGACGGAAATTAAATTCGTGCTATTTCAATAGCACGGCTGTTCATAATAACCGACGTGGTGTGTTAATAAATACGACGTTGGAAGGATAAAACCGGCGTCGATTTGAAACAAACGTGGGAGAGAGAAAACTGGGCGATTTTTTTATTATTATATGAATTTATTATACAATGATGGTTTTATCTAATTACCGTCATTTCAAGTTAATGACCACGTCGTTTTAGCACATCCACGTTTCTATAGATTAGCACAACGGTTATGTTTCTTTGCCATCATCTGAACTTTCATTTTACGTCTGTATTTTACCTAACCGTCGTTTTTCTTGCAGTTTGTATTTCTCTGTAAACATGGTTTCGAAATCTCAACGTAAGGATTCTCAGGCGTCAAAAGGTCAAGGTAAGGACATTGCAGTTTCAAAGGCACAATCTCTTCCAAGCAATCTCCCAAAGAAGATGAGATTTACTTCATCATCTGAGAAGGACCCAAGCTCTATGACATTTGATATCTACTCGCGGTATCAACACAATGAGCCGTGTTGTGAAGAGGAAAATCCAGAAGATTAAGCCTGTGGTTGAGTACAATAAAAGTGGCAGACCACATGGCAAGGCTGCTATTGAGATGCAGAGTTACATTGGTGTTTTGGCATGCACCAGAGTCCCTCTTGTGGACAAGAAATGGACTCAATTGCCCAAGGACCTGAAGGAGTATATTTGGGAAGCTGTTCAAATGGCTTATGTTGTTGGGGAAGAGGACAAGAAGATGGTGTTGTCGTCTGCCGCCAAAAAATGGAAGGATTTTAAGTCTACCTTAACAAGGCAGTTTATCCTTCCATTCGCAAATGAGAAAGAGAAGTTAAAAGAGCCCCCTCAGCTTTATAACTTCATAGAGAAATCTGAATGGGATGCCTTTGTAGCTTCAAGGTTATCCCAGATTTTGAGGCTGTGCATTCTGAGTAGTCACAGAGAATGGAGAAATGCGAGTACAACCATAAGTTGTCTCAAAAAGGGTACGTTGGTTTGGAGGATCAATTGGAAGAAACCATGCTCGGTGAAGAAATCGATCTATCTCTGCTATGGAAGAAGGCAAGAGAAGATAAACAGGGAAACATCCCAGATCCAAAGGTTGCAGAGAAGGCAAAATTAACTGTCGTTAGACATGAAACTCCACGACAATTTTTAATCACCACCTTTTAAAAAATATATATAATGTCAGTATTTTTATAAAACTGACATCTGTATTGAATTACAACGACGGTTTTGTGTTTTTGTGTTAGGTTTTTTAAATTAAATTTTGAACTTTCTTCATTTTTACACTCACACACACTCTCTCTCCCTCTCTATTTCTCTGCAATTGGTTGTACACTATTTCTGGATGAATTAATATTTTGGTTAAGTGTTTTATCTCTGATGTCAAATAAACGACGGTTATTTAATTGACCGACGTTTTAATGTATACAAAACGACGGTAGTTTTGGGACGACATATTAACTATTTTTCTGCGTCTGTTTTTTAAATAAACCGTTGTCATAACAACTTTACCATGTCGGTTAATATTTTTATTTATTTATTTATTTAATCAGTTTTATTATTTGTTCACTTACTAACATTCTCTCTCTCACTTTTAGGATGATTTGAAAAAACAAGTCTCCGAGGGCACTCTGACTGTCTCTGGGAGCAACGATGTTTTGACCTTGGCTTTGGGAACCCCTGAGCATGGTGGGAGGGTTAGAGGTGTTGGAGTTGGGGTTTCCCCAACTCAATTCTTCAATTTGCCGAGATAGCAAAGAGTAAAATTTGCTGACAAATTGAAGGAAAGTGTTATGGAAGCAGTGAGAGAGGAAACTAAAAAGATGGAGGCCAGGTCAAAGGAAAGTGTTATGGAGGCCAGGTCAAATTTTGTTGAAACAATTCAGTCAACTAATTCCCAACTTTGATCCCAACTTGCTCAATAAAATTCCAACTACAACAATTACTCCTATTCCTCCAATTCCTCAATAGCAAAGCCCAAAAAATCCAATGTCTGACAAAGCAAGCAACTCTAATGTGAGAGCCCTTGAATTGGATAAAGACAATCCCAAGAATGATGCTGATGCTAATGCTGATGCTGCTGAAAACCGTCAAGATGAAACGGTAAAATCTCTGACATTTGATTTTTTTTGTATTTTAAATTTTAAATAGACGTCGGTTTTTATTTTACAACCCGTCGTCTATTTTAACCTAGACGACCTTTCTAATGTGTAGCGACGTTATAACATTTACACAATGATTGTTATGTATTTACCGTCGTCTATAACCTTTACCTCGTCAGTATGTTCTAGAAACCATCGTTGATATTATATACCACGTCGGTTTTGTTGATATGTTTGAGTCGTTTATTTTACTTCATGTATAAACTAATTTTTATTTCTTGTTACAGAATCTCTCAAAGCTTGACATGCCAGCTCCTCTGTTACCCCTATGCCAACATGTCGAGACTAAGTTGAAGCCTGCTAACGAGACCATTAGAATTCACATGCCACAGGAAATGTTTGGCACTGATGTTGATACCTGGTTCTTGAGTGAAGACATTTTACAGTTTTCTTCCATGGTTGAGATTGGATCCACAGTGATTGCAGTATACATGAGGTAATTCTAGAAATCCAATTTTGTTTTTTTTACATTATCTTTCTTTTAAATTAAAATCTCATTTAATTGAATTTCATGTATTTAATTAGGTACCTATTTGACTATTTAAAAATGGCAAATATGGTAAACCTTGTTGGCCTCGTGGACTCTAGACATGTCAACTCTCAATCTAGAACATTATCTCACCGTTCAAAACATCTCTTAGAACGCTTAAAAAAGGCAGATGGGGATCAATTTTACTTGGTGCCTTATAATCCAAGGTTAGTCCCCCTTCTATACTTGGTCCCTTGTAATATATTTTTAATTAGTAAATTTAATATATAAGGATCATTTTGTGTAGGGGTCATTGGGTGTTAATAATTGTGAGACCAGCTAAGGAAAATGCCTATTACATGGATTCATTGCCAAACCGCTCTGTTGACGAGGACATGAGAAATATAGTGAATACGTAAGTTTATTAATGAAAACCTATGATTTTTTATTTCTACATTTGAATGATACGACGGCTTTTTCAAATACCGATGTTGTAGTGAAAACATGACGACGGTATATTATAATCGACGTTTGAAATCATTTACAACGTCAGTATTTTCTTGAAACCATCGTTTTAATTTAAATACCACGTCGTTTGTGTTTTTCATTTTAGGACTTTTTAACGACGTTAGAATGATACACAACAACGGCTCTTATTTTCCGACATTTGAAATAAAATACGACGTCATTTGTTTTACAAAACCGTCGTTTTCACTTATTTACCACGACGGTTAATAGTTTTGATGCTGATTTTAGTTTTGTCATTAACACTTTTTTTTTCTTGGAATAGTTCAATCAAAATGTATAACTCTCACACAGGCAAACAATCATCACGTAAATCACCCATATGGAAAAATCTACAAGACACTCCTAGACAACCAACAAATGTTGAGTGTGGCTATTATGTGATGCGTTTCATGAGAGATATAATTCATGATCCAGGCCTACCATTTGAAAAGAAGGTAAAATTTAAGAAATAATTTCTTTAATTAATACCACGATGTGTTCTTTCCAAACCGTCGTTTTATTGCTTGTAATCGGTTTTTGTTCTTTATTTGCAGTTTGACAAGAAAAAGGAACCAGTTGTGTATACTCGAGAACATATTGACGAAGTCAAGCTGGAATGGGCAGAATACGTGAACAAGTAATTATAGAACAATAAGTGATATAATTTATTTTAAAAATGTTTAGGTTTATTTTAATTTTTTGATAATGTATATAAACATATTTTTGGTAATTAATTGAACATTCATCAAAAAAATCAAATGAAATATATTTTTGTTTCTAGTTTTTTTTTTTTTTGGTATCAAATATTTATGTCGTTGAATGAAATAAAATAAAAATAAATCATAAAAATTTAAATTAATTCCCAAAGACCGACATCTCATTCTAATTTACACATCTAATATATATATAAATAACCGCCGTCTTACTATTGCGAGAAATAAAACATCGACGGCATTTATCAAAAACGTCATTTAAGGTTGATATACACGTCGGTTAATTTATAAAACTAAAATCTACAAAAAAATTTGAAGAGAAATACAATGTCCGTTACAGGTTAAAATATGACGTTGTATTTATAAAAAACGTCGTCATCAACATAATAAACGTCGGTGTAAATTATACCCACGTCGGTTATTCAGAAAAGGGGGACCTTGTAACCCCATAACCACGGCGGTAAGTACATTGCGACATCTAATGTCTTCTAGGACGACATCATGTATTATTTAACATCGTTGTAAACTAATGCAACATCGGCTATGTACATTTGTCATTTATTTTTTGTATGACTTTTATATTTTATTCATAATAATTTCAAAATAAATTCCATAAAATAAACTGACAACTACTATGCACTCATTGAAAGATTTTATCTCCCCTAAATCTTTAAAAAATTTAATGTTAAAAATATTTTTATTTGTATTTAATTACTAATACTCATAATATATTCAAAAAAAAAAAATCCGAAAAATAAACCGACAAATTCTATGCACTCATTGAGACAATATCTACCCCCTACATGCTTGAAAATTTTAATTTTAGATTTTAAAATTAGAAGTAATAACAAAAGTAAAAAAGATTTAGAGACAAAGCACAATAGTCATTATACTTTCCATAACATAACCCTGAGGTTTATGTGATCCATTGGTGGTCATAAAATTGAAAATTCTTTAATATAGATTTTAGCCTACTAATATAGAAGGCATTGTTGTAAGGAGTCCGTAGCAATTTTCAGTTCATTTTTCTCATATTTGTGTTTTTTTTTTTAATTATTGTAAAATTTAGGGTTTAGGGTTTAGGGTTTAGGTTTTATTGAAACGACGCCGGTTTGCTCTCGCTCTTTTTGGTCAATACGAGCGTTCAAATCCTAGGAAATGCACACCAAAGCTAATTTTTTAATATTTTAGACGTATCGGATAAAGTGTTGGTAGACCATTTGAACGAATAATTTAGTTGAGGAACCAAAATGCATTTCAGGTTTAAGTTTGAGGACCATTTGAATAAATAACATTTTCTAAGATCAATATAACCAATTCTTAATTTCTTCATACTTGAACTTAGGAGTAGTTGGTTGAGCTCAAATATGCATGAAATGGAAGCACCCTGAAAGGTCGCTGTTTGCAATTGGACCTATAGTTCCATTTCACTAGAATTTTGCTTTTTGTTGTATCCTTTCCCCGAACTCCGGACTTTCTGCGTATTTCCCAATGAGAACTATGACTTGACCCAATTTGGCTTCGTGTATTTTAAAATTTCAAGCTAACTACACGTTAATTCTTAGCGAATAACTAACGTCAAGAAGTCGAGTCATTATAGCAGGGGATAGATCATAGCTTTGGTGTTGGCCTTCTAAGCAAACAGTATTCTGAAGGGTATAATGCACGGCAACACAGATATACACAAATTTGCAATACCCCATTATCCATCAATTCTTTCCAATTAACTAATTTTTGGTTCTCCTTTGAGTCTACTTGTCTCTGTCTTCCAAAAAAATAATGAAAGTATATGTATTCAGAACATGGGAAGGAAAAAAATAGAATAAGGTACTTCTCTGCTTGTTCATTTTATTTTTCTTTTTATGTGTGATGTCGTAAATTCAATGTCTTGTCTCTTTTATAAAGAGATTTGATATAAATAAGATAAAATAAAAAGAAATGAAGAAAAGTAAGCCAAAACTAATAAAAGGAAAAAGAATCAGCACCAATGACATTTCACAAATGTTTAATCAAATTGTGCACATTTTGCATTAGTAGATTTCAATTTAAAAATAAATAAAAAAAAAAATAAAAAAAAAGAGAGGCAGGAATGGGTAAGGGGTTTGGCAGCTACCACGATTTCATTGGATTGGGATAATGATGCGGATGGCTGACGCTGAATCGCGTGAGAGGGAAGTTTTTCTCCTTCTTGTGGAGAGAGACAAAAGTGTCAAAACCATGTGGAGTCCCCACATTACAAAAGCATTTGCTAATTGTCTCATTGGAAAAGCCTAAGTCAATGAAATGAGTTTTTATTATTATTTATTTTATAGTTCAGAGCTTTCAAAACTTATTAAATGGAAATTGGGTCATCACAAATGACCTTCCGTTGTTTGTTTATGTTATTCTTGGATTGCTTAAACTCTGGTTAAACAATAATTTGATTTTAATATTAAAAATGAGAGAAGGAAAATATATATCAATGCTTGCTTAGCATAAACGCATAAAATAATATATTGATAACCGGTAGCTTTATGTCGAGTCTGTCGACCCCATCCCCATGTCAAGTTTGTTACACAAGCATTTGTTTTTTTGCTATATAATATAAGTATTTGGTAGTAATAATCTCTCCCGAAGACTCCCAAGTCAAATGAAATTGAGAGTTACCTAATTTCAACGCCCTTCAAAACTTGTTCCAAAACTAAACAAGAATTTCCAAAACCCACAATAGTTGGTCCAAATCCTTTGCAAATAGTCGTAACGTGGCTGGAGCTTTGGTTTTCTCAAAGGAGAATATTCGCATGTAGATTCATAGAGTTTAGGGTTTACCCTTCGAGCTTCCTTCTCTCCCTTCTTCGATTCTTGCGAAACAAATAGGAATAAAAGACCACACCCAAAGGCACTCCGATTCTTAATTTAGTTCAATTAGATTTTTTAGAAAAGATGCGGCAATAGCTAAAATGGACGAATTTTTCTCTCACGAGGAGAGTCGGGTGGCCAGAATCCCGTGTGGTGACACTTAGCCGTGTGAGAGAGGGAGAGATGAGAGGGGCGATGGCAAGGAGAGAGGGGTTTTTCGTAGGGTTTTGAAATTACCTTGTGTGTTGGATGTGACTATGTATTTATAGGGCTCTAGCCATCTAGGGTTTTTCAAAGAATAGTTCCTATTTGGAAGGAAGATATTATTTCCCTTAAATGAAAAGATTGAGTCAATTAGGGATTTTGATTAGAATCATATCCCTAATTGATGATAATATCCCCAAAATAAGATAATATCCTAAATTGATGATATTCTCTTTAATTGGTGATTATATTCTCATATCCCTATTTTTGGTCTCAATTAATTGACCAAATAAATGGGCTCAATTATTGACATAAGATATATTCTTCTTCTCCACGTGATGCCTTGTTATTAGAAGCCAGAATATTTGCCCCCACAAATGCCTCCAGTTGCTGCATGGCGCTTGTGAGGCATGGAAGAAACGAGAAATATTTTTTGGGCTTCCCAATTGCATCTAGGCTTCTTTCTTTGAGTTGGGCTCCTAATTGATTCTAATCCCGATGTTGATCCGACAAAACTTACCGGTGATAGTCACAACACCAAGAGCTTTCAAGGGAGGCAGACATGTATATATAGTGGAGTAGGCTTTTGACTTATTCTTAGAGTTGGGCTCCAAATGAGAATAGGCTTATGATTCCTCCTTGACCTAGGATGCACAACCTTTATAAATACAAGGCTTCTCTTCACTCCTCTTCAAATTGAAAACTTGCTTTCTCTACTTTCTAGCTTATGAGAGCGATCTTGGAGAATTATACTGCTTGTTGAGAAGAGGAGTCGTCGTGCACACAAAAGTAGGTTGAAAAAAAAAAATATATATATATATTCTTTCTTTCTTTTTTTTCTGGTTAGGACTGGTTGGACTTGGCTAGCCGGTTGTCGCCGTGACTAGTGTCGATTGAAGTGGCGATGGCTGTTGGTGCTAATCGGTGGGAGTAGTTGGTTGTGTCGCAACCTAACTAAAAAGGTTGCGGCATGGAACTGGGTCATTCCCGGGATCCTGCAAGGCGCGCTTGCTCTGGTCTAGGCTTCGTTGTGGCCGGGGCCGGTGCTAGCTGCTTGGAAAAGCCTAAGTCAATGAAATGAGTTTTTATTATTATTTATTTTATAGTAAGAGCTTTCAAAACTTACGTATTGATGGACACATATAAATATTGAATATTTGAATGTTGCATTATTAAATGGAAATTGTGTCATCACAAATGACCTTCCGTTGTTTGTTTATGTTATTCTTGGATTGCTTAAACTCTGGTTAAACAATAATTTGATTTTAATGTTAAAAATGAGAGAAGGAAAATATATATCAATGCTTGCTTAGCATAAACAAAAATAATAATATATTGAGGGACTGTAGCTTTATGTCGAGTCTGTTGACCCCATCCTCATGTCAAGTTTGTTACACAACCATTTGTTTTTTTGCTACATAATATAAGTATTTGGTAGTAATAATCTCCCCCGAAGACTCCCAAGTCAAATGAAATTGAGAGTTACCTAATCTCAACACCCTTCAAAATTTGTTCCAAAACTAAACAAGAATTTCCAAAACCAACAATACTTGGTCCAAATCCTTTGCAAATAGTCGTAACGTGGCTGGAGCTTTGGTTTTCTCAAGGGAGAATATTTGCATGTAGATTCATAGAGTTTAGGGTTTACCCTTCGAGCTTCCTTCTCTCCCTTCCTCGGTTCTTGCGAAACAAATAGGAATAAAAGATCACACCCAAAGGCACTCCGATTCCTAATTTAGTTTGATTAGATCTTTGAGAAAAGATGCGGCAATAGCTAAAATGGACGAATTTTTCTCTCACGAGGAGAGTCGAGTGGCCAAAATCCCGTGTGGTGGCACTTATCCTTGTGGGAGAGGGAGAGATGAGAGGGGCGATGGCAAGGAGAGAGGGGTTTTTCGTAGGGTTTTGAAATTACCTTGTGTGTTGGATGTGGCTATGTATTTATAGGGCTCTAGCCATCTAGGGTTTTCCAAAGAATAGTTCCTATTTGGAAGGAAGATATTATTTCCCTTAAACGAAGAGATTGAGTCAATTAGGGATTTTGATTAGAATCATATCCCTAATTGATGATAATATCCTAAATTGATGATATTCTCTTTAATTGGTGATTATATTCTCATACAAAGATAATATCCCATATTTAAGATATCCCTATTTTTGGTCTCAATTAATTGACCAAATAAATGGGCTCAATTATTGACATAGGAGATATTCTTCTTCTCCATGTGACGCCTTGTTATTAGAAGCCAGAATATTTGCTCCCACAAATGCCTCCAGTTGCTGCATGGCGCTTGTGAGGCATGGAAGAAACAAGAAATATTTTTCGGGCTTTCCAACTACATCTGGGCTTCTTTCTTTGAGTTGGGCTCCTAATTGATTCTAATCCCGATGTTGATCCGACACAACTTACCGGTGATAGTCACAACACCAAGAGCTTTCAAGGGAGGCAGACATGTATAGTGGAGTAGGCTTTTGACTTATTCTTAGAGTTGGGCTCCAAATGAGAATAGGCTTATGATTCCTCCTTGACCTAGGATGCACAACCTTTATAAATACAAGGCTTCTCTTCACTCCTCTTCAAATTGAAAACTTGCTTTCTCTACTTTCTCGCTTATGAGAGCAATCTTGGAGAATTATACTGTTTGTTGTGAAGAGGAGTCGCCGTACACACCAAAGTAGGTCAAATATATATATATATATATATTCTTTCCGGTTAGGACTGGTTGATATATATATATATATATATATTCTTTCCGGTTAGGACTGGTTGGCCCTGTCTAGCCGGTTGTCACCGTGACTAGTAAGGATTGAAGTGGCGATGGCTGTTGGTGCTAATCAGCAGGAGTAGTTGGTTGTGTCGCAACCTAGCTAAAAGGCTACGGCATGGGCGGGTCATTCCTCGGGATCTGCGAGCGCTTGCTCTGGTCTAGGCTTCCTTGTGGCTCGGGCGGTGCTAGCTACTTGGGCCGCTCCCTTTTGTTTTCTTTTGGTTGCACGCTTGGGCTGGAGCAACTTGGGATGGAGTTGCCAATAGGCTAGAGCTGGCTTGGGTTCGCCTAGGATGGCTCACTTTGTGGGCACTGCCGCTTCTTGCTTCTTGCGGCTTGGGCTGGTTTGATGGCTTGGCTGGTGCTAGCAGTCCTCTTCTTTTTTTCTTTTTTTTGGTATTTTGGACTTTTGACATGTAATTTGACTCACAAATTTTTTCCTTTGTTTTGCAATTGTTCAGTCATCTTGTCTTCTTCGAAAGAGGCCCGTCTGCTACGAAGACTCAAGTAAGAACTGCTCCTTTGTCATCTGACAGGGTCAAGCACCTTGTTAGCCCGGATAGCAAGAAGATTGGTGGCATGTGAAATATTCGGGACATTTTGCTCAAGTTTCCAACTGACAAGCTCAGAAACTGCAATCTGTCTTGTAATGAAGTCTGATGTCGAACCAATTCACCTGTCGAAAAGTAAAGATATGATGACATTTTAGTGTAGTGCCTTTGATTATAACATTTGATAATTGAATATGCATCTTTCAGTGTCATCCCCTTTAAGTTTATAGCTTTGACGTAGTCTTTATTAATGTTGGCCCTTCAAGGATAGCCAATTTTATACTAAAAGTTGTTTCCAACAAAACCTAGTGTCTTTATTTTGAACGAAGGAATTATGGTTCCTAGTTGCTTCCAAACTGAAGCAATATGGGCAATATATGGTTAGAAAATAGTCTTGCCTTGAATTATAGTCTTTGTTTCTTGAAAATATGTTGGTGCTTTCTGTTTATATCATTCCCCATTGGGGATTACCCAAGTGTTACCCAATTCGACATTTCAAGGTAGCTGCTGACAAAGCCAGCTCTTATTTCATGTCTTAAGGTTTAAGGACTAACTGTCCAGAATTGAATTCATTTCCAGAACAAATATTTGCCCTCAATTCTACATTCACTTTAAATCTATGTGATCCAAACTTGTTTTTGATAACATTAGTAGCCCCCCTGTGTAGTAAAAACACAGTGTTATTGTGTTATTGACCGGGATAGCACTGTTTTTCTTTTTTGATAACTTTTTCGTGTGTTATTGTGTTATTGTGTTACTGGCCGGGACAACATTAGTAGCCCCCCTAACTTTTTCGTGTGATGGTTTTTTTTTACTACACAAGATGAACTCAAAATAATTAGGGTTTAAAACTGATATGTTTATTCTTCTCTCAAGGAGGAATATATATACTACATACAGAGTGGTTACAAATAAGAAATATGTACAAAATCTCATAATTCTACTCAACTTAGATAATTACAATAAAATATAAATTTTATTCCTAATAGGAATGTTGACTCATGCCAACACTCCCCCCCAAGTTGGTGCATAGATGTCGGTAATGCCCAATTTGTCAAGTGAGTCTTCAAATCGGCGCTTTGACATAGCATGGGTCAACATATCTGCAAGCTACTCTGAAGAAGGCACAAAAGGTATAGAAATTAACTTATGCTCCAGCTTCTCCTTAATGAAATGCCGATCAACTTCTACATGCTTAGTTCGATCATGTTGCATCAGATTGTTAGCAATTTCAAATGCAAACTGATTATCACAGTGGAGCTTTGTAGTAGCATTCGGTCTAAACCCAATTTCAACAAGTAATCACCTCAACCACAGTATTTCACAAACCCCTTGAGCAATCCCTCTATACTCAGACTCTGCGGAGGAACGAGACACAACGTTTTGCTTCTTGCTACGCCACGTAACTAGGTTACCACCAACAAAGGTGAAGTAACCTGATGTAGAACGTCTATCTGTAATATTCCCAACATAATCTGCGTTAGTGTAACCTTCCAGATCCAAGTGACCATTTTTCTTAAATAATAAACCTCTCCCAGGAGCAGACTTTAAATAACTCAGAATTCGCATTACATCAGCCATATGATCCTCACTAGGTGAATGCATAAATTGGCTAGCAACTCTTACAGCATAGGCAATATCAGGGCGTGTCAATGATAAATAAATCAATCTCCCAACTAACCTTTGATATTTTTCTCTGTTAGTTGGGACCTGATCCACATAAACACCAAGTTTATGATTATCAACAATAGGTGTACTTTGTGAAAGAAATAAGTCATGTTTAGATCGAGTGACTTCCACTCCTAGAAAATATTTCAGACTGCCCAAATCTTTCATGTCAAATTCAGATGCTAAACGTTTCTGCATTTCCTCGATTTCTACAGTATCATCACCAGTCACAATCATATCATCAACATAAATAATCAACAAAGTCACCTTACCAGCCCTGTGTTTAATGAATAGAGTATGATCAGTATTGGCCTGTCGGTAACCAAACTTCTTCATAACTGTGGTAAATCTGCCAAACCATGCATGAGGAGACTGCTTTAACCCATACATCGCCTTTTTCAATTTGCACACATTCCCTGTTTCACTGGTAACTCTATACCCTGGTGGAAGACTCATGTACACTTCTTCTTCTAGTTCACCATGTAAGAATGCATTTTTTTACGTGAAATTGCCTCAAGGTCCAATCCAAGTTTACTGCTAAGGACAACAAAACTCTGACAGTATTCATTTTAGCCACAGGCTCAAAAATATCATGATAATCAACTCCATATGTCTGAGTGAACCCTTTAGCTACTAATCTTGCCTTGTACCTCTCCACAGTACCATCTGCATTATATTTAACTATAAACACCCATCTGCATCCTACAGGCTTCATTCCCTTTGGTAGATCAACAATGTCCCATGTATTATTTTTTTGCAACGCCTCCATTTCAATATTCATGGCTTCAGTCCACTTTTGATCATTAAATGTCTCCTCAACAAGGGTTGGAATTTTAATATTATCAATTCTGGTCACAAACGCTTTGCACTCAGGAGATAACCTGTGATCAGACACATAATGGGCAATAGCATATCTCGCTTTGCCTTTTGGTGAGTAACGATCAGGTGGAACCCCACGGTTTTGTCTAGGCAGTAAAACATAAGAATTATCCATAGAAGCACTTACCTCAGGAATATCCAGGGGAGTTTGATCAGGTACTATTAGAGAAGCTTCATGGGGCAATCGATTCAAGATGTGATAGTAACATCGCTTAAAATAGCAGTTCAGCTAGTGTAGCATGTTCTACTGTAGCAGCTTCAGCAGGTTCGGTCGGTTCTTTCTTTTGTATCAAACTATCAAATACTACTCCCCCTTGTAAATCTAGCCAGCTATGTCCTTCACTACTAGTTTCTCCCTGAAGGACATGCTCGGGTGTATCAGAGAAGAACATTTCATCCTCAACAAAGGTAACATCCATAGAGACATATAGACATCGGGTTGCAGGCTGATAGCATCGGTAACCTTTCTGATGATGAGAGAAACGTATAAAGACACAACGGATAGCACATGAGTCCAGCTTACTCCTCTGATTCTGATGGAGATGAACATAGACGACACAACCAAACACCTTTGGAGACAAAGTCAACATAGAAGAGGCAGAGACATGATGGGTTAGTACCTGCATAGGAGTTTGGAAATCCAAAACTCGTGAAGGTAGACGATTCAAGAGATAGACTGCATAGGTAACAACATCCATCTAGAACCGCGTTGGAACCGACGCACCAAGCGTGAGCATGGGCAACAGCAAGGATTTGCCCATTTTTACGTTCAGCAACCCCATTCTGTTGTGGTGTTTGAGTGCAAGTAGTTTCATGGAGTACACCTTTAGTGTGAAAAAAATTGGATAATGCTGAATTAACAAATTCTCCACCATTATCAGATCGGAAAACCTTGATAGGGAGCATAAATTGAGTCTGAATCATCTGATAAAACGCTGAAAAATTTCGACCACATCACTTTTATTTTTCATCCCATATAACAACATTATACGAGTGCAATCATCCACAAATAACACAAACCAACGAACTCCCAAGGCTGTAGAAACCGAGAAAGGTCCCCAAATATCAGAATGAACTAAATCAAATGACATAAGCCGTTTATTACAACTTGGAGGGTAGGATACCCGATGACTCTTAACTAAAATACAAGTCTAACATTGGAAATCGGACTCATTAACACCACTAAATAATGCAGGAAACAAATGCCGTAAATATCCAAATGAGGTATGACCAAATCGGTAATGTAGCAACCAAATCCAGCGATGCTGAGAAGTTTCGGCGCTACCAGCACGAAGAACCCGACTAATTGCCACATCATCCACATAATAAAGCCCCCCTTTTTTAGTACCTCGACCAAAGATCTCCCGAGTCTGGATATCCTGTAGTAAGACAAAGACGGATACATCAGTACACGCAGTTTAACTTCTCAGTAACTTGTGGTACAGATAATAAATTACTAGACAAAGATGGAACCAGTAACACTTTGTCCAATGGTAAAGCAGGTGTCAAGAGTATAGAACCAGCCCCCGTGACAGGAGCAGCAGCATTATTAGCAGTCGAACATGATCAAGATGAGGAGGAAGAGTAGTAGAGAATAAAGCAGAACTATACGTCATATGGTCAGTAGCTCCTGAATTAATAATCCAACTTGTATATCGGGTATCATGGGCATGGAAAGCCTTGCCAAAGTTACCTGGAGGCGGAGGTGTTATAGTGCTTGAGACGACAGTCAAAGTTGGAGGTGGAGTAGCAGTAAGGTGGTCGTGCCTAGTAGTGATGTCAGGTGGGGGCAACAGCGACATGAGCTTCACTGTCCAATTGTTCATTTTTGAAATGCCTCCGCTCATTCTCCCAATCTGATACCCCATGTAATGTCCAACAGGTGTCGATAGTTTGTCTCTTTTCACCACAGTGATCACACTTCAGTTTGTCTTTTTCCGAAGTCGGCGACGAGGCGGAACAGAAGAGCCTGACCACATGCGCTCGAAACCAAAGCAGTGTTTTTGGAAGCAAACACAACAGAGGTTCCCCAATCTTGGTGCTGGATCCAAGCATAGTAATCTGGCGTTGAGCCTCTCGACGAACCATAAAAAATACATTTTCGATACTTGGAACTTAATCACTTAGTAGAATATCACTTCGGACCTTGTCATAAGTATTGTCAAGGCCAGTCAAAAAATCATACACACGATCTGGCATAATAGTAGCCTAAAAAATCTTCATATCATCAGCACACTTCATCTGAAAAGGACGTCTCTTGTCCAATTCAAGCCAGATTGCCTTAAGTTCGGCAAAATTGGTAGAGACAGGACGGCCCTCTTGCTTGAGACGGGTAGCTTGGCACCGCAATTCATAGAGCTGGGATATGTCAGAGCCATCATAAAACATTTGATTAACAGCATCCCAAATTTCCTTAGCAGTAGTTAGAGTATGAAACATATTCAACAAATTGGGTTCCATAGTTCGCATCATCCAACTTTTCACAATAGCATCATCAATTTTCCACTTCCCAAATTTCGGGTCTTTGGAATCAGGGGCATCAGTGTCGCCAGTCAGGTAACCCAATTTGCCTTGTGTAGTAGCATGGAGTTCGATCATTGAAGCCCATATCTCATAGTTGGATCCATTCAATTTGAATCCCACAGGTAGGTTGGTGGATGATTCGGTATGAACCGTCACAATAGGAGTAGAAGAAGAAGAGTCAGTGACATCTGACATGGTGGTAGATAGCGGCGGCAGCAAAAGATTAGGTGTATAGGCTAGGTGCAGAGGAAATAAGGATTTTTAGGATTAGGGTTTTGATGTTGTAGAGACGGATCGGAACCCGCTCTGATACCAACTCAAAATAATTAGGGTTTAAAATTGATATTTTATTCTTCTCTCAAGGAGGAATATATATACTAAATGCAGAGTGGTTACAAATAAGAAATATGTACAAAATCTCATAATTCTACTCAAATTAGATAATTACAATAAAATAGAAATCCTATTCCTAATAGGAACAAATTCTATGCCTAATAGGAACGTTGACTCACGCCAACAGATGATATTGCATTCCCGTAACTTACCAAAAATGAGAATGCAATTTCTTATCAATTTCCAAACTCCGAATTTTCCAACCATATGTCATATGCCTGTCGGTTTGAGTTTCGCACCACAATGACCAGCCTACTACAATCACTTTTGATAAGTCCACCAACACTAAAACAAAAATAAAAGGAAGAACTTGAAACTATGACCACATAAAAATATATTTACCAACCAAAAATCTTCCAACACAATAAGTCCACCATAAAAATCTTCCAACACTAAAAATAAAGAGCTTTAGCTAGATTGTACTTTATATTTTACGGTTCAATTTGTGTTTCCTTATACATAACAGTTTGAGCCATGCAAAATGAATAGGACATCAATTAATGTGAAAATTCTGCGGTGCCTCAGCTGTACCAATACATCCAATCATCTAAGGGTTCATATTTCATTTTAAAAATCAAGGGTTGAGATTGAATGACCTGATGACTTGTTCACTCCTTTCTTATTAAAGAGCACGTGAAATACACGTGACTGAGAAAATAAACGAAAAAGCTTTGACGAACACGAGGAAGATGTCGCGTGCACTGGAGCTGCTTCATCTTTGCAATCTCTCTCTCTGTCTCTCTCTAAAATCCAATCCTCATCTTTGTCCCCAAGTCGGAATCTGAGCATCTCCTCTCTCCTGACGCTGCGATGCAAGAACCATCGGAGAGGAGACAGAGTAGGGTGATTTGGTCGAGTTCGACGGGAGTGGTGTGAAAGGCCTTTATTTGAGTAGAAATTCAACGACTTAGTATTGAATCTGGAGTGAGGATGTCTGTGTTATAGAGCCTTCGATGGGAGAAAAAATTCAACGCCTTGGACTAAATCTTGGCAATTTTTTTTTTCCCTCTTTTAATAATTTTTAATATTTTAATATTTTCTCTTAATTTCATCACAACATGTAATTTGTGCTTCAAACCCACTGTGATCCTTTCTCCATCAAACCCATGTAATTTTCATTTTATGGAGGATTTGTTTTCTTCCATGTATGAGGTTATGGATTTCTGCTTCAAAATAAGGTATGAAATTTTGAACAATCAGGTTGTTGATTTTCTTTGAAGTCTTGGATTGTTGAATTTTCTTCCTAATTTTTTTTTTCAATTTTTGATTTGTTTTATTACTCAAGAACTCTGGTCATGATGAATCCAATTGGAGTTTTTGGGCTTGTTAGTGGACAACTGAGGTTGGCATCAAAAGAGAAAGATGAGTTCTTTAACTGAGAAACCTCAGAACTGGTTTTGGTTTCTTCAATCCAAGTGGTTGATGGTTAACTTTTGCACGACACATTTCTCAGTGTTGGTGCTTTCCTAGCTATAGAATTTTAATACCAGTATTAACATCCAACACACTATTTTACTATATTATTTCTTATGTGCAATTGCATACAGTTTATGCAATTTTTGACCCCTGTATGCAATTAGCGATAGTGTGATGTTTAAAGAAACGTTTGACTCGAATGCTATGTCATTGAGTTATTTACCCATTCACAATCTAGTAACAATTAGCAACAATAATAAACATTTCAGTGAATATTGTTGTATATGCACTTCCACGGTGTTTTACACAAGGAACGCAAGAGGTTCGTTCATTGAGTAAAGTTTATCGTTTCCTGGGTAAGTGGGTTAAGTTTGTTGAGTAAAGTTGCCCGTTTCCCCAAAAAATGGATCCAACTAACTTACTTTCCAAACAAACGCACTATTTATTCACTCAAACGCAGGGGTTGCGTTTGTTGAGTAAAGTTGCATGTTCCCCAAAAAAATGTCCCAACTAACTTACTTTTTCAAACAAACGGACAATTTGTTCACGCAAACGCAAGGGTTGCTTTCATTGAGTAAAATTGCCCGTTCCCAGGGAAAATGGACCCCACTAACTTACTTTTTCAAAGAAATTGGCTATTTGTTCATGCAAACTCAGGGGTTGCGTTTGTTGAGCAAAGTTACCCGTTTTCCTGGAAAATGGACCCAACTAACTTCCTTTTTCAAATAAACGGGATATTTATTCACGCATACGCAAGGGGTGCATTCATTGAGAAAAGTTGCTCGTTTTCCGAAAAAATGGACCCCGCTAACTTACTTTTTCAAACAAACAGGCAAACGCAAGGAGTGCGTTCATTGAGTTCGCCGTTCCCCGAGAAACTGGACCTCATAAAATGCTTCATTAAACAAATGCACTATTTTTTCACTCAAACGCAGAGGTTTAGTTTGTTGTGTTCATTTGATAAATTTAAATGTTGGTATGTTCGGTAAGAAAAAATAAGAGTTCACGAGAAAGAAGAAGACATGAATTTTTTATTTTTATTTTAGGTGAAGTGTCTTGGGTTTCCATTACCATTTCAAAGATTGTATTGCTAAATCTGTAAGTGCATGGTTCAAATGTGATGTTCATGATCGGTATTGGTTGCTATGATTGCCGTAACTGCTATATATTGGTTGCTCTGGCTAAGGATTCAGGAAAAGAGCAGTTAAGAAAAGTGCATTTTTGTTACACTGAAATATGTGTTTTGAGATACCATTATAGTGTTTAAATAATCTCCCTCTCTATCTCCGTCTCATTTGCAGGAAAGGGTATGCTCACTTGGACTTTTCATGCATACTTGGTGAGATTCTCACCTTTTTCTGAGAGCCTAATATTTAGGGGCTAACATTTGTGACTCTACAAGTTATAAATTGAACTAAACGTATTACAAAATATTTTAGGTGAAGTGTTTTCTTTGTCTCTGTTTATTTTTTGAGATCTTATTTCTTATTTATGTGACATGTAGTTTTGGTTAGAGAAAATAGATGATATCACATTTAATTTTCTATTGCTTTTAAGTAGTAGTAGATTATTCGTATTGTCATGCAAATGAACACACACGAAAAAGAGGCCCTCTAGCCAAAAAGAGGAAATTTGGTGATCTTTGCATACATTATAAGAGTGTGAGCCAATGAGCCTTCTAGTAAAAACGAAAAAAGTTAAAAATCAAAAGAAGGCCGGAATGCAATTGCATATTGTAAACCAAGAATTGCAAACAGACGTTACGAAATTGCGTACATATATATGCAATTGCATATTGTAAAATGATAATTGCACATAGATGCTACGAATTGCATACAAGTATATGCATATGCATATTGTAAATTGAGAATTGCATACATGTGCTATCAAAAATGTGATATATGCCCACAAAAACCATTAAACATGGCTAAATTGTTGATTTAGTCCCTGAACTAGTATCCAATTTTTAATTTATCTCATGACATTTTTTTATTATAAAATTATAGATATGAATGTCTTTATCTCCAATGTCTCCCCTGCCATTTAATTCCCTAACATTTCGTCCAATCTGTCATTAAATATGAGGGCAAATTGGTCATTTCATATGTTAAACATAATTGAATTATGTAAAATAAAATAATATGAAAGGATGTTAAATATATGCCCTAAAGCCAAATATGTGATGTTGCTTTCTTTTCTAGATATTTCACCATCATTTATGGGCAAAATTGTTGTTTTCAACTATTATATTTAGTCTACAATCATAACAGCACAATAATCCTTGGAATATGATTCGTATGTGGGCTATGCAATGAGATTGGATATAAGAAGACTTCTCATACTTCCACTTCATTTCCTAAACATTCATGGTCATATATTATCAATTGGGCATTGATCATAATCGAAAAAGTCCAGTTTTCTTTTTCGTCAATTCAATGTGGCTCAATCAATCGACCATTAAGTAATAATTTTTGTTGAAAGTTTTTAAATTTATATTTGTATCAACAATCATATGTATGATATTATTATTATTTTTAATTAACAATATAGTAATAATTGGAGATAATCAACAAAGTTCAATTTTATTCCCAATAGTTCATTGGGTTAAATTAGTAGTAAATCACGAAAGTCATATTCAGTAATTTATGCCAACAAACCTACCTAACGAACGCTAAGCGACTCATTCGTTGGGTAAATGATGTTGTCCGTTGACCAAATTACCCAACGAACTCCATGATTTACTCAACATACAAGGTATTTTACTTCAAGGATGCAAGGGGTGCTCTCATTGAGTAAATTTTGTTGTTCCCCGGGAAATTGGACAAACTAAAATACTTTATCAAACAAACGCGCTATTTGTTCATGCAAACGTAAGGGTTGTGTTCGTTGAGTAAAGTTATCCATTCCTCGGAAAAATTGGCTCAACTAACTTACTTTTCCAAACAAACGAGCTATTTGTTCACACGAACGCAAGGGTTGTGTTCATTGAGTAAAGTTGTCCGTTCCTCGGAAAAATGTGCTCAACTAACTTACTTTTTCAAACTAACGGACTATTTATTCACGCGAACGCAGGGGTTACGTTCGTTGAGTAAAGTTGCGTTTGTTGAGTAAAGTTATCCGTTCCCCAAAAAAATGGGCCCAACTAACTTATGTTTTCAAACAAACGGGCTATTTGTTCACTCAAACACAGGGGTTGCGTTTGTTGAGTAAAGTTACCCGTTCCCCGGAAAAATGGGCAAAACTAACTTACTTTTCCAAACAATGGGCTATTTGTTCACGTAAACACAGGGGTTGCGTTCGTTGAGTAAAGTTGCCCGTTCCCCGGAAAAATGAGCCCAACTAACTTACTTCTTAAAACAAACAGGCTATTTGTTCACGCAAACGCAGATGTTATGTTCGTTGAGTAAAGTTGCATGTTCCCTTGAAAAATGGGCCCAACTAATTTATTTTTTCAAACAAACGGGCTATTTGTTCGCGCGAACGATGGGGTTGCGTTTGTTGAGTAAAGTTGCCCGTTCTTCGGAAAAATGGGCAAAACTAACTTACTTTTTCAAACAACAGGCTATTTGTTCACCTAAACGCAGGGGTTGCGTTCGTTGAGTAAAGTTGCCCGTTCCCTAGAAAAATGAGCCCAACTAACTTACTTTTTAAAACAAACGGGATATTTGTTCACGCAAACGCATAGGTTATGTTCGTTGAGTAAAGTTGCCCGTTTCCTTGAAAAATGGGCCCAATTAACTTGCTTTTTCAAACAAAAGGGCTATTTGTTCACGCAAATGCAGAGGTTGTGTTCGTTAAGTAAAGTTACCCGTTCCCCGTGAAAATGAACCAACTAACTTACTTTTTCAAACAAACGGGCTATTTGTTCACGCAAACGCATAGGTTGCATTTGTTGAGTAAAGTTATCTGTTCCCCGAAAAAATGGACCCCACTAACTTACTTTTTCAAACAAACGGAATATTTATTCATGCGAACGAAAGGATTGCATTCGTTAATAAAGTTGCCCATTCCCTGGGAAAATGGATCCCACTAACTTTCTTTTTCAAACAAGCACACTATTTTTTCACGCGAACGCAAAGGTTGCATTCGTTGAGTATGTTTGATAAATTTAAATGTTGGAATGTTCGGTAAGAAAAAAATAAGAGTTCACGAGAAAGAAGAAGACATGATTTTTTTATTTTTTTTATTGTTTTGTTTTGTTTTGAGTCGAAGAAATTATTATTATTTTTTAAAAGAAAAAGTGTATGGGTGTGATATATACTATTGTTAATTTAATTGGATCTTTCCCCTTATATTTTTCACGTGCTTCTTTTTTAAAACTATTTAAAATTTTGTTCTTAAAAATTTTCACGTAAGCCTTGTACCAAGGGATATGCACTAGAAACCAACTCCACTGAATAAGTTTTTGTGTCAATTTGTTGCACGTTGGAGTATATATACAGTTGTTATAATATTAATATAAATTATATAAAATAAAAAAATTAAGGGGTCCTCAAAAATCAGGGACCCTGTGCATTGGCGCCACTTGCACTATTCCAGGGCAGACCCTTCCTACTAGTTGGGTTAATCCTAATTATCTCATTTATGGAAAGACAGTAGGGAGCTCAAGAAAGACCTATGTGCACCATGTTCAAACATAGCTTACAAATTGCTCGGGTTATGTGACTTGGTATGACTATTGGATGAATCTAGATGGTGTTCCTCATTGTTTGAACCTCATTGGAGCTCTTCATTTATGTAGATGGACACTTATCTAAATTGTAATCCAATGTTAAAACAAACTATGGATTTATGCATGGTTTATTCATTATAATCAACATTTTATTTTCAAACTTTTTTATTAATGCGCATTACATACTACTTATATTTCATCATATGTATATCTTATTATTAGTAAATTTTGAGTTTTATTTGTTCAATACATTCATTGATAATGTATATAACATTTATGAAAGTTTTATACCAAAATTATGTGTTTCAATGCCTATATTTGTCTTCTTTTTTTTCCCGATACCTAAAACAATAAAAATATATCTCCCAAAATATCCATAAATTGGAGACCCGATATTATTTGCATGACTGATATTTTAATCCTTGACCTTACCTCTGCAAGGTGAAGAAATTGGATTCAGGTCTCCAGTAAATAGCTTAGATTTACAGTATGGCTCTCAATTGCAATGTTAAACCCTACATTAGTTATATTCATTTTATTTTTTTGGTCTAAATATAATATAGATAGTCTAATTATTCTTTTCTATGGGTATCTATACATTATTATATAATATTTTAATTTCTTTTAGTCAAATATAATATTTTAATTAGTATATAGTATATGTAACAATTAAAAAAGAGAGCCAGTTTTTTTTGCCAAGAAAAATGGAGATCCAATTAATCGGTCACTTATTTTGAGCGATAGGATTATTAGTGATACAAATGGATGGTATGTTGATATTTAAGGGGTTTTTATTTATTTATTTAAATTATATGCTTATTAGGCTTTAGGGTCTAAGTTATGAAGTGTAATAGTGATTTCTTATACTTATTCGACTTTAGGATGTGAGTTACAAATTCAATTGCGATATGAGTAATGTGTAATTTAACATAACTTGTGTCGTTAGCATTTGTATTGACAACCATGCAATTTCCAAATAGTGGAAGGAATTTCAAAGAGACAACGCCTTTGTTGATGTTTCAGTTGTTAATGCATGTCCTAGAATTGTTGTGCAATTGCACATCCATTGCAAAATAATTGCATATAAAATTTCAAGACATACTGTGAACTTACATGTAATTACTCATAATAATTGGATAATTGTAAAAAGACTATGCAATTGCAGTACCATGACGCAAAAACGGAATGACTCTGTATAGATTAATGACTCTGAATGTAGCAAATTGCCCATCCACTAAAAATAGCTAACCCATCCCCTCCTTCCCTTCCCGACACCTCTCCCCCTTCCCCCATTCCCTCAGCTCCCTCCCTCCCTCTCTCTCTCTCTCTCTCTCTCTCTCTCTCTCTCTCTCTCTCTCTCTTCCCGTCTAAAAGAAACACAAACATCAAAGATCAATCAAACCAAGACATCAAGAATCAAACACAGCTCCATCAAACACGAACATGAAAAATCAATTAAACCCAAAAATCAATCAAACCCATCCCAGCTTCTCCATTTTTCACATATTTCGCAGGAGATGGAAGTTTTCATTAGTTCATGACTGCAACTTTGTGTGCATCTGCTCCATTTGGATTTAGTAGAAGGGCAGCAACCAGAGATTTAGTACAAGCCATAATAAATAATAGTTGAAGTTTAATGAATCAAAGGTGAATCAGATTTGGGGAAATAGAAGAAATCAAATAAATTTGGGATTTCTAAGAAGAGGTTTCTCAAGATTCAAGCATGTGAATAAGAGAAATCAGTCATGCGTCAATTTTACCCCTTGCTTTTAACGTGTTAACCAACACAACCGTTTTCCCTTGTTTTAAAAACACCGCCATGTGAGTGGCTGTACCTGTATAGCTGAAGCACCACAGAAGGACTCCAATTAATGTTGAGATTACGCATGTATATTGTCAATCTGACGCATATGCCGTATGCGACAAGCCATTTGTGACAGTTCGTAGAAGAAAAGGACGTAAATATCTTTCCAACTTTTTCAACGCGGTCCCTTCTGCTCCCAGCAGGGGCAAAGTGCTTCGATTGGTCGCAAGCTTTGAAATCAGGAGTTAGACGATAAAAAAAGCTTTGAAATCAGGAGGTCCTCTCACCGTGGAGGCCCCCTCTTTAGACTTAATAATGTCGTCTACAATTTGGACGACAGCTTTGTTTACCAATAAATAGAAGAGCTCCCTCTAAGAGCCGATACACACAACTCATCAAGATATTCAACCTATCTAGAATATTGCAGTCAGTTATCTTAGAAAAGATCTCTCTACTTCAAGGGTTCAATCAAATGGCAGAACAAGGTTAGTGTTAAAGTTTAATAGCTGATGAAGTTTACATATTTTTCCGTTACAATTACAATGTTCTAGCATTTTTTTAGCTCCATTCTATGAATGATCTCTATGGAGAGAAGCAAATATAGGAGGAGATTAATGTATTGGAGAAATTATACCGTAGTACTGGAATACCACGTGGCACTTGTCAGGGATCAAGACATGTTGCACTATATCTATTAAACTGAAATCTATCGTTTTCTTCATAATAAAACATTAACTGGGTCTAATTTAGCAAAAAAATAATCTTGATTTCTAGACTATTTGTCTCAAATTTCATGCCCCGCCTTGATAGTTCTACTTGAACATTTCAGTCATTTTCCACGTATGAGTTCCCACCACAATGACCAGCTTACACGATCACTCTATTACCACAATGACCAATACACCACCACTTTTCTTCCCTCTACCTCATCTATTGAAATATGCCGTAGTCACAGAGAGATCATCGGCATTCGAGTAATCCACCACTCTCCAACAGTCCAAACCAGCGTATTATTCCTTAGGCCGTGTGGGTCCCAAGAACCCACATACACAATTTGAATTAATTAATGGTATTGACGAACCGTCACATAGTGAGGGCAAAGAAACTCGAACACTGACAAGACAGCCAACCAATACGGTACTTGTTAAATGCATAATATAAAATTACAATCACAAAAGCTTTCATACTGCCTTACCTGTATTTCCAAGTTCTGCTAGCTGCACTATCGGAGAACAACCAAAAACATGGCTTTGGTTGGAGAGGCTTTTCTCTGTGCTTCCGTGCAGGTGCTGTGCGAGAAGATTGGTTCTCGTGAGTTCAGGGACTTGTTCCGGGGAAAGAAACTGGACGAGTCGCTTGTAAAGAAACTGAAGATAACGCTATTGAGCCTCAATGCAGTGCTTAATGACGCGGAGGAGAAGCAGTTCACGAACACTTACGTCAAAAAGTGGCTTGATGAGCTTCAAGATGCTGTCTTTGATGCGGATGACCTTCTGGATGTGATAAATGCTGAAGTTCTGCGATGCAAGGTGGAAGCTGAATATCGAACCGTCAAAACTCAGGTGTGGAACTTCCTCTCTACTTCTCTTAATCCATTTTATCAAGGCATGAATCGTAGGATTCAAGAGTTGTTTGATAGATTAGAACACCTTGCAAAACAAAAGGATGTGCTTGGCCTCAGAGAAGGTGTTGTTGGGGGGAAGATTTCTCAAAGAACTCCAACAACTTCCTTGGTGGATGAATCTTGTGTGTATGGTAGGGATGGAGATAAAGAAAAGCTGATGAACCTCTTGTTATCTGATGAAGCAAGCAACAAGGATGTATCTGTCATCACCATAGTGGGAATGGGCGGGGTTGGCAAGACAACCCTCGCTCAGCTCCTTTATAATGATGACAAAGTGAAAGAGCATTTTAATCTTAGAACTTGGGCTTATGTTTCGGAAGATTTCGATGTTACTAGGGTAACTAAAACCCTACTTGAGTCAGTCAGTTCAAAAGCTTACGATAATAAAGACCTGAGTTTTCTTCAAGTTGAGCTAGGACAACAAATAAAGGGCAAGAAATTTTTATTTGTATTGGATGACCTTTGGAATGAGAACTATGGTGATTTGAGTGTCTTGCAACGTCCTTTTGCATCCGGGGCAAGTGGAAGTTGGGTCATTGTGACAACACGTAACGAAAGTGTTGCAGATCGCATGCGCACCGTTCCGATTCACTTTTTGGAACAGCTGTCTGATGAGGATTGCTGGTTGTTACTTTCAAAACACGCCTTCGAAAATGGAAACTCAAGTGCACATCTAGAGCTGGAAGAAGTTGGTAAGAAAATTGCTTCTAAGTGCAATGGTTTACCTTTAGCTGCAGAAACACTTGGAGGCCTCTTGCGTTGCAACACAAATTATGAGAAATGGAATAGCATACTAAATAGCAATATTTGGGAGCTGCCTCCTGAAAAATGTAATACAATTCCAGCTTTAAGATTGAGTTACCATTATCTCCCAACTCATTTAAAACAATGTTTTGCTTATTGCTCAATTTTTCCGAAGGGCTATGAATTCCAAAAAGAATATATAGTTCTACTGTGGGTGGCAGAAAGTTTAATTCCACAAGCTGAGAGTGAGAAAAGAATGGAAGAGCTCACTAAGAAATACTTTGATGACTTATTGTCACGATCATTTTTTCAAAGATCAAGAAATGAGAAGTTCACAATGCATGATCTCATCAATGACTTGGCTATGTCTGTGTCAAAGGAATCCTGTTTGAGATGGGAAGGGAAAGAATCACATGAAGTTTTGAAAAGAGTTCGGCATTTGTCATATGCTGGAGGCGAATTTGATTGTGCTGCGAAATTTGAGCCATTATATGAGGTTAAGCATTTGCGAACCTTCCTACCTCTAAGAAGAGAATGGTATGAAAATTATGTAAGTAAAAGGGTTTTACATGAGTTAGTGCCATCTCTATTATGTTTACGGGTGCTAACATTGTCAAAATATTATAATATAGTTGAGTTACCCAATTCTATTGGTAACCTCATTCATTTGCGCTACTTGGATCTCTCTAATACTCAAATCAAAAGGTTGCCTTCTACAGTTTGCACTCTTTATAGTCTACAAACATTTGGCAGGTTGTCGGTCTCTTTTTGAATTGCCTGCAGACATGAGAAAATTGATTAACTTGAGGCATCTTGATTGTAGTGGAACTCAAATTGAAGAGATGCCGGTGCAAATGGGTAGACTAAAAAGTTTGAGAACATTGACTACTTTTGTTGTGGGGAAATCTACTGGATTGACTATTGGCGAATTGGGGGAGTTGTCCGATCTTGGAGGAAAACTTTCAATTTTGAAGCTTAATAATGTGGTTGATGGTAGGGATGCCTTGCAAGCTAATTTGAAGAACAAAAAAGATCTCAAGGAGTTACGGCTGGCATGGGTCTCCGAAGATGCCGATCATTCCGAGAAGGTGAGAGATGTACTTGACAACCTCCAACCTTGCATGAATTTGGAGAAATTGACCATCAAACTTTATGGCGGGACCAGCTATCCAAACTGGTTGGGAGACTCTGCCTTCAATAAAATAGAAGTTATGCGCCTTGTAGGTTGTCATTATTGCTTCGAGTTGCCACCGCTTGGACAGCTACCTGCTCTTAAGGAGCTCTTCATATGCGAGATGAAATTTCTTAGGACGTTAGGTCCTGAGTTGTATGGTCAGCCATTTCAGCCATTTCAATCGCTGGAGAGGCTGGAGTTTGAGGAGATGGCAGAGTGGGAGGAGTGGGTACCAAGTGGAAGTGGAGGTCTAGACTTTCCTCGTCTCCAGGAGCTGATTCTAAAAGAGTGTCCAAAGCTAAGAGGAAGCTTGCCTTGTGATCTGCCTTGCTTGAAGAAACTTTGCATGGAAGGGTGTGGAGTTTTGCATGATCAAAGGGCCACTGCTACTACTAGTACTAGTACTAGTACTAGTCTCAACTACAATTCTCTTGAAGAATTGGAAATAGAAGATGGATGCCAAACAGGTCTGTTATCATTACTAGAGACAAAGCTCCTATCCCGACTTTACATTAGAAGTTTTAATGACATACAGTGCTTGCCCAACATCAATCGACTTAAAAGTTTGAGTCTCGCGAATTGTCCAACCCTATCGTCGTTCCCTGAAGATGGCCTACCCACTTCGTTGACTTCACTTCAGATATACAGGTGTAGGAGATTAGAATTCCTACCTCTTGAGATGTTGGCACAATTAACATCGCTTCTCTCTTTGTGGCTAGTGAATAGCTGTGATTCAATGAGGTCCTTCCCCTTGGGCATTTTTCCCAAATTGACGACACTTAATATTCTGAATTGTGAGAATCTGGAATCGCTTTGCTTGATTGAAGACGAAGAAGTGGTCGAGAATCTCAGTCATCTCAATAATTTGAGAATCTCAAGCTGTCCAAATCTGGAGTGTTTTCCCCAGGGAGGATTGCCCACTCCCAACCTGACTGATTTGGAATTCAGCAGATGCGAGAAGTTGAAGTCATTACCTGAACGCATTCACACCCTCACAGCCCTTGAAAGTTTGAAGATAAGCGACGTTCCAAATCTGGAGCCTCCCAACCTCCGATATTTTAGTATTGAGAATTGTGAGAGACTGAGGGCTTCATCTTCATCAGTGGGAGACTACGGTAACTGGGGTTTGCAAGCACTTGTCTCGCTTAAACAATTTAGAATTGGTGGCAGGGAAAGTGATGAAATCTTGGAGACGTTGCTCAAGCAACAGCTGCTCCCAACCACTCTTCACACTCTCAGTATCTCTTCATTATCAACTCTGAAATCTTTGGATGGAAAGGGACTTGCACACCTTACTTTTCTTCGAAGTCTATCTATTACTGCGTGTAAAAGTTTGGAATTCCTGCCAAGAGAAGCCCTTCAACACCTCACTTCTCTTCAAGAGCTATATATTTATGACTGTCCGAGTCTCCAATTCCTGCCAGAAGAGGGTCTACCGCCATCTCTTTCTTATCTGAGAATCTACAATTGTTCTGGCCTGGAGAAAAGGTATCAGAATAAGACGGGAGAAGATCATTGGGACAGCATATCTCACATTCCTTGCATCCGGATAAATGCTGAAGTCATCATATGATGATACGACCTCTCTCTCTCACATAGAGACAAATTTAAACTAACTTTGGTCAGGTATGTACTTCAAATAACCGCTTTAACTGCTTTTCTTCTAATTCAATACAAAAACTGAAATTCACTATCCAAATAAACCGAAATACACATTTTAAATCATTTGCCATCAATTTTGCATCCAATTAACCTTTGCAGTTGCATCGAATGCTTCTTCCCAGATCATGCATGCTCTATGTTGTTCAGCACATTTTTATTTATTTAATTCATATTCATTTGTTCAGCACATTTTTTTTTTTTTTTTGTTCTCCATTAATATTTCATCTCATTTCTAATTGCATGCATTCCCAGCTTTTTGTGAATTACATTGTCACTGCTGCTTACTGGTCTCATGGTATTTTCTGATCAGAATCATTTTCCAGAAAAACACACAAAAACTCAATCATTCATCAATTACAAAAAATTTTAAGCTTTGTTTGTCATCTCTCTCCTTTTCTCTGTTTTTAGATTTGTTCATGTTATAAATGTTGGGATGTGTAATTTCTCTCCTTTCCTCTGTTTTTAGATTCTACTGTATTTAAATTTCTTCATGTATTGTTAGGATGTTTGATCTCTGTTTTGAGGTTGTGTCAAATCGAAAGTCGCAATTAGATCTTTTTGTGGAAGATCTGGAGGTGTACTTTCTAACGCTTTCTAAAAAAAAATATCAGAGAATCAATTTCCGAATAGTTCATGTATTTCATTTTTATTTTTCCGACAATCGAATATTTGAAGAATATATGCATTATTTGAAGACGTGCTTTTGACGTTTGTAAGATTGTTCTTCTATTTGTTGCACTTTCTAAATATAAAAATCAGCAGTAACAAAAACAATTTATTACCAGCGGTTATTGTATTATCTTACACACATGCCAAATAGTTTTGTTCAACTGAAAAGATTGACATGGTAAATTTATACTAGTCGCATGGTTCAAAGGTGGTAACTTTCCTTTTCCCCATCTCCCTGGTCCAGCTGCTGCTTCATCACCTAGTAGCTTTATGATTGTGTAGATATGCATATAATATCTTATCTGCAAATGAAATATTTTTTCCGTCCCACAAATCATTCTTTCAGCTACAAAGTTCTATTTGATGAGACTTGAAATGTTGGATGTGTACTTGCAGACTTGAGAAACTTTCCCATGTTTGGAGGTCAAAGCAACTTGTGTAGGCAAGCATGCCCGGGGAGAGTTTTACCATTGTATATGGATTTTTGTTTTTCGACAAACAAATTGCGGCAAATAAGGGGAAGGAAATGTTCTCAAGGTGGAGCTCTAGCAAGAGACCAGCATTTGGACAATGTGGTAAACGGATCTCAATCTAACATAACAAGCATCACTGTCCATTCATGATTAGGTAATCTTTCATCATAAAATTCCTTTCCCTACGTAATAACTTGAAAACGTCATTTATGAGTTTCCTTTGAGATGGATGAAAATGTGTACATATGTATGAATAACCTGGGACAGACGACGTTGAGGAAACGTCATTTATGATTTTCCTCCGGTAGGGAATCACATAAGTGTTCCTTATGCAATGAATATTAATGCTGCACACTTCATTAATGACTTGTTTAATTAGAAGAAACATTTTTTTATTGAAAAAAGATAGTAAAATACCACAGAAGTGAACAAGTACTCGTCCTTCACAGAACAGGAACAGATCTGATCTTAAGAGAAATACAACTGTAACAGCTTTAACAAAGAAATTATCCTTGAGCTGCCTTCCATCCATGAATTCTGATTAAACCAATGCTCAAGGTGAAGATAGGAACCTCAACCTATTCGGAAGCTCTTCCATCCCCAACCCCTTATAATTGTCGAAAACCATCCTATTCCTCCCTTTCTGATGTTAGCCAACTCACTCCAGCCTTCCTGAATAATACATACCACAAATTTGAGATACTATGGGCAATAAACAAACAATTGGTCTGCACTCTCCCTGGTTTATTTTGCTTCCTCATTGTTGTAATAGATAACAATGCCTTCTCATCTGATTTACTCATTTGCCAGAGTGGGAGGAAGGAAGACCAGAAGGCCGGTGTCCAGATTTTCCTCATCTCAAGGACCTGATTGTGTCTGAAACTAAGAGGAAGCTTGCCTTCTCATCTTACTTGCTTGAAAGACTTAGCTTGTCGTCTGGGTGTGGGGTTCTACATGATGAAAGGGCCAGTACTACTCGTAACATGGAATAATGTCTTGAAGAATTAGAAATATATGATGGATGCCCAGGTCTGTTCTCAACTTCTCATTACTAGAGACAAAGTTCCTGTTCGTGCTCCTATTTGATACGATGCCATTTCCAATTCAAAAACTTTTCAGGTATGTTAAGAAAGTATTACACAACTAGATGTTTATGATTCAAATTCAAAACAAAGCACAAATTGGATTCATATAAATCTACCTAATTGCCGTGACATTGATTATAACATTTGATAATTGAATATGCATTTTTCAGTGTCTCTTTCATATCTATTTTATTGTACGTACTTGTTGGTTGGAAATTAGTTTTCAGAAGCTACACGAGTTGGGGCAAACTAATGAACCAATTCTTAATGTCTTGAACTTAGGAGTATCTTGTTGAGCTGAGAGATGCATGAAAATGGAAAGCAATCGAGTTGAAATCCTCACTGGCTTTTCAAAATCTGATGAGGAAAAGTATGAGAAAACACATGAAGGTAAAATTATGTTGGTCCTTTTCTGTGCCTTTCACATCCGAAAGGTTTGCTTGCTGCAATTATTCGAACTACAGTTCCATTTCATTAGAATTTTTTTTCTTTGTTGTATCTCTAGACTCTCTGCGTAAGATTACCAATGGGAACTACCCCAACTTGACCCAATTTGGCATGGATTGTGTATTTTGAGATTTCAAGGTAACTGCTGCTAATGGAAGCCCTCCTTCTTTCACTTGTTGATTCTTAGGGAAAACTAAAGCGCATTGCATGCTCTTTTGTGGTAGAATGACCTTATCATCTTCCAACAAACTCAAGAAATGCATACTCTGATGTGTTGAAGTTGAAGATTTCGAGAAAGAATGAAAGCTGTAGCAGAAAACATAGGGCTGAGATCTCTCCAAGGTATTGCTCCACTCACTCACAATCTCTGTTCCTTGTATTATGAAGCTTACAGGTTTACTCATTACTGACCATCATCACACGATCTTGCAGGTGATTGTGTGGAGGTTTGCCAATTGACCTTAGTGAAATCAAAAGAGAAAAGTAAGTTTACTTTTTTATATTTGAAAGTTGGCACCTTTGTTTATATTCTTTGCACTAGACCGTTGCTCGGAACCATCCATCTTAATCTTTCTGATAATTTACAAGGTCCCTTGACGGCAGTGGAAGGGGCACATGTTTTTTACTAAAGGGATACTTAACGACAGCAATAAACTTAACATCCTTATTATATGCTTTCTATTAGCTCTTTGATCAGAGCTATCTTGTCCTGCAGATAGTTCATTTGTGTTTGGAGGGGTGGCCTTCATCTGATCTGACCACATGGAAAAGCTCTCTTTGTGTTGATGAAGAATTCTTCATCTCAAACAAGATAAACTGATGTTAAACCCTTGGGGGGCACGTCTTCGTTTGGTTTTCTTGCAAGAAAACTTTATCGGATGATGATGTTGTTGAAAGTTACTTTCTATGTAATGCCATATGCAGCCAGTTTGTTGGCCTTTGTCTATGAATCCTTCAAAGACAGCCATGGATTGTGTACTTAAACCTGTTAAAGCTCGTATTGTTGAAGTTCAATTTCCTCTTGTCCCGCATTGAAAGATTATAGCTTTATCTATGAATCCTTCAAGGGTAGCCAGTTTGATACTGATTGTTGTTTCCAACAAAAGCTTTGTCTATACACATTATCGCATTTTCGTCGAATGTTACATATATTCAATGTTTCCATACATTTCAAGAATTTTGACAAGCAGACGGTCATTGAAGTTCAATATGAAATCTTCTGAGGTTGTCTAAGCTATGGGATGGGCTACTCATGTTACCATTTTTTCCATGTTCTGTTTTTATAGATTGTTATGACCCTTCTCTTCCTTGTTACCATGAAATCTTCCTTGTTATGCCTTCACTTAAGCAAATTAGAAGACACTTAGGAGTTGGGATATTAAAAGTAGGAGCTACATGCACAACTCATCATAACATCTCTCTTAAAAATTTTGAGCGTTAACAAGTAAATAAACATGCACTCACATTTTATTTGCACTTAAAAATTAAAATTGTTGTGCATGGAACTAAATTGGCACTGAAATATTTTATACCTTCTCTTTCTTATTTCCATGAGTGAATGTATGTTTTGCTTGCTAAAGCTCAACAATTTTAAGACAAATGCTATATGATTATACCTCAGTTTCAATTTGGAGAAATATCACCTAAACTTATACCTCAGTTTCAATTTGTCATCTTAAAGAAAAATTTAAGAGAAATGTCACTTTAATTTTTCAAAATCCTTGATTGGTCATCTAACTTTAACACCATTCAATTTTCCATATATTTTAAGGGTATTTTAGTCTTTCTATTTTCTAGGGTATTTTAAACATGAAAAATTCATTATAACAAAAATTGTATATCTTTTAAACAATTAAAATTGAAAAAAATAAATAGATCGCCTTCCCCATCCCATGTGTCACTGGCAGCTCCAACCAACCTTGCTCACCTTGAAATCCATTCCCCCTTCCTCCTTCTCTCTACCATGGGACACCGACCTTGAAATCCATTTCTTCAATATTATGCTAGAATTTTAATTAATTAGATTATTAAGCAATTAATTGAAATTCTTGCAGTGGTTTCTAGCACTCTACACCATCTGACGATCGAGACCATCGATGCCAGAAAGAAGAGGCTTTACGGAGCCAAAGTCTGGGTGAAGCCATGGGTAGGCTTTAAGGAAGTGCAGGAGTTCAAGCACGCTGGTGAGTGCGAGGAAACGCTGTCATTTACCCCTTAATGAAATTGAATCATTTTTATTGAATTTAATTTAGGGACTGGAATTATGATTGGCTAAATGAACATTTATTATACAATAAAAAACAGAGTTTTTCTATTTAAATCCCAAACTTTTCTTTGTTCACCTTATATTCTAAGTTCACCCCAACTTTTGATTCAAATTTTCACAATTTCTAAGAAAGCCCCACTTTCTTTCCAAACTACCCTTAAATATACACACACAAGAAAAAATAAAAATAAAAAACTCATCAACCTCACACCCCACACCCCCGCTATCTTACCCTCACTACTCTAAGTTCACCTCACCCTCACATTACTTAATGAGATAAAAACAATGTTGTCAAATGTGCAGCAGAATTATTTTTTTATTATTTTAAAAATGAATTATTATTTTTAGAATGAACTTGGAAAAACGATGGATGAATACCCTACTGGAGATGGTATTAGTAAACACATGAACATAAATCAAACAGAGCATCTTGCTACTTCAAAAAATCAAAATTATATGTCAATTTGATCCACCTAACAAATTAATATTTCTATTGTCTGATTTGATATTTATACAATAGAATTTCATATTCCAATCCCATATTTCAAAATGGGAAAAGAGGGTGGTAGTTATACTTTACTAGTTTTTTTTTAAATTCCAAACAACAAAGGGTCATAAATCTTTAGATAAAACAAACTTCTCTTCAATAATCTTTGATAAAATAAAGGTGTAGAGGAGTTTGTGTTTTTCTAAAACTTAATATAAAGAGTGGTGGGGTGTGTTGGGAATGAGAACAAGAAAGCAAAGAACTCAAACGCAAGAACTGGAATGAATGACTTATTATTGAACAACAACCTTTGGCTATTATATAGCCTTACATGAACTAACAAACAGCTGAAATACAGCCCATGATTCACACTAACAGAAACATGGTAACGTGCATAAGGAAAGAGTCAAAAATAGTAAAACAAGTCTCCCTACATAGTAGGGGACTTATTTGAAATGGAAAACAAACCTAAATATTTGAGAATGCTATAGTAATTAGGAATCCTAAACCCGCCATTCCCTCCCTTAAACTAACTGCCATCAAGCATTTAGTTTACATCAGCAATCTCACAAACTCCCAACAGGCTCCGAAGCTTCTGAAACGCATCAACCTTCAGTGGTTTGGTCATTACATCTGCCACTTGATCAACACTCCCATAATGAACCAAAGCCATCGAACCCTCCTTTGTAAGATTCCTCAAGAAGTGGTACCTTACATCGATATGTTTGATGTGACCATACATCACAGGATTCTTTGAAAGCTTAATGGTTGAGCTATTATCACACTTGATATGAGTACAGACTTCATCATTATGCCCGAGCTCCTTCAATAGTATTTTCATCCAAATTGCTTGACACGCACACAGTGTAGCTGCTAAAAACTCTGCTTCCGTAGTAGATGCTGTAACAATTGGCTGTTTTTTCAAACTCCATGACACAGCACCAGAACTTAGCAAGAACACATAGCCACTTGTACTCTTCCTATCTTCCATATCTCCAGCATAATCACTATCCGTGAAAGCAAGCAATTTACCATCTCCACCTCTCTTGTAAATGAATTCCATAATTCACAGTCCCCTTTAGATATCCAAGAGCTCTCTTTACAGCTTGTAGATGAAGCTCAGTTGGTTTTGCCATATACCTGCTTATGAGGCTGGTGACAAACATCATGTCTTGTCTTGTGGCAGTAACGTACATCAAGCTTCCCACCAATTGCTTGAAGTACGTCTCATCCACAGTGATTCCATCTTCATCTTTACTGATCTTAAAGCCCAGAACAATCGGACTATTCACCTCATTGCTTTCTAGCATCCCAAATCTTTTCAGAATTTCCAGTGCATACCTTTTTTTGACATATAAAGATACCATCTGCTCTTTGAAGTACTTCGATGCCAAGAAAAAATCTCATGCTTCCCAAATCAGACATATCAAATTCTCTTAACATAGAACTCTTGAACTCAGACATCATATCCTCATCATTACCAGTAATAATTAAATCATCAACATAGATACTTACAATGACAATCTTTCCTTCTATATTCCTCTTTGTAAACAAAGTTTGCTCACTGTCACACCTCTGGAAGCCTTCATTGATGAAATGTGCTTCGATCCGACTAAACCAAGCTCATGGAGCTTGTTTTAATCCATACAAAGCCTTGTGTAGCTTGTAGACCAAATGCTCCTTGCCTTTCTTCTCGTAACCCCTTGGTTGCTCAACATAAACATTTTCACTTAGCTCTCCATGAAGGAATGCTGACTTGACATCCAACTGAAAAATCTTCCAACCATTTTGTGCTGCCAATGCAATGATCGTTCTCACCGTGTCCATCTTTGCCACTGGTGCAAAGACCTTTGTGTAGTCTATGTCGTGCTTCTATGAGTAGCCTTTAGCTACTAAGTGTGCCTTGTGCTTGTCAATCTCCCCATGCTCATTGTACTTGGTCTTGTAAACCCACTTGGCACCGATCTTTTTAGCTCCAGCAGGCAACTCAATTAATGTCCATGTCTTGTTCTTTTCAATGGAGTTGATCTCACTGTCCATAGCTCTCCACTTCACATTCCTCACTGCTTCTTCAAAATGAAAAGGATCTTCAGTTGCCACAACTTGTGCCATGTGTGCCTCATCTTCACTTAAACCATCTCCACTAACATAATCGTTCAAATAAAGAGGAGGACATCTCACTCTCCCTTCATTCACATCAGGCCCATTAGAATTTCCTACTTCTCTACCCTGTGCTTCTTCACTGCCCTCACTCTCACTTATTTCCCCTATATCATCATTGCCATCTTCATCTCCATTTTCACTCACCCTTTCTTCACCCTCATTGTTTTCTTCATTCTCTCCCCACTCCAAGTCTAACAAAATTTGCGCCTCAAAATTCACTCCCCAATCCCACTGTTTTTCTTCCTAAAAAATAACATCTCTACTCACAACAATTTTTTTAGTTATAGGATCAAACAATCTATACCCCTTGGACTCCTCACTAACTCCTAGTAAAACACAAGCAAAACTTTTATTATCTAATTTACCTCTTCTTGCATCTGGAATGTGAACATGAGCTATGCATCCAAAAACCCGAAAATGCTCAACTGAGGGCTTTACTCCACTCCACGCCTCTTGTGGTGTGACATTCTTCACTGCCAATGTCGAGCACCTATTCAGAACATAGAAAGTCCAATTCACAGCCTCCGGCCAAAATGTTTTCGGAATCTTCTTTTCAGACAGCATGGAACGGACCATATTCATCACGGTTTGATTTTTCCTCTCCGCTATGCCGTTTTGTTGTGGTGTATATGCAGTGGTTAACTGTCTCTTGATTCCACTTTGTTCGTAAAAATCATTGAAGTCATTTGAAGTGAATTTCCCCCCTCTATCTGTCCGCAAGCACTTATCAAACAACCCTTTCTCTTTCTCCACCATCTTTTTGAAAAGCTTGAAGCAATTCAATGCCTCACACTTTGCTGTCAACAGATACACCCATGATTTACGACTATAATCATCAATAAAACATAATGTGTACCTCTTGCCACTATTGGATATAGGGGAAATAGTCCCACAAATGTCTTCATGAATGAGCTCCAATGGCTGACTTGCTCTCCACATGCTTCTCTTTGGAATGTCATCTCGGTGTTGTTTGCCAATGCAATCCGTGCATGTTGTGTTTGAAGCTTGAAACTAAGGAAGTCCATGAACCATCTTCTTGTTTTGCAAGGTTCTCAAACCTTTGTAACTCAAGTGGCCATATCGTTGATGCCAAAGGGAAGAGAGATCTTGAGAGATTGTATGAAGACATCTTTCTGGCTGAGCATTTGTAGGGGCTGGAGTCTGAGCTAGCAGTATAAACATTCTGTTTACATTCATCATAGTCTGAATAATCAAGCCCTTCATCGGATGATAGATTTTACAGACTTCTTCTTTAATCAATATTGCCAAGCCTCTTTCTTGAAGTTGTCTTATGCTCAAGAGAATATTTTTGAGCTCTGGAACATAGTACATTTCATGTACAACATGGTTAACTCCATTCAATAGCAGCTTCACATATCCCCTTCCAACCACATTCATTCTACTATTGTTTCCCAATTTTACTGAATGTAGAAAGCTCTCATCTAGATTGGTGAACATACTCGATTACCGCACATGATTAGAACACCACGAGTCAAGGAACCATGCATCATTCCATTTTACCTCATGTGATTCAGCATATAACATCAAAAGCATCTCATCGTCTTCATTCACTTCTGTGTAATTGGCCTCCTTATCCCACTTTGGACACTCATACTGGAAATGTCCAAGATTGTGACACTTGAAGCATTCCACCTCAGCTTTGTTGAATGCCTGACCTCCTCTTCCACGACCTCTTCCTCTGTAATTGCTTCTTCCATGACCTCTGCCTCCAACCCTTTCATCAGTTGTCACCTTCAAAGCTTGCTCAATGCCACTGCTCCTGTGAAACTTTTGCTCATGCACAATGAGTGAGCTTTGAAGCTCATCAATAGTGAGTGCATCCATGTCCCTAAACTCCTTAGTCGAACATACTATATAATTAAATTTGTTGGTAAGGGATCTAAAAATCTTCTCACAAACTGTAACATCAGTCATAGCTTCCCCATACACTCTCATCTTGTTTGCTACTGACATGACTCTAGCAAAATAATCAATAATCGTTTCAACAACCTTCATTTCGAGAGTTTCAAAGTCTCTTCTCAAGGCTTGTAGAGTCAAGCGCTTCACTCTAGCATTGCCTTCATATTTCCTTTTCATGGACTCCTAGATTTTCTTTGATGTATCCTTCTCCAAGATCGTATCCAGAATAGTTCTATCTATCGCTTGGAAAAGATAGTTCTTGGCCTTGAGGTCTTTGAGCTTCAATGCTTTTAACTCTTTCTGCTGCCCTTCAGATAAAGGTCGTGCTCCTGGCACCGGTTCTTCATAACCGGTTTCAATCAGACTCCAATACCCTTTGCTTCGAAGAAAATTCTCCATAAGCATGCTCCAATGGTCATAATGACCATCAAAACGTGGAATGGATGGTTGCACAAAATTTCCTTCAAAGGTCATCTTCTTCTTCTCTCTCTCTCTCTCTCTCTCTCTCTCTGTGTTTGGAAATCACTCAAAAGTTGCGGCTTCTTTTTCTCAGGCCAAAGGGGGCTCTGATACCAATTTGTTGGGAATGAGAACAAGAAAGCAAAGAACTCAAACATAAGAACTGGATTGAATGACTTATTATTGAACAGCAACCTTTGGCTATTATATAGCCTTACATGAACTAACAAACAGCTGAAATACAGCCAATGATTCATACACTACTACATTTTACACTTTGCGCGACGAAGAGAATTTCGTCGCGCAAAATACATTGTAGTCGCACAAATTTCAGCGACAAAAACTTCGTCGCACAGAATCCGTTGCAAATATCGCGAAAAAGACTTTGCGCGATGAAGTTTTTCATTGGTCACTCAAAGGGACTTTACACGAAAAAATATTTGTCGCGCAAAGTTTTGCGCGACGAAAAACATAGGTCGCGCAAAGTTTTGCGCGAAAACGAAAAAATTTAAAAATAATTCCCGCGTCCCATTTTTGGTACCAGCCCAAATTTTTAGAGTTTTATGCAACGAATACTAATGTCGTGCAAATATTTGCGCGACGAAATATTTTGGTTTTTGACTTTTTGTTTTATTATTTCTTTAATAATAATTATTTCGAATTTTTACTTTTAAAATTTATTTTAATTGTATGATTTTTTTTGGTTACTTTAATTTAAATTGATATTAATTTTTTTGAATTTTGAATTTTTAAATTTAATTTAATTGTATGATATTTTTTAATTACTTTAATTTAAATTGACATATTCAAAATAAAATTACATATGAAAAATAGTGATCAAATTATCCAATAAATATATATATATAGTATTCAAAATGTACACATAAATTAACAAAGTACAATAATAAAATCCTAATACAAGCGTATTGTGGTGGTAGTGGTGGTGGATATGTTTTGATAGCTTCCTAATCCTCAACTTTAGCCGTCAAAGTCTTGATGATTCCCTAAAAAAAAGGTCAAATAACAATAAAAAAAAAAGAAGGGATAATCTCCCCTAAAATTGTTATACCACAAATCCAACCCAAACTTCAATCCCTTCCCCACACAAACTCAAAATTAACTCCAAAAACACATATTAATGAAAAAAATTTAAAATTTGGAGAGAATATACCTTTTGGCAAGATTGAGAGTGAGTGAGAATGAGAGAGAGAAGTGAGTGTGAGAGAATTAGAGAAGATAGTGATAGAGAGATGAGAGAGTGAGTGAGAGTGAGATATAGTGAAAAGAGAGATGAGAGAGTGTGTGAGAGTGAGAGATAGTGAAGAGAGAGATGATGAGAGATTAAGTGAGAAGAGTGAGTGTGAGAGAAATGGTGGGATTTGGGGAGTGGGAAAGAGAGAGGAGAGGTAAGAGAAAGACATTGAGAAAATGGTGGAGGAGTTATTTTCATTTTTAAAACCGTATCACTTTGCGCGACGAAACGTGATTTAAAAATATTGGATTATTGGTCGCTCAAAGTTTTGAGCGACGAAACATATTGGTCGCGCAAAGTAAAAAATAAAAATAAAAATAAAAATCCCGCGTCCCATTTTTGGTAACCACCAAATTTTGAAATTTTTGCGCGATTTAAAAATATTGGAATATTAGTCGCGCAAGGTTTTGTGTGACGAGACATATTGGTCCCAAAGTAAATAAAAAAATCCCCGCATCCCATTTTTGGTACTACCAAATTTTGAAATTTTTGTGCGATTTAAAATACATATTGGTCGCAAAAGTCTAAAAAATTCTCGCGTCCCATTTTTGGTACTACCAAATTTTGTGCAACGAAAATATATATTGGTCGCAAGAAGTTTTGAGCGACACAAAATATTGGTCGCAAAAGTCTAATTTTTTAAAAAAATCCCGCGTCCCATTTTTGGTACCCACCCAAATTTTTAGAGTTTTGCGCGACGAACTGTTGGTCGCGCAAACTTTTGAGAGACGAAAAATTGGTTCGTAGCACGATATTTATAAAAATAATTGCTATGAATAATAAAAAAATAAAATTATTTTATTTTACGATTTAAAATATAAATAAGGTTAAAGCTACTTAATAAATGTACATACTATTCAATTTCTTAATTGTTATACGTACAAAATAAATAAATTTAAAACTACTTAATAAGTAAATAAATATATATATACACACACCATTCGACGATCCAACCGTCAGACTTGTTTGTATATACTTTAAGAACGTATACCCCAAAAATCGCAAAAAATAAACATTCAGAGACCTAGTAACGGGACAAAAAATTTCAACGATTATAAATGAAAAATCACGATTTAACGCTTATTTTAACTCCGATTTTGATAATTTTTTACAGCTACACTCCTTGACCCTATATGAATACAATGAACTAATTTGATCGTCAATTTAAAATATTTACACTAGTGGATACCACAAAATCTTATTTTATATTTAACAAAAGTATAAATAAACTCTTAATTGTTAGTAAATATATTATTTTGATGGCATACACATTCTACGAAAATAGTTTCAACGATCCAACCGTGAAACTTGTTTGTTTATACTTCGAGATTATATACGCCAAAAATCAAAAAAATAAATATTCAGAGATCAAGTAATGGAACAAAACTTTTCGACGGTTATAAATGAAAAATCACGATTTAACGGTTATTTTAACTCCGATTTTGATGATTTTTTTACAGCTACACTCTTTGACCCTATATGAATACAATGAACTAATTCGATCGTCAATTTTAAAAATATATTTTCTAACAAAAATATTTTAAAAAATAATTTTTTTATTTTATTTATTTTTATAAGGACTTTGCGCGATGAAGTTTATTGTTTTGTCGCGCAAAGTAACTTTGTGCGATGAAGTTTATTGTTTTGTCGTGCAAAGTAGCTTTGCGATACGAATTGTTTTTCGTTGCGCAAAGTGCTTTGCGCGACGAATTGTTTTTGATCGAGCAAAGTGACTTTGCGCGATGAATAGTTTTTCGTCGCTCAAAATTTGGTCACTCAAGACTTTGCGCGACGAAAAACAATTCGTCGGGCAAAATTTTGTCGCGCAAGGTTTGTAGCGACGAATAATTTTTCGTCGCGCGAAATGTGGTTGCTCAAGGGTGATATTTTACTAGTGATACTAACAAAAACGTGGTAACGTGCATAAGGAAATAGTTAAAAAAGTAAAACAAGTCTCCCAACATAGTAGGGACATATTTGAAACAGAAAACAAACCTAAATATCTGAGAATCCTATAGTAATTAGGAATTCCAAACCCGTCAGGGTGTGTGGGGTGTGTTCATAGATGTATTAGGGTTAGGAATTAAGTTGGATGACATTTTTTTTTTGTCTTTTTACACAATAATAAAACTTAAGAGCCTAATGATTTAAGTATTAGGGTGAATAAAGAAAAATGTAGGGTTTAAATAGAAAAATTCTATAATAAGAAAAAAGATAAGGGCCTAAATGAGTTATTAGAGTTGTTTTATTTATTAATCGGTTCGCGCTTGAGCGTTATTTCTCTATCCCTATGGAATATGGATGCATACATTCTTGGCGGATTGGAGATTATCCTCCATTCTTGGCGGATTGGAGGTCTACGACTTGGCGCTTGAGCGTTTCTCTATTGGTACATGTTATATAGTAAATGACCAACAACTTAATTATTAATTATTAATCTTTACAACATAATGTTAGTTGTTTGTAAATATATAAAAACAACTTAATTATTACGATCAAGGCTTATTATATAAATGATGTGATGTGACTTCTTATATAAATGAGGCTCCTCAGTAATGCTCCTTTAAGGACAGAAAATTAACAGTGTCAAAGAAACCGTGTAGGGTCATCCGCTTTAGAAAAGCATTTGGGTTCTTGATTATTTTTGTAACATAAGTATCTGGGAGTAATGATCTCACTCGAATACTCCAAGTCAATGAAATATTGAGTCACATAATATCTCAAGTTCTCAATAGCCCTTCAAAACTTGCTGCAAAACTGAACAAGAAGATCCATAATCCTTTGCAAAGAATCGAAACATGACTGGAGCTTTGGTTGGAGGGGCTTTTCTCTTTGCTTCCTTGCAGGTGCAGTGCAACAAGGTTGGTTCCTGCAAATTCAGGACTTTCTCAAAATAATTAGGGTTTAAACTCATATATTTATTATTTTCTCAAGGAAGGATGTATATAATATACTACATACATAGTGGGTACAAATAGGAAATATATACCAAATCTCCTAATTCTACACAATAAAATACAAATTCTATTCCTAATAAGAATGTTGATTTTGACTCATGCCAACACTACCCCTCAAGTTGGTGCATAGATATCTGTAATACCCAACTTGTCAAGTGAGTCTTCAAATCGGTGCTTTGACACGACATGGGTCAACATATCTACAAGTTGCTCCAAAGAAGGCACAAAAGGTATAGAAATTAACTTATGCCCCAGCTTCTCCTTAATGAAATGATGATCAACTTCTACATGCTTTGTTCGATCATGTTGCACCGGATTGTTAGCAATTTCAAACATAGAGTGGCTATCACAGTGGAGCTTTGTAGCAACATCCAGTCTAAACCCAATTTTAGCAAGTAACCACCTCAAGCACAATATTTCACAAACCCCTTGGGCAATCCCTCTGTACTCAAACTCTACAGAGGACCGAGACACAACATTTTGCTTCTTGCTACACCACGTAACTAGGTTACCGCAAACAAAGGTGAAGTAACCTGATGTAGAACGTCTATCTATAATATTCCCTGGATAATCTGCGTCAGTGTAACCTTCATGATCCAAGAGGCCATTTTTCTTATATAATAAACCTCTCCCACAAGAAGACTTTAAGTAACTCATAATACGCATCACAATAGCCATATGATCCTCATTAGGTGAATGCATAAATTGGCTAGCAACTCTTACAGCATAGGCAATATCAAGGCGTGTGTTAGTGATAAATAGATCAATCTTCCAACCAATTTTTGGTATATTTCTTTGTTAGTTGGGACCTGATCCACATAAACCCCAAGTTTATGATTCTCAACAATAGGTGTATCAGCTAGTTTACAGTCAAGCATTCTGGTATCTGCTAGCAAGTCCATGACATACTTCCTTTATGAAAGAAATAAGCCATGTTTAGATCGAGTGACCTCCACTCCTAGAAAATATTTCAGACTGCCCAAATCTTTCATCTCATATTTCTCTTTTATGTTGTTAGATTCCCTTTTTATTATTCCATGTCTATTTTCTTGTACATACTTGTTGTTGGCAATTAATGTTCAAAAGCTACAAGTGTTGGGGGTTAACTAGAGAAATTAATTTGCTGGGTTATTTACTCAAATGGTCCTCAAACTTATACTCGAGTTGTATTTTGGTCTCGCAATGAAATTATTCATTGAAATGGTCCACCAACTCTTTATTAATTGACACATTGGTCATACAATTACATTTTCTGTTAAATTTAGTCATGTGAGCAACACATGCTACATTAGTGCGGGTAAATAATACTTTTATAAAATAAAAAAATAAAACAATATGATTAAAATTAATACAAAATTTTCTTTATTTTTAAAAATAATTAAAACTATAAACGAAAAAAAAAATAACAAAAAGTAACCCTGAAAAAAAGATCAGCCCACCCAACCCCTATCTCATCGTGGGTCTACAACAGCCTCCTTCTCTCTCTCTCTCTCTCTCTCTCTCTCTCTCCCGAACAAACCCAGAGCCTTGCAGCCCCCATATTAAACATTTGAAGATTGAAATAGAGGGAGATAGAGGGAAGAAGAGGAGGGGACAAGGAGGGAGGGGAAGAGATGGTGGGTAGTGGGGAGGAGAAGATGGGGCGCTAGGGTTGGGAGGTGGGAGAGAGAGATAGGTTTTTTTACATTTGGTTTTTAGTTTTTATTTTATTGGGCTATTTTACCCCTATATTTGACGGCAATATTGACAGAATGTAATAGTAGGACCAATGCGCTAATTAATAAAGTGTTGGTAGTGTCAGAATAGCAATATTGAACAGAGATTTAACAGAGAGAAGCAGAAAAACTTAGGAGAAGAACTGATGTATTCATTCATTGATTTATTCAACACAGTACAGTAATGGTTTTTATACTAGCTTATCAAAGCTTTGTATATATGTTTCTAACCTCCTAACCTCTCTAACTTCTCTAACAGAACACTAACTCTTTTGCTAAAAACTGTTTAACAGTCTTAACAATATTTCAACAACTCTCTTCACAATCTTCTGACATGTGGCAGAGTGAGGACCGTTGATATCTTTACATGCCCCCTAAATCTCATGCTTGGAGGAGCCAAGCATGAGATTGGAACAATGATGCTGGAATAAAGGAATAGACAGCCCCTTAGTGAGAATGTTAGCAAATTGTTCCACAGATGAGACATGTTGCACAAGTAAATCACCTCAAATGACTCGTTCTCTGACAAAATGATAATCAATTTGGCGATGTTTCATTAGGGAATGAAACACCGGGTTGGAAGAGAGAGCAATAGCAGAGATATTATCACAATGAATTAAAGGAGGAACATGTAATGGGACGTTCAGATCACAGAACAACTGTCTGATCCATGCAAGTTCAGCAGCAGCAATAGCCAAAGCCCTATATTCAGCCTCAGTGGACGAACGAGAGATAGTATGTTGCTTCTTAGAAGCCCAAGAAATAGGACTAGAGCCTAAGTAAACAATAAATCCCGAAACAGATCTGCGATCATTAGGATCCCCAGCCCAGTCAGCATCACTATAAGCATGCAGATGAAGAAGACCAGGCTTAAACCAAATGCCAAAATCAAGAGTTCCTTTCAAATACCGCAGGATTCTCTTAACTGCCACAACATGAGACTCCATGGGATTATGCATAAATTGACAAGCTTGATTCACTGAGAAGGCAATATCTGGCCTTGTGAAAGTGAGGTACTGCAGAGCACCAACAATGCTTCGATACTGCTCTGGATGAGAATAAGGTTTGCCATCATCTTTCAACAGTCTGTGATATGGGAGACAAGGAGTAGGACATGGTTTTGAATCCTGCAAATCAACCCTGTCAAGCAGTTCCTTGATATACTTAGTTTGAGACACAAACAAGCCAGCAGACTGATATGAAATTTGCAGCCCCAGAAAATAAGTCAACTGGCCCAAATCCTTCATATCAAACTCCTGAGTTAAAGCACCAATTACAGCTACAATAAGAGAGGAATTACTGCCAGTAAGAATGATATCATCAACATAAAGAAGCAAAACCACAGTACCAAGCGACGAATGTTGAATAAAGAGAGATGGATCTGCATTTGAAGCTTGAAAACCCAAGCTTGGTAAAAAGCTAGTAAACCTTTCATTCCAGGCACGAGGAGCCTGTTTTAAACCATACAAGGACTTCTTGAGTCTGCAAACAAAGTCAGAAGGATGATGCTTACTCCCAAAGCCTTGAGGTTGTGTCATATAAACCTCCTCTTGAAGAATCCCATGCAAGAACGCATTTTTAACATCAAGCTGCCGTAAGGACCACTGAAACTGAGCAGCAAGAGCAAGAATTAATCGAATCATGGTTGGTTTAACTACTGGACTGAAGGTCTCATAAAAATCAATACCCTCCTCTTGACTAAAACCCTTAGCAACCAAGCGAGCCTTATGCCTAGCTATAGAACCATCTGCATTCTTCTTGATCCTATAAACCCATTTACAGCAAATACCCTTAGATGATTAATGGCTGGACCAGAACCAAACAATAAGAAATAAGGAGATTTGAAATGAAGAGTTTTACAAAGCATTCTATTGATTAAGTATACTGAAGTAGCACAAGCATGAAACCAAAATTTTGGGGGTAAATGAGCAGTTTGCAACAAAGTGATAGCAGTCTCTAAGATGTGTCTGTATTTTCTCTCTGCTAAGCCATTTTGTTCAGGTGTATAGGGACAAGATTTATGATGAATGATACCTCTAGCAAGAAGATAATGCTGAAATTTATGACTAAGATACTCACCACCTCCATCACTTTGAAAAACTTTAAGAGAAGCAGAGAACTGAGTGACTAAGTAAGCATGAAAATTTACAAAAATAGAGTAAACTTCTGCTTTATTGAACATTGGAAAGATCCAAGTAAATCGAGTACACTCATCTACAAAGCTAACATAATATTTGAACCCCTCAACAGATATTGTTGGAGAAGGACCCCACACATCACTATGAATCACTTCTAAAGGGTTTATAGATTTTGCTGCTGGATAATGAAAAGGAAGTTTAGCTAGTTTGCCTTCTAAACGATGATGACAGACAGATTGGACTTTGTCTGAAGAAAAAGGAACCTGTAATTGACGTAAAATAGCAGTAGTAATAATATTGGAGGGATGACCAAATCGTTTGTGCCACAAACTGGTATGTACTGGATGTCCAAGAAAGCAGAAATGTTGTTTGATGAGAGAAGCAGCTGGAGTAGGATGAGGTTGTGAAGGAAAGAAAGGAATAGAATATAGGCCAGCTCTACACAGTCCCTTGAGAAGAACACTCCCTGTGAGTTTGTCCTGAATCCAAAAGCCAAAGGCATCACATATAAATCTGCAGTTATTATCTTTACATAACCGATGCACTGAAAGCAAATGCTGAGATATCTTTGGCACATGTAAAACTTTCGATAATTGTAAAGAACACTGAGGAGTATTCAAGGAAGAAGAGCCAACACTAGAAATATTCAAACCTGAACCCCCTGCAGTGGTGATTGTCTCATTTCCAGAGAAAGGGGTAGTAAGACTAAGTTGAGACAAATCAGAAGTCATATGGGTTGTTGCTCCAGTGTCAGCTATCCAAAATTGCTCAGTTGATGACGAAGGAGAACAATTGGCATGCATTGCAGTAAGATTGGATGAAGGAGGTTTGCCTTGATAGGAAAAATTGCCCCTGTGGTAACACTGAATAGCGGTGTGGCCATATTTCCAACAAATTTGGCATTGAACATAGGAATTAGGACCTGTGAATTGCTGATGTCGTTGATAACAATCAGCAGCTAGATGACCTTTCTTGTTGCATATTTGACAAATTGGAATATCAGTACCCGAACCAAGGATGCCAATACCAGAATTAGGTGGAGCTTGATATGGTCTTGGACCAGATGAAAACTAATGCCGAGGTCTGCCTCTTTCTCGATAGAAGGAACCTCTATTAGGGCCAGAGTGGAAACCACCATTATGTGAAAAAGAGCCACCATTAGAGCTAGAGTGGAAACCTCCATTGACACCACTATTGACACCACCATTGTGGCTAGATGAAATAGAAGATGGGATAGATGTGGAAGTGTCAGCAAGAACAAGAGATTTTCCTTTGAATGATTGATTGTTCGCCATCATCGCAGAGGCAAAAGGAGTGGCAGAGGTAGTATGTTCAAGAATGGCCTCTTCAGCAAGCAACTGAGATCTAAAATCTTTGAGAGAGAGCACATTTTCCCTGCCTCGAACCATACACCGAAACGTATTATATTCTGGGGGAAGACCATTAAGAGCCAAGATCACAATATCATCATCATCAAAGGAAACCCCAGCAGCAGCAAGATGATCTCTAGCATCCTTTATCTTTTGCAAGTATTAAGAGACTGGTTCAACACCCTTCTTGATATTCTGAAGCTCACTTTTCATCTGAAAAATCCTAGCTTTGGTAACAGTAGAGAATCTGTCCTTCAACTGAACCCACATATCATGAGAACTAGTACACCCGATAACATATGAGATTGCAGTAGAAGAAAGAGTTGCAATTAGCAATTGCATCAAGGCACGATCATGCATTTTCCACACTGTATAAGCATCAGTTTGTACACCTTCAACATCAGAATTTTCATCAAAACGAGCAGGACACAACCGTGAACCATCAACAAACCCCAATAAGCTCGACCTTCAAGAAGAAGCTGCATCTGAAAATTCCATGTGAGGTAATTTGTATCATCAAGCTTAACTGTCACAGAAGCAGAGACAGTGGGAATTAAGGTAGTAATTGGAGATTGAATAATCTGAAGTTGAGTAGCAGTCACCATGATGAGTATTTAGGGAGATAATATCTTGAGAAGAAAAGAAATAGGCAATAGAACAAGCAGAAGATTCTGTGAGGCAAAAGAACAAACAGCTGGTAGGCAGAGCAAAAGACTACGAAAGTAGTGAGAAAGAAGAGAGAAAGAAACCCGAGAATTTTAACAAAGAAGAAGAGAGGAGAAGATACAGACAGAAGAACAGAGATTGTAAGCAAAGAAGAGGAATGCGGAAGCAAAGAAGCTCAGGATCGTACTATGGCTCTTGATACCATGTCAGAATAGCAATATTGAACAGAGATTTAACAGAGAGAAGCAGAAAAACTTAGGAGAAGAACTGATGTATTCATTCATTGATTTATTCAACACAGTACAGTAATGGTTTTTATACTAGCTTATCAAAGCTTTGTATATATGTTTCTAACCTCCTAACCTCTCTAACTTCTCTAACAGAACACTAACTCTTTTGCTAAAAACTGTTTAACAGTCTTAACAATATTTCAACAACTCTCTTCGTCAATCTTCTGACATGTGGCAGAGTGAGGACCGTTGATATCTTTACAGGTAGACCATTTGAACAAATAATTTAGTTGAGGGACCAAAATGCAATTTAGGTATAAGTTTGAGGACCATTTTAGTAAATAACGTTTTCTAAGATCAATATAACCGATTCTTAATTTCTTCATACTTGACTTAGGAGTACTTGGTTGAGCTTAGATATGCATGAAAATGAAAGCACCCTGAAAGGTCGCTGTTTGCAATTGGACCTGCAGTTCCATTTCACTAGAATTTTGCTTTTTGTTGTATCCTTTCCCTGAACTCTAGACTTTCTGCGTATCATTCCCAATGAGAACTAACCCGACTTGACCCAATTTGGCTTCGTGTATTTTAAAATTTCAAGCTAACTGCAGCTTCTAATGGAAGCCCTTCTTTTAATTACATGTTAATTCTTAGCGAATAACTAACGCCAAGAAGTCGAGTCATTTATAGCAGGGGATAGATCATAGCTTTGGTGTTGGCCTTCTAAGCAAACAGTATTCTGAAGGGTATAATGCACGGCAACACAGATATACACAAATTTGCAATACCCCATTATCCATCAATTCTTTCCAATTAACTAATTTTTGGTTCTCCTTTGAGTCTACTTGTCTGTCTTCCAAAAAAATAATGAAAGTATATGTATTCAGAACATGAGAAGGAAAAAAATAGAATAGGGTACTTCTCTGCTTGTTCATTTTCTTCTTCTTTTTATGCGTGATTTCGTAATTTCAATACCTTGCTTTTTTTACAAAGAGATTTGATATAAATAAAATAAAATAAAAAGAAAGAAGGAAAGTAAGCCAAAACTAATAAAAGGAAAAAGAATCAGCACCAATGACATTTCACAAATTTTTAATCAAATTGTGCACATTTTGCATTAGTAGATTTCAATAAATAAATTTAAAAAAAAAAACGAAGAGTAGGAATGGGTAAGGGGTTTGGCAGCTACCACGATTTCATTGGATTGGCATAATGATGCGGATGGCTGACGCTGAATCGCGTGAGAGGGAAGTTTTTCTCCCTCTTGTGGAGAGAGACAAAAGTGTCAAAACCATGTGGAGTCCCCACATTACAAAAGCATTTGTCTCATTGGAAAAGCCTAAGTCAATGAAATGAGTTTTTATTATTATTTATTTTATAGTTCAGAGCTTTCAAAACTTATTAAATGGAAATTGGGACATCACAAATGACCTTCCGTTGTTTGTTTATGTTATTCTTGGATTGCTTAAACTCTGGTTAAACAATAATTTGATTTTAATATTAAAAATGAGAGAAGGAAAATATATATCAATGCTTGCTTAGCATAAACGCATAAAATAATATATACAAATTTATAAATAAACCCAATTCTAGATGGACGGTAGCTTTATGTCGAGTCTGTCGACCCCATCCCCATGTCAAGTGTGTTACACAAGCATTTGTTTTTTTGCTATATAATATAAGTATTTGGTAGTAATAATCTCCCCCGAAGACTCCCAAGTCAAATGAAATTGAGAGTTACCTAATCTCAACGCCCTTCAAAACTTGTTCCAAAACTAAACAAGAATTTCCAAAACCCACAATAGTTGGTCCAATAGTTAACGGTCTCAACGCCCCTCAAGGGAGAATATTCGCATGTAGATTCATAGAGTTTAGGGTTTACCCTTCGAGCTTCCTTCTCTCCCTTCTTCGGTTCTTGCGAAACAATTAGGAATAAAAAACCACACCTAAAGGCACTCCGATTCTTAATTTAGTTCGATTAGATTTTTGAGAAAAGATGTGGCAATAGCTAAAATGGACGAAGTTTTCTCTCACGAGGATAGTCGGGTGGCTAGAATCCCGTGTGGTGACACTTAGCCGTGTGAGAGAGGGAGAGATGAGAGGGGCGATGGCAAGGAGAGAGGGGTTTTTCGTAGGGTTTTGAAATTACCTTGTGTGTTGGATGTGACTATGTATTTATAGGGCTCTAGCCATCTAGGGTTTTTCAAAGAATAGTTCCTATTTGGAAGGAAGATATTATTTCCCTTAAATGAAAAGATTGAGTCAATTAGGGATTTTGATTAGAATCATATCCCTAATTGATGATAATATCCCCAAAATAAGATAATATCCTAAATTAATGAATATTCTCTTTAATTGGTGATTATATTCTCATATCCCTATTTTTGGTCTCAATTAATTGACCAAATAAATGGGCTCAATTATTGACATAAGATATATTCTTCTTCTCCACGTGACGCCTTGTTATTAGAAGCCAGAATATTTGCCCCCACAAATGCCTCCAGTTGCTGCATGGCGCTTGTGAGGCATGGAAGAAACGAGAAATATTTTTTGGGCTTCCCAATTGCATCTAGGCTTCTTTCTTTGAGTTAGGCTCCTAATTGATTCTAATCCCGATGTTGATCCGACAAAACTTACCGGTGATAGTCACAACACCAAGAGCTTTCAAGGGAGGCAGACATGTATATATAGTGGAGTAGGCTTTTGACTTATTCTTAGACTTGGGCTCCAAATGAGTATAGACTTATGATTCCTCCTTGACCTAGGATGCACAACCTTTATAAATACAAGGCTTCTCTTCACTCCTCTTCAAATTGAAAACTTGCTTTCTCTACTTTCTAGCTTATGAGAGCGATCTTGGAGAATTATACTGCTTGTTGAGAAGAGGAGTCGTCGTGCACACAAAGGTAGGTCGAATATATATATATATATATATTCTTTCTTTTTTTTTTTCTGGTTAGGACTGGTTGGACTTGGCTAGCCGGTTGTCGCCGTGACTAGTGTCGATTGAAGTGGCGATGGCTGTTGGTGCTAATCGGTGGGAGTAGTTGGTTGTGTCGCAACCTAGCTAAAAAGGTTGCGGCATGGAACCGGGTCATTCCCGGGATCTCGCAAGGCGCGCTTGCTCTGGTCTAGGCTTCGTTGTGGCCGGGGCCGGTGCTAGCTGCTTGGAAAAGCCTAAGTCAATGAAATGAGTTTTTATTATTATTTATTTTATAGTAAGAGCTTTCAAAACTTACGTATTGGATGGACACATATAAATATTGAATATTTGAATGTTGCATTATTAAATGGAAATTGTGTCATCACAAATGACCTTCCGTTGTAACATATCAGAAACATTATTTTGTCCTAACTCTTTTTTTCATATAATGAATTTGAATGATCAGGTGCCAGATTTTGTAAGCAAAGTGTCTACGTTCGTTGCGGGTTACACAGTAGCATTTTTCATGGTGTTGGGAACTTTTGACTATGTAATTTGGGGCTCACAAATTTTCCTTGCTTCTGGTAGTTCCTGGTTGGATCTTGTGGAAGAACTTTAACTGAATTAGCTAAAAAGAGAAGAGAAGAGTGCATTAAAGCTGGGACAATAGCAGAGCAGGCAATATCTTCCATTAGGACTGTTTATGCATTTGTTGGAGAGAACAATACCATTCAAAAATTCTCTGCAGCTCTCTACACGGAACTATTCAGTTAGGGTTGAGGCAAGGCTTGGTTAAAGGCTTGGCCATTGGTAGCTCTGGCACTATCCAAGTCAATGAAATATTGAGAGTCACATAATATCTCAAGTTCTCAACAGCCCTTCAAAACTTGCTGCAAAACTGAACCAGAAGATCCATAATCCTTTACAAAGAATCGAAACATGGCTGTAGCTTTGGTTGGAGGGGCTTTTCTCTCTCAGCTTCCTTGCAGGTGCTGTGCAACAAGATTGGTTCCCGCGAATTCAAGGACTTACTCAAAAGTAATTAGGGTTTAAACTAATATGTTATTCTTCTCTCAAGGAGATATATATATATATATATATATATATATATACACTACATACATAGTGGGTACAAATAGAACATTGACTTATAACCATGCCAACACTCTCAAGTTGGTGCATAGATATCTCAATAATGACCCACCTTGTCAAGTGGTCTTCAATATCGGTGTTTTGACACAGCTAGGTCAACATATCAGTGCCACAAAAGGTAGTTAACTTATGCTCCAGCTTCTCCTTAATGGTCGATCAAGCCACATGGTTAGCTCTTTCGATCATGTTGCACCTGATTGTTAGCAATTTCAAATGCAGATATCACAGTGGAGCTTTGTAGCAACATCAAACATATATTCTAGGTATCCATCACCACTCACAAACCCACTTTTCCTCTTTACTCAAATCTGCAAAGTTACGAATGGGACCTATTTTGCTTCTTGCTATGCCACATAACTAGGTTACCGCCACAAAGGTGAAGTAACGTGATTTAGAACGTCTATCTAAATATCCTTGGATAATCTGCTCATAACCTTCTAGATCCAAGTAACCATTTTTCTTAAATCCATTAAACCTCTTCCAGGAGCAAACTTTAAGTAACTCAGAATATGCATCACAACAGCCATATGATATTCACTAAGGTTAATGCATAAATTGGCTAGCAACGCTTACAGTATAGGCAATATCAGGGCGTGTCTGATAAATGGATCAATCTCTCAACCAACCTTTGGTATCTTTCTTTGTTAGTTGGGATCTGATCCACATAAACCCCAAGTTTATGATTCTCAACAACTGGTTTACAGTCAAGCATTCTAGTATTTGCTAGCAGGTCCATGATCATACTTCCTTTATGAAATAAATAAGCCATGTTTAGATCCAAAGAGTGACTTTCACTCCTAGAAAATATTTCAAACTGCCCAAATCTTTCATCTCATATTTTTCTTTTATGTTGTTAGATTCCGCTTTTTATTATTCCATGTCTATTTTCTTGTACATACTTCTTGTTGGCAACCACACGGGTTTAAATCAACATGATCACAATTTGGGGGTAACTAGAGAAATTGCTGGGTAGTTATTCAAATTGTCTAACATTTATACGAGTTTATTTTGGTCCTTTATACATCAAATGGTCCACAATTTATTATATATTGGTCTTAATGTACATATTTCTAAATTAGTCCTATGTGACAAACCTGTTAAAAAAATTGGTATATGCATTCTGAAAATTAATTCAATTTATTTTTAATCACATATAATATCCTAAATTCACGTATAAACCATTTAAAAAACTCAACAACGCCTCAAAAAAATCAGCCCCACCTGTCACCCCTAAGGTCTCATCGTGGGTCTAACAACCTCCTGGGATGATAGAAACCCACAATAAAAGTCTAGTCGTTCAACGTGGCTGGAGGGTCTCAAGGGAGAATATTCGCATGTAACATAGAGTTTAGGGTTTGCCCTTCGAGCTTCCTTGGTTCTTGCGCCCACACCCAAAGGCATCCGATTCCTTAATTTAGGTTCTTAGATTTTTCTAGAAAAGATGGCAATAGCTACGAAGTTTGGTCCACGAGGACGGTCGGATCCCGTGTGGTGACTTCCGTTGAGAGAGGGAGAGATGAGAGGGGCGATCGGAGAGAGGGGTTTTGAGGGTTTTGAAACCCTATGTATTTATAGGGCTCTAGCCATCTAGGGTTGGTTCATATTCCGGAAGGAAGATATTATTTCCCTTAAATGAAAAGATTGAGTTATTAGGGATTTTGATTAGAATCATATCCCTAATTGATGATAATATCCCCAAAATAGATCAATATCCTAAATTATGATATTCTCTTTAATTGGTGATTATATTCTCATATCCAACTATTTTTGGTCTCAAACCTATTGACAAAATAAGATATGCGATATCCGTTCTTCTATGTGACGGTATTAGAAGCCAAATGAGATCCGAGCATACCTACACGCCGTGAGGCATCGAGAGAAACAGTGGGACAAAATTTTTGCCCTCAATTGCATCTAGGCAGTTGGGCAATTGATGTCTAATCGATATTGATCCGACGGAAAACTCCCAAATCGTGAGCCAACACCAAGACTCCTACCCCAGGTAATACACATAATTTGGAGTCACTTTTGTTCTTAGAGTTGGGCATACCAAAACTGAGAATGGCCGGACGCGATTCCTCCTTGCAAAACCTAGGAATTTCACAACCTTAGTAGATACAAGGCTTCTTCACTTAGCCTCTTCAAAATTTATGAAATCCTACCCAACCATCTAGATCTTATGCGAGGATCTTGAATTTTCATACCTTGATTGCCAAAAATGGCGGCGGACGACGGAGGTCGAATATATATATATATATATATTCTTTCTTTCTTTTTCTTAGGATTGGTTGGAAACCGGTTGTTTTCGATTTTCGGCGAAGTGGCGATGGCGGTGGGAGTAGGGTAGGTTGCAAGGAACCGGTCATTACCGGGATCCCTCGACTTTGGTCTAGGCTTCGGACGAGAGCGGCCGGCCAAAGCGTGGCTCCACCATCGCTGAAACTCGAGGAGAGAGTTGTCAGGGAGACGCTGGAGAGAGAGAGAGACGGGGCAATTCCGCTTTTAACCAAAATCCACTTCAAAATATTTACTATTATGCCACAAATTTGAGCTTCATTTGTTTTGCATTGTTCATATCTTGTCTCTCTTACAACTCCGATTCGAGCCCACTATGTGTCTAAGAAGGACTCAAGTCTCAGTGCTCCTTGGTACATCTGAATTCCCAAGCATTCCTTGTTAGCCGGATAAGAAATTGGTGGCATGACTAAATATTTGGGACATCCCACAGGTAATTTCTCAATTCCACTTAAATAAATTAAAACATGGGATAAATTTTGGGTCGGGGTGTTACAAGTTCGCTTGTCGAAAAGTAAAGAGATAATGACATTTCAGTGTCGTGCCTTTGATTATAACATTTGATAATTGAATATGCATCTTTCAGTGTCGTCCCCTTTAAGTTTTTAGCTTTGACGTAGTCTTTATTAATGTTGGCCCTTCAAGGACAGCCAATTTTAGACTAAAAGTTGTTTCCAACAAAATCTAGTGTCTTTATTTTGAACGAAGGAATTATGGTTCCTAGTTGCTTCCAAATTGAAGCAATATGGGCAACATACGGTCAGAAAATAGTCTTGCCTTGAATTATAGTCTTTGTTTCTTGAAAATATGTTGGTGCTTTCTGTTTAGATCATTCCCCATTGGGGACTACCCAAGCGTTACCCAATTCGACATTTCAAGGTAGCTGCTGACAAAGCCAGCTCTTATTTAATGTCTTAAGGTTTAGGACTAACTGTCCAGAATTGAATTCATTTCCAGAACAAATATTTGCCCTCAATTCTACATTCACTTTAAATCTATATGTGATCCGAACTTGTTTTTGATAACATTAGTAGCCCCCTTGTGTAGTAAAAACACAGTGTTATTGTGTTATTGACCAGGATAACACTGTTTTTCTTTTTCGATAACTTTTTCAGTGTGTTATTGTATTATGGCGGATAACATTAGTAGCCCCCCTAATTTTTCATGTGTTATTGTGTTTTTTTTACTACACAAGATGATATTGCATTCCCGTAACTTACCAAAAATGAGAATGCAATTTCTTATCAATTTTCAAACTCCAAATTTTCCAACCATATGTCATATGCCTGTCAGTTTGAGTTCCGCACCACAATGACCAGTCTACTACGTACAATCACTTTTGATAAGTCCATCGACACAAACAAAAATAAAAGGAAGAACTTGAAACTATGACCACATAAAAATTTATTTACCAACCAAAAATCTTCCAACACTAAAAACAAAGAGCTTTAGCTAAATTGTACTTCATATTTTACAGTTCAATTTGTGTTTCCTTATACGTAACAGTTTGAGCCATGCAAAATGAATAGGACATCAATTAATGTTGAGATTACGCATGTATATTGTCAATCTGACGCATATGCCGTATGCGACAAGCCATTTGTGACAGTTGGTAGAAGAAAAGGACGTAAATATCTTTCCAACTTTTTCAACGCGGTCAGCAGGGGCAAAGTGCTTCGATTGGTCGCAAGCTTTGAAATCAGGAGTTAGACGACAAAAAAAGCTTTGAAATCAGGAGGTCCTCTCACCGTGGAGGCCCCCTCTTTAGACTTAATAATGTCGTCTACAATTTGGACGACAGCTTTGTTTACCAATAAATAGAAGAGCTCCCTCTAAGAGCCGATACACACAATTCATCAAGATATTCAACTCATCTAGAATATTGCAGTCAGTTATCTTAGAAAAGATCTCTCTACTTCAAGGGTTCAATCAAATGGCAGAACAAGGTTAGTGTTAAAGTTTAATAGCTGATGAAGTTTACATATTTTTCCGTTACATTTACAATGTTCTAGCATTTTTTTAGCTCCATTCTATGAATGATCTCCATGGAGAGAAGCAAATATAGGAGAAGATTAATGTATTGAGAAATTATACAGTAGTATTGGAATACCACGTGGCACTTGTCAGGGATCAAGACATGTTGCACTATATCTATTAAACTGAAATCTAACGTTTTCTTCATAATAAAATATTAACTGGGTTTAATTTAGCAAAAAAATAGTCTTGATTTCTAGACTAATAGTCTCAAATTTCATACCCCGCTTTGATAGTTCTACTCGAACATTTCAGTCATTTTCCACGTATGAGCTCCCACCACAATGACCAGCTTACACGATCACTCTATTACCACAATGACCAATACACCACCACTTTTCTTCCCTCTACCTCATCTATTGAAATATGCCGTAGTCACAGAGAGACAGCCAACCAACGGTACTTGTTAAATACAAAAGCTTTCATACTCCCTTACCTGTATTTCCAAGTTCTGCTAGCTGCACTATCGGAGAACAACATAAATCTTAACTCAACTTCTCAACAGCCAAATCCTTTGCTGCAAAACTTGCCTCAAATCTCAACTCAAGTCCAACTCCTTTGCAAAGAATCAAAACATGTCTTTGGTCGGAGAGGCTTTTCTCTGTGCTTCCGTGCAAGTGCTGTGCGAGAAGATTGGTTCTCGTGAGTTCAGGGACTTGTTCCGGGGAAAGAAACTGGACGAGTCGCTTGTAAAGAAACTGAAGATAACGCTATTGAGCCTCAATGCAGTGCTTAATGACGCGGAGGAGAAAGCAGTTCACGAACACTTACGTCAAAGAGTGGCTTGATGAGCTTCAAGATGCTGTCTTTGATGCGGATGACCTTCTGGATGAGATAAATGCTGAAGTTCTGCGATGCAAGGTGGAAGCTGAATATCGAACCGTCAAAACTCAGGTGTGGAACTTCCTCTCTACTTCTCTTAATCCTTTTTATCAAGGCATGAATGATAGGATTCAAGAGTTGTTTGATAGATTAGAACACCTCGCAAAACAAAAGGATGTGCTTGGCCTGAGAGAAGGTGTTGTTGGGGGGAAGGTTTCTCAAAGAACTCCAACAACTTCCTTGGTGGATGAATCTTGTGTGTACGGTAGGGATGGAGATAAAGAAAAGCTGATGAACCTCTTGTTATCTGATGAAGCAAGCAACAAGGATGTATCTGTCATCACCATAGTGGGAATGGGCGGGGTTGGCAAGACAACCCTCGCTCAGCTCCTTTATAATGATGACAAAGTGAAAGAGCATTTTAATCTTAGAACTTGGGCTTATGTTTCGGAAGATTTCGATGTTACTAGGGTGACTAAAACTCTACTTGAGTCAGTCAGTTCAAAAGCTTACGATAATAAAGACCTGAGTTTTCTTCAAGTTGAGCTAGGACAACAAATAAAGGGCAAGAAATTTTTATTTGTGTTGGATGACCTTTGGAATGAGAACTATGGTGATTTGAGTGTCTTGCAACGTCCTTTTGCATCCGGGGCAAGTGGAAGTTGGGTCATTGTGACAACACGTAACGAAAGTGTTGCAGATCGCATGCGCACCGTTCCGATTCACTTTTTGGAACAGCTGTCCGACGAGGATTGCTGGTTGTTACTTTCAAAACACGCCTTTGAAAATGGAAACTTGAGTGCACATCCATACCTGCAAGAAGTTGGTAAGAAAATTGCCCTGAAGTGCAATGGTTTACCTTTAGCTGCAGAAACACTTGGAGGCCTCTTGCGTTTCAACACAAATTATGAGGAATGGAATAGTATACTAAATAGCAATATTTGGGAGCTACCTCCTGAAAAATGTAATACAATTCCAGCTCTAAGATTGAGTTATCATTATCTCCCAACTCATTTAAAACGATGTTTTGCTTATTGCTCAATTTTTCCGAAGGGCTATGAATTCCAAAAAGAATATATAGTTCTACTGTGGGTGGCAGAAAGTTTAATTCCACAAGCTGAGAGTGAGAAAAGAATGGAAGAGCTCACGAAGAAATATTTTGATGACTTATTGTCGCGATCATTTTTTCAAAGATCAAGAAATGACAAGTTCACAATGCATGATCTCATCAATGACTTGGCCATGTCTGTGTCAAAGGAATCCTGTTTGAGATGGGAAGGGGGTGAATCACATGAAGTTTTGAAAAAAGTTCGGCATTTGTCATATGCTAGAGGCCAATTTGATTGTGCTGCGAAATTTGAGCCATTATATGAGGTTAAGCATTTGCGAACCTTCCTACCTCTTAGAAGAGAATGGTATGAAAATTATGTAAGTAAAAGGGTTTTACATGAGTTAGTGCCATCTCTATTATGTTTACGGGTGCTAACATTGTCCAAATATTATAATATAGTTGAGTTACCCAATTCTATTGGTAACCTCATTCATCTGCGCTACTTGGATCTCTCTAATACTGGAATCAAAAGGTTGTCTGCCACAGTTTGCACTCTCTATAGTCTACAAACATTACTATTGGCAGGTTGTCGGTCTCTTTTTGAACTGCCTACAGACATGAGAAAATTGATTAACTTGAGGCATCTTGATTGTAGCGGAACTCAAATTGAAGAGATGCCGGTGCAAATGGGTAGACTAAAAAGTTTGAGAACATTGACTACTTTTGTTGTGGGGATATCCATTGGGTCGACTATTGGAGAATTGAGGGAGTTGTCTCATCTTGGAGGAAAGCTTTCAATTTTGAAGCTTAATAATGTGGTTGATGGTAGGGATGCCTTGCAAGCTAATTTGAAGAACAAACAAGATCTCAAGGAGTTAGAGTTGGCATGGGGCTCCAAAGATGCCGATCATTCCGAAAAGGTAAGAGATGTACTTGACAAGCTCCAACCTTGCATGAATTTGGAGAAATTGACCGTCAAACTTTATGGCGGGACCAGATTCCCAAACTGGTTGGGAGACTCTGCATTCCATAAAATGAAAGTAATGCGCCTCGAAAATTGTCATTATTGTTTTTCGTTGCCGCCGCTTGGACAACTACCCGTTCTTAAGGATCTCTACATATATAAGATGAAATTCCTGAAGAGAGTAGGTCCTGAGTTGTATGGTCAGCCTCAGCCCTTTCAGCCATTTCAATCGCTGGAGAGGCTGGAGTTTAAGGAGATGGCAGAGTGGGAGGAATGGGTACCAAGTGGAAGTGTTGGTCCAGACTTTCCTCATCTCCAGAAGTTAATTTTAGAAAAATGTCCGAAGCTGAGAGGAAGCTTGCCTTGTGATTTGCCCTGCTTGAAAAAGCTTCGCGTGAAAGGGTGTGGGGTTTTACATGATCAAAGGGCTAGTGCTGCTACTTGTACTAGTACTAGTACTAGTCTCAACTACAACTCTCTTGAAAAATTTATTACAGAAGATGGATGCCAAACAGGTCTATTATCATTACTAGAAACAAATCTCCTGTGCCAACTTTACATTCAAAATTTTGGTGACATACAGTGCTTGCCCAACATCAATCGTCTTCAATGTTTAACTCTCTCAAATTGTCCAACGCTGTCGTCGTTCCCTAAAGATGGCCTACCCACTACGTTGACATCACTTAGGATATTCAATTGTAAGAGATTAGAATTCCTGCCTCATGAGATGTTGGCCAACCAATTAACATTGCTCGACTGTTTGTGGATAGAGAATAGCTGTGATTCAATGAGGTCCTTCCCCTTAGGCATTTTTCCCAAATTGAAGACACTTATTATTGGGAATTGTGAGAATCTGGAATCGCTTAGCTTGATTGAAGATGAAGGAGCGGCGGTTGAGAATCTCAGTCATCTCAATGCCTTGTATATCGAAGTCTGTCCAAATCTGGTGAGTTTTCCCCAAGGAGGATTGCCCACTCCTAACCAATGATTTTCAAAGATTGGAAGTTCAGAGAACATGAAAAATTTATGAATAATACAATACGATTAAATTGTACAATTAATTCTTATTCAACCATAACAGTCTTTTAAATATAATCAAACATAAGTACTAATTGTCATTCAAAGCATAATAATCAATTCCAAAACATAAAATATTTATTCAACATCAAAACAAAACATAATTCACTCATCCCACTCTCAACACTAATATCATAGCTATAAAACAATACCATTAATATTTCTAAGATATAAGTATGATGCATGTACTCATATTTCTATTATATCACATAAACGAATAAGATAACTAGTATATTTATAAATAAATAAAATTGAAAAAAATTGTACAGAACTTCAAATTACAGTTTATTACAGTCAAATTATACAAGTATGATGCATGTACATACAAAAACAAATGACTTACTTGCAGTCAAAAGATGAAGAGAATTCTTGAAATTGATGGAGTTATCTGCTAAGGGTAGAAATTAGGGTTCTACATGTACTATGCAATATATATATATATATAGTCCATGTGTTAATATATTAATTTAGAGAAAGGAAGAAGAGTAAGTAGAAAAAAATTATTAATTCTTGCAATAAGTTTATTACAATAAAGGTAAGTTTAAAAAACTGAAACAGTGTTTAAAAAAAAACTGTTTGCCTCCAAAACGACGCTAACAATAAACCTCCCTTCTCGAGCCGCCTTTTTTACATTCATAATTGTGAACCTCCGAGTTTTTTACATTCATAATTGTGAGAGACTGAGGGCTTCATCTTCATCAGTGGAAGACTATTGTAACTGGGGTTTGCAAGCAGTTGAAGAATTTAGAATTGGTGGCAGGGGAAGTGATGAAATCTTGGAGACGTTGCTCAAGCAACAGCTGCTCCCTACCACTCTTCACACTCTCAGGATCTCTTCATTATCAACTCTGAAATCTTTGGATGGAAAGGGACTTGCACACCTCTTACTTTTCTTCGAAGTCTATCTATTTTCAGTTGCAAAAGTCTGAAATTCTTGCCAGGAGAGGCACTTCAACACCTCACCTCTCTTCAAAAGCTAAAGATTAGTTGGTGTGACAATCTCCAATTCCTGCCAGAAGAGGGTCTGCCACCATCTCTTTCTTATCTGAAGATCTTTAGATGTTCTGCCCTGGAAAAAAGGTATCAGAATAAGACAGGACAAGATCATTGGGCCAGCATATCTCACATTCCTTGCATCGAGATAAATGATGAAGTCATCATATGATGATATGACCTCTCTCTTTCTCACATAGAGACAAACAAACTCTGGTCAGGTATGTACTTCAAATAACCGCTTTAACTGCTTTTCTTCTCATTCAATACAAAAACTAAAATTCACTATCCAAATAAACCAAAATACACATTTGTAACTATTTTTATGTCCACAAATTTGTTGAATTGCCCCAAATTTGCCATCAATTTTGCATCCAATTAACTTTGCATTAACTCTTTGAAATCAAAGCAACTTGTGTAAGCAACTTGCATAAACACTTCTTCATTTGCAGGTTTCTTCCATTGTATATGGATTTTTGTTTTTCTACAAACAAATTGCGGCAAAGAATGGCGAGGAAATGTTCATATTTTGGTTGGAAATTAGTTTGTTCATATTCTAAGATGAATCTAACGATCCAATTCTTAATGTCTTGAACTTAGGAGTATCTTGTTGAGCTGAGATATGCATGAAAATGGAAAGCAATCGAGTTAAAATCTAGTTAATGTTTTGAGTGTTTTGAACCAAGTCAGAGAAGGAGAAAAGGAGAAGAAGCAAGAAGAATTGTAGAATACTATTCTGCTATACATGTAGCAGAGAGAATGTTCATTTCATTCATTCAGTCTCTCTCTCTCTCTCTCTCTTACAACCTCACGCACTTAGAGTGAGGGAATATTACCGTTAGGCACAGTAGCTGGATCCCTCAAGCAAATTACAAGACACTTTGGAGTTGGCATATTAAGAGTTTCTACATGCACAACTGATTATAACATTCTCTTAAAAAAAATTAGTGTTAACAAGTAAATAAACATGCACTCACATTTTATTTGCACTTAAAAATTAAAATTGTTGTGCATGGAACTAAATTGACACTGATTTTATTTTATACATTCTCTTTCTTATTTCCATGAGTGATTGTGATTGTATGTTTTGCTTGCTAACGCTCAACAATTTTAAGACAAATGCCATATGATTATGCCTCAGTTTTAATTTGTCATCTTAATTTTTCAAAATCCATGATTTGTCTTTAACACCATCCAATTTTCCATATATTTTAAGGGTATTTTAAACATGGAAAATTCATTATAACACAAATTGTATATCTTTTAAACAATTAAAATTGGAAAGAAAAAAAAATCGCCTTCCCCCATCCCTTGTGTGCCACCGGCAACTCCAAAACCTTGTCCACCTTGAAATCCATTCACCCTTTCCTCTTCACAGCAGCCCCTTCCTCCATTCCCCCTTCCCTCTACCCCTTCCACCTCCTCTCTCTACTATGGGACACCTACCTTTTACACACAAATTCCCTCAGCCCACCCAGACCAAGTCCACACCTTCTTCTTTTTTTCTTTTAAAAAATTTTAGACATGCTCAATGCACACCATAAAAAAATTTAGAGAGAGAGAGAGAGAGAGAGAGAGAGTGAAAGGAGAGAGAAAGAGACGGGAGTGGGAGGAGAGAGATGGAGAGACGGGGGAGGGTTTAGGCAGAGGGGGAGAGAGAGAGAGAGAGATGAGAGAGGGAGGAGATAGAGAGCGTGGAGAGAGGGAGGAGAGAGATTAAAAAAAACTATAAAATTAAATTTTGTTTTTGTTTTTAATAATGGGGAATTTTTGAGTTTTTTAAAATGGACCTACCAAATGGGTTTTTGTGGCTTTAGATTTAAAATTTGTTTTTCAATTTATAGAATTGGATCCAAATAAGATACCAAACATATCCTAAACATGTCATAAGTTTTTTTTTTTTCCGAACAAAAAGAATGTTTTTTTTTTATTTTATGGGGTTGGGTTTTTTATTTTTATTATTGTTTGCTAACGGACTACACTTGAATTAAAGAAAAAGAAAAGTAGAAAAAAGAAAACAAAAGCTTAGGCCCTGTTTGGTATCCTATTAAAAAATTAAAAAAACTAAAAAACTGTGATTCTTTTTAAAAACATGAATTTTCAAATAGTGATTTTAAGATCTAAAAAAAATTGAGAGGGAGGAGAGAGAGAGAGAGAGAGAGAGAGAGACAGAGAGGGAGGAGAGAAAAAAAAAATTATAAAACCTTTTTGTTGGAGCATGAAATTTCCAACAAGTGATTTATATTCTATGTTGAGAAGCCGGACACCATCTTCGATTGCCACCAATGAGAGGGAAGTACCTACAAGAAAGCACTCTGACGCTCAAGTTAGTGTTCGTTCAGGAATATTGCATATAGTAAGAATAATCTCATATCTCTCCCCCCTTAAGCTGGGGGATTAGTTAGCCTTTTATAGGCATTGAACCCTTGGACTGCAAGTCCCATATCCCTTACTTATCTCCATGCTCAATGGTAGTGGATATCATGTTATTTAATTCCCTCCACTCCCTAAATGTAGGGTTCATGGGAAGTGGCTTGTTACTTGGGCCTTAATTTTTGCTCCCACATCTGCCCCCTTTTCTCTCTCTGGACACGTGTCTCGGACCATTTTTCTCTCTCTGGACACGTGTCTCGGATGTAGAGAGAGAAAATATTCTTTGTGGGAATTCACTGTGTGTAGAATTTTATGTGGTGACTTGACTTGTACGATCTTCGATCATAAACATGTGGAGTTTCACGAGTATGGATTTCAACTATGAATATAATCTTCGATCACGAATTCGGCCTTGAGCCATTAGTGTGGTCTTCGACCATGAATATGATCTTCGATCACGCTTTTGAGTTGGGCTTCGGTCGTATAGTCTTCAACTATGTATTTGACTTTCAGTCACAACTATGGCCTTCAGCCACATGAGCTTGAATTTCTTTCACAATCATGGTCTTCGACCACTTGAATTTGACTTTCAGTCACAAGCATCAATTGAGTATTGGCATGCCACCCATTGTTTTAGAATGCATCTGTTTACTAACTACACATTGTGGCTCTCGTTCAGCCTCTGTTTATGTTGATTTTGTGGTTAGTTGGGCTTCATAAATTGCCATATAGAAATAGGCTTTATAGCTTATCTTGAGTGGTGCAGTAGCTGCCTCCACCACGCAAATGTTTTCATCAACAAAAATCAGTTTCAATGTACAGTAAAGTTTCTCCATGTACGAATCAATATGTAGGCTTAGTAGTATCTAGATATTGAGCAGCATATGACTAGATTCAAATTCAGGCGTTTTATAGAGCCATACATGCAACTGTTCTCATCTCCCAAAATGCGAGAGGAATAAGTAAAATACATTGGCATGTGTCAAATGTATATAATCAATTTAAAAGCTTCTGATCATACGCCTCCTGAGGCCATGACTTCACCAACAATAAAAAAAATTAGCTGTTTGTAAAATCGCACTAGACATACCATAAGCTCATGAGTCATAAGACCAAGATCATCATTCTTTATCACTCAAATGCTAATAGCTTCGCTATTGGCTTGTTGCAAATCACGCAACTCGCTGTTGAATTCCGATGGGGACAATGTTTGAGCCCAATGCCAGTCACCTTCGCTGGCCTTAATAAATATGCCTTTGAACATTCTATATAAGTTTCACTAAAACACTCAAAATGGAGGTTGAAATTATAAAAAAACCCAACACCCAAAACACTTTATAAACACACCCAAAACTCATCATTACACACACTTAAAACCCATTTATAAACACACCCAAAAAGTTGACTTTGATGTTGATTTTGGGTGTGTTTCTATATTTAAATAGTGCTTGGGTTTTTTTTATAAATACATGTCTAGGATTGGGTTTATTTATAAATTTGTAAAGAATCAATGACGTTAGTGCGGGAAAAACCATGTGCCAAGTAGTTATTTCAAAAGACATATATCATGTCCAAGCAAGCTACAAGTGGACAACAATAGCATGTCATACTGTCGAGAAAAACCATCATATGTGACTCTCTTGGTTCTCTATTCATTGTACCAATTAGAAAAACCATTTTAGTCACAACTAGGGGAAGCTTAGATGCCCCCAGCACTTCACTGTGTGCCTTCACTTGCTCCAAATACACAAGGTGTATCAGACAATGAATTATTGAATGTAATTAAATTTATAATACTCATGGCTATGATTGTCAAGAAAATAACTATAAGAATTCATTTTGTTACCATGGGAACATACTTTTAATCAAATAAGTATGAAAATCAAACCATTGAAGTACGGGTACCATGTATCCCACAAATTCTTGCATACAAGGGCATCACCCCGATTCATTCCACTTTTAGTCTGGACCGGATCACAATCATGTGCCAGCCTTGTTTATGTAGGATCAATTTAGAGACTCAATCACAAAGTTATTGCTTTTGCACAAGTGGAATGTGGCTGCATATGCTCTAGTTAAAATTTGGATACCAATCTCTATAAAATTGTAAAATTCGACCCATCAAGGATCACTGCAACCCATTCTCATCTACGGAATAAATATATATGCTATGAATCTATGATAAACTTTAGAAAGGCATGAAGATATGCATTGATAAAAGATGTAAGCATGTTCCATGCCATAATTCGTGGATCCTAAAAGAGAGTAGAAAAACTTATCTGTTTGCAGTTTAGCCCTTGACCCCATAGAAATTGGTTCGTTAGCCAATTCCAAATTCATCAGTTTTTGATTTCTTCACCCACATAATATGATTGCGTCCCGCAAAAGCACCATTGTGAAACTACAAAAGCGGGTAGTGGAGAAGTTCACTATATGGGGCAATAATTCGTGCCCCCATTGTTGTTTCTATGGGCAAATGTGTCCATCCCCTTTCATTTGGTTTGTTTCAGAATAACTTCAATTAGCGAGTGATAAAATTTCATATTGTATGTCAATTCGTGAAATCCTAAAGAAGAGAGTTAAGAAATTCTTTTCTGTTGGGGGATTTAATTCATGCCTCCATTGTAGCTTCCAAGGAAAGAGTGTATCCACGGCATCTCATCATGACTTTTTATATGGTTCCCACAGACGGCACTAACTGTTGGAGCATGAAATTTCGGGTATTCCAACAAGTGATTTATATTCTATGTTGAGAAGTTGGAAACCATCTTCGATTGCCACCAATGAGAGGGGAGTACCTGCAAAAAAACACTTCGACGCTCAAGTCAGTGTTTGTTCAGGAATATTGCATATAGTAAGAATAATCTCATATCTCTCCCCCCTTATGCTGGGGGATTACTTAGCCTTTTATAGGCGTTGAACCCTTGGACTGCAAGTCCCATACCCCTTATTTATCTCCATGCTCAATGGTAGTGAATATCATGTCATTTAATTCCCTCCACTCCCTAAATGTAGGGTTCATGGGAAGTGGTTTGTTATTTGGACCTAAATTTTTACTCTCACAATTATTTTAATTTTTTTTTAATAATAGGGGTGTTTTTGAATTTTTTTAGGTTTGGATTTTTAAAAAGGGAGTTTCACTAAAACACTCAGAATGGGGGCTAAAATTATAAAAAAACCCAACACCCAAAACACTTTATAAATACACCCAAAACCCATCATTACACACACTAAAAACCCATTTATAAACACACCCAAAAAATATACAATTGTTGATTTTGAGGTTGATTTTGGGTATGTTTCTATGTTTAAATAGTGATTGAGTTTTTTTTATAAATACATGTCTAGGATTTGGTTTAGTTATAAATTTGTATTTTAATAATGGGCATAACAAACAGGTTTTTGGGACAAATCTGTTTTTGAATTTAAAAAATTGGATCCAAATTGGATACCAAACGGGTCTTACCAACTAAGCAAAGATAAATACTCAAAGCAACACGCGCGTGTATGACACGTATACAAAAAGACTCCGGGCAGGGAAAGAGATAAATTCCCATCTGTCCTACAAGTGTTCTACTGCGGAATTGAAATCGAAATCTTCTTCTTCTTCCTCCTTGTGTCTGTTTATGCAACTCAACCTCTTCGTCCTCTTACCTTTCCTCGCATTCTCATCCTTGGCAAAAGAATCAAATCCCTCCCAACTCCAAAACATGGCCACTCTCGGCTGAGTCCACGAATCCCATGCCTCCCAGAACAGACCTCAAACTGAAGACCTCGCTTGCTTTGCCGTCCAAGACCACAACAACACGGAGGTCTTTACTCTTTTTTGCCTTTTAATTTCTTCAATATTATGCTGGAATTTTAATTAATTAGATTATTAAGCAATTAATTGAAATTCTTGCAGAATGCTCTGCTTGAGTTTGCTGGAACTCTGCACCATCTGACGATCGAGGCCATCGATGCCGGAAAGAAGAAGCTTTACGAAGCAAAAGTCTGGATGAAGCCATGGCCATGGATGGGCTTTAAGGAAGTGCAAGAGTTCAAGCACGCTGGTGAGTGCGAGAAATTAATTTGCTGATGTTCTAAGATCAACCTAACATTCCAATTCTTAATTTCTTCATCCTTGAATTTAGCAGTATCTTGCGTTGAGCTGAGATATGCATGAACATGGAATGCACTCGAGTAGCTATTAGAACTGGCTTTTCAAAATCTGACGAGGAACAGAAGTATGACAAAACACATGAAGGTAAACCTCTGTTTATCCTTTTAACTTCAAAGCTGGACTCTGTCTTAAAGATAGCCATGGATTGTGACCTTAAACCTATTAAAGTTTGTATAGAAATTCAATTTCCTCTTGTCCTGCATTGAAAGATTATAGTTTTAGGGACTAACTGTCCAGAATTGAATTCATTTCCAGAACAAATATTTGCCCTCAATTCTACATTCATTTTAAATCTATGTGATCCGAAGTTGCTCGTGTGAGTCTGCATGAAATATAAATCATTATTACTGTTGGCGTGACTTGTGGATATTGACTTACTTTCCTTACACACCAAGGATTCCTATTTTATTTGTAATTGATTTACTTTAATTCCTGATTTCCTACTGTAAATAGATTTAGAAATTTATTATTTACTTGCCCATTCAGGTTTTGTTGTATTATAAATATGACCTCCTACAAGGAGAAGAATACACAAAACATTTCCACAAACAAATATTCTCTCATAGTTCTCATATTTTAGCATGGTATCAGAGCGGCGATCTTGGAATTGCTGACTCTAGTTTCAAACCCCTGCCGCCGCTATGGGGGTTGATGATTTTTTCAACCCTCCTGGAGGTAGCACCACCGACTCCTTCTCTCCTTCTCAACCAACCATAGCTCAGTTGAGTGCCCAAATGGCTGAGCTCCTACAGATATCAGACTTTGGCCCGAATTTGATCCTGAATCAGGGATCCTATTTTGACGACCCGAACCCGATCCGGAATCAGGATCCTATTTTGACGACCCCAACCCCGACCTCGACTATGACGGCGACAACCCCGACCCGACTCCGAAGACGACCTCGACCCCAACTCCGATGATGACCACAACCCCGAATTTGTCTATGATTCAGGACCTCGATCCCGATTTCGACTCCGACTCGGACCCAACTCGGGCTCGGATGCGATCCGAATTCCTACTCTACTTGTATCCTATGCATCTTCCGCTGCACAGATTATGACTTCTCGACTAACGACACCGACACATGGACTAGATTGGGCATATTGTGGTGATCCGAGACACACTCGTGAGACTTGTTTTAAATTGCATGGCTACCCCGATTGGTGGGCTACTCTTACAGATCGAGGACAATGCAATACGACTAGTAATGGTACTGATTATGGATTCCATACTTCCGATAAGATTGATTCCAGGAGTTGGATAATTGATTCCGGTGCAACTGATCATATGACGTTTGATCCTGATGATTTTCTGAATACTACACAACCTTGACGAACTGTATTGCAAATGCCAATGGCGTTACTTATCCTGTGATGACACTGTTGCACTCTCATCCTCTCTCACACTGTCTAATACTTTACTTGTTCCATCTTTATCCACTAAATTGTTGTCCGTTAGTCAGCTTACTGAACAATTAAATTGTTGTGTACTAATTTACCCGAGTTTTGTTTGCTTCAGGATATTCACACTAAGGAGATTCTTGGTCGTGGTACTAAGAGAGGGGGGCTATATTATGTCGATGACTTCAGTTCGGCATGGCTAACAGTGTGACGCATCCCTTTGATAGCAAACAAAAGCAAATTTGGTTGTGGCACCGTCGATTGGGACATCCGTCTTTTAGTTATATGAAGCATCTTATACCAGATTTATTCTCAGGTTTCAAGGACTCCGACTTCACATGTGATACTTGTATTTTGGCTAAGAGTCACCGTGTGCCCTACCCGTTGAGTACGAACAAGTGTACTACTCCATTTACGTTAATTCACTCTGATGTCTGGGGACCTTCACCTATCACTGCTCCTTCTGGTGTTCGATGGTTTGTCACATTCATAGATGATTGTACACGGATGACATGGCTTTATTTGCTGAAGAATAAAAACGAAGTGTTTTCCCGTTTTCAGTCATTCCACAAACAGATGAAAACTCAGTTTAATGCTCAAATCCAGATTCTTCGCTCCGACAATGGTGGAGAATTTGTCAATCATGACTTTCAGACTTACTTCCAACAACATGGAATTATCTATGAGACGACTTGTCCTCAAACACCGCAACAAAATGGTGTTGCTGAACGAAAGAATCGACATCTTCTTGAAACCGCCCGAGCACTTCTAATTGGCGCTCATGTTCCTCGCCATCACTGGGATGATGCTATTGTCACTGCAGTTCACCTAATCAACCGCATGCCTTCTGGTGTATTGACCTTTAAAACTCATTTACAGGTGCTTGCGCAATACAGACCTCTGCCCTCTGTTTTGGTACTCACACCCCGAATCTTTGGATGTGTGGCTTTCGTTCATCTCCACAAAAATCAACGTAGCAAACTTGATCCATGTGCGCTTCGTTGTGTTTTTGTAGGTTATGCCATTCATCAGAAAGGCTACCGTTGTTATCATCCTCCTACCCGACGTACCTATGTCACTTTGGATGTGACCTTTCTGGAATCAAAGCTGTTCTTCCATGACCCATCATCTAATTCTACGTTTGGGGGAGATACGAAACGAAGAGCAGAATTGGAGCAACTTGGAAAGCGAAGAAATTCTCCTATGTACAGAAATGATTGATCATCCAGTCCGGAGCACAATATTACTCTCTGCGGCGACCAATCGCCCATTCATAGCGATCAATTACCTGACCCACCTGATCCATACCAAGATATTTCTGATCCGAGTCTCACACCTACAGACAATACAGAACAACAAGATGAAGACCCCCCTCTAACTCAACAGTACCAACAAACCAATCTCCTAAGAATATCCTTGAGGTAACTACTCCTACTAGACTTGTGCATTTAGAGGATAAAACTATTGAATATCAATTACCTTTCAAGCAAAATTGTGGGAAGCCACCAAACCGCTATTCACCTGATATTGGTAAGACATCCAAGTATCCAATTGCAAATCATGTATCTACTGAGAAGCTGTCTGAACCACTCAAGGCTTTTGTGCATCAGTTGTCTGCTATCCATATTCCAACCAAGGTCTCTGAAGCATTGAAAGATCCTAAGTGAGTCCAAGCTATAAAAGAGGAGATGAAAGCTCTTGAGAAAAATCAGACTTGGACATTGGAGACTATACCACGAGGAAAAAAGACTATCGGATGTAGATGAGTGTTTACTATAAAACACAATGCAGATGGATCTATCAAGCGATACAAGGCAAGACTTGTGGCAAAAGGGTACACACAGACCTATGGTATAGACTATGAAGAAACCTTTGCTCCAGTTGCAAAGTTAAACACCGTCAGAGTCTTATTGTCCCTTGCAGCTAATTTGGATTGGCCACTACACCAGTTTGATGTAAAGAATGCTTTTCTACATGGCGAACTCACGGAGGAGGTGTACATGGACATTCCTCTTGGTTATAATACTACTCAAACTGGAACAGTTTGCAGGCTAAAGCATTGTATGGGTTGAAACAGTCACCACGTGCATGGTTTGGACGGTTCACCATGACAATGAAGAATAATGGTTTCAAACAGTGCAACTCAGATCATACTTTGTTCTTGAAACATCGGAAAGGGAAGGTAATAGCATTAATAATTTATGTTGATGATATGATTATTACTGGGAATGATAAACAGGAAATATCACATCTACAAGACTATCTGGCTACAGAGTTTGAGATGAAGGATCTAGGTGGACTCAAGTATTTCTTGGGAATTGAGGTGGCTCGATCGCAGCAAGGCATATTTCTCTCTCAAAGGAAATATGTCTTGGACTTATTGACAGACACAGGAATGCTAGATTGCAAACCTGCGGACACTCCTATTGTTCAGAATCATCATCTTGGAGAATATCCGAATCAAATTCCAACTAACAAAGAAAGATACCAAAGTTTAGTGGGAAGATTGATCTATTTGTCATATACTCGACCAGACATTGCTTATGCAGTGAGCGTTGTCAGTCAATTTATGCACTCTCCAAGTGAAGACCATATGAATGCAGTTCTTGGATACTTAGATATTTGAAGTCTGCACTGGAAAAGGACTTATGTTCTCAAAGCATGGTCATCTAAATATTGATGGTTATTCAGATGCAGATTGGGCAGGTAATGTAACAGATAGAAAATCCACATCGGGTTACTTCATATTCGTGGGAGGTAATTTGGTGACATGGAGGAGCAAGAAACAGAATGTAGTAGCTTTATCGGTCAGAAGCCGAGTTGAGGCATGACTAAAGGGATTTGTGAACTTCTTTGGTTAAGAAAGTTGCTTACTGAACTTGGGTATAAACCTACATCTACAATGAATCTCTTTTGTGACAACAAGGCTGCTATAGCCATTGCACAGAATCCGGTTCAGCATGATCGTACTAAACATGTTGAGGTGGATCGACACTTCATCAAACAGAAGCTTGAGACTAAAGTGTTTCAGTTTTCTTTTGTGAAATCCGAGGATCAATTGGCGGATATTTTGACAAAGGCGATTTCCAGTAAAGCATTCCACAATTCACTGGATCAGTTGGGCATTGGCGACATCTATGCACCAACGTGAGGGGGAGTGTTGGCGTGACTTGTGGATATTGACTTACTTTCCTTACACACCAAGGATTCCTATTTTATTTGTAATTGATTTACTTTAATTCCTGATTTCCTACTGTAAATAGATTTAGGAATTTATTATTTACTTGCCCATTCAGGTTTTGTTGTATTATAAATATGACCTCCTACAAGGAGAAGAATACACAGAACATTCCCACAAACAAATATTCTCTCATAGTTCTCATATTTTAACAGTTACATCTTTGTAAAAAAATATAAAAGATATGTTCAGTCAAATTTCATTCAGTACTAAGGAGTACCAGTATCTGTCAACAACACGTACCGTATTCATCCAGATTGATGAAAACAATTGTTTAAATAAAAATCTCCTTAAGTATCATTCCAGATTTGGATGTTTTTCTCATAGTTTCCTTCATCCTACTGTTTCATGGGAGCAATGTATATCTGGGAGGGAGGGATTTTGTAATCTGTGAATCCTTGCTGACGAATGTTCTTATTAAATTGATTCATTACAAATTGTCAGATCCTTGCTGAGGAATTAGTTTCTTCTTACCTGTTGGTTTGTGAATCATAGTCCATTTTATGATTTCATTGAAAGTACTGCACTATTACTTTAAGTCTTGTTTTTTTATAACTTTAGTAGCCCTCCTCCTGTATTACAATTTGGTACAAACTGTGCCAAAGAACTGTATTTTCTATCCACGAGATGGATTCATGCCGCCCTACGAATTGATAACATAACTGAATTTGTGGCTTAAATGGAAAACAAGAAGCATCTGCATGCTTAAATTGGATATGAAACAATATTTATCCAAGAAGAGAAGAAATTGTGATGTTATTTCAGTTATTTCTTTCTTCCCTTTGTTTATTTGTTTGTCCTTAAGAGGTGTATATTGACTATTTTTTTTTTCAATTTATGCCATAAATATGTCTTGTAAGTCTAATGTTTGAATGTTACGATATTACAGATAAAGCTCCAGAGAGCAGCTGAGAATAATCCAAAACCAAACAACTGTGTTTTTCAGCATCCTTCTAGTTCACAGCTCGTTTTTGTAAAAAGGGACAGCTGAAATAATGAGGAAGCAGAAAAGTCTGTTGTGGATAAGATGTTTTGTTACTGTCATATGTTTTGGCATTCCGCTGCGGTCACTTACAGGAAGACTTCTCCTGTCAACATTTTCCGCTCATTAGCTATGAAAGTAGAGGATGTTACAGAGTGAGTTTCATGGCTCATGTTTTTTCCCTCTGTTTTTAAATTAACCCAGGTGCTGGTTTTATTGCCAAGACTGTTCTAAAATAGTTTTTGAAGCACTGGGGCAATCATTGTGGCTGAGCCTTGTGGTTTTCCCCATCTTGAATTTGTAACTTCATCTTTTATCTTGAACTGTTTCCTCTTCCAAAACGAAGTTTATCTTGTAATCTTTATCTTAATTAGCTTAGAGCGATACACCCCTAATGTATTCTTTATATGTAGTTGTAGGTTGCTTCGTTAAATAGAAGTTGTGTAATAAAAAATTGCCTTCCACTTCTTGTTATTCTGGGTGGCTTTTAGATTTGGTTAAACTCGAGTGAATCAGGAGTTTCTGCTAGAGTTTTGCCAGCTTGTGGTGACTCTTTATTTTTCCGTTGTAATTAAACTATTCAAGCAGTTTTTAGCTCCAATCTTAGGACAATTCTCCATGGGGAGAGTAGATATAGGAGGGAGATTAATGCCTGGAGAAATTATAGGGAGGTACTGGAATACCGCGTGGCAGTTGCCACGTACGTATCAAGGTATCTAGACACATGGTATTATACCTATTAAAAAGAAAACGAACAGGGCCTAGTATTTGAAAATCTACCTTACACGAGAGAGAGAGAGAGAGAGAGAGAGAGCACTCATGTAATGGGGATATCACTTTTTATTATCTCCGATTAATAATATGTAGGATAATTTTTTTATGAGTCATTGTGTTATTGACCGGGATAGTAAAACAATGACATTCTCGTTACATGTAAGTTTTTAATTACACGAGATGATATTGCATTCCTGTAACTTATAGAAAATGAGAATGCAATTTGATACCAATTTCCAAACCCCGGATATTCCAACCATATATATGTCATATGCCTGTCAGTTTGAGTTCAGCACCACAATGACCAGCCTACTACAATCACTTTTGATAAAGTCCATCAACACTAAAACAAAAATAAAAGGAAGAACTTGAAACCATGATCACATAAAAAATTATTTACCAATCAAAAATCTTCCAACACAATAAGTTCACCATAAAAATCTTCCACCACTTTTTTTTAAACTGCCCCAACAGGTAGTAGGTAAATATTATATATTTTATTTTTCAAAAAGAAAGAAAAAGAAAAGATTATGGTGGGCCTTTCCACACCATAGTATCTCTCAATCTCAACCCTAATTCCTCATCTCATTTGAGATTTTTTTCATAAACAGAAAAGCTCCCTCTCTTTTCTCACTATGTTGACGACGACCAACAACCCATCTCACACGTTGACTCCTCTATTTCTTCACGGGCAGTGACTGCGTCTTCCTCTCATATACAGATTGATAAGCTCTCCTCTCTCTCAACAGTGACAAAGGCTTGACGCAAACTGAGTGCGGCATCTTCGATCTCATCTCAGCCCAGAGATAATGTCTTACTGCTGTATATTCGAATCTTGAACCCCATCTCATCACAGATTTGAGATTCACTGAAAACCACACCCGTCAGCAACAATTATTTTCCTTGGTTTTATGTTGTTCAGGTTTTTTGTTGAATATTTTTGGCATTTCAAGTTTACTTTATTATTAGTTGGATTTTCTCCACTTGGTATGCAATTTTATATTTAAATTCCATTTTTTGGCAGACCAGTTTGAAGTTCTAGAACTTGTTTCTTTATTGTGATTAATTTATCATTCATGTTATACGATTTATGCCCGGGAATAAATATTTTCATAATTTTTGAAATTTACATTGTTAATAATTTTTTTTTTTTTATTTTTAAATATGAATGGCGCTCCTCAAGTTCATATTATATGTTGAAATTTCCATTCATATTTTTCATATCGTTAATAATAAGTTTGGTGGTGATTTTGGTGGCTTTTTTTATTTTAATAATGTACTTGTGTATGATATGGATAATGAGTGAATTTATTTGGGGTTGCTGCTTTTACTATGACATGCACAAAACAAATGCTTGCATGTAGGATTTTGTTTAGGACCATAAATAGTGTCACTGGCAAAAAGAAGAACGGAAATTGTGCTGTAGCTTGTGATCTAAATAATAACACAATTCATGCAATGCATACTAATATTTCTAATTCTGGTAGTCATAGAAAATAATTCAGCGATGCCATTTTTGTTAGAAATCAATTAAAGGCCAACTTTTGGCAGTTAATTACATTTCTCGTATTGCGATTAGTTTATTTATGTCTGTCAATTGCATTACTATTGTTTATACCCAAAATGGGCAGCCTATGAAAACCAGACACGTGGATGGAATTGACAGGACCCGGTAGGACCCGGGATTCTCATCCTCACCGAATCGGGATGCGATACTCGCACGGTACTTGGCTATCTTGGCAGGACCGCCCGAATTTCTCGGAATCGAGGCGAACCTGCGGAGACCCGGCATCACCCCATGCGGGTTCACTCCTTAAATCTATGTCCTTGTTTACAGAGAGGATTAAGGGCACGAGACTTTCTGCGAAATTTCGCAGAGTCTCCCGTAAATTGAACATTTCCTAAAATTTCCACCTGCATAAAACACATTTATAACCCAACCGGCAGCACGCACAATATAATCTCATGCAATTTACATAAATGGCCTCCGGCCTTCAAAAGATTCTCGCAGAACTGCCCACCATGTTTTTAAAATAACTTAATGCATCAAACATGCATATACAAAATTCAAAATCTAGTTATGCACATCTTCACTCACTCATTCTACAGGACAAGCCTCAATTCAACCAAGTTTCGGGACCAACAACGAGGTCCAAACCAATCTCAATAAGACCACCTAAGTGGGGTCTAATCTGTGGCTGCACCTAGTAACTTCAAGCTGCCTACGTACCATACTAAGGGATCAAGCCACACGTAGCTCTTTCGTATCTATCCATCCTGGCTCATAATATCAAATAAACCATTACCGCCACACAAATACATACATTCTAGGATTTATCCATCACAACACACCAAACACAATCACAATATCACCCTTCATACGACGGGACGCACCCGGCCTCGTATGGGAACTGTCAACACGCCGGCTAATCCAAAGGCGTGTGCGACCTCAACACTGGGCCTGGCTACATTCTCACCAGCCCACACACAATCATATCTCCCCTCATCGTCGGGACGCACCCGGCCACGTATGGGAGTGCATCAACTGCCGGCTAATCCAAAGACGCGTCGACCTCACTGCCGGGCTGGCTACATTCTCACCAGCCCTCACACAATCATATCTCCTCATCGTCGGGACGCACCACGCCACGTATGGGTCCGCATCAACTGCCGGCTAATTCAAAGGCGCGTGCGACCTCCTGGGCACAGCTACATTCTCACCAGCCCTCACACAATCATATTTCCCCTCATCGTCGGGACGCACCCGACCACGTATGGGTCATCAACTGCGCCGCTAATCCAAAGGCGCGTGCGACCTCCTGCCCAGGCCTAGGCTACATTCTCACCAGCCCTCATACAATCATATCTCCCCTCATACGTCGGGGCGCACCCGCCACGTATGGGTCAACACGCCGGCTAATCCAAAGATCGTGCCACCTCACTGCTGGGCACGGCTACATTCTCACCCCTCACACAATCATATCTCCCCTCATCGTCGGGCGCACCCGCCACGTATGGGAGTGCATCAACACGCCGGCTAATCCAAAGGCGTGTGCGACCTCCTGCAGGTGCAGCTACATTCTCACCAGCCCTCACACAATCATATCTCCCCTCATCGTCCGGGGCGCACCCGGCCACGTATGGGGTCCGCATCAACACTGTTGGCTAATCCAAAGGCGTGTGCGACCTCACACTTGGCCGGCTACATTCTCACCAGCCCTCACACAATCAAATCTCCTCTCATCGTCGGGACGCACCCGGCCACGTATGAGGTCAACACGCCGGCTAATCCAAAGGCGCGTGCAACCTCCTGCTGGGCACGGCTACATTCTCACCAGCCCTCATCTTTATTCACTTTGGCTGGCTACATTCTCACCAGCCATTATACTGTTCACTTTGGCCTTGCTACATTCTCACCAGCCACACGGGTTTAAAGGCCTCAACATGATCACAATATGGGGGGGTACGTGGGGTAGTGCGTATAGCACTGTAAACTAACATTCGATCGCTTTATTACCTTTATACATTCACACAATTAAATATATAACATATAATTTCTACTCCTATACAAACCTCAACCCTGGTATAGCATCTGATAATTCCGCAATTTAAATCATATAATAATATTCTAAATTCGCATATAAACCATTTAACTCAACAACGCTCAAGACCTGTCACTAAGGTCATTCTAACCCTCTTGGGATGATAGAACAACAACAAAAGTCTAGCGGTCAACCCAGGGTCAAACTACCCAAACTTGGTCAAACAGGCCCGCGGGGCCCACGACCTCCAAATTATGATCCGAAAGTTCCTATAGGTTCTACAAAATCTAGGACACACGTCCTGCAAGTTTGGTCCAGATCGGAAGGTCGGATAGCTCACGATCGCACGATCGGACGGTCACTAAAACCCTAACCGTAGGGTTGGCATTTTCGGAGTATCCGGGACTCCATTTTACGATCCGTCAAATCCTACACGATCCTGGTAATACCTAGATCAACATATTATAACTTGAGGACCATCCAACGGTCCAAACCTAGCGAACCCAAAAATACGCGATATGCGATATCCGTTCGGAACTCTAACGGTATCCAAAATGAGATCCGAGCATACCTACGCGCTCATGACATCGAGGGGATCACAATGGGACAAAAATGCCCTCAGCTACAGGTGCCCACGCGCTGCCACACGCGTGGGTGTCGCGATATCGCATCGCCGAAAAACTTCCAAATCGTGAGCCAAGACTCCTACCCTAGGTAATACACCTAATTTGGAGTCACTTTTGTTCTTGGACATACCCCAAAAACTGACCGGAGGTGGCCGGAATCTCGACCCTAAAACCGACCGAATTTCAATTCGTAGATCGAGCTACTTAGCCTCAAAATTTATGAAATCCTACCCAACCATCAGCTAGATCATGCAGAAGGGATGAATTTCCATACCTTGATTGCCAAAAATGGCGGCCGAACGACGGAGAACGAAGCCGGCGACATTTCTGTCAAAGAGCTTTTCTCCTCGTTTCCGTGAAATCACGGTGGTGGCGGGAGGCCGGCTGGGGTAGGAAGAGGACGGCGGTCATTTTGGCACCGGCCGTCGACTTTGGTGGCTGGGCGAGAGCACGGCCGGCCAAAGCGTGGCGGCTGTTCAGCCGTCCGAGGAGAGAGAGAGAGCGCAGAGAGAGAGAGAGAGAGACGGGGGCAATTCCGTCTTTTAACCAAAAATCCATTTTTCAAATATTTACGATTATGCCACTGAGCTTCATTTGATCGTATCTCTCTTGTTACAACTCCGATTCGAGCCCACTACGTGTCTACGGACTCATCTCACCGTGCTCTACGCAACGGTACAACTGAAATTTTCAAATTCCTTCCGGATAAGAAAATGACTAAAATACCTCTATCCCACGGGTAAATTCTTAATTCCACTTAAATAAATTAAAACATGGGATAAATTTGGGGTCGGGGTGTTACATATCTCCCGTTGAATTATCTTGTTCGGCTCCAAGTAATCGACACCGAACAAATGCTCATTCGGCACTCCTACGGGTACCCTAGGATTGCTAGGGTATACTACCGACACCCTAGGGCGAGGAGAGGGTCCAACGGTAGTCTCTCCACGACCGGAAGTAGGGGCTACCGATTGGTAACCGGTAGGATCCTCCGGCACCCGAGAGTCCTCCATCTGGAACTCATAGTGCTGGTCACCGCCAACATACTTGCCGTCACAGTATACCACAGCCAATGGCATGGGGTGCTTTGGGTCATAAGCCCCTTCCGATGCCGTGGGTAGGAACGGAGCTTGGGCCTTCACCGAGTATCTCAACATCGGTATCTTCTCCGTCCTCAGCATCGAGGCTTACAGCCTCACTATTTGAATCGAACAGACCGTCTAATGACTCCCCCTCGAAAGCATTGGGCTCACTCTCGAACGGTGACTCGCTATCAGACATCTACAAAATAGATAAAAGGAAACTAAGGCCCATGCAGAAGAGTTAGACTACCGATTCCTACATCGCTACCTATGGCGACTAGACTACCGAACGGAACCCTATGTTCATGTCAAGGAAGGACGTGCGACATACAATTATATTAGAAGAGGGTGCAGAACAGTACCTTATCTCGTGTTGTTATGATTCTCGACTACCGATCGCCTTGGTCGGAAATCTCCTTTGTTGCCGTTTCCTACGCAGGGAATCGCCTTGATTGCCGTTAACACTGGTCAAAAATCGCCTCAACAGAGCTCTCGCTTCTCTCGCAAATGCAAAGTGAGTTCATCTCCAGAGTCGTAAATGCATATATAGTACGTGAAACATGTTCAAATTTCTCTAAGGCCTTTATAAGTTTATGGAATTTTTGCGTCCAAAACATTGTAATATGATCCCTTATTGTTGTAAACCGTTGAGTTTACAAGAATAAGGACCAAGTTTACATCTCCAAGGTCTACCATTGCCTTAATATTGTAATGGATATCCTTTCTATTGTAAATTACGATATTACAAGGTTATGAAAACACTTTATAAGTTTATGGAACTTTGACGTCCAAGTAATTGTAAAAGGAGTCTTTAATATTGTAAATCATTGTGTTTACAAGAATAAGGACTACATTTACTTCTCCAAGGTCCATCCTTACCTTAACATTGTAAGAGAGATCCTTTCTAATGTAAATTATAGTATTATAAGATCATGGATTATAAGGAACCTTAACGTTGTCATTATTGTGCAAAAACGCATAAATGGGAACCCAAATATTGTAATATACCATATTAAGGATCCATTTTATAAGTATATGAAACGTTTACATTCAAACCATTGTAATACGAGCCCTTATTGTTGTAAAACGTTGAGTTTACAAGAATAAGGACCAAGTTTACATCTCCAGGGTCCACCCTTGCCTTAATATTGTAATGGATATCCTTTTGTAGGGGCTTTTTCTTCTGACAGCTACAAATGGGCTGGGCTGCCGTAAGGAGGAAACTGAAGAAATCGTCCCACAATGTGCGAGATCGAAAATTAAGCCCCAAAAATGCTTCGAAAGGCAGTAGAGCTTTAGGAAGCATCTTGGTTACCTTCACCGACTAAAACAACAGGAACTTACAGACAATTTATGCATGCTTACAGATAAAATTTTGAGCTTGGCATGAGAGACATGTGGCATGGAAGCAAAATTAACATGAGTTTAGCACTAAGAGGAAATTTAGGCTTGCTTTGAGGGCAAAGGAAGTGTTAGGTAAGAAAGGGGAAGTTTTGTGAGAGATTTGGCTAAGAAAGATGGCATAGAAAACAGAGTTCTTCCGGCAGCAACAAATGCTCTGTCTGCGAGAAGAGAAGAATGGAGAAGAAAGGTGAATATTGCACGAGGTTGCTGGGTTTTTTGCAAGGAAGAGAGGAAGTTTGCTCTCCAGATGTGAGTTGGATTTGTTAGGTAGGAGAAGCCTCAATTTATAGCCGCTGGAAACCACCAATTTTCAAGAAACCCTAATGGCTTCTACCCATTTTGGCTAAGCTTTTCCCTCCTTTCTATATCCTCCCACGGCTTTTCCCATTTTGATTAAATCTCTTCTATCTATTTGCACCAGATCAGAGTTTTTGAAGCTCAAGGCCCCTTTTTCCCGCAGCTGTCTCAATGGCAGACTTCCATTCCCAACCATCTCTTTTATTGCTTTCTTCTCTTTTTTCCATGGCCAAATCTGATGGGAAAAGGAGTTGGGATAAATATGTTGGTTCGAAGGGTGCTTCTGGCAGCTCACAGGCTAATGTCCCTTGGTTCCTTGAATGTTTCTTGCTTGGAACTTGCTCCCACCATGTGCTGGAACCTCCAGCAGCTTTGTTCAATGAACCCTCTGACCCTCTCTTCATGAGTTCTATTTTTTTTTTTAGCAAGGGCTGAGGTTTTTTGTGGCTTATTGTAGAGTTTTGCATGGGCCAAGGTGGTTCATTAAATAAGTGGGCTATTTTGTTAAACATTGGGCTTTTGAGTCAACAGGCTATTTGGGGCTATTTGGGCTATTTGGGCTATTTCTTTTCCCTCTTGTGCTCACCCACATGTTTGGGCCTAAGAAATGGACTTGAGTCCCAAGGCTCCCAAGTAACCCGAGACTTTCCATTTCTCGGCCCATCAATGGGCCTCATGTTGATTCCTTACCGTCCATACCACAACCTACTCAAGCAAGCCCCGGGTATTTGAGCAGCTTGGGCCCGCTTAGGCTTGTAGCGTGGTTGGGTGTGAAATAATAATTCCTTGCTTGGCATGGCATGTCGCTTGAGGCGCTTCAATTTTATCATCCTTGAAGAGGGACACGATGATTAGTTTAGCATGGGCTTGTATTTTATAATATTATTTCAATCCTTGGCATGGCATATCGCTTGGCATGCTTTTAATTATTATGCTTGACGGGATAATTAGCATGGATTTGCAAAGATAATGCATTTTATAATCTTAATCTCGATTCCTAGCATGACGGATTATTTATTTGGCATGGCGCGTGGAGTGTGACTCGTGCATGGTGGATTTTTGTGTGCTCCAAGTCGGGTTTTTTCTCAATAAGGTATTGCGCTGGGCCAAGAATTCATTTGGGCCAAGCCGTGGATTTTTTGGGCCTCAACATTAGCCCTCTTAATTATTAGGGCCATGGGTAAGTGCTGGAATGGGCTGAATAATTAAACCCGATCCAAAAGCTCCAGCAGCCATTTGTGGTTTCCCAGATACCAACTTCCTCCTTTATTATTTCTTCCTTCTTCTCCTTCTTCTTTATGCGTACCTTGAGTAATCCTTTCCCCATCACCTTCATCTTATTTTTCCTCTTTCTTCCTCCAACGAATTCAAAGTGAGAGAAAGAGAGAGAGAGAGAGAGAGAGAGAGAGAGAGAGAGAGAGAGAGAGAGAGAGAGAGAGCGTGAGATCAGGCAACAGCCACCCGTTTTTAGCATTTGGAAGGGAGTTCGAGCGAATCCAACTCCATCATCTTCTGTCTGAATAAATTAAACTTGCTGTTGCTGAAAAGACTGTCTCTGTGCAGAATTTTCATGCAAAATTCCCAATTCGTTCTTTCTTGGTGCATCTGAGGCTATCATTTGAAGGGATTAACAAGGTATGCCCTTTTTCTCTTGCAATTTCTTGAATCTATTAAGGGATTTGTTGGGTTCCTCATACCCATGAGTTTTGCTATTTGTTTTGGCAGCCAAGCATCCACTCATTTTGACCCATCCTATTTTTTGTTGGAGTAATCGTTTAGCAAGGAAGAGTTTGCGTCAGATTTTGGGATTATTCCGCCTTTTGATTTCTTTCTTTTTGCACGCTGCCGGAAGAGTGTGAACTTTGTGCGAATAAATCGTTGGTGTAGATTGCATCCTTTTCTTTTCTCCATTTTTCTTCCCCCTTTTTATCATGTGGTGGCCCTTTTTTGAGCTAGTGAAAAGGCTAAATTTTGCATGATGCTTTTTTTCTATGTAGGTGTATACGTCTCTGGCACAAGCGGGGAAGGTGAGTCTTTGGAAGCTTTGACGTTTTGCTGCTGGAACCCTCGAATCTTCCAGCCTTCTAACTTGTATTTTTTTTGGGCTTCTGTTTTAGTCTTTCGGTAAGTGACTCTGCCAATTTGAGTATTTGAGGAATAAGGATAGACTGGTGTTTGGCCTAGGCTTACTCCCCTTGCGAACATATGCTTGATTAATTGTAGAGTTTGTTCTTGGCCGTGAGAAGTAGAAATTGATAGGATGCATGTCTTGCAATGCTTGATTTTTGTTTTGAGAGAGAATTTTCTTGGCATGCTTATTGATTCACAAGATGAGAACTTTGTTTGTCCCAAACTTGGGTCATAAATTGCATATTGGCTTGAACTCCTTTTTTATTGAACTATATGCATCACGAGCGCATGCTTGTAACTGCATGATTAATACATAGGGTTAGAGGCTGTTGAAAGCTTGAGGAAAGCACCATTGGTTTTCTTTTTCAGAGCTTGGACATTGATAACTATTTATTTTTTGGCTTTATAGGAATAGATATAAACATGTGCATGATGGGTCTGCAAGAATGCCGTGCTCATAGGGATTTTTTTTGTTTTTGTGAAAAAGGTTACTAGGAGGTAAGTGGTGTCTAGTTTGTAGCACTTGCTTTGTGAAAGGGTTTGCTAGAATGATTGATTGAGCACGGAATGAGAACTTTGCTTATCATAAGCTCGAGTAATAGATTGCATGATGCTTCAAATTTTTTTGTTTATGCATTTCACTTGGCATGAGATAGCTTGCTTTGCTTGACTTGTAAAGTTCATATGGCTTGCATGCTAGTGTGGAGATTTCTTGGCTTTAACACAGAGATGCTTTTCCCTTTTGCAGCATATTCTTTGTTGGCAATTCTTGCAGGAATTCACGTAATAAGTTATAATGACTTCTGTGATTAGTGGTGGCTTATTTCCCCTTGCACGATGGGTTGAAACATGGACGACTACCTTCATAGCTTAGAAACACTTGCCAAAACTTGATCTTAGGGACTAGGTAAGCTTTGGAGGCTACTCTCATTTCCAGGTGCTGTATAGAGAAAATGCATGTTTCCGGCGGCTACTTGATTTTATTTATTTAATTTTTTTATTTTCAATACCCTTGCAACATCACTAAGGGCTAGCCAGAGTGGTTCGATCACGAGTTGACAGACCCAACTACCAAAGATGTTTTGCGGATGATTGAAGGTTGTAAAGGAAACATCGTTTTTTTTACCTTACTGCAGTGTCTTTGGAAGGGCTTGAGCGTGTGTCTTATTAGGATTTTGCGTGGACTTCCCGCTGAATACTTAGAAGAAGTTATAGCACACACTATTTTTAGAGCACGAACTACTTGTAGCATGAAGATGTATGCATGATCCCCTTAAGCAAGAGTTGTTGTTAATGCGTTAAGCCTTAAGGAACACGAATTGGAGAGCCAGTGTCGTAAGCTACGAGACCTTCTCCTTGACAAATGAGCGACTGAGAATGGCGCTTGGTGCATGGTGGAAACATCGAAAGGATCATCTCAAAGCACTTCTTCTATTCTGTTTTAGTCATGCACCGTGATCTAGTTGAGGCACCCGATTCTCCTTCTTTGCACCGTAATATATATATATATATATATTTCTTTTAATAGAAAGGGCATATCTTCCAGCACCAGCCTTCTATAACACATGTCCTTACTTCGCCTTTTCAGGTTGCATTTCTTCGTTGTGAGGGGCTGGCTGGCTGGGTGCGTAGTAGCTTTTCCTTTTGAAACCGCAAGATGTATTGATCTGCAGCATAGTTGGCTACATTTGAGCTTGAGTTGTGCCCCTCTTTTTTTTGGAGAGCCTAAAACTCGTGTTGTTGGAAAGTTGAAACATAGCATTGTTGCATATTTTCTGTCAGAACTTTTGATGTTGAATGCTTGAGATATTAAGCTTTGGCCTGTTTTGTACGCTTTGCTTGGTTGGAAATATTGAAATGCATGAATTGTTGAGGTTGATTGCATTGAGATAATGATTTCCAGCTTGTTTTGTACACTTTGCTTGGTTGGAAATAATGAAATGCATGAATTGTTGAGGTTTAGATTGCATTGAGATAATGATTTCCAGCTTGTTTTGTACACTTTTCTTGGTTGAAATGCATGAGTTGCTTGAGATTTTAACAGGTTAGGTTGTGGTAGGTGCAAGGTACATGCTGCCAATTTTTTTATAGGATCACAAAAGTGTTTGCCCTATTGCCTCTGCATTTTTTTTTTCTACTTCCACAAGGCCTTCCTTATGTGATCTGATGTTTTCTTTCACAGCACCCCAACACATACACTCTCTTCAAATATTGTAAGGGCTGGGATGATTTTCCTTCATAGCATGACCTTCCCTTTTTTTTTTTTTTAGGTTGAGAGCATCTCACAAGTCGCGGAGGATACACTTCCTACTCCTCCTCTTGGGATGTCCAGCGTAGCTGCCGACACTGCCTTACGCCTTCCAGCAGTGCTGCCTCCTACTCCTCCTTCCCTAAGCACATCCGACACAACTGCCGGCACCTCTCCACAGCTTCCAGCAGTGCTGCCTTCTACTCCTCATTTCCTAGTCACATCGACACATGCCACCTCTCCACACTTCTAGCAGCTCCCCCTTCTTTTTATTTCTCTTTTGGACACTGTTGAATCACTGGAGCTTGTATTAATTTCTGAATGCTTGAGGCATGTTGTAATCTGCATGTCTTATATATATATATATATATATTGCTTGGTTGGCAAAATTTGTTTTTATGAACTACTGGAGATTCTCTGACAAGTTGGATATCCTTAAAAACAAGGTATATGTTGCCAAAATTTTGTCTGACCACTGGGCCTGAAAAACACCTTCTTGGCATGCCTAAAAAAAAATGCCAGACTAGTATGTGCATGGTTTTTGCCAAGGTTTTATAAAATTCCCAGATGTCTTGCATATTCAGGTTGCTTATCAAGAGGGAACAATGGTTTATTGTTCCAGCAGCTCAAGAATGCATGCCCCATATTATTTTGCTTAGGCATGCTGCTTGTTGATGGCCCCGGACCCCATCCAAGTGACTTTGCTTGGCATGTCTTACTGCTAAGTGGCGTGCTTTTGTAAAGAAAAGTTTGCTTGTCTATTTTTTTTTTTTTTAAACATGATTTGCAAAACAGAAGAAGATAACAGCAAGGAAAGAATTCTAGAGGCTTTTTTCTTTCTCCAAAATACTCCATTCTCATTGCATATATCATCTTAGACCTTGGCATGCCATAATGGTGGTGCATTCTACAAAAGTTGTGAAAGCATATGGTGAAAACACAAAAGGAGTTCATCTTTGAAATAAATTTGAAAAGCCAAAAACAAAAGGATATGTGCAAAAGCAACTTAGTAGTAAGGCTTTGAGCCATTTTGCATTGATAAATACCCCTATCAAATTAAGCCCCCAAGTATGAAAGGGCCAAGGAGTGTGCATGACTTGCACTAGCATGAAAGCTTGTGGCTTATGTTGGCATATATTTGGCATGTGTTGTACTAGGCTGCCATGCTCTGTAGAAATATTTAACAAAGCCACAGCTGCTGCTCTACTTGCATGCGACTCATAACCCAACTAATCAAAGAGTGATTTGCTGCTCTTATGAGAGGTTAAGGCAGCTGTCTCTCGATAATCTTGCTAATTAAATGAAGCCCCGAGTGGCGTTCTTTCTCTTCACTCTTCCAAGCTTCCTGCCCATTTAGTTTGACTGAAATACTTGTTTTCCTCACTGCTTCCAGCAGCCACGGAAATTGGTTGATGCCAATATTCTCCAAATAAACTCTGTAATCTGCCATGATATTGCTGATGCAAATTTCGACAAGCGCCTCTTCGTCTTTCTCATCGTAGCAATCCAATGCCAGGTCCCAGAACCTGCGCACGAAGTCCACGGGATTCTCGCCATATTTTTGACGAGTGTTGTTGAGTTGAGTGGTGGTGACTCTTTCTTCATGCTGGAAATACTTCTTACAGAACACCTTGCCAGATCTTCCCAAGAGTATATAGAGCCTGGTGTCAACGTCGTATACCATGTGTAAGCACGATCGGTAAGGCTTTTTGAAAATTCCCTAAGTCGGAGACCATAATCACCAGCATGTAGTCCCAAATCATCGATGAAGTGATTGACATGTTCCTTCGGGCTCCCCTTCCTTCCATCAAAGAGAATAAAGTTTGGTGCTTCGTAGCCCTTAGGATATGGCTGCTGGAGTAAGCTTGATGAATACGGTGGCTGAGGAAGGTACTTCCAATCTTCTTGGCTTCGACTCAGTTCCTTTTCCAGCATGGCAATGACATCTTCTTGGGTGACAAAAGATGGTCCCTTTTGTTTAGACCTCTTTCCGGCAACAACAGACTCTTGTGGAAGTCTTTCATTTTCTTTGCTTCGCTTAGCAACAGAACTTTTCAACTCCTTGATTGTGTTTGCCATCTCCTTCTGGGTTTCCCCCATAACATGGATGGCTGCAACGAGGTCTGTAAGGGTGAAAGCTCCCTCACTTGCACGTTCTTTTTCTCTAGATGAGGCTTGTTGTCTTGGGAGGTCATGTTGTTGCTTTTGGTCTTCTTCTTTGGAAGCATTGGTGAAGATAATGGCCTAATTCCCAGCAGAGTCGCTAATTTATGTAGAAGCTTTTTTCTTCCGGCAGCTACAAATGGGCTTGTCTGCTGTAAGGAGGAAACTGAAGAAATTGTCCCTTGTGTCTAAGATCGAAAATTAAGCCCCAAAAATGCTTCGAAACGCAGTAGAGCCTTAGGAAGCATCTTGGTTACCTTCACCGACTAAAATAACAATAACTTACAGATAATTTATGCATGCTTACAGATAAAATTTTGAGCTTGGCATGAGAGGCATGTGGCATGGAAGCAAAATCAACATGAGTTTAGCACTAAGAGGAAATTTAGGCTTGCTTTGAGGGAAAAGGAAGTGTTAGGGTAAGAAAGGGGAAGTTTTGTGAGCGATTTGGCTAAGAAAAAGGGCATAGAGAACAGAGTTCTTCCGGCAGCTTGATAGATGCTCATGCGAGAAGAGAAGAATGCAGAAGAAATGTGAATAGTGCACAAGGTTGCTGGGTTTTTGCAAGGAAAAGAGGAAGCTTGCTCTCTAGATATGAGTTGGATTTGTTAGGTAGGAGAAGCCTTAATTTATAGCCACTGGAAACCACCAATTTTCAAGAAACCCCAATGGCTTTTACCCATGTTGGCTAAGATTTTCCCTAATTTCTATCTCCTCCCATGACTTTTCCCATTTTGATGAAATCTCTTCTATCTATTTGTACAAGATCAGAGTTTTTGAAGCTCAAGGCCCCTTTTTCCCGCAGCTGTCTCAATGGCAGACTTCTATTCTCAGTCATCTCTTTTATTGTTTTCTTCTCTTTTTTCCATGGCCAAGTTTGATGGGAAAAGGAGTTGGGATAAATATGTTGGTTCGAAGGGTGCTTCTGGCAGCTCGCAGGCTAATATCCCTTAGTTCCTTGAATGTTTCTTGCTTGGAACTTGCTCCCACCATGTGCTAGAACCTCCAGCAGCTTTGTTCAATGAACCCTCTAACCTTCTCTTCGTGACTTCTATTTTTTTATTTTTATAGCAAGGGCTGAGGTTTTTTGTGGCTTATTGTAGAGTTTTGCATGGGCCAAGGTGGTTCATTAAATAAGTGGACTATTTTGTTAAACATTGGGCTTTGGAGTCAATAGGCTATTTGGGGCTATTTGGGCTATTTCTTTTCCCTCTTGTGCTCACCCATATGTTTGGGCCTAAGAAATGGGCTTGAGTCCCGAGGCTCCTAAGCAACCCGAGACTTTCCATTTCTCGGCCCATCAATGGGCCTCATGTTGATTCCTTACCGTCCATATCACAACCCACTCAAGCAAGCCCCGGGTATTTGAGCGGCTTGGGCCTGCTTAGGCTTGTAGCGTGGTTGGGTGCGGAATAATAATTCCTTGCTTGGCATGGCATGTCGCTTGGCGTGCTTCAATTTTATCATCCTTGAAGAGGGACATGGTGCTTAGTTTAGCATGGGCTTGTATTTTATAATATTATTTCAATCATTGGCATGACATATCGCTTGGCATGCTTTTAATTATTATGCTTGACGGGATAATTAGCATGGATTTGCAAAGATAATGCAATTTATAATCTTAATCTCGATTCCTAGCATGACGGATTATTTATTTGGCATGACGCGTGGAGTGTGACTCGTGCATGGTGGATTTTTGTGTGCTCCAAGTCAGGTTTTTTCTCAATAAGGTATTGCGCTGGGCCAAGAATTCATTTGGGCCAAGCCGTGGATTTTTGGGCCTCAACACCTTTCTATTGTAAATTACGATATTATGAGTTTAGGAATACACTTTATAAGTCCAAGTAATTGTAAAATTGGTCCTTAATGTTGTAAACCGTTGTGTTTACAAGAATAAGTTTGACAATTACTTCTCCAATGTCCATCCTTACCTTAACATTGTAAGATAGATCTTTTCTAATGTAAATTATAGTATTATAAGATTATGGAGTATAAGGAAACTTAACTTTGTAATTATGGTGCAGAAACACGTACATGGGAACCTAAATCTTGTACTATACCAGATTAGGGATCTATTTTGTAAGTTTATGGAACGTTTACATCCATCCCATTGTAATATGAGTCCTTATTGTCGTAAACCGTTGTGTTTACAAGAATAAGGACCAAGTTTACATGTTCAAGGTCCACCCCTGTCTTAATATTGTAAGAGATGTCCTTTCTATTGTAAATTATGATATTACAAGTTTATGGATATACTTTATAAGTTCATGGAACTTTGACGTCCAAGTAATTATAAATGGGTCCTTAATACTATAAAGCCTAGTGTTTACAAGAATAAGTTTCACAATTACTTCTTTAAGGTCTACATTTACCTTAATGTTGTAAAGGGGATCATTTTCTTTGTAAATAAGTATTACAATGTTATGGATTAGGATTCACCTTAATGTTGTAACGGAGGTGCAAAGTCTTGTAAATGCGAAACCAAATATTGTAATGTACAAACTTAAGGATATGATTTTACAAGCTTTTGGAATGCATATGTCCATGACAGTGTAAAAGTAGTCCTTAATGATGTAAACTCTTGTGTTTACAAGCCTAAGGACCCAATTTTACTTCTTCAATGTCTACTCTTACCTTAGCATTGTATTATGGGTCCTTTTCTCTGTAAAAAAATTAAGGTATAATATATTTATATATATATTTCATTTAATATTTATTTATAATTCTATATTATTAATACAGAATTATTATATTTGATTATTTTTATTATATATACATATTTTAAACACAAAACAAAAAAAATTAAAAAGAAATCGCATTGAAGACATGAAGAAAAAAATTCGATGAGTAATTGGTTGATTTTGCAAAGAAGTATTTATATGATCATGTGCTTGTGTATGATAGTGTTCTTTTGCTTAGCAATAATATGTTATATTATATGCAAATATAGACTATACTTTAAATTAAGAATCAATTTTATAAAAATCTATATTCTTAGATTTTAATATTTGGTGGAATAACATTTATATATATTTTTATGTATTTTATGCACACAAAATTGTCAATGAACGAGATATATATTTTATAAATGGTAATCAAGATGTTATCATAATTACTTAAAATTGAAATTTAACATAACCACAAATAAATAAATATTTGAAACGTTAGATCATTCTATTATTTTTCCTGATTTTGGTCATACCTAATATTTTTATATTTTACTAAAATATTTGGTTTTTTATTTATAGAAATCATTCACATATGCTAGTTACTGGTGTGAGTAATAGAGAAATAATAAAACTGAGATTAGTGGAAGAAAACATGGAACAAATTTTTTAATGCCTATTATTATTATTTTAATTTTCTTTTAATTTCTATTCGTATACATTAAATCAACCCATGTTGGCTGTCAGCTTTTTGGGTTTGCATTTTCTCTTTCTTCTTTCACCGGTTGTACAGGTTGTTGGGATTCATTTTCAGTGTTTATTGAGAGCCATAGATTCAAAGTGATCTATGGCACTGAGAGCACCACAAATCCTAACTCAAGTTCTCATTAGCCTTCAAAACTACCCACAAATCATACTTGGTCCAAATCCTTTGCAAATAATCGAAACATGGCTTTGGTTGGAGAGGCTATTCTCTCAGCTTCCGTGCAGGTGCTGTTTGACAAGATTGGTTCCCGCGAGTTCATCGACTTGTTCCGGAGAAAGAAACTAGAGTCGCTTGTGAAGAAACTGGAGATAACGTTGTTGAGCCTTAATGCGGTGCTTAATGACGCGGAGGAGAAGCAATTCCTGAACAGCTACGTGAAGGAGTGGCTCAATAAGCTTCAAGATGGTGTCTTTGATGCGGATGACCTTCTGGATGAGATCAATGCTAAAGTTTTGCGATGCAAGGTGCAAGGGCGGAACCAGGAATTTTTCAATGGGTGGACTAATTAAAGTTGTTTAGCTTAAAATCTAAGGACCAATTTTTGTTTGGATACTTACTGTTTCTATAGTTTTTCTAGAAATATATTAAAGTACATATTGAGATAAAATAGTAAAAGGTTGAGAGTTAAAATCATGAGTGTTTATTAAGAGATTATTTTATTAATTGAGCAAACAAATTAAATATGATTATATGCCTACAAAAATTGAGTAGACAATGGATTACAAAACTACATTTGAGTGGGCTACTAAGGGTTTATGGAATGAATAACATTAAAATATATGTAATATATTTTAATTTTATAAAAAGGCTACCTGGGCTAGAGCCCATGGTAGCCCTCTACCTAGTTCCGCCCATGGCAAGGTGGAAGCTGAATTTCAAACCATCACGAATAAGGTGCGGAACTTCCTCCCTACTTTTCTTAATCATAATTATCAAGGCATGAAGGGTAGGATACATAAGTTGCTTGAAAGGTTAGAGCACCTTGCAAAGCAAAGGGAATTCCTTGGGCTGAGAGAAGGTGTTGTTGGGGGGAAGATTTCACAAAGAACTCCAACAACTTCCTTGGTGGATGAATCTTGTGTGTACGGTAGGGATGGAGATAAAGAAAAACTGATGAACCTCTTGTTATCTGATGAAGCAAGCAACAAGGATGTATCTGTCATCACCATAGTGGGAATGGGCGGGGTTGGCAAGACAACCCTCGCTCAGCTCCTTTATAATGATGACAAAGTGAGAGAGCATTTTAATCTTAGAACTTGGGCTTATGTTTCGGAAGATTTTGATGTTACTAGGGTAACTAAAACCCTACTTGAGTCAGTCAATTCAAAAGCTTACGATAATAAAGACCTGAGTTTTCTTCAAGTTGAGCTAGGACAACAAATAAAGGGCAAGAAATTTTTATTTGTGTTGGATGACCTTTGGAATGAGAACTATGGTGATTTGAGTGTCTTGCAACGTCCTTTTGCATCCGGGGCAAGTGGAAGTTGGGTCATTGTGACAACACGTAACGAAAGTGTTGCAGCTCGCATACGCACCGTTCCAATTCACTTTTTGGAACAGCTGTCCGATGAGGATTGTTGGTTGTTACTTTCAAAACATGCCTTTGAAAATGGAAACTCGAGTGCACGTCTAGATCTGGAAGAAGTTGGTAAGAAAATTGCTACTAAGTGCAATGGTTTACCTTTAGCTGCAGAAACACTTGGAGGCCTCTTGCGTTTCAACACAAATTATGAGGAATGGAATAGCATACTAAATAGCAATATTTGGGAGCTGCCTCCTGAAAAATGTAATACAATTCCAGCTCTAAGATTGAGTTACCATTATCTCCCAACTCATTTAAAACGATGTTTTGCTTATTGCTCAATTTTTCCGAAGGGCTATGAATTCCAAAAGGAAGATATAGTTCTACTATGGGTGGCAGAAAGTTTAATTCCACAAGCTGAGAGTGAGAAAAGAATGGAAGAGCTCACTAAGAAATATTTTGATGACTTATTGTCACGATCATTTTTTCAAAGATCAAGAAATGGGAAATCACATTTCACAATGCATGATCTCATTAATGACTTAGCTATGTTTGTGTCAAAGGAATCCTGTTTGAGATGGGAAGGGGGCGAATCACATGAAGTTTTGAAAAGAGTTCGGCATTTGTCGTTTGCTAGAGGGCAATTTGATTGTGTTGTGAAATTTGAGCCATTATATGAGGTTAAGCATTTGCGAACCTTCCTACCTCTTAGAAGAGAATGTTATGAAAATTATATAAGTAAAAGGGTTTTACATGAGTTATTGCCAAAATTAACATGTTTACGAGTGCTAACGTTGTCAGAATATGGTAATATTGTTGAGTTACCTAATTCTATTGGTAAACTCATTCATTTGCGCTACTTGGATCTCTCTAATACTGGAATCGAAAGGTTACCTGTCACAGTTTGCACTCTCTATAGTCTACAAACATTACTATTGGCAGGTTGTTGGTCTCTTTTTGAATTGCCTACTGACATGAGAAAATTGATTAACTTGAGGCATCTTGATTGTAGTGGAACTCAAATTGAAGAGATGCCGGTGCAAATGGGTAGACTAAAAAGTTTGAGAACATTGACTACTTTTGTTGTGGGGAAATCTACTGGGTCGACTATTGGCGAATTGGGGGAGTTGTCCCATCTTGGAGGAAAGCTTTCAATTTTGAAGCTTAATAATGTGTTTGATGGTAGGGATGCCTTGCAAGCTAATTTGAAGAACAAACAAGATCTCAAGGAGTTAGAGTTGGCATGGGTCTCCGAAGATGCCGATCATTCCGAAAAGGTGAGAGATGTACTTGACAAGCTCCAACCTTGCATGAATTTGGAGAAATTGACCGTCAAACTTTATGGCGGGACCAGCTTCCCAAACTGGTTGGGAGACTCTGCCTTCAATAAAATAAAAGTTATGCGCCTTGTAGGCTGTCATTATTGCTTCGAGTTGCCACCGCTTGGACAGCTACCTGCTCTTAAGGAGCTCTTCATATGTGGGATGAAATTTCTTAGGACGTTAGGTCCTGAGTTGTATGGTCAGCCATTTCAGTCATTTCAATCACTGGAGAAGCTGGAGTTTGAGGAGATGCCAGAGTGGGAGGAATGGGTATCGAGTGTAAGTGGAGGTCCAGACTTTCCTCGTCTCCAGGAGCTGATTCTAGAAAAGTGTCCAAAGCTAAAAGGAAGCCTGCCTTGTGATCTGCCTTGCTTGAAGAAGCTTAGCGTGAAAGGGTGTGGGGTTTTACATGATCAAAGGGCCACTGCTACTACTAGTACTAGTACTAGTCGCAACTACAATTGTCTTGAAGAATTGGAAATAGAAGATGGATGCCAAACAGGTCTGTTATCATTACTAGAGACAAAGCTCCTATCCCGACTTTACATTGGACGTTTTAATGACATACAGTGCTTGCCCAACATCAATCGTCTTCAAAGTTTGAGTCTCTCGAATTGTCCAACCCTATCGTCGTTCCCTGAAGATGGCCTACCCACTTCGTTGACTTCACTTCAGATACACAGGTGTAGGAGATTAGAATTCCTACCTCAGACGTTGGTTCAATTAACATCGCTCCGCTATTTGAGTTTAGAGAATAGCTGTGATTCATTGAGGTCCTTCCCATTGGGCATTTTTCCCAAATTGATGTCGCTTAATATTGGGAATTGTGAGAACTTGGAATCACTATCCTTGATTGAAGAAGAAGGAGTTGATGAGAATCTCAGTCATCTCAATAGATTGACTATCTCAGGCTGTCCAAATCTGGTGTGTTTTCCCCAGGGAGGATTGCCCACTCCCAAACTGGCTTCGCTGCAAGTTAATAGATGCAACAAGTTGAGGTCATTACCTGAATGCATTCACACACTCACAGCCCTTCGATATTTGATTATAAAGAATCTTCCAGATCTGGAGTCAATTGCAGAAGATGGGGTTTTGCCTCCCAACCTCCAACATTTTAGTATTGAGAATTGTGAGAGACTGAGGGCTTCATCTTCATCAGTGGGAGACTACTGTAACTGGGGTTTGCAAGCACTTGTCTCCCTTAAATACCTTATTATTGGTGGCAGGGGAAGTGATGAAATCTTGGAGACGTTGCTCAAGCAACAGCTGCTCCCTACCACTCTTCACACTCTCTTCATCGAGGAACTTTCAACTCTGAAATGTTTGGATGGAAAGGGACTTGCACACCTTACTGTTCTTCGAAGTCTATCCATTTTTAGTTGCAAAAGTCTGGAATTCTTGCCAAGAGAGGCACTTCAACACCTCACTTCTCTTCAAGAGCTATATATTTATGACTGTCCGAGTCTCCAATTCCTGCCAGAAGAGGGTCTGCCGCCATCTCTTTCTTATTTGAGAATCTACAAATGTTCCGGCCTGGAGAAAAGGTATCAGAATAAGAAAGATCATTGGGCCAGCATATCTCACATTCCATGCATCGAGATAAATGATGAAGTCATCTTACGAGAATAAAACAAACAAGGTATGTACTTCAAATAACTGCTTTAACTGCTTTTCTTCCAATTCAATACAAAAACTGAAATTCAAATAAACCGAAATACACATTTTTGTGTTTTTTGTTCTCCATTGATATTTCATCTCATTTCTAATTGCATGCATTCCCAGCTTTTTGTGAATTACATTGTCACTGCTGCTTACTGGTCTTATGATATTTTCTGATCAGACTTATTTTCCAGAAAAACACACAAAACTCGATCCAATTTCTATTATTATTTTGCCCAGTAAATTCTCTCCTTCTATTTACTCAATTTCTTCGCAACTTATATCCTATAGTAAGTGTCAAATGCTGAATAATTAATACTCTTTTTTGCAGGACAGCACCTTCTCTTGGAAAGCTTTTCATTTGCAAAGTTCATAGACTTTTGTTTTTCTACAAAAACATTTGTCACAACAAGGGGAGGCGGAAAGGTTCACCTGGAATATCTGGATTGACACATTCCTACAGATAGGCATCAAATGTCCCACATTTTTAGGTACTCTGTCATAATAAAAATGTTTCAATGTCTATGGATAACCTGTGAGCTTAAGTTAGATAAAACCGGCAGTATATTATTGCTGTCATCTTGTTGAAGATGTGAGCATGATATTTATCATTCATATTGTTCCAGTGCCCGAGGGGCACATTCATTGGGAATTTTAATAGGTTCATGTCATTAATTTATCTTTGTAATTTTCCAGGTACTTCATGTATGTTATAAACGTTGTCACTTTACTAATGTATATTTTCTTAGTATCAACCGGTGGTCTTTGGTTGAGCAGAAAGATCATTCAGCAATTACAAAATTTTCTTAGGGAGTGTTTAAGCTTTGTTTATCATCTCTCTCCTTTTCTCTGTTAAGTCTTGGTTGTTCTAAGTTATGCCTGATCCTCATCCCCCACATCACACATATTGGAAAAGAATCTTGCCTTAAATTGCAAATTTTATTTTATTTACTATACTTGATAAATTCTGATTTTGTCACTTTGTTTCTCGCTGGGGTGGTCATTATCGGTATCCAAGTAGAGCATGCTGATCACAACTTATGTCTGTCTGAAGTCCCAAATGCTGAGTTATTAGTCACTCTTCAGGATGACAAGTCTTCTCGTCAACATTTCTTCTTTTGCAGGTTTCTTTCAAGTCACTGCCCGAGGAGAGTTTACCATTGTATATGGATTTTTGTTTTTCTACAAACAAATTGCGGCAAAGAAGGGGAAGGAAATGTTCTCCAGGTGGAGCTCTAGCAAGGAAATGTTCTCAATCTAACATAACAAGCATCACATGTCCATTCATGATTAGGTAATCTTTCATCATAAAATTCCTTTCCCTACGTAATAACTTGAAAACGTCATTTATGAGTTTCCTTTGAGATGGATGAAAATGTGTACATATGTGTGAATAACCTGTGAGAGCTCAAGTTCTAGGACAGACAATGTTGAGGAAACTCCATGCTTGGTCTTGCACACTTCAGTAATGACTTGTTTATTTAGAAGAAACATTTGTTTATTGAGAAAAGATAGTAAAATACCACAGAAGTGAACAAGTACTCGTCCACCACAGAACAGGAACAGAGCTGATCTTAAGAGAAATACAACTATAAGAGCTTTAACAAAGAAATTATCCTTGAGCTGCCTTCCATCCCTGAATTGTGAATAAACCAATGCTCAAGGTGAAGATAGGAGCCACACCCTATTCAGAAGCCCTTCCATCCCCAACCCCTTATAATTGTCGAATACCCTCCTATTCCTTCCCTTCTGATGTTAGCCAACTCACTCCAGCCTTCCTGAATAATACATCCCTCAAATTTGAGATACTGGCATCCCTCAAATAATACATCCGTATCAGCGTATCGTATCGTATCGTATCACCATACCCGTATCCATATCGGTGCAACGTAGCTGGGCAATAAACAAACAATTGGACGGCACTCTCCCTTTTCATCTTACACAAAATGAACCAACTTGAAGAAATATAGGAATTAGGTCTCCTTTATGCAGCAAATCACACGTATTCACCCTCTTGTGAGCCACAAGCCACACCAAAATCTTCAACTTTGTGGAACCTTTGACGCACAATTAATTTCACTATTCATGTTTTGTTCCTGGCTAGTCCCTTTACATGATAATTTTTATAGATGCAAAGGCTTCTTGGGTGCTGTTGTCAAGTGAAATTATATTATTTTATATTTTTTTTTATATATATTTTTTTATTAAACTATCAATATTATTATTAATAGTGTCCTTATTTATTTTGCTTCCCCATTGTTGTAATAGATAACATCCATGCCTTCTCATCTAATTGACTCATTTGCTAGAGTGGGAGGAATGAAGACCAGAAGGCCGGTGTCCAGCTTTTCCTCATCTCAAGGAGCTGACTTTAGACAAAGTGTCTGAAGCTAAGAGGAAGCTTGCCTTCTCATCTTACTTGCTTGAAAGACTTAGCTTGTCGTTCGGGTGTGGGGTTCTACATCATGAAAGGGCCACTACTACTCGTAACATGGACTACTTATCTCTTGAAGAATTAGAAATATATGATGGATGCCCAGGTCTGTTCTCGTTACTAGAGACAAAGCTCCTGTTCATGTTCCTATTTGATACGATGCCATTTCCAATACAAAAACTTTTCAGGTAGGTTAAGAAACTTTTTAGCGTATCAACTAGTCTCTTTCATATCTATTTTCTTGTACATACTTGTTGGTTGGAAATTAGTTTTCAGAAGCTACACAAGTTGGGGTTAACTAGAGAAATTAGTTTCTTCATATTCTAAGATGAATCTAACGATCCAATTCTTAATGTCTTGAACTTAGGAGTATCCTGTTGGGCTGAGATATGCATGAAAATGGAAAGCAATCGAGTTGAAATCGAAAAAGGAAAAAAGTTTGGGTTTTGATATTTGAAAGTAGGCACCTTTATATTCTTAGCACTAGACCGTTGCTCCGAACCACCCCACAAACAACCCCCAAAAAATGAAAAAACCAATCTCGTAGTTACCATAATAATATGCCATTCATCTGAAATTTGAGAATTCACACGGTCCCTTGAACTCACTTCTCTTTAACAGATACATATTTATGGCTGTCTGAGTCTCCAATTCCTGCCACAAGACTCTTTCTTTTCTGAGCATCTCCAGTTGTTCTGCCCTGGAGTGAAGGTATGAGAATAATAGGGGAGAAGATTGGGCTAAGATATCTCACATTCCTTGCATCTTCATAGGGCAAGAAGTGATCATATGATATGAGCTCGTTATCGAACAAAGTTTTTGCTTTTCGACATTTCACTCTCAAGTCAAAGTCAGGCACATAGCATCAAGTAGGTCCCTTGTCATTATTCCATGTTTATCTTGTCTAATAAATGGATTATCATTTGTTAGATTTATTTTTATGAGCTGCAATAATTAGATTTAATTAAAGGCAGTAGAATTAATTTCTCCTTTGGATTTAGGAGCATCTTGTTGAGCTGAGGTATGCACGGGAAGTGAAGGCACTCAAGTAAACATCCATATTAAAAAGCTATTAGAGGAAGCAGGCTTTTCAAAATTTGATCTGTAACAGAGTGGGAGAAAACAAATGACGGTAAGGCTTGTCTGTGTTCTTTCTCTGCGCCTTTAACTTCTGAAGGACTCTAAAACGTTACTTGCTCAAAATGGAACAACAGCAATAGTTCATTAGCATTTTCTTTTTCTGTAAAAAAGAATCTTGCCTTGAATTGCAAATTTGATTTTATTGGTATTAAACTTGGTAAATTTTGATAAGTCTGTCACTTTGTTTCTCACTGGGGCTGGTCCTTATCGGTATCCAAGAGCATGCTGATCACAACTTATGTCTGTCTAGTCTCAAATGCTGAGTTATTAGTCACTCTGCACAATAACATGCCTTCTCATAAACAGTTCTCATTTGCAGGTTTCTTTCATGTCACTGCCCGAGGAGAGTTTACTGTTGTCTATAGATTTTTGTTTTTCTACAAACAAATTGTGGCAAACAAAGGGGAAGGAAATCTTCTCCAGGTGGCGCTCTAGCAACAGACCAGCATTTGGACAACGTGGTGAAGACGTCATTTATGATTAGGTAATCTTTCATCATAAAATTCCTTTCTGTAGGTAATAACTTGAAAACGTCATTTATGAATTTAATTTGAGATGGATGAAAATGTATACACATACTTGTTGGTTGGACATTAGTTTTCAGAAGCTACATGAGTTGGGGTTAACTAGAGAACTTTGTTTGTTCATAGCCTAAGATGAATTTAACAATCCAATTCTTAATGTCTTGAACTTAAGAGTATCTTATTGAGCTGAGATATGCATAAAAATGGAAAGCAATCGAGTTGAAATCCTCATTGTATAGCTATTAGACTTGGCTTTTCAAAATCAGACGGGGAACAAAAGTATGAGAAAACACATGAAGGTAAAAGTCTGTTGATCCTTATCTGTGCCTTTCACTTCCGAACTACAGTTCCATTTCATTAGAATTGTTTTCTTCATTGTATCTCTAGACTCTCTGCGTAAGATTCCCAACGGGAACTACCCCAACTTGACCCAATTTGAGATTTCAATGTAACTGCTGCTAATGGAAGAAAACTAAAGCATATTGCATGCTCTTTTAAGGTAGAATGACCTTATCATCTTCCAACAAACTCAAGAAATGCTTGCTTTGATGAGATGAAGTTGAAGATTTCGAGAAAGAATGAAAGCTGTAGCAGAAAACATAGGGCTGGGATCTCTCCAAGGTATTGCTCCACTCTCTCACAATCTATGTTGCTTGTATTGTGAAGCTTACAGGATTACTCATTACTGACCATCGTCACATGATCTTGCAGGTGATTGTGGAGAGGTTTGCCAATTGACCTTAGTGAAATCAAAAAAGAGAAGTTTTTTTTTTTTTATTTGGAGTTGGCACCTTTGTTTATATTCTTAGCACTAGACCGTTGCTCGGAACGACCCCACACAAACAACACCCAAAAATAGAAAAAAAATAATCTCATAGTTATCATAATAATATGCTTTCTATTAGCTCTTTGATCGGAGCTATCTTGTCCTGCAGCTGGTTCATTTGTGTTTGGTGGGGCGTCATCTGATCTGACCACATGGAAAAGCTTTCTTTGTGTTGACGAAGAATTCTTCATCTCAAACAAGATAAACTGATGTTAAACCCTGGGGGGACACGTCTTCGTTTGGTTTTCTTGCAAGAAAACTTTATCGGATGATGATGTTGTTAAAAGTTACTTTCTATGTAATGCCTGTTGGTCCTTTTTTCCGTCTCTCGTCCTTTTACTAACCACAGGGGTCAATTCAGCTCTGAGGGACGAGGAAGAGTAGTTGGATCAACACCAATGCCCCGATCGGATGGTGCTTCTTAACTCGCAGAGAGAACTCTTTCAATTTCTGGACAAAATTGAAAGTTGAATCAGTTCATCAGAAGCAGACGAGTCCGATCAAGGCCCTATCTGTCACTTCTTCTTGATACTGATTACTGTCGTAGCGTAGGCGTGCCACTATTGGATTTATAACCAGCCCAATAGATCTGGTGTGGAGATGAATGATCGATACTGGAGGATCTTGCGCCTTATGTTCTGGACTCCTTACCAAGCCATTGTGCTCTAGAGGGGTGCTGGCCTGAATTGATTCTTTTTTATGCCTCGATTAAGAGGACTTCGACATTCTTCTCTTTGTGCATATTACCCTGGCAAGTATGAGCAATAATTGAACGGGCAACAAAGTAAGACCAAGTTCGTGATTAGTAAAGACCCTGCCTGGGCTTTATTAACCTGTTTCAATGTTTTTCTCGTTTTCAGACTAAATTAATGATTAAATTGAGCCTGGTAATGTAATGTTCGAGCCCAACTCAACTCCCTGTCCTTTTCTTTACTATATCATTCAGGCCCCTATCCCTTTTTGGGCTCGAATATCAGTTTTTCTGGCTCTTCAAAGAATAGGAAGGCGGAAATCCAATTTTAAGTATTAAAATTATTCAAAGCTTGTTTTATTAGACGATTAATTAAGATTTTACTGCGGAGAGTCTTCTGCAATTTATATATTACCTAGAACTTCAAATTAAACAACAGGAGATTCTTTGGTTAATCTATTAATTTATCCTTAAATTCAAGCCACAGAGCGAAGATAAAGGGGCTAGAGATTTCTCAATTCAGTCCAGAGATTACATGAATTGAAACAACATACATGTTAAAAGAAAATCATACCATAGACATGGCAGAGCTACGAGAGATAATCACAGGATTCGTCGACTGGATATCTTAACGACAAAGTAGGCAGATTATTATCTTGAGAGTGTTTTTGAAGACGTTTCGTCTGATTTTGGAGAGAGAGGCCTTTTTCTCTAAACTAGACCCCTATTATTTATAGAGGGGGATGAACTTGTAATGATAGAAACTGCGACAAGACCTTTGGCTTGTGGTTCAAGGTCAGCTGTTAGTTCGTTGATCCTAACCAGTTCATAGAGGGAATGATGGAGGATTTCTGGCAAGGACCGCCGGTTTCCCTTGTGGAGTTTTCTTGATTTGACTTCTTGTACTTGAAAACCTGGCTGGCAATTTTGATCTTCTGGTTTTGGGGGCTTCAGTACGACTTGCTTTCTTGCTGGGTGAGTAAGAAGTCAATTTGCCATTAAATGTGATAATCTCTTTCGGCCTCCCTCGTGGGTTCAGAAAACACGCTTATCAATTTCTGACGTGTAGTGTGAAATAGAGGTCTGACTTTCTTGACCTTGGGCCTTTTTATTTATTCCTTCAAAGAGGCCCAGTCGTGAGAAGGATGGTTTTTCCGAGACCAACAAGTGCTAATGGGCCTGACTCTATTTTTTTAATTTTTTAGAAATATCTTTCAAACCGTGCGACCACTTTTGACCCGTCTACCAAACAATGCCATATGCAGCCAGTTTGTTGGCCTTTGTCTATGAATCCTTCAAAGACAGCCATGGATTGTGTACCTAAACCTGTTAAAGCTCGTATTGTTGAAGTTCAATTTCCTCTTGTCCCGCATGGAAATATTATAGCTTTGTCTATGAATCCTTCAAGGACAGCCACTTTGATACTAATTGTTGTTTCCAACAAAAGCTTTGTCTCGACACATTATAGCTTATTCATCGAATGTTACATATATTCAATGTTTCCATACATTTCAAGCATTTTGACAAGCAAACGGTCATTGAAGTTCAATATGAAATCTTATTGACAGGATCCGCCCTAAAGACTGATCGGAACCCAAGACAAATTCTGTGGAATTCCCGACATCACCCGATGTTGGGCCCATTTCCTTTACAACGACCTCTTTTCCAGAATAAGGAAAAGGGGCACGAGACTTTCTGCCAAATTTGCAGAGTCTCCTGTAAATTGAACATTCCCCGAATTTCAACCTGCACAAAATTCACATTTTAATATTCCAACAGGCAGCACACACAATATAACAACATGTAATTCACATAGACGGCCTCCGGCCTTCAAATAATCTGAAGCGAAACCACCAACACACTCTTAAGTCGAACAATACTCTAAACAATGCCAACAATGAATTTCAACAATTAAAAATGCCCACCATAATCAATATTAAATAACTTCACAAATATCCCACATACGAGGTTTTAACCTCCTAACATAATCACATCTCATTTTTCACCCCAAATTTCAGGACCAACGACAAGATCCGAACCAATCTCCATAAAACAACATAAACAGAGTTTAGTCTGCGGCTGCATCTAGGCACTACCCTAGGCTGCCTACGTACCCTTACTAAGGGATCAAGCCACACGTAGTTCTTTCACTAAAGCCTTTTACTTTAAATCACAACTCACCAAACAAAATCTTTAATTTAACTCCCTAATAATCACATAATCTCCCCATACGCCAGAACATCCAACGCCACGTAAGGGGCCTATCAACACGCCGGAAAATACTACACCACGTGCAACATCAACATAATAACACAAAATCTCCCCATACGCCGGAAAATCCAATGTCACGTATGGGGTCTGTCCTCACACCGGAAAATCCTACGCCATGTGGGACCTCAACATCATATCACAAAATCTCCCCATATGCCGGAAAATTCAACGCCAAGTATGGGATCTGTCAACATGCCGTAAAATCCTACGCCACGTGCGACCTCAACATAATAACACAATCTCCCCATATGCCGGAAAATCCAACGCCATGTATGGGGTCTGTCCTCACGCTGGAAAATCTTACGCCACGTGGGACCTCAACATCATATCACAAAATCTCCCCATACACTGGAAAATCCAACGCCAAGTATGGGGTTTGTCAACACGCCGAAAAATCCTACGCCACATGCGACCTCAACATAATAACACAATCTCCCAATACGCCAGAAAATCCAACGCCACGTATAGGATCTGTCCTCATGACAGAAAATCCTACACCACGTGAGACCTAAACATCATTTCACAAAATCTCCCCACAAGCTGGAAAATCAAACGCCACGTATGGGGTCTGTCAACACGCCGGAAAATCCTACGCCACGTGCGACCTTGACATAATAACACAATCTCCCCATACGCCTTAAAATCGAACGCAACATATGGGGTCTATCCTCACGCCGGAAAATCCTATGCCACGTGGGACCTAACAATCACATAATCTCCCCATACGCCTGAAAATCCAACGCCACGTATGGGGTCTGTCTCAACGCCGGAAAATCCTACGCCACGTGAGACCTCACAATCACGAGATGGTACTTACAGTGTAATCAAACATCTTTATATCTTTAATATATATAAATACATTAATTTCCAAAATATCATAAACCTCTACCACAATATAGCATCTGATAATCCCCCAATTTAAAACAATAAATTAATATCCTAATCCACATAACTCAACTAACGATCAAGACCTGTCTCTACGGTCATTCTAATCTTCCAGGGAAGGTAAACCTATTTCGGAAGACTCATGGTCAACCAAGGGTCAAACTACCCAAACTTGGTCAAACGGTCCCGCGGGGCCCACGACCTCCAAATTCCGATCCGAAAGTGCAATATGCGATATCCGATCGATACTCAGACGGTATCCAAATTGAAATCCGAGCACGCCTACGCGCTCGTGAGGACTAGGAGATCACTTTAGGACCTAAAGTCGGTCCATTTTCCTAGCCCACGAGCCGCCACACGCGCCGGCAGCTCGTGGGTGCCTTGAGTAATTTCCGGCAGCCAGAAAAACTCCAAACTACCAGCCAAGCTACCTATCCTAGGTGTAAAATCCCATTTGGAGTCACTTTTGTTCTTGGACATACCCCGAAAAATGGCCGGTAGTGGCCAGAATCCCTATCCCAAAACAAGCCGAACCCTAACTCGAAAATCAAGCTACCTACTCTCAAAATTGATGCAATCCTACCCAACCATTAGCTAGATCATGAAAAATAGGTGAGAAAGCATACCTTACATGTCAAATTTGGTGGAGAAATGAGAGAGAACGAGCGGTCTGAAAATTCAGGAAAAATTGCTTGATTTTCTGCAATTTCCGGCAAGACTCGGGGTTGCTAGTGGCAGGGCTTGGCTGGGGTTGGAAGTGGAAGACCAGCCGGTCATTTTGGGACCAGCACCACCTCAAATGGTGGCCGGAAGAAGCGGTGGCGGTGGAAAAACCGCCACAGCTATTTTGACAGGGAGGAGGCGCGATCGAGAGGGAGAGAGAGAGTGAAAGGAGGGTTTTCTGATTTTTATCAAACCCTTTTCACAATATTTACGACTGTGCCGTTGGTAATGTTTTGCTCGTAACTTCTTCGTTACAGGTCCGATTCAAGCCCATTACGTGTCTACGGACTTATCTCGCTGTGCTCTACGCAATGGTATAGTCGAAATTCCCAAATTCCTTCCCGGCAAAAATGTCAACTTTAAACCCAATAAAATATTATGGGAGCAAAATGGTCTTTTATATGAATAAATTAATATTTACCAATTTATTTAGGATCGAGTCGTTACAATCTACCCCTCTTATAAAAATTTCGTCCTCGAAATTCCATACCTGTCACTCAAAGGGTATGGGTACTGGATCCGCATTTACTACTCGGGTTTCCAAGTTTCCTTCTCTACAACCATATTGGCAGCCAAGCCAAAAGCTCTAGCTAAACAAACAGAGGAAGAGAAGTCTCCTTCTTCCACTAAGAATATCCTTTAATAGCTACTGTAATGCTTAATCTTCCTCTGAAAGCTAAACGCTTCCATTCGTGATTTGATTTTCCTCTGGCTTTCCCCCCAAGAGAAATCCACGTTCTTTGACTTGTTGATATTTTCCTTCTTTCTTTAGAACCAATAAACGACCTTGCCAACATGATTCTTTGAGAGGGATATCAGAAAGGATCATTTTTACCGAATTGTAATCATCATCTTCCTCTCTCTACCATGACCCATTTATGATTCTAATGAAAGATTTCTACTCAGACGTGTCACTTAAATTTTCAAATTTCATGATTTATTGTCGAACTTTAACATTATATAATTTTCCATATATTTGAAGGGGTTTTTAGTCTTTCTGTTTTCAAGGATATTTTAAACATGGAAAGCTCCAACCAACTTTGCCCACCTTGAAATCCATTCCCCCTTCCCTCTTCACAGACCCTTCTTCCATTCCCCCTTCCCTCCACCCCTTCCTCCTCCTCTCTCTTCTATGGCACACCTAGCTTCCACACAAAAATCTCCTCAGCCCACCCAAATCGTGTCCACCTTCTTCTTCTTTTTTCTAATTTAAAATTTTAGACGTCCTCAATGAACACCATAAAAAAGTTTAGACATGCTCAGAGAGAGAGAGTGGAAGGAGAATGAAAGAAATGGGGAAAGGAGGAGAGAGATGGAGAGACGGGGGAGGGCAGAGAGAGAGAGGGAGGAGATAGAAAGCGTGGAGAGAGGGAGGAGAGATAGAAAAAAAAAACTATAAATTATATATGATTTTTTGTTTTTAATAATGGGGTGCTTTTGAGTTTTTCTTGGGTTTGGGTTTTAAAAAATGGGCCTACCAAATTGATTTTTGTGGCTTTGGACTTAAAATTTATTTTTCATTTTATAGAATTGCATCCAAATAAGATACCAGATCCTAAACATGTCATAAGTTTTTTTTTTTGTTCCAAACAAAAATAGTATTTTTTTTTCCTCCGTTGGTTTGGGTTTTTGTTTTTGTTTTTGTTTACTTACAGACTACGCTTGAATTAAAGAAAAAGAAAAGAGTAAATAGAAAAAGGAAAACAAAAGCTTACCGACTAAGCAAAGAAAGATACTCAAAGCGACACGTGTTTGACATGTATAGAAAAAGACTCCGAGCAGCGAAAGAGATAAATTCCTATCTGTCTTACGAAATGTCAGAAACCCAAACACAAAACAAAAGCAGATGAAATTAAAATCAAAATCATCTTCTTCTTCTTCTTTCTTGTGTCTGTTTATGCAACTCATCTTCTCCGTCCTCTTACCTTTCCTTGCATTCTCATCCTTTGCGGAAGAATCAAATCCCTCCCATTTCCAAAACATAGCCACTCTCGGCGGAGTCCACGAATCCCATGCCTCCCAGAACAGCCTTGAAACCGAAGACCTCGCTCGCTTTGCTGTCCAATATCACAACAACAAGGAGGTCTTTACTCTTTTTTGCCTTTTAATTTCTTCAGTATTATATTGGAATTTCAATTAATTAGATAATTAAGAAAGTAATTCAAAATTGTGCAGAATGCTCTGCTTGAATTTGTGAGGGTGGTGAAGGGGAAGGTGTTTGGGACATAAATCTGCACGCACAGGCCCAACGCTAGACACCCAGGAAGACAAAGCTTAGGATCCAAGCAATTTGGGCTTTTTGTTCAAAATTGGAATCAAGAGCCCAAATCCAAAACCATGTCAAATTGTGGACAGCCACCAGAATCTTTTAAGATTGGGCCAATTTCCAACACACCCAGCCCATTTCTTTTTCAGAGAAAATGGCCATAAGACAAAAACATTTGGGGCTTTTATCTACTAAAAAGAGACCAGCCTAGCGTTTTTACACCATCTAAATCTCTACCCCAGAAGGTTGACAAAGTCAGAAGATCTTTTTTAAACAAACCAACGTGACTACCTGGCATTGAAAAGTCAATTTTTTCAACTATTACAGAGAGGTTGATAGGAAATTAATGAAGGCAGGTTTTACAGAAAGGCTTCCCTATTTTTACTCAGCCAAAAGAAGAAGGTCAGAATTATTATATATATATATATAAACGTATAGAGAAGCTCTGCACCAAAACAGGTGGCCTTTTCAAAGAGATAAACATACTAAATTTTTAAGAGATAAGTAGGAAGGAGGGAGTTGTTTAGCTGGAACATCAAAACTAACCATCACGGCAGTTTGAACTCTTACAGAGAGTAGATAGAATTAAAGAAGGATTAGGTTTTCTTTCAAGAAAAACATGGAAGTGACTACCTTAGGAACTGACTGTTGATGGTCTACTTGTCAGAATAGATAACTTCCCTTTTCTTGGCCATTTGAAAACAAAAAGGTCTTGTTTTTAAGAGAATATGCCGCCCATTTTAAAAATTAAAAATCCGCTTCAGCATTTCCTATAAATATAAGAGAAGGTGAACAGAGCAGAGGATAGCCAAAAAATTCAATCAAAGACAAAACTAAAAATGATCACTTGATCTCAAAAGCCTTCAAACAAACTGAAGCAACCAAAACCTCATTGAGCCACAAAAAAGAAACCAACTACAATTCAGAATCTCTAACTTCAGTCCAGTCTTAGAGAAATAAGTCATTCAAAATGAGATTTCTCTCGTTACAAATTTGGTTTAGCACAAGCCAAATCAAGCAGAGTTCAGTTTTACTGATGCGATTGCGGCTCAAGGTAATCATCAAATCCAGCCACTTCGCCCCCTCGGTGAAGAGGCCTCAATTCGCCGGGCTTGAAATAGATTAAAGTTCGCCAAACTCGAGCGTTGGTATTGATTTACACTGAAACTTAATTGAAGTTGTTGATAGTCGATCAGCCACAGGCATATTTAGTCCAACTCGGATCGAAGCATCTATCCAGCAGAAATGGAAGTCCAGCCCTCTTTTTGTCTTTCTAGAGTTGTTTTTCCTTTTTGAGTTTTGTAAAAGGCGCTTAAAAAGCAGTCACTTTCTTATCATTTATTTTGGCCAGAACTACCAGTTTTATATTGTGAAAAATTGTGAAGTCCTCACCAGTCTAAAGCAAGAAACGAACTTACTTGGGGGATATTCTGTAACGACCCGGTCCTAAATAAGTTGGTGAATATTAATTTATTCAAATAAAAGGACCATTTTGCCCCTAGAATATTTTATTAGGTTTAAGGTTGACTTTTGACCGGGAAGGAAATTGGGAATTTTGATTGTACCATTGCGTAGAGCACGGCGAGATGAGTCCGTAGACACGTAGTGGGCTTGAATCGGAGTTGTAACGAGAGAGTTACGATCAAATGAAACTCAGTGGCACAATCGTAATTATTTCAAAAATAGATTTTTGATAAAAGTCAGAAATGCCCTCACTTCTCTCTCTCTCTCCTCTGCGTCCTCTCTCTTTCTCTCCCGCGAGCACACCCTCTCCCGATCAGTTTTGTGCAACCACGGTTCCGCCACCACAGCCACGGCACCGTACCAAACTGACCGGCCGTGCCCCACCGTCAAACCCGGCAAGTTTCCGCCGTCGTCACCACGCCATCGCGGAATCTGCGAAAAACCTATTTTCACAGATTTTTTAACCGCTCGTTCTCCCTCATTTCTTCTCCAAATTTGACGAGTGAGGTATGCTTTTCTACCTATTTTCTATGCTCTAGCTGATGGTTGGGTAGGATTGCATCAATTTTGAGTGTCGGCAGCTTGATTTTCGAATTAGGGTTCGGCCAGATTTCGGGATGAGATTCCGGCCACTTTCGGTCAGTTTTTGGGGTATGCCCAAGAACAAAAGTGGCTCCAAATAGGGTGTTACACCTAGGGTAGGAGTCTTGAGCTGAGATTTTGAGATTTTCCGGACAAGCTTAATCACTTTGGACACCCACGCACTGCCAACGCGTGTGGCGGCGCGTGAGCACTGTAGCTGAGGGCATTTTTGTCCCAATGTGATCCCCTTGATGTCACGAGCGCATAGGTGTGCTCGGATTTGAATGTGGATACTGTTAGAGTCTCAAACGGATATCGCATTTTGCGCGTTATCCGGGTTCGCTAGGTTTGGACCGTTGCATGGTCCTGAGTTTAACTTATGTTGATCTAGGCATTCCTAGGATCATGTAGGATGTCACGGATCATGGATCGGAGCCCCGGATGTTCAGATTTATAGTGTTTTAAGGATTATGTGAGTATAGTATATTCAATTATTGAACTTGTCGTTTTATAATATTGTGATAAGGGTTATGAACTCCACCATCATACGTACCTTCCCTAGTTACTACACACACGTGCCGTGTTTCGGGCGTGTGGGATTTCTTGGTTACGGATCCTGGAACTGTGGGATGCCGGAAAATTATGATATGGTTTCGATATGTTGGAACTCGGACGCCCTTGCAAGGGGTTCGTGGACCCTGAGGGGTGGTAGTCTGTGCATGTAGGACTGGTTTTGCGTCTGAGCTTTGAGGGTCTCGGCTGTACATGCTGGCTGAGAGTTAGTCCCCCAGTTGGACGGCTCGTTCCCTAGCCACATGGTTGTTGAGGACTCCTCCATGTGGTTTAGTCAAACAATCCCTGAATTGGATTGTTTTCCCCTGGTACATGATGATGGTGAGAGGTGGGTGTGGTTATTTATATATATATATATATATATGGACATGCATATTACATAGGTATATGTGGATTTGTTTCCGGATTGAGATCCGTGAGGTTGTGCTTTATCATTACCTTGCACTGGTATGAATGTCTGAGTCCCGGATTGGGGAGTGATGTTTGGCAACATACGCCTTGGATAGGGTATGGTTGCGCGGAAAGAATTGATAAAAGAAAGGAAATCATAAAGTGTTTAGGAGTTGCCTTGTTGAATTTGATATAATAAGGAGTCTAAAGTCCTTCGTGAGTTTTAATTAAAGGAAAAAGATTAGATATTGTTGGAGTGTTGAATGTTGAATTTAGAACTACGTGTGGCTTGATCCCTTAGTATGGGTACGTAGGTAGCCTAGGGTCTTACCTAGGTGCAGCCGCAGACTAAATGTTACTTATGCTGTTTTATTGAGTTTGGTTCTAACCTTGTCGTTAGTCCTGAAACTTGATTGAAACTGAGGTATGATTAGATAATTGTTCATACTCCCGGTTGTCTAAGGGAGGGTTGTGTAAATGTGTTATGGTCAAAACAGGGGTAAAACCCGTTTGGATTGCTATATGATTTGGGCTGAGGCCTTAAACTACTTGCGTTTGTGTTAGGATGTTAAACTTCACATGTTGGAATTTGGGAGGTTATTTTATGTTGATTACAGTGGGTCTTCACAAAATTGTTTGAATCCATTATTTGTATTGGTTGATTTATTATTTGACTTAAGGGATTTGTTAATGGTTTTGCTTGGGATTATTTGAAGGCCGGAGGCCATTTATGTGAAGTGCATGTTATTACATTGTGCATGCTGCCGATTGGGATATTAAATGTGTTTTTATGCAGGTTGGAATTTTGGGGAAAGTCCGATTTACTGGAGAGACTCTGCAGAATTTTGGGCAGAAAGTCTCGTGCCCTTACTCCTTTTGAAAAATGAGGCTATCTTCGTAGGGAGTGAGCCCGGCATGGGTGTGATGCCGGGGTCTCCACAGGATTCGTCTCGGATTCCGGAAATTCGAGGCGGATCCTGTCAATTGGTATCAGAGCTCTAGGTTCAATTTTTTGTAGACCCCATACCTAGTGTGCATCCATAGTTTGTGGGTGGTGTAGTGGGTTCCGTCGAGGAATGAGATATACCTAATGCGAGTAACCTCTTTAGACGTTTCAGATGCGTCTACAGGAAAAACTACTAATGGATCTTCATAAAGTGGAAATGGTGGTAGATTGGGTATAATCTACTAGTGTGGTTGAAGTAGTGGTCTTCTTGGTTTGGGAGATCTAGGCTTGTTAAACGGGCATTGGGAACGTGATTATGTGTACCAAGAATGAGGCCTTGTACATGAGTCGTGGTGGGGCTCATACGGTACAAGTGAGGTTAGTGAAGGTGACTTTGGAAAAGTCTATAACGATCCGATACTGATAGAAGTGTTATGCGGACATTTAGTCCAATGATTGTGAGGTTGCAGTTGGTAAGTAGGTATTTTTGGAATAATCTCGTTGGAGGGTGTGACGAGGTTCGGGAAAAGACTGGAGTCAGAAGAAAGTGATGCTAGGCAATTAGCCCATGGCATGCAGGAGTAGACATTCCAGGTCTGGCTCCATAAGGTTGAACCAAATACAGGAGGTGTGTTCCAACGGTAGCCACAGCACAAAAGAGCCATGATACTCTAAACAACATGACAGCCATGATGCAATGGTAAGTCAACAGACAATTCAGGAAGGAGCGTGAGATTACTATTGCCAGAATTCCGAACCCAACTATTTGTGCAATGAGATTACTATTGCTAGACCTCCCTTATGGACCTCCACCAGGACTGGCATGGCCATACCAAGAAAATTCTCTCATTGCACAAATAGCTGAATACCAGGACGTGGAGAAATCCAAGCTGGACAGAGGGGAGGAGCCCTTCCTATCCAAGAACACGAGGCTCCAGTTCGTCCAAAATGCCCTGCACGATTCGGGCCCGAATCAGCCGAACCTCCACCTATTCCACTGTGGCCCCACGTGATCAGCCTTTGGCACTTCTGCCTGAGCAACCAGGTGTGTTGCCCTACAGACCTGAAGGATGGACCTCAATCCATTCCCTCCACTAGCAAGAGGCGAGAAGAGGTAGAGGGGGAATTAACCTCTTCGCCAACAATGATAGGAACAGACCTGGGGCAAACTGGAGGAACCATTTAGATTTTGAAGAAGAGGAAGTACACAGGGAGGAATTTCTGCCCAGACCATACAGAATGGAGCACAAGATTAACCACATTCAGCTAGAACAAGGGCGAAATCCGCATCTTGTCAATGCTTTGAATGACATGGGGCCACTTCAGAGAATGATTAGGGAGATTGAATCCAGAATAGGAGAAAGGCCCACCTACAGAAAGTCATATCCGGCTTACATTGATCAGATACCTTTATCCCTGGGTTTTAAGGTACCAAACTTCACCTTATTCAATGAAGAAGACCCCCATGCTTCATCAGTTGAGCATATAGGCAGATTTTTTGTCCAGTGCCATAGAAAATAACCCCCTGTTAAAACTAAGGCTTTTTAGAAATTCTCTCTCTGGACAAGCCTTCATCTGGTATACTAGCTTACCAGCCAATTCTATTCAAACCTAGGAACATATGGAAAATGTCTTCCATGACTACTATTTCAAGACCCAGCCAAAAGTCACCATCAGTGATCTTGCTGCCCTCAAACAGAGTGAAGATGAGCCTGCTTAAGACTTCATCACCAAATTCATAAAGCTTAAGATGAAATGCCGAATCCCTATGGAAGAAAGGCACTTCATTCAGATGGCTCAAACCGCCCTTAAAATCTCTCTGAGAAAGAGATTTGATAGGATGTTGTTTGGAGCTCTGGCAGAACTAGCAGACAAAACATCGAAATACGAGGAACTACTCAGGGAATGCACAGAAGGCTCGGAAGAAGTAGAAGAAGGCACAGAAGGCTAGGAAGAAAGAGAAGTTACAGTGGCAGAAATGGCAAAATTGAAACATCCCATTAGTTGTAAGGCTCTTACAAAGCCACCAAAGAACTAGAAGCCACCACCGTTCATAAAAGGGTTTGTTCCAAAAAAACCAACACAGAACAAGGTCTATTCCTTTGATCTAACTAAGGTTGATGCTTTGTTTGATGAAATGCTGCTACATAAGGCAATAAAGACACCCCACAGGTTGCCCAAGCCATAAGAACTCAAGGGGAGACGGTATTGCAGATGACACAACTCTTGGAACCACTCCACCAACAACTATGTTGTCTTCAGGGATGTCATACAGGAGGGAATAACAGCAGGAAGACTAAAACTGATAGAGAAACCTCCCTTAGTTACAACAGATCCCTTTCCCCAGCTTCAAGTCAACATGATCAACTTAAATTAGCTAGAACAGAAGATAGGCAAACTAACAGTAGAAGCTAGCACCAGCATAGGCAAAAGAGTAACAAGGGAGGCTAATCAAAGGCCAAAGGCAACCATCTCGGTTGGGGTAGTTTTGTGCAGCAATTGTGTTAAATAACCCGCCTTCTAGATCTTGTTCTTTGATGTAACCAATAGCAATAGACTAAACTAGCAAATATTAAAACACTTAGAAACACACAAGAATTATACTGGTTCGGCAGAACTTTTGCCTATGTCCAGTTGTGATTTCTCTAGGTAGAGAAATCACCGCTCCTTTGATTAATAATAGAGATTACAGAACTTTTGCAAACCTAGAACTAATCTCAAAACTCTTGGCTGTCTCTGGCTGTTTCTCCTCTCTTAAAAATAAGCCTTGCCACACCCTATTTATAGATATAGAGTTGGCTTACATGTCCCAAGGCTGATTGGATTCCTATTCCTAAGTGGATTAGGAAATTACATTTATCCAAATCCTAATAGACTTCTAGAAATCCGAACCTGATTTGAATAAGGAAAACTGAAATTCTTTCCTAATCCCTCTAGGACAAGAATTGGTATACCTCTAATTTTCCTAAAACAATCCTAAACCAACTAGGACATATTTGACGAGCCAAAATCCTAACAATATCCACCTTGGTGAGTCAAACCAAGTCTTGATTGTTGCACCCCAGAGTATCTTTGAACCTCCTTAAAGCAGCTCTGGAAATGTTCAAGAGTCTTCACCTTGGCAATCTTCTTCTTGCCTCATTGCACCTCAAGTGAGGAGGTGCTCCACTTTAATCAATCAACGAGATTGATCAAGTTCAAGCAATGCTTGAACTTCTTGGCCGACACTATCTTTGTAAGGAAATCTGCAGCATTGTCATTCGTATGAATCTTTTCAATCCAAATCTCCTTAGACTCCACCCAATTTCTGATTCTATGATATCTTGCTTCAATGTGCTTTGATCTTCTAGAAAAAACTTGATTCTTTGCCAAGTGAATGGCACTTTGACTATCACACTTCAGCTTCACAAAATCTTGGGTGATTCCCATTTGACTTACCAAGCCATTAAGCCAAATTGCTTCCTTTCCAGCTTCGGTCAATGCAATATACTCTGCCTCTGTGGTCGACAAAGCTGTAATTGGTTGCAGTAATGCCCTCCAACTGATCGGTCCTCCTGCGCATGTAAACACATAACCAGAAGTTGACCTTCTTTTGTCCAAGTCCCCTGCATAATCAACATCCACATATCCCAACACCCTTGCATTTTCTTTTTGCTTCTCAAACATAATCCTTTGTCGCCAAGAACCCTTCAAATAACGCAAAATCCACTTGACTGCATCCCAATGTTGCTTTCCTGGATTTCCCATGTATCTGAAAATGACACTGATTGCTTGAGCTATGTCTGGACGTGTGCATACCATTGCATACATAAGGCAGCCCACGACATTAGGATAAGGAACCTTCTCCATTACTTGCTGCTCTTCCTCGGACTTAGGACACTGTTGCCCACTTAACTTGAAGTGAGTTGCCAAAGGAGTCGAAACTACCTTTGCTTCTTGCATGTTGAACTTCTCAAGAACCTTTTGAATATACTTGGCTTGTGATATCCAAATCCTTCCAGCGGTCCTATCTCTTTGAATTTCCATGCCAAGGATCTTCTGTGCTGCACCTAGATCCTTCATGTCAAACTCCTTGCTCAACATCTTCTTCAAGTCTTGAATTCTAGACTTGTCTTGACAAGCGATTAGCATGTCATCCACATATAGCAATAGCAATATGATCATCCCATCTTGGAACACATGATAATACACACAACAGTCATATAAACATCTTCTAAAATTGATTTTCAGCATGAAGTAATCGAACCTCTTGTACCACTGTCTTGGAGACTATTTCAGGCCATACAGGGACTTCTTTAGCTGACATACTAGGTTTTTTTTCCCATATTCAATAAACCCTTCTGGTTGAGCCATGAAAATTGTCTCTTCTAGATCCCCATGAAGAAACGCTGTCTTCACATCCATCTGCTCAATCTCTATGTCATGCTGAGTTGCCATTGCTAAAAGCAATCTGATAGAAGTATGCTTAACTACGGGTGAAAAGATCTCATCATAATCCACCCCTTCCTTTTGTGAGTACCCTTTAGCCACGAGCCTTGCTTTGAATCTCACGACATCTTGTTCATGTAGTCCTTCCTTTTTCCTAAATACCCACTTGCATCCAACTAGCTTTCTGTCTTTGGGCTTAGGAACTAACTCCTAAACAGAGTTCTTGTAAAGAGACTCCATTTCTTATGTCATAGCACTTATCCAACTATCTCGCTCATCACTTGCTATAGCTTCTCGATAAGTAGTTGGATCTCCTTGACTAATGTTGAGAGCATAATTAACTTCGTCTTGGTCAAACCCAAACCTATCAGGTTTCTTCTTGTTCCGATTAGGTTTGTCCAGTGCTATGCATCTCTGGAATGTAGGTGGATTGTTGGTTGGAGTTCTAACCCTTTGGGATGTCTGGCGGATTAGAGTGCCTTCAATCTACCCTATTTCTTGCTCCACCTGATTCCTAACTGGTGAACGATGCTGATGCTCATCTTCTTCTTCAAAACCATCAGATTCGGCATCTTGCTCAATTTGGTCCACCTGAGCTTCTTCTTCGTCTGAACTGATTAACGGAATGTTTTTTGCTTCAATTTCAACATCGTCTTTCTTCTCCCCACTGCTCACGACTTTATTCAGAGGCATGGTTGTCTCATTAAGGACAACATCTCGGCTGACAACCTTTTTCCTGTTGTTGATATCCCAAAGCTTGAAACCCTTCACTCCTTTCTCAAAACCTAAGAATATGCAATGTGTAGACTTTGGTTTGAGCTTGGACCTTTCATCACTTGGAATATGTGCATAAGCACTACAGCCGAATACCCTGAGCTTGGAATAGTCCACCAGCTTTTCAAACCATACCTCTTCTGCACTCTTAAAGCGAGAAGCTGTAGATGGTGATCTGTTAATCAAATAACTTGCATGATTAACAGCTTCTGCCCAAAAACTATCAGGCAATCCTGCATGAAATCGCATGCTCCTCTCTCTCTCTCCATGAGAGTTTGGTTCATCCTCTCAGCAGCTCCATTTTTTTAGGGATTCTTCTTTACTGTGAAGTGCCTTGTGATGCCTTCTTGCTTGCAGTAATCGGTAAACTCATTACTTGTATATTCACCTCCATTGTCACTTCTCAGGTACTTGATCTTTCTTCCAGTTTGATTCTCGGTTTCTGTTTTCCATTCCTTGAACTTTGCAAAAACCTCGGATTTCTACTTCATGAAATAAACCCAAACCTTCCTAGAAAAATCATCCATGAAAGTAACAAAATACATGGCTCCACCATTTGATTTGGTTGGTGCAGGGCCCCAAACGTTTGAGTGAATATAGCTGAGTTGCTCCTTGCTTCGGTTATCTGCACTGCTACTCGTGAATGATACCTTCCTTTGCTTTCCAAGAACACAATATTCACAAAAGTCCAGTTTGCAAGATGACACGCCTTCCAACAGGCTTGCTGTAATTCTTGCAACCCTTTCTGGCTTATGTGCCCAAGCCTATGATGCCAGAGTTCAGTCTTGTCTTCTATACCTTGATTTACAGAAATAGCTGCTCTCCCGACTATGGTGGTCCCAATTAACTTATACAGCTTATTGGGTTGTAGGTCACCTCGCATTACCACCAGTGATCCTTTGGCTACCCTGAGTCTTCCCTTTTTAGACTCATACCCATAGCCAGCCTCATCTAAAGTACCCAAGAAAATCAAATTCTTTCTTAGTCTAGGGACATATCTAACATTCCCCAAAACTCGTATCATCCCATCAAACATTCTGATTCGAACAGTCTGATTCCTTTACAGGACATGAAGAATCGTCCCCCATTAAAACTTCCCACTGCTGACTTCTTTGTAAGTATCGGACCATTCTCTTACTGCACACATATGAAAAGTGCATCCGGTATCCAAAATCCAATTTGTGAAAGCCTTGGAGCCTGATGTTACTGAATGAAGCTCCCCGTCACTCTCATGCTCGGTGACGCACTAGTTGAACCTGAGCTTCCTTCCCTCTTGGCTTTCTTCTCTTTCCAAATCTTGCAGTTCCTCTTCCAATGATCGGCTGAACCACATTCGAAGCAACCTTCCTTCTTTTCCTTTTTCTTCTTGGATTTTGACCTACCTCTGTTGCCTGTTTTGTCTTCCTTCGTCTTTTCCCGCCCCCTCTCCTTGCCTTTGGCATAAAGGCCTTGAGAGCTTTCAGTTATATCATCTAGTTTAGCATATGAGTGAAGAGCTTGAATCACGTCTTCAAGCTTCAGGGACTCTTTTCCAAACATTAGAGTTGTTCGAAAGTGCTTGAAAGACGAAGGTAGAGACCTCAGCAAGATGATAGCCATATCATCATCTTTGTAAGTTTCTTCACCTTTTGAAGATAAGTTATGCAATTCTAGAACCTGCATACGTGATCTTCAATATCACCTCCTTCTTCCAGTCGAAGTCCAAATAGTTCATCATTTAGAAAAAGTTTATTGGACACGGTTTTTCCCATATAAACATTCTCCAACTTTTCCCACGCTTCTTGGGCAGTCATCTTTTCAGTGATGTGTGACCGAACTGACCTTGTGAGATAGATCTCGATGGAACTCTTGGCCTTATTGAGAACCTTGGTCCATGTTGCGTCTATCATGCCCGTCGGCTTCTCACCGTTGAGTGCATCATCCAAATCTTGCTGTATCAGTACGTTCTTCATCATCCTTTGCCAATCCATGAAGTCATCCTTGCCGTCAAAGGGCTTTAACGCAGGTCCTAGATCCGCATTCATCTTCCCTTTAGACATCGTAGAACCCTTAACCTGGCTCTGATACCACTTGTTAAATAACCCGCCTTCTAGATCTTGTTCTTTGATGTAACCAACAGCAATAGACTAAATTAGCAAATATTAAAACACTTAGAAACACACAAGAATTATACTGGTTCGGCAGAACTTTTGCCTACGTCCAGTTGTGATTTCTCTAGGTAGAGAAATCACCGCTCCTTTGATTAATAATAGAGATTATAGAACTTTTGCAAACCTAGAACTAATCTCAAAACTCTTGGCTATCTCTGGCTGTTTCTCCTCTCTTAAAAATAAGCCTTGCCACACCCTATTTATAGATATAGAGTTGGCTTACATGTCCCAAGGCTGATTGGATTCCTATTCCTAAGTGGATTAGGAAATTACATTTATCCAAATCCTAATAGACTTCTAGAAATCCAAACCTGATTTGAATAAGGAAAACTGAAATTCTTTCCTAATCCCTCCAGGACAAGAATTGGTATACCTCTAATTTTCCTAAAACAATCCTAAACCAACTAGGACATATTTGACGAGCCAAAATCCTAACAAAGTGCAAGTGTGAAAGTGAGTTGGAGGTAACTCTAGATAGGCAAAATCAGCCTGCACCTAGCGTTTTTGACAGGATTGGAACATCATACCAACAGGGCCCAGTTCCAGCTCCACCTAAAGACAAAGCCAAATACAAGGACTATCTAAGGCCTGCCCAACACAACAAAAGAATCACAGAGCAGCCACAGAAGGAGATACCAATTAAGATGCCTGGCAACTATCATAGAAGGTAGTTGGTATTCTGTTGGAAAAAGCGGTAGACCAACTCTAGAACTAACCAGAACACAAAAAAGAAGAGTCCAAAGGCAATCTGCACCTTCCTCAAGAGCAGGGATGACACAGGTACTTCGAGACCAGTTCTACGAGAAGAGGGAAAAATCGAGGCAACTCCTCAGGCGAACAAACAACATGTCACCATAAGAGTTGACAAAGACAGAATCTCGGTAGACCTTCCATCCATCCTGCCTCATCCTCAATCAATCAGCTTGAACTGTCACAATCACAAGGTGAATCTGGACCTATTCTAGTAGAAGAACAAGAAGATCGGACTAAAGAAAATGAAGAGGAGCAGTTGGACTATAAACCATCTGCAGACAACTAGATGACTGGACAGAAGAATATGCGGAAGAACAGAGGAGTATGATGGAGAACTGGACGAAGAACACTGAGGCTTTGGTGCAGAATTAGAAAGCCTGTTACAGGGTGATCTAGGCATTAATATGGTATTTATCATGCCAGAAAAGTTCAGGGTAGCAAAAGGACAAGAAAACACTCTAGAGGGAGACGTGCTCTCCCAAGAAAGTTTTGAATGTAGATTGGTAAAAGTAGAAAGGGCGCCAGAACAGCAGACACCTACTCCAAAGCAGGTAGAACTGCCATGAAAGTAGTCGCAGAATAGCTTTGTTTTTTCCAAACCAACCAAAGAGATGGCCAATCACCTCAGACCTCTATTCATGACATCAAATTTTGGGGGGTGTTCCTATTCCCAAAGTTATGGTTTATGGAGGTGCAGCCATTAATCTTCTGCCTCACAGATTGCTGAACAAGATAAGCAGAACAGAGAATGATCTAATTCCAACACGTTTGACGGTCACCAACTTTGCTGGGGGCATCACTAAGACTCATGGAATCCTAGATGTAGACGTCATAGTTGGAACTCATTAAAGATGGCCTGGCCAGTTCTCTAGAGGACTGGAGTAGACCTTTTGTTATGAACCTCCAGAACTTTGATGTTTAGTCCCAATTAACAAGAAAAGGATCGAGCTGCAATAATCTGATCCATTACAAAAAGATTGTTGATATATTGGGAAGAAAGGAAGCTCTTTATGCAGAATCCAGCCATCAAAATGGCAGAATTCACCCATGAGAGCACTTGAAGAATAGGAAGAGAGTTTACAGGAGGAAGTACTAGATTTTGCACCAGCAACACTAGATGACTCTTTACCAGAAGTGGAAGATCCATTACAGGAGATAAACTTAGGGACAGAAGAGGATCCAAGATCCACTTTCATTAGTGCATTGTTGAAAGAACCACTCAAGAGTGAAATCATTGCACTTTTGCATGATTTTAGAGACGATTTTGCTTAGCATTACCATGAGATGCCTGGACTGGATAGAAAATTGGTAGAACACAAGTTGCCAATTAAAGAAGGCTACCTTCCAGTCAAACAAGCCAGAAGAAGAATGTCTAAGGAAAAGGAACTGAAAGTCAAAGAAGAGACAGAAAGATTGGTCAAAGCAGGATTCATTAGACCAACCATTTATGCTGATTTGCTAGCCAATATTGTGCTAGTTCTGAAAAGAAAAATAGGGGCAGTTAGGATCTGTGTGGATTATAAGAATCTGAATGAAGCATCTCCCAAATATGAATATCCTATGTCAATGGCAGATATGCTAGTAGATAGAGATACTCATAACCAAATGCTATCTTTTATGGATGACAATGCAGGATATAATCAGATTATGGTGGCAGAAGAAGACATCCATAAGATAGCCTTCATGTGTCCAGGACATATAGGTGCTTTTGAATACACTATAATGCCTTTTGGCTTAAGAAATGCAGGTGCCACTTATCAAAGAGCAATGAATTTTATTTTCCATGACATGATAGGTCATTCTTTAGAAGTGTATATAGATGATATGGTGATTAAATCCTCAGAAGAAAGAGATCATATATCAAATCTGAAAAGGGCATTCCTAAGAATGAGACAACATAAGTTGAAAATGAATCCCAAGAAGTGTGTTTTTGGAGTTCAAGCAAGAAATTTCTTAGGTTTCTTGATCCACCAAAGAGGCATAGAGATTGATAAAAATAAGGCAAAATCCATCATAGAAGCTCTACCACCTCGAAACAAGAAAGAATTGCAGAGTCTCCTAGGAAAGATCAACTTTCTAAAAAGATTCATATCCAATTCTGCAGGAAAAATCCAGCATTTCTCCTACTTGTTAAGGTTGAATCAGGAACAGACGTTTAAGTGGGAGGAGCAGCACGAGCAAGCTTTTGTGGAAATCAAACACTACCTCTCAAATCCACCAGATCTGTTGACTAGAGCTCATACTTGCCTTAACAATCCCATCTATTCAATTCACCTCACACCTTGGAAACTGTACTTTGATGGATCAAAGACTGATATAGCCTACAGGGCAGGAATTATTTTGGAGGAGCCACTGGGGATCGAGCCTTTATTATTCTTTCGATTAGATTTCCAATGCACTAACAATGGATATGAAGCTTTAATCATTGGCCTCGAAATGCTGGTAGAATTAGAAATCCAATCTATGGAAATTTTGGGAGATTCTATGTTTGTGTTGAAACAGATTGCTGGAGAATACAAGTGTCTAAATCCTTCTCTAGCTGTCTATCTAGTGGCAGAAATCTTGTGAATCGGGAAGCTACTTGGGAACATATCCCAAGAGAAGAAAATTTTGCAGCCAATGAAATGGCTCAGATAGCAACAGGGGTACAAATACTTGAAGACTGTGTGCAAAGAATCATCAAGGTATGAAAGAAAAGTCTACCATCTATTCTGACCAGAGGAATGGAGATAGATGTCAATTCTGCCATAATCACTGAAGATGAGTGGAGAACTCCCATCATAAATTACTTGCAATATCCAACTCTGCCTTCTAAAAAAAGAACTAGAATTATGGCTTTAAACTACCTAATGTGGAATGGAGATTTAGTCCCAAAAAACAAAGATGAGTTACTTTTGAGGTGCCTAGGACAAAAAAAGTACATGAAGGTCATGGGAGAAACCCATGAAGGAATCTATGGAGCTCATCAATGTGGAAGAAAAATATGTTGGTTAATTAAAATGTATGGCTACTTCTGGCCAACCATGATGTAGGATTGCATTGAGTATTCCAAGGGATGTGGGGCTTATCAAATGCATGGTCCAATCCAACAAGCTCCTTCAGTTCCCATGAATCCAGTAGTCAAGCCATGGCGATTCAAAGGATGGGCAATGGATCTCATTGCCAAGATTTATCCAGCCAGTAGCAAACAACACTGTTTTATCATTGTAGCTACAGACTATTTCACCAAATGGGTAGATGCCAAACCTGTTAAATCCACCACATCTCAAGAGATCATCACCTTCATAGAAGAGCAGATTATACAAAGGTTTGGCATTCCAGAATCAATCACAACTGACAGGGGATCTTCTTTCATATCTGGAGATATGCTAGATATGGCAGAAGCATTCAAATTCAAGCTACTTCAATCCACTCCTTATTATGCTCAAGTTAATGGACATGCATAATCAAGTAACAAAGTGATCATCAACATTATCAGGAAAATGTTTGAGAAAAATCCAAAGCAATGACATGAGAAATTATCATAAACTCTGTGGGCATATATGACTTCAAAGAGAGAGGCAATTGGCATGACCCCATATGCTCTAACTTATGGTCATGATGCAATTCTGCCTATGGAAATAGCAGTCCAATCTCTCAGAATTGCTCAGCAACACAATCTGATTGGAGAAGACTACTTTCAAGCAATGCTGCTAGAACTGGAAGGATTGGATGCAAGTAGAATTGACACCATCAACAAACTCTTAGCAAGAAAACAGGTTCTATCAAGGGCCTACAACAAAAGAGTTAAAAACAAGAGCTTTGAAGAAGGGGAAATAGTTTGGAAAGCAGTTCTGCCTCTTGGAACACACATAGCTGGTTATGGAAAGTGGTCACCTACATGGGAAGGTCCTTTCATAATTAAGCAAATCCTTGGATTGGGGGCATACAGACTACAGGATCGAGATGGAGACATCCATGTTGCACCAATCAATGGCAAATGGTTGAAGAAATTATATCCAACTATATGGGATTCACAGGCTGTACGAACAGATCCTGGAATAGAAAGGGAACAAAATGGAACCGTTGTTTAAATTTCTGATCAAAGTTGTAATTTTGATGTAATTTGTTAAGTATGTTTTATTTTTCTGCTTTCTTTTATTTTTGTCAGACAAAATTGAAAATGAAGAAAGTTTCCACAAAAATAAATAGTCTTATTAAATATAGTCATTTTTTATGACTAAGTTTTATTACATTCAAGCATTTAAAAATTACAACCCTAGTTTCCTAATGGTTTCTTGCAATCCGGTCTCCTTGGTAGAAATCTATTGCTGGAGAAGCATCCCTTGATGAAGAGAGGCCTCTGCAATCTCCAATGCTAGCCTGGAAGCTGCAACCATGTTCTGAACAAGGAAGTTGGCCTTGGTCTTGGTACCCAAATCCGGCCCCAAGTTTGTTTTGCCTCTCCCTCACCCAGCCAGCTGTGTTTGAAGTTCTTCAATTTGTTTCTCCAACTTGTCAGCAGCAGTCTTGGCCTCCTTATACCCTGCAACCATTTGGTCCATTCGCATACGCTTTGCATAATTGGCCAAGTTGGCCTCATGAGTGGCCTTGCAAAATTCAGAGGCCTTGAAGGAGGGTTTGAGATCCTCATAACGGCTGTGGAGATTGAGCACATCCCTCACCAGGCCCAAGCTAAGCTCAAGGATAGGCTTGGGAGCCATGTTCTCCCTATGCAGCAGGTCCAGATCCTTCATTAGCTGGTCAAAAGCCTCACCACTGTCATCCAAGTCCAGCTCGGATTGCGATTCTCACTCTATCCACACCTCATCCACTGCCATAGATTTAGCTTTGCGGAGTAGAGTGAGCTTCTCAAGCTTGTCGGTTGGGCATCGATTCATAGCCTCAAATTACGCGACTCGGATCGAAAGGAAGCGTGGCGGATGAACCTAGGATGGAATGGATGGGCATATGCAAGAAGAGCTCAAGTAAGTTCTATGCAAAATTTGGAATCAAGGGAAAACCCAAAATAAGTAAATACTTACAACAACAATTGGAGGCTTGAAAGAACTTGTCACTACTGCCAAAATCCTAGTAGTCACTGGACACTACCTGGAAGGACCGATTGTTAGAAAAAGGCGAGGATAGAATTGACATAATAAAAGGAGGACAGAAAAACACCTCAGGGTTCAGGGAACAGCAACTACATCCACCCGGATGCAGGGCTGCAGAAGTTACACTCGTCCCACGTGTTCAAGCGGATGGCTCTGCACGCTCCACGAGCACTTGGACTACGGCGAACGCGTTACGCCTCCACATCATCGAATAGGGTCAGTTCTGAGCTTGTGGGTTCTGCCCTCTGAGTTTCTTCTTGTGAATGCTTTTTGCCATCACCTGAGCAGGAATCTCCTCGTACAAGACGGACAAAAGTCAGAAGTTAGAAGAAGAACAGACACAAAAGTTCATACAGCAACAATAGAGTCTCACCTCTTCTTCATACTCTTTGCTCTTCTCTTTTAAAGGGACATCCCCTTTTTCTTGCTCTTTCTCCTGCTCTATAGCTTCAAAAGCCTCCCTTAGCTCTTCATCTGCTCCAGAAGTGGTTGTGAGAGCTGCTGTGTTCTTCTGTGGCTACGTACTCCACCTCATTCCTATTTCTAAGTCTTTTTGACCTAGTAGAGGCATGAGAAGGGCTTTCAGCTACAAAGAACATGAAATAAAATATTAGAACACAAGCTGAATTAAATTAAACAGGCGAGAACAGGATCGAAAAGCTCAAACTCTCAAGATTTACGAAGTTTCGGGCAACACTATCTTGTGCTACAGCTTTTCTTTCCTTTTGTTCCTTACGGTAGAAGGAGTTGCTTGGACAGCTATTGGTTCTGCCAAGGTTTCTCCTTCATCTCCTTCATCTCCAAAGGAAAGCTCCAGGTCACCAGGCTATGATGTAGTGGATCCACAGGGAAGAAGAAGGAGTCGAAAGCAATCCGACAAAGAAAAGAAAGAACATACAGAATTGAAGCTTACCAAACACTTCTCCGGCCTGAACAACTTTGGCCCCGATATTTTTCTCAAAAAGGATCTGCATGGCATAACAAAATGTCGACGTCATTACAGAGGCGGAATGAGTAAAAGCACAGGCAGAATCGAGAATCTACCTTCTATAACTTGTGCATTGATATCTTTGATGGTCTGCACCATGAAGTTCTTAACTTCTGCCTCTGCAAAGATGGTCCAGGAGTCCCATCCATCAAAAAGTATTTTGAGTGTAGTGCTCGAGGCGGGTAGACCGTGGAATCTGGCTTTCCACCAAGCATCAAAATCGGCAAAACTGCATGAGTTAGGCTCCCAAGATGGATAAAGGGCATCTGCACTATTGTTTATCTTGTTCACTGCACATCTGACATCTTTATGCACTTCTAGATCATTCGAATCCCTCCAGGAAGTGGCCCGATTGAAGCTTCTGTAGGATTTGAGTGGAATAAGCTTAGGGCAGCTGAGTTGTCTAGCGCAGAATTTGGGATGATACACTACGCCCCAAGTGATAGTTAGGAGGTTTCCCTCTCCAAAAGGCGAGTCCCTTGGCGTTGGCACACTCGAAACTTCTTCCCAAGTCAATTCGGCTACTTATTCCTCTCAAAAGTCTGAATCCAAGCTGAAACCAAGGATATGTTCTTCTAATCACCACCCGCCACTAAGCTGCGGATCTCTTAGTGCGGTGCGAACAACATCGATACTCTTCCGTGGAACGCTTGGGCACTTTGCGGACATCAAGGAAGTGCCATCACCTGGTCTTTAGGCAAAGCGATATCCCAGGAACCTCAGTGCAGGAAGTAAACACTGCAGCCGATCTGGATCATCCGAATATGCCAGAGCGAGAAAGGTTCAAGGGATTCTCGAGGCGGTGTGCGATTCTTGTATAGATGGGCCAGAACTGTTAGACCAAGCCCCACATTAGCCACTATACAATCTGTCCCTAGACAATTTGTCCCTATCCAATCTGCCCCTATACAATCTGTCCCTCTCCAGCCAGTTCAACCCATTCACCTAATGCAAACTCGATCTAAAAGTGGAATATACAAACCTAAGGCCTACACTGCTACTAAACATCCTCTGCCCAATTCAATTCTTCCTACAAATTTAGACTTTGTTTCCACAACCTATCTTCAAGCCTCTAAGTTTGCTCATTGGAGACAAGCCATGCAAGAAGAGTTTAATGCTCTCCAACTCACGGGTACTTGGAGTTTAACACCCTCTTGTCCTTAACAGAATCTTGTAGGCTGCAAGTGGGTTTTTCTAATGAAACGAAAACTCGATGGTTCTGTGGATAGATATAAGGCTCGCCTTATTGCAAAAGGTTATCATTAGCAAGAAGGAGTGGATTTTGGTGAAACATTCAGCCCTGTGGCCAACTTGTCACCATTAGACTTTTGCTTACCCTGCCAGTTCATCATAATTGGTTCCTTAATCAATTGGATGTAAGTAATGCTTTTCTCCATGGTTTTCTTAAGGAAGTTGTCTATATGGAGCAACCCCAAGGCTTTGTGGATTCTTCAAAACCTACTCATGTCTGTCAGCCCCATCGTTCTCTTTATGGTCTAAAGCAAGCTCCACAAGCTTGGTATGAGAAATTGCATTTAGCACTTCTTTCTCTTGGTTTCAGCGCTTCACAGTCTGACACCTCTCTTTTTATCAAATGAGTTCCTTCTTTGGTTATTGTTTTAGTATATGTGGATGATATTATAATCAAAGGTCCTTCTACTTTAGACTGTACCTCTATTATTACTCAGTTGGGTGCCCTATTTCCAGCCAAGGATTTGGGTCCTCTTCATTATTTTCTCGGTCTTGAGGTTTAGAGATCATTCATTGGTTTATTTCTTTCTCAAGCCAAATATGCCACTGACCTTCTCACCAAGGTGGAAATGACTAGTGCTAAACCTTGTGCCACTCTTGTTGGTTCTATAAAATTGGATCACAGTGGTGATCTCTTGCCTAATCCTGCTAAATATCGATCTCTCATAATCTATCCCGAGCTAGGTCTCACGTGCCAGTATCTTACTTGGACTAGGCCTGATCTCTCATATGCAGCCAACCAAGTGTGTCAGTTTATGCATACTCCAAGAGACCCTCATTTACAAGCAGTAAAAAGAATTCTGAGATACCTTAAAGGCAATCAGCCATGGTCTTTTTATTCAAAAGCAAGCTTCTAATGTTCTCTCTCTGCAAGCCTACTCTAAAGCAGATTGGGGAGGTTGCCCTTATGATCGACAATCTACTGGAGGTTATTGCATCTTTCTAGGATCTACTCTCATCAGTTGGAGTGCAAAGAAACAATCATATGTGGCAAGATCCTCAACAGAAGCTGAGTACAGATCACTCACTTTAACAGCCACTAAGCTTTCCTGGATTGCAAAGTTATTTGTAGATATTGGTTACAAACTTCCCTCTCTTCCAGTCTTATGGTGTGATAATATATCTGCCATAGCGCTATCAAATAATCCTGTATTTCATTCTAGAACTAAACATTTTGAGCTAGATTTCCACTACATTAGAGAACAGGTTCTCAATCAAAAATTGACTGTGAAGTATGTTTGTAGTCAAAACCAAATTGCTGACATTCACACCAAGTCTTTGAGCAAGCAACTTTTCCTCTTGCTCAGGTCCAAGCTTTCACTTCAGTCCCCTCCATTCAGCTTGAGGGGGTGTAAAGAGACCTCTCTAAAAGGAGTCAAACAAGTCAAAGTTAGTTAGAAAATTAATACTGCTGTTAAGTCTCGGTTTAGACAGCTTGCAGTTTTGATAAGATCTGTTAGAATATTGTTCGAGCACGACTCTTGTACAGTAAGCAAAGTCAGGTTGTAGTTTTTATATAAATACTCTGATGTAATTTAATTATAATCAATTAAATCTATATTTCTCCATAGTTTTCAAGTTCCCTATAGTGCATTTTATCTGAAAATGTGCAGTGCAGTTATAGCAGTATTAACTAATCCTAAACTGTTGGTAATCATTGTGCCTTTTTCCATTTCTTTGCAAATCCTGCAGTAGTATACGAGTATTAGTGCATTATATCAAATGCCATTTCCAATCCCTTATGCCATCTTGAATTGCAGAGGATGTACATTTTGTAAGACAATAATAAAATGTTTGTTAAATATTCTTGTAAAGAAGCTGGTTTTTCCATTTGGGTTTTAGTTCTCGCTTGGTTTTAAATTGACACTTCACTGTCCAAAATGCATGATAGGGAGTTCAAATTTGTATAGTAAGTTAATAACCCTGGTGGGAAATTAGTTTAAGATAGCATCACACCATCAAGGTTCACATGCTCCGTCCATAACGAAGTTTGGTTTATACCGGTTCTCAGGGGCTGCTGAAAACATTGTGAATCATGGAGAGTGCTCCTTCAGTTTGAATGATCCAAATGCAAATACGGCCTTTCTTCCCTTTGGCTATGGCTTACGTGCCTGTATGGGCTAGAAATTTGTACTCATTGGAGTTGCTACATTATTCGCATCATTGCTTGAACACTATGAGGTTTGTGTGCTACTTAGTTTTTTTGTTTTTGTTCTCTTTTCTTGGCTACACTTTTACGTTTGTTTGAAATCTCTCTGGCTTTCTGTCTCTTTTTTAAAAACTTTCTATGAAACATAAATTTCTACTTCCAATGTTAACTTTGGCATGATGAACTTAGATTTGAATATATTAAATTCCTATCTTTGCACAGATTTGAATGTTGGCCGTGGTTAAATTGAAAACAAGATCAGCTCCTGCATGCTTAAAGTGGATATGAAACAAAATTTATCCAACAAGAGAAGGAATTGTGATGTTAACTTATGAAACTTAAAAACAAAACCTTTTGAAGTTCCGTTATTTATTTCTTGCCATTATTTATTTGTTTGCCCTTAGATGTGTATTTCATAGACCAAAAAAGGGTATATATATCTCGCAAGTCTAATGTTTAAATGTTACTATATTACAGATAAAGCTCCAGGGAGCCGCTGAGGATACCCAAAATCGAACAACTGTGTGTTTGAGCATCTAAAGATTTGGATTATATGAAAGCTCCATGTTTGGTTCAACTTGAGTGAAACGATGAGTTTCCGGTAGAGTTTAGCCAGCTTGCGTGTGGTGATTGTTTACAGGTTGGTTATTTTTCCATTACAATTACAATGTTCTAGCATTTTTCAGCTCCATTCTATGAATAATCTCCATGGAGGGGAGCAGATATAGGAGGAGATTAATGTACTTGAGAAATTATAGTGGTACTGGAATACCACGTGGCACTTGCCAGGGATCACGACATGTGGCATTATACCTATTAAACTGAAATATAATATTTTCTTCATAACAAAACGTTAACTGGGTCTAGTTTAGTGAAAAATACTATTGACTTCCTGACGCAGCACAAGCAAATAAGGTTTCAAACGAAAACCTTGAGTAACAAGGAAACTGGAATCCACCAGAAATTAAGAGAAACTCTCTTTGATTAATTTGATTAAAATCTGAACTGCCAAAAAACGTTAGACGAACCCGTCTAAATACACAACTCTCAACCCTTCTAACTGCTAGGGGAGTTATTACAATTAAAACTGAAAAACAGAATTAATTCGGAGACTTAACTACGTAACTCCGAAACTGAAAAAACAGAATTTATTTTGGGAATTAACTATGTAACTCCGAAACGGAAAAACAGAATTTATTTGGAATTAACTTCGAACTTTCACTACTACATTTTAGTCTTTGCGCGACGAAAGGATATTCGTCGCGCAAAAATGATTTTAGTCGCACATCATTATGCGCGACAGAAGTTTCGTCGCGCATCGTCCGTCGCGCAAAGTTCGTGAAGAAAGGATTTGCGCGACGAACAAATGTCATTCGTCGCGCAGTTTGCGCTCGTATAACAACTTCGTTTCAAAAACATTTCGGGACGACCTCATTGTCCGTCGCACAAATATTTGCTTGTGACGAAATAGTGGTAAATCGCCGCAAAAAGCTTCTTGCGACGGAAATTTACGTCGCGCGAGCCGATTAACTCGCGCGATTTAAATCTTATTCGTCGCATACACATTACAACGAAATTCGGGTCGCGCAAGATTAAAATATATTTGTCGATTTGTTATTTAAATATTTTTGCGCGACGATTTACGTTTCGTAAAGAAAACATTAATCATAAAGAAAACATTAAAATGAAATTACAATAAAAAAAATTAATCATAAAGAAAACATCTATTATATAAAATAAAATAAATGTATACAAATTGTAAAAGTAATTATAAAAATAAAAAACTAATCAAACAATGTTCCAAAATCTACTTGGTCATCTGCCACATGCGGCTCGGAGGTATGGGTGTCTGCAGGGGTCGTGGTGTCTTTGGGGATGCTCGGGGTGGACGGGCTCGGAGGTCGACGCACAAAATTCGGGATTGGAATGCCGGACCGCGCAAGGGACTGCAGAATCACCGACATCCGACCCTCAAGCTCGGCAACCGCGATGTCAAAACAGTCACTGATCGCTTTGCTGCGGCGAAAGACCGCGGTCGAGGTTCCCTCTCGGGCATTCCCCATCCCCTACAATACGTTCCCGGCCTCCTCCCGAGAGTCCGATCCAACGTCTGCGTCAAAATCTGAAATCCAGGCATCATGCGGAGGATCCATGCAGACTCGATCCGAGTCTCGGGAGGAAGTTGGGAGGCGGACTCTTGAAGAACCAACTGGCTCCTCTCCACCATCGTCGTCTGTTTAACATTACATAAAATATAAATTCAAAAATGCATATAAATTGAAAGTGTAACATAAGAATTAAAAATACATAATACTTACATGAAGGGACTCGGCCAACTCATTCCCAGGTCGAACATAAACGTCACCAAAGACGTCGATCTCTGGGAATTTCGAATTGAACAAGAGAAGAAAAATATTAGTATGAACAAAAGAAATTAATAATAATGACGTATTAAAAATTAAATATAAATTATATTATTCTTACCCGACGCCGTGCATCCATCCTATATGAGAAGGGCCTGGAGCCGGAATGGTGAAGAAGAGTCTTCTTCTTCCTATTGCCCTTATTCACTTGGGCTTTATTCTGTTATACAAAAAATAAAACATAATAATTGAACTATAAATAAATTAAATAATAATGAGATATAAAAAATAAAATAAACATTAAACAAATATTATTAAAAGAATACCACATAATCGGGCGCCTGAAAATGAGCGCAGAGCCACGCCCAACTATCCTCCCGCCCCTCAAGCTCCTTCGGGCAACCCTCCTGAAGAGCGACTTCCGGATCATCAAACGCCTGGAAATGGTGGTGCAAGTCGCTCTTCCACTGCTTGTACCTCTCACCGAAGAGTCTGTTGACGTACGCCAAAGTCTCCTCGTTGATGTCCTCTAAGTCGTAGTTCGTCTGCAATAAATTGATTACATACATTAAGTAATAGAAATATATAAAGTTTGAAAGAAAAATAATTAAAAGATAGGAAAAATACCGACAACTGGCCGCGAACTTGCATCTTGATCTCGTCAGGTATGACCTTCCAAGACTTCCATTGCATCGGGCAATGGGTCCAACGACGTGCCCAATGTCGTGGGCCAAGGAGCTATGCAAATCCGCCGTCGGTGCAGCCCGATGGCGCTCGTCATATCCGATGCTGATACGACTGTTGGTCACCCGGGTGACCTTCGCCGTCTTCAGGTGCCGACACGGCCCTCGGGTGTTCCTCTTGGCTGCAAAGGAATATGACAATATTGTTACATATACAATCAAATTGAACCATAAAATTCCCAATTAAAAAAATGTTTAAAAAAATGAAAGGGGAAGGGTATTACCTGTAGGTGCCCCGAGGCACCAGTACAATCAATGGATGTGGTGTCGGTGGTGGTAGCGGGCGGTGTCGCCGCCTAGCGCTAAGAGGCTGCACCACCGAAGAAGATGATGATGCAGCCGCCTGGATCCCCAGGACCAGCTATGCGTGGTCTGCTCCATTAGTCTTTGGGCGGTGGCGGTGATACTGGCCGAGCCGGGCTCGAACTTCGGTGTAGCCGTCACCGCCCTACGACGTCTAATCAAGTCGACATCGCACAATTTCATTAATCCAATGTAGCACATACAATGTCAGTAAAGAATTGAACTAACTAATTAAAATCATAGTTTGACCTAGGGTTTGCGATTTCGAGTATCCGGGACTCCGATCCACAATCCGTCGATTCCTAAACGATCCTATAAATACATGGTACAACATACGTGAGTTTCATCGATCCAACGGTCCGAACATATCAAACCCTAAAATCGCACAATAGGTTCGAACCGTTCGAGACTCAAACGATAACCAAATTCCAATCCGAGCACACCTACGCGCTCGTGACAGCGAAATGTTTGCCTTTGGGACAAAATGCCCTATGGCACAAGATACCCCACGCCACCACACGCGCCGGCAGCGTGGGTGCCCTAAGCGATAACAATCACCGGGAAATCCTAAAAATTAAGGGCCAAGGTTCCTACCCTAGGTTGAAAACATCAATTGGAGGCACTTTTGTTCTCGGACCTACCCCGAAAAACGGACGGAAGTGGCCGAATTTCTATTTCAAAACCGGCCGAAACCTAGGGTTTCAAATTGACTACCCTATGCACACAATGAATCAAATCCTACACAACCATCAGCTAGAGCATTAAAAATAGCCCAGAAAGCATACCTCAATTGCGGTTTGGTGCCCCGAGGAGAGAGAACAACGGCGGCGGAGATCGGCCTAAGCGGAGCAATTCACGGCGGCGGGATGGGCGGGCACGGCGGAGAAGCTCCTGGGTTCGACGGTGGCGGCGGCAGTGGTCCGATTTGGGGCGGATTAGGGGCTGAGGTCACGGCGGAGAGATTTGGGAGGTTTTAGGGTTAGGTTTCAGAAATTGGGGACGAAGGAGAAGATCGCGATTTTCAGAATACTTATTCGACTTTGCGCGACGAATAACGATATCCGTCGCGCAAACTTCATTAAAATAACCTTTGCGCGACGCAAAAATAAAAATTTCGTCGCGCAATATTATAAAAATTTGACCTTTGCGCGACAAAAAAACTTGATTTCGTCGCGCAAAGTTGTGAACAGATTTACCTTGCGCGACGACAAACCTACGTCGTCGCGCATAGTTGTCGACCGCCCAAAATTTTGGGATTTGATTTTGCCCGAGAAAAATCAATGCAATGAGATTGCGCGACGATTGGACATGTGTTAAATCGCATAGCGGCTTTTGATAAAAAAATTCACTAAGTGCGGAGGCGGAGAGGGAGGAAATTTTTCAATGAGATTGCGCGACGAATGGAAGTGTGTTAAATCGCGGCTTTTGATAAAAAATTTCACTAAGTGCTGGAGCGGAGAGGGAGGAAATTTTTCAATGAGATTGCGCGACGAATGGAAGTGTGTTCGTCGCATAAGCAAACTGGCTTTGATAAAAAATTTCACTAAGTCTTTGGAGCGGAGAGGGAGAAATTTTTCAATGAGATTGCGCGACGAATGGGCGTGTGTTCGTCCATAAGCTGGCTTTGATAAAAAAATTCACTAAGTCTTTGGAGCGGAGAGGGAGGGAAATTTTTCAATGAGATTCTTGCGGCGAATGGAAGTGTGTTAAATCGCATAAGCGGCTTTTGATAAAAAATTCCCACGTCTTTGGAGCGGAGGAGGGAAATTTTTCAGAGCGAATTATTAATGATTTTGCGCGACGAATGGATTTTGTTTATCGCATATGGTTTGCACGACGCGTAAGTGTCTCTTCGTCGCGCAAAACCGTACCCTAGTACCCTAAACCCTAAAACCTGTACCCTAAGCCCTAAACCCGAACTCCTGAACTAGTTTCAATGATCCAACCGGCAATCTTCTTTTTTCATAGTTCAAGATCGTATACGTCAAAAATCATAATGAATGAACATTCAGAGATTGAGTAACGGGACAAAACGTTTCGACGGTTGTAAACAAATTGTCCCGATTCAACGGTGATTTTAGCTCCGATCTTGAAAATTTTTTACAGCTGCGGTTCTTGACCCTATATGAATACAGAGATGTAATTCGATCTTCAATTTCAGATATTTACAGTACAAGACATCACATAATCGTATGTTTGACTGAAGGAATGTATAAAGAAATTATTCAGTTTTTATGAATATTGTGTTTTTATGCAATACGCATTCTAGGAAACTAGTTTCAGTAATCTAGCCGTCAAATATGTTTGTTTATACTTCGAGATCTTATACGTCAAAAATGAGAAAAAAAAAACATTCAGAGCTCAAGTAACGGGACAAAGCGTTTCGACGGTTATAAGCGAAAAGTCATGATTTAACGGTTATTTTGACTCTGATTTTGATGATTTTTTACAGCTATACTGTTTAACCCTATGTGAATACAGTGAACTACTTCGATCGTCAATTTCAACTATATACGTGTGTATAATTCAGAAATATATATATATATATGTATATGTTTACGCGACGGGGCCTATTTTTCGTCGCGCTAAAGATACTTGCGCGACGATATTATTTGTCGCGCAAATTATAGAGTATGCGCGACGTGTACGTTATCCGTCGCGCAAAAATTGCGCGACAATTATGCCTTCGTCGCGCAAGATTATTTGCATTCACATATTATTAATCTGAAGTATTATACATTACATATAATTACTTGTATGAAAGTATGATTTGTTATATTTTCTTTCGATTTCAGAATGGAAGGATTGTTGATAATCTTATGTTCTTTGTATTCATTTTTTCGGTTATATGGTTTTCATTTTTTAAAAGTTTTTTGTGAAAATAAATTTAAACTTTATGATACAAATTAGTTGGCTATATTTATTTACCAATGGTTTATAACTACAATTATTTTAATAATGTTTCACTTGGTATCATATATAATGTTTGGATATAACAAGTACATATATGAAAACATTTGCATTACACAAAATATGTCCACTAACATAATAAAATTACAATAAATATTAATCATTCATCATCTGAACTATAATAACTTTCGTTATCGTTGCTATCATCACTTTCGGTCTCCCAATCCTCTTCCTCCTCCTCCTCCTCCGCCTCCTCTATAACTACATCATCGTCCTTTCTCGGGCCAACTGCAACATCATATCGCGGAAGATCACCGAGGTCAATTGTAATTGACTGAATCGGTATTTCGATTGAAACACTCCTTGTATTTGAAATGGCTCTTGTATAACATTAGTATCTCGAAGTGTTTCCGCATCATTTTCCATTGAAGATTCTAAACGTTGGTCAGCTACATTGTTGACGTTGTTGTCAGTTGGGTCTAGTTCTGTATAGCATACACGTTCCTGTGATCCATCTTTTGAACAACGTTCCAACCGCTTCCGGCTTTAGGGTCATCTAGATACACAATTTGTGTTGCCATGTTTGCCAAAATATAAGGGTCGTCATCATACCAAGTTCTGTTCATGTTCACAGATAGTAAGCCATGATCGATTTTAACACTTCCCGGCCTATTTGGGTTGGTGTCAAACCATCGACACTTAAACATGATCACTTGGTATCGATCTTTGTAAAGCAATTGCACGACAGTTGTGAGTTTGCCATAGAAATCAATGTCCGTACTTTCGCCTCCACCTAGGACATGGACACCGCTGTTTTGCGTACACAACTTGTCATCTCGTGCTTCGGCCAAAAATTTGACACCGTTGACATTACAACCCGAGAACAATTCAGCGCGAATCGGGCCAAACGCCAAGTTATATAACTCATCACTGTAAGTTGGGGAATTCGATGATTTCAACTTATTCACCTAATATTATACAAAACCATTCATATGTTAGTCTGACAAAATCTATTAACAAAATTTATATTTCTCAAATAACAAACACTGATAACTTACAGAATCCAAAAACCATTGTGGAAACAATTCACGGTGTTTTGGGCAACCAAATGTGATGGATGTTCTCGCTTCATCATCTCTTCATGCTCATATAAGTATCCCATGATCTCATCACAATTGTTCAGTACGAACCAATGCGCTACCTCCATGTCATTTCTAGAAAACGACTCTCCGCGTCCAGGATCTCCGAAGGGTCGTGCGCTTTGGGCAAAAGCAGAAAGTTTTCATTTCTCATACCTCCATCATGATTGCGCTGAGGACGATTGAAAACCGTCTCCACATCTTTTAAATACATTCCGCAGAAAGTAAGCGACTCATATTGAACCCAAGCCTCTACGATTGATCCTTCCATACTGTTGCGTACACTTTTTTTCAGCTCTCCGAGAAGCCTGCCAAAATAAAACGATATGATTGAAATTAGCAAGCATGTGATAATGATGCATACACAAATGATAATGATTATATACCTTTCTATTGGATAAATCCAGCGATAGTTGACAGGACCAGCAAGTAATGCCTCTTCTGGCAAGTGAACCATCACGTGCATCATACTTGTGAAGAAAGCTGGAGGAAATATCATCTCAAACTTGCATAGGACTTGGACAATGTCATGGCGCAACTGAAACATGTCCGTTTTTCTGCAAAGTTTTCGCCGTCAGTTGGGAAAAAATCTGGACAACAAAATGATTGGCTTCACTACATCTTCCGGCAATAGGTGTCGAATACCAACAGGAAGTAGGCGTTGCATAAACACATGGCAGTCATGGCTTTTAAGTCCAGTAAATTTACCCCCGTCAACATTCACACAACGTGCGATATTAGAAGCATACCAATCGGGAAACTTTACTGACGATACAAACTTTAGAAACTCTTTCTTGTCATTCGGTTTCATAGAAAAGAATGCAAGATCCCTTCTAGCTTTATCATTGTCCCTATTCATCCATAAACCCCTTCGTATGCCCATTCTTTCCAAATCAAGACGAGCTTTGATCGTGTCCTTTGTCTTCCCTCGATATCTAGAATCGTGCCCACCAATGTGTCGAATACATTTGTCTCAACATGCATCACATCTAGATTGTGCCTCAATTTTAGTTTCGACCAATATGGGAGCTCAAAAACATAGGTTTGTGCGTCCAGTTCATATGTGTAGAAGGTCCGATACGACTAACTTTTTTCCCGAAGAGCAAAATCAACGTTAAGCTGGTCCAATATCTCATCACCGGACCATTATCTGGTCTAAGGCGACGCCTTCAGTGTTCCGTCGAACTCTTTATCTTTTTCCCTCCACTCATGGTCCCATGGCAACCATCTCCGATGACCAAGGTAACAAACTTTTCCAGCATGCCAACTAGAAGTTACATCTTCCTTGCATACAGGACATGCCATATAACCTTTTGTGCTCCACCCAGAAACCATTGCATATCTGAAATCATTCACGATCCACATAATCGCTGCCCGCAAAGTGAACATCTTCCCGTTGATTTATCGTACGTGCGAACACCGTTTGTCCACAAATCCTTCACTCATCAACCAGCGGCCTTAAGTAAACATCGATTGACCTCCCAGGATCCTCGTTATCAAAACAGTCATCATCATGTATTCTTTTTTCATGCATTTCCAAGGCGGCAAATTATATGGGAATACGAAAATCGGCCAAGTGCTGTGTGTTGGTTTAGAACCCACCCCATACGGATTGAATCCGTCGTGGCAAGTCCCAATCTAACATTTCGGGGATCAGCAGCAAACTCGGGAACGTTCGATCGAACTCTTTCCATGCCTCCCCATCTGCAGGATGCCGCATCACATCATCGTCTACCCGTTTTCCTGATGCCATCTCATGTCTGTGGCGTATGCATCGACATATACAATCGCTGCAACCTAGGTTTCAGGGGCAAATAACGCATGACTTTTTGTGGGATCTTAGTCGTCCTATTCTGAGATGTCATCTTGAACCTCGACTCATTGCATATAGGACATGTATCCAACGATTCATGCTCTTTGTAGAATAACATGCAATTGTTTTTGCAAGCATGGATTTTTTCATAACCCAATCCAAGACCATTCAACACCTTCTGCGCCTGTTTATGATCTTTCGGCAAACAATTGTCCGTCGGAAGCATTCTCTTGAAAACCCCCAAAAAGTAATCGAAACACAGGTTCGACATACGATACTTTATTTTTCCGTGCATTAGCTCCACAATGGCCGTGAGAACGGAAAAGCTCTCGCACCGGGTATAACTCTTGGTTGGCATTTTTTAACAATTTCTCATATTGTTCAAACTCCGCACTGTCTATTGGTGTAGGCACATCATCTTGCTCTTCTTGATTCATGTTGGTCGATGCAAATGGAAAAACATCCTGTATAATATCCATGACTTCATCATTACCATCCACAATAGGTTGAACATTGTCTACTCTTGTGGCATTTGAAGACGAAGCATGCTCTAATTGTTCCCCGTGAAGGTTCCAAATGCTATATGTCTCAATCATTCCATTCCTTACTAAATGAAATCCAACATTTTCAATTGTCTCCCATAACGTGTTGTTGCACCTCCTACAAGGACAACGGATTCTAGTTGCACCCGGGTTGTGTCTACGTGCAAACTCAATAAAATCCTCGATTCCATCCAAGTATTCGTCTGCGCATCTGTTCGGGTTTTGTATCCACCTTCATCCATAATTCCTGAAACCAGAATCACAACACAACAATCACAACAACTTCATACGAAGTTATAATGTCACCTTATGCCTCCGGTAAGGGTCCTATCCCATTCGAATGCATACTCGCCACGTAACCTACGACTACATGAGATTAGATTTCGACGTGGATGAATTTCGCGACATCTCGCTCATGTTCTTGAGGTGGCCATAGGTATAAATACCTATGTACCACCCGAAGAACGTCCGAGATGACAACGAAAATATCCACAATCGAAACCTAATCCTGTAGCCATAGATTACGTGACAACACTATGCATTACCAAACTGTCCAAATAATGGGACAATTCAAGAATTAATTGGACCGCAGTCATGCATTACGCATCCATGCACGAAATCCAACTAATCTCGAACGGAAAACTAAGTGTTACTAAACATAAAAATAAAAGCACGAAGTTAATTTCAATTAACTTCGTACATCACAACAGATTGTACTACGTTACGCACAACATAATATAAATATAACTTCACAAGAACATTTTAAACATATATAAAACAAATAAAATACCTTCTCAATCGTTCTCCACCAATCGCTAATTCGAATATCCCTAACGAAAACAAATTAAAAAACCTTAGTACGAACTTAAATTAATACTTTTAAACTAATTCGAAAAATACTTACCCAATCAATGTATTGAAATCCCAGCAGCAGAGAGGTTGAGAGAGAGGCAGAGAATGCTTTGTTTTTGCATTCTGCCTCTGCAATGGCAGAATTCTAATATGAAGAAGAAGGACTTTGCGCGACGAACATACTTATTCGTCGCGCAAACTCCCATCAAATTATTCGTCGCGCAAACACATTTTTCGTGGCGCAAACACTGCCGACATCTAACTTTTTGCGCAACGCTGGTACTTTCCGTCGCGCAAACTTTCGTCGCGCAACATTGTCGCGCAAAAACAAAATTCCGTCGCGCAAAACAAGATATTCGTCGCGTAGAACGTTGAACTTTACGCGACAAAAATAATTACGTCGCGCAAAAAAATATCCCACCTAGGTCATTTTTGGCGCCAAAAAATAAAATATCTCTTGTTCTCTTACGTGACGAAACGTCTTTCCGTCCACGCTAAATCGGGATCGTCCTATTTGCGCGACGGAGTATGTGTTCGTCGCGCATTGTTCCTTCAATACGATATTTCTCGTCGCGCAAATGTTTCGCGCTAAAAAATTCCCCGCTTTTTAACTCTGTTTTCTTGCGACGAAAATTTCTTTTGTCGCGCATATACATTTTGCGTGACGAAAAAGTTTGGTGGCGCAAATTTTTAGTGGCTTGAGCGGCGAATATATGGTTTCGTCGCGCAAACAATACTTGCGCGACGAGTTGTTCTTAAATCGTCGCGCAATATTTCGTCGCGCAAATAGTGAAACGTAGTAGTGTTTGAATGCAGTTTTGAAAGGCCAAACGACTCCAGAATGCCAAAATCCATCGTACATCACAGCAAACCTGTGAGTTTGACTCGTGGCATCGTTCCCTTTCCGAAATGGTATTTTGCTCCCTAATCGGAGCTCGGACGACAATTCTGCAAATTCCCACCACGTCCCTTTTCTTGCTCAACCGCGATAAAATCTATCATATGTTCTACATCAGTCCTCTCCACCTCCGAAGAACTCGACCCCGAGTTATGATCTGGATAAAGAACCTCATCTTCACGGAACTCATATAAATCCGCAACATTAAAAATATTGGAAATTCCCATGGAATCCGGTAACTCAATAACATAGGCATTATCATTGATTCGTTTGAGCACTTTGTAAAGACCATATTTCTTCGGTTTAAGCTTGCTGTAAGTGCCAACTGGAAACCTCTCCTTCCTCAGAAATATCATCACAGAATCGCCTTCTTGAAACACTTTAACACGTCGATGCCTATCCGCAGCAGCTTTGTACTTAGCATTTGTTTGCTCAAGTTTCTGCTTGACCTCATCTCGAACGGCATTTGTTTGCTCAAGTTTTCGCTGCCATACTTGGTTTGCTGGCCTCTAGGCGTTTCACCAAATCTACAACATGGTTAGGTATAGCAAGATATAATGGAAAATGGAGACTTCCCAGTAGCGCTATGGACTGCACTGTTGTATGCAAACTCCACTTGCGGTAATGCATAATCCCATTGTTTCGGCTTCTCTCCACAGACGCTTCGCACCATATTGCCTAATGTCCGGTTTGTAACCTCAGTCTGCCATCGCTTTGGGGATGGGCAGGTGCTGCTACGATTCAAAGTAGTCCCAAACAGTCTCCACAAAGTGATCCAAAAATGACTCAAGAACTTGGTGTCACGATCAGATGTAATGGATGAAGGAACCCCATGCAAGCGAACAACCTCCCTAAAAACAGTTTGGCTATATTTGATGCATCGGCAGTCTTTTTGCAAGCTATGAAATGCGCCATTTTTGAGAACCGATCAACCACCACAAATACAGAGTCCTCCTCTTTGTGTTGGGGCAATCCGAGGACAAAATCCATAGCAAGATCCTGCCAAATATCGTTAGGAACTGGTAATGGCATATATAATCCAGTGTTTTGTACCTGCCCCTTCGAAGTTTGACAAATGTAGCACTTGCGCACAATAGTTCCAACATCACGTTTGAGCTGTGGCCAGTAAAATCTCTCCTCCAACAATGCAATTGTTTTGTCACGGCCTAGGTGGCCACTCAACCCTCCACCATGCAAGTCCCGAATGAGCTTCTCCCTCAAAGAAGAAACTGGAATACACAACTGGTTGCCTTTGAACACATAACCTTCATTGAGAAAGTAATCTGCCATTGGCTCTTGATTAGTGCACTTAATCCAAATTTCCCGAAATCATCGTCACCTGCATATAATTCCTTCGACATTCAAATCCACAACTTCTTGAGTCAGCATGACTAATAATGAAGCTCTCCTACTCAGCATCTGCCACACGATTGGTCTTGCGGAAGTATGCTTGATAACGAACGAAAATTTCTGCAAAAAAGTCATCCATCTAGCATGCATTTTATCAATATTTTTCTGGCTGTTAATATACTTCAACGCTTGATGATCTGTAAACAATACAAATTCCTTCTGGATAAGATAGTGCTCCCATTGCTTCAAAGCTCGAACAACCGCATAGAACTCTTGGTCATAAGTACTCCACTTTTGACGTGCATCGCTCAACTTTTCAGAAAAGAACGCAATTGGCCGCTTGTCTTGTGAGAGCACAGCTCCGACTCCCACACCGCTGGCATCACATTCAACTTCGAAAACTTTCTCAAAGTTTGGAAGAGCTAGAACCGGTGCGGTGCAAAGCTTTTCTTTTATTTCTGCAACGCTTCTCTCTTGCTCCTCTCCCCTGAACTGCCCTTCTTCAAACATTCATGTGATAGGTGCAGCAACGGTGCTAAAATGCTTCACAAATCTTCGTAAAAGGTGGCCAAGCCATGGAAGCTTCAACTTGAGCTGTCTTTGAGGTGGCCAGTCAAGGATTGCCTTGATCTTCTCGTCATCTACCTGGATACCATTCTCACCAACAACAAAACCCAAGAACAGTAGCTTATTTGTGCAGAAAGTACATTTTTTAAGGTTCACATACAGCTTATTTTCTCTCAACACATCTAAAACTTGTCTCAAATGCACAAGATGTTCTTCTTTGTGGTACTGTAAATTAAAATGTCATCGAAATAAACAACGACAAAAGAACCAATAAATGGTCGAAGAACCTGATTCATGAGTCGCATGAAAGTGCTAGGTGCATTTGACAATCCGAATGGCATCACCAACCATTCAAATAATCCGTCCTTGCTCTTGAACGCTGTTTTCCATTCATCTCCAGGTCATATGCGAATCTAGTGGTATCCGCTTCGCAAATCTATCTTGGAAAACACCCTTGAGCTGCCAAGAACGTCCAGCATATCTTCTAACCGTGGAATGGGAAACCTGTATTGATCGTTATCTTGTTGATTGCCCGGCTATCAACACACATTCGCCAAGTTTTATCTTTCTTTGGAACCAGCAAAACAGAACTGCGCAGGACTCAAACTCTCCCGGATAAATCCTTTCCGCAGTAATTCTTCAATCTGTTCTCTCAGGATGTCATTCTCCTTGGGGCTCATCCGATAATGGGGCAGATTCGGAAGGCTAGCTCCAGGCACCAAGTCAATTCGGTGCTGTATGTCCCGCATAGGAGGCAGCTCGTTTGGCAGATTTTCATAAAGTAGTTCCTGAAATTGATTCAAAATCTGCTGCACATCTTGTGGAATGTCACCTTCTCCTCCGCCAATTTTCAACAACCCCTTCAACACCAAGGGACAAAAACACTCCGCTTCTTTGACAGCCTCGTTCAACTCCCTCGCTGCGAATTAGGGTTAGGAAACTAGAACTCCTCGTCTTGGGCTCAAAAGATTGCTTTGCGGGCTGTGTGATTGCCATTGCAATTTTTCGGTTGTTCCAAGAGAACAGAATTACATTATCTCGTCCCTTGAAAGTTGCATCCACATCAAATTGCCAAGGTCGCCCTAACAAAATATGGCATGCATCCATGTCAATAACATCACATAATATTTCATCTCTGTAATGCTTACCAATTGACAGTGGCACTCGGCAAGTCTCAGCTACACGAACCGAAGGGCCTTTTTTAACCCAACCTAGTGAGTAAGGGCTGACATGAGGCTCCGTAGATAGCTGCAAATACTCCACCAATTTCTTTGACACGAAATTCTCGCAACTTCCATTGTCGATGATCACATCACACACCTTGTTTTTGATTGAGCAAAGGGAACGAAAAATACTATGACGCTGCCCTTCCTCCTTTGGTGCCAAAAGAAATCTCTGCAAAACCAAGGTAATCTTCTCCATTCCTTCCTCAACTGCAAATTCAGCCCCTGCATAATCATCTTTCCCGACTTCATCGCTTTTCCTCATCTTCATCGGCTTCTTCGATAAAGTTGGCTGCTTCCGCTCTGGACAAACATTAGAACGATGCCCTGGTTTTTGGCAACGGTAACATATGTCCGTCATGGGCTTAGCATACGGATTCGGGACTGGTTTCGGGGCTGCCCTCTGTTGTAATTCCGCTACCTTCGCTGAAATTTTTGTTTCGCCAATCTTTGGTTTTTCGATCCTCCAAGATTCTGCTGCTGTGCTTTTCCCTTATCTCCGAGCCACTAGAAGCACCAGCAGATATTCAGAGGCTTCCGTCGTGTTCTCGCGAAGTTGGGTTGGCGTTTCTCCTTCTCCAACAATTCAGCCTTCAATGCCATGTTAATCGCCTCCTGCAAAGTCCATATATTCTGCATACCAATTTTTTCCTGGATGGAAATCTTCAGCCCATTGTTGTACCTCGCGACCTTTTGGTTGTCGTCTCGGTGAAATGGTTTCGCTCGCCAAACGCATGAATTCTTCGGTATATTCAGAATCGAACGGGTGCCTTGCGCCTGCCTAGGTACATACGGTAGAGAATCTGCTCATAATCTGTGGGCAAGAATAGTTCCATCATAAGCGACTTCATCTTTCGCCATGTTCGAACCCGCTGCTTTCCTTGCCTCTGCCGTAAATTTTGCAATTGATCCCACCAAACAGCCGCTGTAGCTTTAAGACGGAAAGCTACCATCTTCACCATCTTATGCTCAGGAACCTCCATAATATCGAAAAACCTCTCCACTTCTACAAGCCAATCCAAGAAGTCTTCAATCTTCAGATTTCCCCAAAAGTTAGGAATTTCTGCTTTAATCCGATAGTCGCCAAAATTCTCATAATTACGATTACAATTACGAGGATTATTAGCCGGTGGTGGTGGTTCTTCAAGTTCTTCTTCTGACTCTGACTCACTATCCGGAATAAGTTGCCTCCTATTATCTCTTCTCTCGCCATCTCTACCTTCTCTTCGATTATCATCCCTGCCTTCTCTTCTTTCGTCATCCCTGCCTCCTCGCCTATGGTTGCCACCAAGAGCTTGCAACAACAATTCTCGCATCTCCCCAAATTGGGTGGTTAGGTTGTCGATCCGTTGGTTTTGAGCGTCCAGATCCGCTCGAGTAATTGGGGCTGGGACATCAGCTTCACGATCACCCATGATAAGACAAGAATACCAAGACGGGAGAGACCCGCTCTGATACCACTTGACGCAGCACAAGCAAATAAGGTTTCAAACGAAAACCTTGAGTAACAAGGAAACTGGAATCCACCAGAAATTAAGAGAAACTCTCTTTGATTAATTTGATTAAAATCTGAACTGCCAAAAAACGTTAGACGAACCCGTCTAAATACACAACTCTCAACCCTTCTAACTGCTAGGGGAGTTAGTACAATTAAAACTGAAAAACATAATTAATTCGGAGACTTAACTACGTAACTCCGAAACTGAAAAAAACAGAATTTATTTTGGGAATTAACTATGTAACTCCGAAACGGAAAAACTGAATTTATTTGGAATTAACTTCGAACTTTGAATGCAGTTTTGAAAGGCCAAACGACTCCAGAATGCCAAAATCCATCGTACATCACAGCAAAGCTGTGAGTTTGACTCGTGGCATCGTTCCCTTTCCGAAATGGTATTTTGCTCTCTAATCGGAGCTCGAACGACAATTCTGCAAATTCCCACCACGTCCCTTTTCTTGCTCAACCGCGATAAAATCTGCCATCTGTTCTACATCACTTCCAGACTAATAGTCTCAAGTTTTATGCCCCACACCTTGATAATGTGCGTTGTACTCAAACATTTCAGTCATTTTCCGCGTATGAGTTCCCACCACAATGACCAGCCTACACGATCACTCTATTACCACAATGACCAATAAACCACCACTTTTCTTCCCTCTACCTTATTTATTGAAATCTGTTAAGAGCCGTAGAGTCACAAAGAGATCATCACCATTCGAGTCTGTTCCACTTGCGGACCATTGAATTGTCGTTGTTGTCGTGTTGTCATCCTCCACTCTCCAACAGTCCAAACCAGAGTATTATTACTTATGCCGTGTGGGTCCCAAGAACCCACCTACACAATTTGAATTAATTAATGGTATTGACCAACGGTACTTGTTATAAACATAATATTATAAAAGTAAATCTTAACTCAACTTCTCAACAGACAAATCCATAGCTGCGGAACTTGCCTCAAATTTCAACTCAAGTCCAAATCCTTTGCAAAGAATCGAAACATGGCTTTGGTTGGAGAGGCTTTTCTCTCTGCTTCCGTGCAGGTGCTCTGCGAGAAGATTGGTTCTCGTGAGTTCAGGGACTTGTTCCGGGGAAAGAAACTGGACGAGTCGCTTGTAAAGAAACTGAAGATAACGCTGTTGAGCCTCAATTATGTGCTTAATGACGCGGAGGAGAAGCAGTTCACTAACGCTTACGTCAAAGAGTGGCTTGATGAGCTTCAAGATGCTGTCTTTGATGCGGATAACCTTCTGGATGAGATCAATGCTGAAGTTCTGCGATGCAAGGTGGAAGCTGAATATCGAACCGTCAAAACTCAGGTGTGGAACTTCTTCTCTACTTCTCTTAATCCTTTTTATCAAGGCATGAATGGTAGGATTCAAGAGTTGTTTGATAGATTAGAACACCTCGCAAAACAAAAGGATGTGCTTGGCCTGAGAGAAGGTGTTGTTGGGGGGAAGGTTTCTCAAAGAACTCCAACAACTTCCTTGGTGGATGAATCTTGTGTGTACGGTAGGGATGGAGATAAAGAAAAGCTGATGAACCTCTTGTTATCTGATGAAGCAAGCAACAAGGATGTATCTGTCATCACCATAGTGGGAATGGGTGGGGTTGGCAAGACAACCCTCGCTCAGCTCCTTTATAATGATGACAAAGTGAAAGAGCATTTTAATCTTAGAACTTGGGCTTATGTTTCGGAAGATTTCGATGTTACTAGGGTAACTAAAACTCTACTTGAGTCAGTCAGTTCAAAAGCTTACGATAATAAAGACCTGAGTTTTCTTCAAGTTGAGCTAGGACAACAAATAAAGGGCAAGAAATTTTTATTTGTGTTGGATGACCTTTGGAATGAGAACTATGGTGATTTGAGTGTCTTGCAACGTCCTTTTGCATTCGGGGCAAGTGGAAGTTGGGTCATTGTGACAACACGTAATGAAAGTGTGGCAGCTTGCATACGTACCATTCCGATTCACTTTTTGGAACAGCTGTCCGATGAGGATTGTTGGTTGTTACTTTCAAAACATGCCTTTGAAAATGGAAACTCGAGTGCGCGTCTGGACCTAGAAGAAGTTGGTAAGAAAATTGCTTCTAAGTGCAATGGTTTACCTTTAGCTGCAGAAACCCTTGGAGGCCTCTTGCGTTTCAACACAAATTATGAGGAATGGAATAGCATACTAAATAGCAATATTTGGGAGCTGCCTCCTGAAAAATGTAATACAATTCCAGCTCTAAGATTGAGTTACCATTATCTCCCAACTCATTTAAAACGATGTTTTGCTTATTGCTCAATTTTTCCAAAAGGTTATGAATTTCAAAAGGAAGATATTGTTCTACTGTGGGTGGCAGAAAGTTTAATTCCACGAGCTGAGAGTGAGAAAAGAATGGAAGAGCTCACTAAGAAATACTTTGATGACTTATTATCACGATCATTTTTTCAAAGATCAAGATATGAGAAATCAGAGTTCACAATGCATGATCTCATCAATGACTTAGCCATGTCTGTGGCTAGGGAATCCTGTTTGAGATGGGAAGGGGGTGAATCACATGAAGTTTTGAAAAGAGTTCGGCATTTGTCGTATGCTAGAGGGGAATTTGATTGTGCTGCGAAATTTGAACCATTATATGAGGTTAAGAATTTGCGAACCTTCGTACCTCTAAGTTCACACCTATATTCGCATAATGTAATTAATAAAAGGGTTTTACATGAGTTAGTGCCAAATTTAACATGTTTACGGGTGCTAAAATTGTCAGAATATGATAATATTGTTGAGTTACCCAATTCTATTGGTAACCTCATTCATCTGCGCTACTTGGATCTCTCTTATACTGCAATCAAAAGGTTGCCTGCCACAAGTTGCACTCTCTATAGTTTACAAACATTACTATTGGTAGGTTGTTGGTCTCTTTTTGAATTGCCTATAGATATGAGAAAATTGATTAACTTGAGGCATCTTGATTGTAGTGGAACTCAAATCAAAGAGATGCCGGTGCAAATGGGTAGACTAAAAAGTTTGAGAACATTGACTACTTTTGTTGTGGGGAAATTTACTGGGTCGACTATTGGCGAATTGGGGGAGTTGTCCCATCTTGGAGGAAAACTTTCAATTTTGAAGCTTAATAATGTGGTTGATGGTAGGGATGCCTTGCAAGCTAATTTGAAGAACAAAAAAGATCTCAAGGAGTTGGAGTTGGCATGGGGCTCCAAAGATGCCGATCATTCCGTGAAAGTGAGAGATGTACTTGAGAACCTCCAACCTTGCATGAATTTGGAGAAATTGACCGTCAAACTTTATGGCGGGACCAGCTTCCCAAACTGGTTGGGAGACTCTGCCTTCAATAAAATAAAAATTATGCGCCTCGAAAATTGTCATTATTGTTTTTCGTTGCCGCCGCTTGGACAGCTATCCGCTCTTAAGGAGCTCTTCATATGTGAGATGAAATTTCTTAGAACGTTAGGTCCTGAGTTGTATGGTCAGCCATTGCAGCCATTTCAATCGCTGGAGAGGTTGGAGTTTGAGGAGATGGCAGAGTGGGAAGAATGGGTATCAAGTGGAAGTGTTGGTCCAGACTTTCCTCGTCTCCAGAAGTTAATTCTAGAAAAGTGTCCGAAACTGAGAGGAAGCTTGCCTTGTGATCTACCTTGCTTGAAAAAGCTTCGCGTGAAAGGGTGTGGGGTTTTACAAGATCAAAGGGCCAGTGTTACTACTAGTACTAGTACTAGTCTCAACTACAATTGTCTTGAAGAATTGGAAATAGAAGATGGATGCCAAACAGGTCTGTTATCATTACTAGAGACAAAGCTCCTGTCCTACCTTCACATTCAACATTTTAATGACATACAGTGCTTGCCCAACATCAATCGTCTTGAAAGTTTGAGTCTCTCGAATTGTCCAACCCTATCGTCGTTCCCTGAAGATGGCCTACCCACTTCGTTGACTTCACTTGACATATACAGCTGTAGGAGATTAGAATTCCTACCTCATGAGATGTTGGCCAACCAATTAACATTGCTCAACTTTTTGCGGATAGAGAATAGCTGTGATTCAATGAGGTCCTTCCCCTTGGGCATTTTTCCCAAATTGACGACACTTATTTTTAGGAATTGTGAGAATCTGGAATCACTTTGCTTGATTGAAGACGAAGGAGCGGTTGAGAATCTCAGTCATCTCAATGAGTTAAATATCAAAGGCTGTCCAAATTTGGTGTGTTTTCCCCAGGGTGGATTGCCCACTCCCAACCTGATGTCACTTGAAGTTGAGATATGCGAGAAGTTGAAGTCATTACCTGAACGCATTCACACCTTCACAGCCCTTGAAAGATTGTGGATAAGGAATCTTCAAAATCTGGAGTCAATTGCAGAAGATGGGGGTTTGCCTCCCAACCTCCAACATTTTAGGATTGAGAATTGTGAGAGACTGAGGGCTTCATCTTCATCAGTGGGAGACTACTGTAATTGGGGTTTGCAAGCACTTGTCTCCCTTAAATACCTTAATATTAGTGGCAGGGGAAGTGATGAAATCTTGGAGACGTTGCTCAAGCAACAGCTGCTCCCTACCACTCTTCACACTCTCAGGATCTCTTCATTATCAACTCTGAAATCTTTGGATGGAAAGGGACTTGCACACCTTACTTTTCTTCGAAGTCTATCTATTACTGCGTGTAAAAGTTTGGAATTCCTACCAGGAGAGGCCCTTCAACACCTCACTTCTCTTCAAGAGCTATATATTTCCAGTTGTCCGATTCTCCAGTTCCTGCCAGAAGGTCTACCGCCATCTCTTTCTTTTCTGTACATCTCCAATTGTTCTGGCCTGGAGAAAAGGTATCAGAATAAAATGGGACAAGATCATTGGGACAACATATCTCACATTCCTTGCATCCGGATAAATGATGAAGTCATCATATGTTGATATGACCTCTCTCTCTCTCTCTCTCTCACATAGAAACAAACAAACTCAGGTTAGGTATGTACTTCAAATAACCGCTTTAACTGCTTTTCTTCTAATACAACACAAAAACTGAAATTCACTATCCAAATAAACCGAAATACACATTTTAAATAATTTTTATGTCAATTGCCCCAAATTTGCCATCAATTTTGCATCCAATTAACCTTTGCAGTTGCATCGAATGCTTCTTCCCAGATCATGCTCGCTCTCTGTTGTTCAGCACATTTTTATTTATTTAATTCATATTCATTTTGACTTATAACCATAGGCACACTCTGTTTAAATTTCGTTTATGTATTGTTAGGATGTTTAATCTCCGTACGTGTCAAATCGAAAGTCGCAATTAGATATTTTTGTGGAAGATCTGGAGGTGTACTTTCTAACACTTTTAAAAAAAAAATCTCAGAGAATCAATTTCGGAATAGTTCATGTATTTCATGGTGCAAATTTTATTTTTATTTTTCCGACAATCGAATATTTGAAGAGCTTTTGACGTTTGTAAGGCTGTTCTTCTATTTGTTGTACTTTCTAAGTATAAAAATCAGTACATACATACCAAATGGTTTTGTTCAACTGAAAAGATTGACATGGTAAATTTATTCAAGTAGAATAAAAACCTACATATGCCATCTTCTTTCATACAATTTTCTAAAAGTGTTCATTCATCCCATTCTTCTTCAAAAATTAATGGAGGAAGTTATACCAGTCGCATGGTTCAAAGGAGGCAACTTTCCTTTTCCCCATCTCCCTGGTCCAGCTGCTGCTCATTATCTAGTACTAGTAGCTTGTTCTATATGATTGTGTAGATATGCATATAATATCTTATCTGCAAATGATTTTTTTTTTCCATCCCACAAATCATTCCTTCAGCTACAAAGTTCTATTTGATGAGACTTGAAATGTTGGATGTGTACTTGCAGACTTGAGAAACTTTCCCATGTTTGGAGGTCAAAGCAACTTGTGTAGGCAACCATTGTATATGGATTTTTGTTTTTCTACAAACAAATTGCAGCAAATAAGGGGAAGGAAATGTTCTCAAGGTGGAGCTCTAGCAAGAGACCACCATTTGGACAATGCGGTAAACAGATCTCAATCTAACATAACAAGCATCACTGCCCATTCATGATTAGGTAATCTTTCATCATAAAAGTCCTTTCCCGACGTAATAACTTGAAAACGTCATTTATGAGTTTCCTCCCCTTCTGATGTTAGCCAACACACTCCAGCCTTCCTTGAGTAATACATACCACAAATTTGAGATACTGGGCAATAAACAAACAATTGGTCTGCACTCTCCCTAATTTATTTTGCTTCCCCATTGTTGTAATAGATAACATCCATGCCTTATCATCTGATTTACTCATTTGCCAGAGTGGGAGGAATGAAGACCAGAAGGCCGGTGTCCAGATTTTCCTCATCTCAAGGACCTGACTTTAGACAAGAGTCTGAAGCTAAGAGGAAGCTTGCCTTCTCATCTTACTTGCTTGAAAGACTGAGCTTGTCGTCCAGGTGTGGAGTTCTACATGATGAAAGGGCCAGTACTACTCGTAACATGGAATAATGTCTTGAAGAATTAGAAATATATGATGGATGACGAGGTCTGTTCTTGTTACTAGAGGCAAAGTTCCTGTTTGTGCTCCTATTTGATACGATGCCATTTCCAATTCAAAAAAATTTCAGGTATGTTAAGAAAGTATTACACAACTAGACGTTTACGCCTTCTCATCTGATTTACTCATTTGCCATAGTGGGGAGGAATGATGACCAGAAGGCCCGTGTCCAGGCTTTCCTCATCTCAAGGAGATGACTTTAGACAAGTGTCTGAAGCTAAGAGGAAGAACGACCCTATCATCTTCCAACAAACTCAAGAACACTGCATGCTATGATTTGTTGAAGTTGAAGATTTCGAGAGAATGAAAGCTGTAGCAGAAAACATAGGGCTGAGATCTCTCCAAGGTACTGCCCCACTCTCCCACAATCTCTGTTCCTTGTACTATGAAGCTTACAGGATTACTCATTTAATGACATCATCACATGATCTTGTAGGTGATTGTGGAGAGGTTTGCCAATTGACCTTAGTGAAATAGAAAAAGAAAAAGTTTGGTTTTTGATATTTGAATGTAGGCACCTTTATATTCTTAGCACTAGACCGTTCCTCCGAACCATCCCCACAAACAACCCCCAAAAAATGAAAAGACCAATCTCGTAGTTACCATAATATGCCATTCATCAGAAATTTGAGAATTCACAGGGTCCCTTGAACTCACTTCTCTTCAACAGATACATATTTATGGCTGTCTGAGTCTCCAATTCCTGCCACAAGACTTTCTTTTCTGAGCATCTCCAGTTGTTCTGCCCTGGAGTAAAGGTATGAGAATAATAGGGGAGAAGATTGGGCTAAGATATCTCACATTCCTTGCATCTTCATAGGCCAAGAAGTGATCATATGAGGATATGAGCTCGTTATCGAACAAAGTTTTTGCTTTTCGACATTTCACTCTCAAGTCAAAGTCAGGCGCATGCCATCAAGTAGGTCCCTTGTCATTATTCCATGTTTATCTTGTCTAATAATTGGATTATCATTTGTTAGATTTATTTCTATGAAGCTGCAATAATTAGATTTAATTAAAGCCAGTAGAATTAATTTCTCCTTTGGATTTAGGAGCATCTTGTTGAGCTGAGGTATGCACGGGAAGTGAAAGCACTCAAGTAAACATCCATATTAAAAAGCTATTAGAGAAAGCAGGCTTTTCAAAATTTGATCTGTAACAGAGTGGGAGAAATGAAATGAAGATAAGGCTTGTCTGTGTTCTTCTCTGCGCCTTTAACTTCTGAAGTACTCTTAAATTACTTGCTCAAAATGGAACAACAGCAATAGTTCATTAGCATTTTCTTTTTCTGTAAAAAAGAATCTTGCCTTGAATTGCAAATTTGATCTTATTGGTATTAAACTTGATAAATTCTGATAATTCTGTCACTTTGTTTCTCACTGGGGCTGGTGGTTTTGTCTGTCTAGTCTCAAATGCTGAGTTATTAGTCAGTCTGCACGATAACATGCCTTCTCATAAACAGTTCTCATTTGCAGGTTTCTTTCATGTCACTGCCTGAGGAGAGTTTACTGTTGTATATAGATTTTTGTTTTTCTACAAACAAATTGTGGCAAACAAAGGGGAAAGAAATCTTCTCCAGGTGGCGCTCTAGCAACAGACCAGCATTTGGACAATGTGGTGAAGACGTCATTTATGATTAGATAATCTTTCAAAATAAAATTCCTTTCTGTAGGTAATAACTTGTAAACGTCATTTATGAATTTAATTTGAGATGGATGAAAATGTATACACATACTTGTTGGTTGGAAATTAGTTTTCAGAAGCTACATGAGTTGGGGATCACTAGAGAAATTAGTTTGTTCATATTCTAAGATGAATCTAATGATCCAATTCTTAATGTCTTGAACTTAGGAGTATCTTATTGAGCTGAGATATGCATGAAAGTGGAAAGCAATCGAGTTGAAATCCTCATTGTATAGCTATTAGACTTGGCTTTTCAAAATCTGATGAGGGCCAAAAGTATGAGAAAACACGTGAAGGTGAAATTCTGTTGATCCTTTTCTGTGCCTTTCACTTCCAAACTACAGTTCCATTTCATTAGAATTGTTTTCTTTGTTGTATCGCTGGACTCTCTGCGCAAGATTCCCAATGGGAACTACCCCAACTTGACCCAATTTGGCACGCATTGTGTATTTTGAGATTTCAAGGTAACTGCTGCTAATGGAAGAAAACTAAAGTGTATTGGGTTCTCTTTTAAGGTAGAATGACCTTATCATCTTCCAACAAACTCAAGAAATGCATGCTCTGATGAGTTGAAGTTGAAGATTTTGAGAAAGAATGAAAGCTGTAGCAGAAAACATGGGGCTGAGATCTCTCCAAAGTATTGCTCCACTCTCTCACAATCTCTGTTCCTTGTATTATGAAGCTTACAAGATTACTCGTTGCTGACCATCATCACATGATCTTGCAGGTGATTGTGGGGAGGTTTGCCAATTGACCTTAGTGAAATCAAAAAAGAAAAGTAAGTTTGCTTTTTTACATTTGAAAGTTGGCACCTTTGTTATTCTTAGCACTGTTAAAATTTAAGGATGGACCCTTAGCCCACCACTAGCAACATCGAAATTGTTCCCAACTTAACCACCTATTTAGCAGGTATGGGGTTTGATACAAAAGGTCTCGATGTTATTAGGAGTAGAACCATTTATTCTATGAGACTTTCTATTTTATTAAGTTTCCGATGTGGGACTCGTGTATTCTTTAACAAGCACTAGACCGTTGTTCAGAACCATCCATCTTAATCTTTCTAATAATTTACAATTAAGGTCCCTAGGCAGTGGAAGGGGCACATGTTTTTAACTAAAGGGATACTTAACGACAGCAATAAACTTAACATCCTTATTATATGCTTTCTATTAGCTTTTGATCAGAGCTATCTTGTCCTGCAGATAGTTCATTTGTGTTTGCGGCCTTCATTTGATCTGACCACATGGAAAAGCTCTCTTTGTGTTGATGAAGAATTCTTCATCTCAAACAAGATAAGCTGATGTTACACCCTGGGGGGCACGTCTTCGTTAGGGTTTCTTGCAAGAAAACTTTATCGGATGATTATGAAGTTGTTGAAAGTTACTTTCTATGTAATGCCATATGCAGCCAAGTTGTTGAAAGATTATAGCTTTGTCTATGAATCCTTCAAGGACAGCCAGTTTGATACTGATTGTTGTTTCCAACAAAAGCATTGTCTCTACACATTATAGCTTATTCGTCGAATGTTACATATATTCAATGTTTCCATACATTTCAAGAATTTTGACAAGCAAACGGTCATTGAAGTTCAATATGAAATCTTCTGAGGTTGTCTATGCTATGGGATGAGCTGCTCATGTTATCATTATTTCCATGTTCTGTTTTTATAGATTGTTATGACCCTTCTCTTCCTTGTTCGCATGACAATCACAATAGTATGCCTCCACTTAAGCAAATTAGAAGACACTTTGGAGTTGGGATATTAAAAGTAGAATTCTACATGCACAACCGATCATAACATTCTCTTAAAAGAATTTAGCGTTAACAAGTAAATAAACACGCACTCACAGTTTATTTGCACTTAAAAATTAAAATTGTTGTGCATGGAACTAAATTGACACTGATTTTATTTTATACCTTATCTTTCTTATTTCCATGAGTGAATATGTTTTGCTTGCTAATGCTCAACAATTTTAAGACAAATGCTATATGATTATGCCTCAGTTTTAATTTGTCACCTTAATTTTTCAAAATCCATGATTTGTCTTTAACACCATTCAATTTTCCATATATTTTAAGGGTATTTTAGTCTTTACATTTTCTGGGTATTTTAAACATGGAAAATTCATTATAACACAAATTGTATATCTTTTAAACAATTAAAATTGGAAAGAAAAAAAAATCGCCTACCCCCATCCCTTGTGTGCCTCCGGCAACTCCAACCAACCTTGTCCACCTTGAAATCCATTCACCCTTCCCTCTTTATAGCCCCTTCCTCCATTCCCCCTTCCCTCTACCCCTTCCTCCTTCTCTCTCTGCTATGGCACACCTACCTTCTACACACAAATTCCCTCAGCCCACCCAGACCAAGTCCACAAATTCTTTTTTTTTCTTTTTTAAAAATTTTAGACATGCTCAATGCACATCATAAAAAAATTTATAGAGAGAGAGAGAGAGAGAGACGAGAGAGGGAGGAGATAGAGAGCGTGGAGAGAGGGAGGAGAGAGAGAAAAAAAACTATAAAATTAAATTATTATTTTTTTGTTTTTAATAATGGGGTGTTTTTGAGTTTTTAAAAATGGGCCTACCAAATGGGTTTTTGTGGCTTTAGATTTAAAATTTATTTTTCAATTTATAGAATTGGATCTAAATAAGATACCAAACAGATCCTAAACATGTCATAATTTTTTTTTTCAGAACAAAAATAGTTTTTTTTTTTTTTTTTTTTTGCTTACAAACTACGCTTGAATTAAAGGAAAAGAAAACAAAAGTTTAGGCCCTATTTGGTATCCTATTCAAAAATAAAAAATAAAAAATAAACTAAAAAATTGTGATTCTTTTTAAAAACATGAGTTTTCAAATAGTGATTTTAAGATCTAAAAACTTGTTTAGTATAGAACTCCAAACTATTTTTAAGATCTAAAAAAAATTGAAATTAAAATCAGAAAATCATAAACTAATTCCCAAAATGAAATTAACAAAAGAAAAAAAAATATGTGAGGCATAAACCCAATCAATTTTGGTGGTGTGCAAGAGAGAGAGAGAGAGAGAGAGAGAGAGAAAGGACAGAGGGAGGAGAGAGAGAAAGCGGGTGATAGAGAGGGAGGAGAGAGGACAAAGAGAACACAACAAATCTAGAGAGGGAGGAGAGAGAGAAAAAAAATTCTAGAACCTTTTTTTTAAATTTTATTTGGGTTAATGACCTAAATGATCCCCCAACTATCGCTCGATTATCATTTTGGTCCATCAACTAAAATTTTCAACTCAAACGTCCATAAACTTTTTATATTGTACCAAAATCATCCTTCCATCAAAGTCTGTGTATTATTCCGTTAAATCGATGGACAAAACCGTATTTTTAGGTGAGTATCCTCTTCTAAAACGACTTGGCCACTGTAGTATCGCATTCCCTCCCATTTCTGTTAGAAGCTCCACCAAAACCCCCAAATTAGAACCCTAGGTTTGCAATGTCAGAGATTTCAACGTCAGAGATGTCAACGACATCAAATGGGACGAGCCAGTACTGCGCCTGTGGGATGAAGATAATTCGTCGGACTTCGTTGACAGATTTGAGCCCGGGAAGAAGGTTTGATGCTTGTGATAAAAATTGGGTAAGTTATTATTTGGGTTGCAAAAGTTGTTCTTTTCCATTTGTAATTGGTTGATGAGGTCTGAAATTGGGTAAGATTTGATTTTCCAGAATAACAGAATAGGTATGCATTATTTCGAGTGGGTGGATAATGAAACTTGTCCAAGAGGAAAACAAGTGGTCCCTGGTTTGCTTAGAAGACTTAGAGCAATGGAGGAGGAAGGTAGAGCAAAGGAAGAACAATTGAGAGCTGTGGAAGCAAAAAAGAAAGAACTGCAGCAGAAATTGAAAGAAATGGTTCAGGAAAAAAAGGTTTTGGAATGGGGTCATGGGCAAAGACAGTTGATAATGTGGGTTTCCTTGATTTTTTTTCTTGGGGTTTGTTTATAACATTTCTGATGAGTGGGAAGTTGTAATTGTTATGGGGTTTGTTCCATTTGAATGTAATGGTTCTGAAATGTGCATTAGTATTTTGAAATGTGCATTAGTGTCCCTTGAATGTGCATTAGTGTTCTGAAATGTTCTTGAATTTAGGTTATTTGAATATCTGGGAGATGCCATTCCATTGAGTACAAGAAAGTAAAAGCCATTCCATTGTTGACCACACATGCAATTTACAAAATGAACATCCATATAAACATTCAAATTCCAATCACAGAGTTTGAGCCGATGAAACTAAAGACCAGTTAGACCAATTACAGAATTCCAATTACAAAATGCACCTGCCTAGCAAAGTACATAAGCCAAAACAGACAACCAATTACACAGTTTGAGCTGTTCTAGCTCAAAACCAATTACACAAACTACACAAAATCCTCCTGCCCAAAAAAATACCTAACCTAAAATAGCCAAGAAATTACAGAGTTTTAGCCCTTCAAACTCAAAACCAATTACACAGTCAAAAGTCAGAATCAGTCCCTTTTGTCACAAAATCCCTCTGGCCAGAAAATTACATATCCCAAAATACACAAAATAGGACAACCTTAGTAAGAATTTCCCCTATATTGAGGCCATGTTATTATCATGGGAAATGTTGTCCAAAGCTGGTCCTCCTTGTCCCCTTCCTCTTGCCACCTAAACAATGTAATAATGTCAGGTGTATAACAGTTGAAAAATTGGCAATTAGTGAAATGAGTAAGAAATGAACCAAATGACAAAAACCTACAGTTGATCGTGAAGATGGTAAGCCTCTTCCTAAGCCTCTTCCTCCACTTATGCCTCTTCCTAAGCCTCTTCCTCTAATTGCACTTAGCTTTGAAGATGGTAAACCTCTTCCTAAACCAATATGTGAAGATGGTAAGACTCCTTGTCCATTACCTCTTGTCACTTGGAAAAGTTACTGATCTTTATTGTTTTCCAATGACATAAGCAATAAAAAATTGAAAAAAAAGAGAAAATAAATCTTACACTTTCTTGTGAATTTGGGTAAACAGGGCCTTGAGCAACATTGCCTTTTCCTCTACTTATGCATCTGCCTCCTTCTCTATTACCTCTTGCCATCTAAAATAAATAAATGATTTCAGCTTCCTAATGACTTTTGCAATTTAAAACCACAAGAACAACCAAAGCTTACACTTTGTAGAGAATTAGGGTCAGCAGTAGCTTGAGCAACATTTCCTCTTCCTCTACTTATGCCTCTCCCTCTGCTTATGTCTCTCCCTCTTACTGTGTTAGAAGAAAAACCTTGCTCCATTTGGGTTGAAGATGCATGAACCTGTAAATGTATAACAAAATTATTAATGTAAGTACGCCATAACATAGAACTAAACAAGGTGTCTCACAGTCATACCTGTTGGTTTTCATTGTTTTGTCTGTCACATGTTGCTCTATTATGGCCTTTTTGACCGCATCCACAACATCTTATTTCAATGGAAACCCTTCTAAGCTTGGCTAGTGAGGCAAGATAATTTGGAGGCATAGGGTTTGGTGGGATGGGGGCTGGTATTTCAACCTCACCAAGCTCCTTCGTCCTAACTCTTTTAGGCCTACCTGGTTGTTGCTTATAAAGTGGAGGTTTAATTGGAGGAAGGCCACATTTACTCAATTGGTCCATTGAAGGGATTGGGTGAATCACTTATTCATAAGCCTTCATATAAGTCTCCAGCTTATAACAACCATCCACATAAGCAATTGGGTTTTCACATCTATTGCTGAGATTGCATGGGGACATGGTATTCCACATAAATTCCACCTCCTACAAGAGCATGTCTTTGCTCTAAGGTCTACAACAAATTCTCCACCATAAATGTGGCTCACTTGATACAATTTCTCACCAACCAATCTAGGAATGCATTGTGATGAACCTAGCTTGTTCTTCTCAATTATCTTGAAGATCCTAGGCCCAACAGGGTATCTCCAATTCTGACATGCAGACCTCCTACTAGCCATCCTAAGCATCACATACACCCTTATCCTCTCCAAGAAACTCAAAATTATCTTATCCCTTGCATCTAGTATGGCTGCATTGAAACTTTCACATAGATTATTCAACAAAAGATCACATTTAAAATGTGATCCGAAGTGAGATTTGCACAAATTTTTTGCAGGTATCTACTTCAACCACTTCCATGCTTCCTCATCCTCATTTTTCATCTTCTCCATTTCTGCCTCCCACCAAGGCACAGTTGTAGCTCTTGCTGCAGCCCATAATATATGTTTCAGAGAAAGATCAATATGTGATGCCCTAAAGTTACTGTACAAGTGTCTCACACACATTCTGTGCTCTACAGATTGAAGTACTCTCTCAATGGCAGGTAGAAGTCCCTTTTGTTTGTCAATAATCACTACCCAAGCTTGTCCATTTGTAATCCCTAAATCTTCAATAAGAAGATTGAAAAACCAAATCCAAGAGTTTTTACTCTCAATATCAACCACTGCATAAGCTACTGGGAAATAACCATTGTTCCCATCCACCTCAACAGCCATCAAGATCTGTCCAGGATAAGGCCCTTTCAAATGGCAACCATCAACACCAATAACAGGTCTGCAACCTTATAAAAATCTCTTCTTACAGGCAGCCAAGCACACATATATCCTTTGAAACACTGTCTCACCATTCATAATCTGAGTTTTAATCTTCACTGTACTACCCTTGTTTGCAGTTTTTAATTCTTCTGCATAATCCCACAATCTAGCATATTGTTCTTTGAAAGTACCTTCATTTAAATCTCTGGCTAGCTTCTTTGCCCTACAAACTTGAAGTTTGGTGACATTAATTTTGTAATCTTCCAACACATCTTGTTGAAATGATTTCATATCAAAGTCTGAGTTGCGCCTCAGCTTGTTTGCATATCTATCATAAAGCCATTTTGATGTAGTATGCCTAAGCTTGTCCACTCTTCCACACTGATGTTCTAGGCTCAAAGTTTTTATAGCAAATGTCCCTTCCTCTCTATTAATCTTTGATCCATATACCTGGAAAGAACACCCTTTCACACATTTAGCCTGAACTCGTCTGTTGTCGTTTTTTTTCAATTTCACTTTCTTACCCTCTATAATTGCAAGCTCCTTAATAGCCTCTATCATAAGTTTTTTGTTTGCAAACTTCATTCCCAATCTAAACTCGGGATTTTTCAAGTCCACATCTCTTTTATACTGCTTAAACTTTGGCAGTTTTATCTTTTTTCTACCATTACCCTTAGAAACAGTCTCACTTCCACTGTCAAATTCTGACGTGTCAGCACCATCCGATGACACTTCTCCTGGAGCACCATGACTAGTCCCCTCATCTGCTACATTCTCTCCAACAGTTGGCCTATCCTCTGCCTCATTTTCACTGAACTCATAATCACTGTCTTTAATTTTTGAATCTACATCTTCATCTTCATTTGGCAATTCTACCCCTTCATTATCAATAGTGAAATGTGCCCCTATATCTTCATTTGGTAATTCTGCCCATGCTCCTGTTTTTTCAACAGATTGCCAAATATCTTGAAGATAGGTGTTACAAAGAGCTATGACTGGAGCACATCAAATTCATCAATATTGTTGCAGAGGCTTACAACAAGTTGCTTTGCCTGTGTAAAGAGCAGATGTAAGTCTTAGCTGTTTCCCTTTTCTTTTCTTACCATTTAATTTGTTATAGAAGTCTATTAGTGATTTTTAGTGGAGAAAAAGATCTGTTTAAGCTTAATCTCTTGGACGAAACTACTGTTGTTTAGGTATGGCTTTTGTATGATTGGCGGGGAAATTCCAAATTCAAGTCACAATTCCACTTTTAGGTGGAAGTTGTGTGCTATTTTATTTTGGCAACGAACCATTTATATTTCTTATGCATTGAACTTGTGCTATTTTAGGAGATGCTTTGGTATTGTATATATGCTATTTTAGTAGAAAGTTCGGTTTATTATTGTTTGTTTTGTGTCCTTCAAATTTTCTTCTCTGTCTCTCTTCCTTTTCTTTTCACTGCAGTGTCTTTAAAGTTGTTAAAAAGAAGGAATTAATTTTTGCATAAAATTCTTGTGTTGTATTGCATATGTTTTGCATCTTTCAGGGCATATTTTGCAGTCATCTGCTGAGTGTGGTTACTCACTCTGGACAACCCTAAGCAAGATCCTTTGCGCATACTTGGATGCCAAACCCTAACGAGGTTCATCTATAGTCAGGTGATTCACAAGTTACCTTCTCTTGAAAAAAGCTATTGGCATACACTGAGCAGAATGAGAGTTATTTGATCTGCCTAATTAGTGTTTAATATCACAAATCTTTAGGCAGACAATGAATTCCGATTTATAATGGTTGATGCTACTTGTGGCACATCTTATTCTATTAATGGATGAGTCAGATGTGGACGATTTGTTCTACTTTCTATACAAAGTAAATTCTTTGATTACTTTATTTTTTTCAACACTTGTCTTGGTTATTGACCCAATCTTTGAACAGACAGATGGCACTTACACGCATACCATTGAGAGTTTGGTTCATAGAGTATGTAAGCTTGCTCGTGAAAGTGGTGAAGATCATCAAAGGCGCTGCTTGAGAGCATCGAGCTTGCAGTGCCTTTCTGCCATGGTAGTTTTATGATTTGAATGCTTGAAACTCTTAAGAACTGTTTTATTTTTCACTTGAAACTCTTAAGGACTCTTAAGGACTGTTGATTTAACTGGTTAAATTATTCATAGTTAATTCTGAAGTATTATATCTGCATCTCTCTCTCTCTCTCTCTCTCTCTCTCTCTCTCTCTCTCTGCTTTTCTCTTCTGCCGAATAATCGGATCACTGATTTATGATGTCATTCCTTTTTTAGTGGCGAAGCTGCTTATGGAATGTTGAAAGACATGGCTAAGAATACAAAGAAGTGGGAAGGAAGAAAGATCCTCTTCATACAAAGAGGTGATACATATTTTTGTTATATGGAGGCCATATTTTCTGCCTTCTTTTGTAGCTTTTTATGCTTTGTATGTACACCTTCATTTTTAGGAGTGTGATTTTTATGTTTTCATGCTTCTTGACATTTAATCCTTTGATGGATTCTGTTTTTCATCCTTTCATTTTCCTCACCATGGTCACTTCTTAGACATCAAACATTAATTCTATTTGTCTTCGCACTTTAATGTTAACAATGTTATATTATGTTTTATATTTTTTGGCAGTGTGTAGCTTCCCAGCCATAAATAAGATGTTCTTCCCCAATGGTAATTTAGCCTTTTATCTCTCTATTAAACAGCTTGATGTTCTTCCCCAATGGTAATTTGCCCTTTTATATCTTCTATACATTTTTTATGACCATTTTATTTTTTATGATAGTTGAACCAAAAAGATCCATTCTTTTTGGTTGTCATTGAGGATCTTTTGCAATTGGGTTCAACTCTTTTTCATCTTGGGACAACATTAATTTCAGTTGTAGAAAAATTACATAGTAGTTATGAGAAGAAAAAAAAACATGTAGTTAAGACTATTGTATATTAAACAACATAATTATTTTGGTGTAATGGAATGAAATTTGAGTTCAATTTACTTGTGAAACTTTGGGGATCTTGAATGTATTATTTTGCTATATTATACAAGAAAAGAATATAATGGGGAATGGTAGTAATCGAGTTGAATTTAATTGAATTGAATGTTGGTCAGATTATATGTGAGACGTACACTGTCACAATTTTCATAAATATATGAGGAACAACTCCCCACAATTTTCATAAATATGTGAGGAACAACTCCCCACTGACGCTTGTGAAATGTCACCAATGCAGCTTGTCACCGATAGATACAATAAGTGACGAAAGATGTCTTGTGCAAAGGTACTATATGTGACAAAACATTCATCACATATAGAACCTATATGTGACGAATCGTAAATTAGTCACGTCAAACAATCTGTGAAGGGGTATAGGTGACGAACCTTGTGACGCCGAAAATGCGTCACATATTGTCAACTGTGACGAATTTACATGTTTAAGTGACGGCTACTCGTCTTCACAAAAGACCTGTTTTCTTGTAGTGATTCTAGAGTGCACATTCCATTGTTAGCTGCAAAATTGAAACAACAATATGTTATTCTAAAGTCATAGTTTTGTTGTTAATGCCAACGACAACAAGGGCAACAATTACTGAGTTTGGTGTGAACCGGACAACCAAGGGACCACAACCATTTTTAAAAAAAAACACCATATTCAACATACAGGAACCACAACCAAGGGACCACAGACATAAAGCTTACACTCTACAGTCAATGTAGCAAAAGCCAAATCCAATCCACATCCACATACAAGAAAACGATTCCTTTACCCTTACTTTAAACATAAAACAACCAAAAAGCCGAACACAAACACAGAAAAAAGAATCTTTATAAAGAAATCACAGTTCCAGACAAGGACAACTCATCCATTTCATCCATTTCCAAACAAAAACAACATAAAATGCATTATACAAGCCCTTACCGTATTTGGGAGTCTTTCCACCCGAACGGAATTTGTACTCCATTATCAGAAACTAGTGAATTTCCCAAAATCTCCAAAATCCCCAAAATCAAACCCTAACCCAAACTCCCAAATTCGAACTCCAAAACTAACATTGAAATTACACACTAACTTCACCAATTCAGAGACTCGCACACTACTACAGCATCGACCAATTCAGCAACTCGCATTAGAATCCCTTCCACTCAATGGTTATTGCGGGAAATGAGAGGGCTTTCTCAAAAAGTGGACGTATTTTGGAGGGATTTTGGTTTTGAGCGATAGGGTTTTTCAAAAAGTCACATATACCCTTCAAAACTCAATCACGTGGTCATCGCGTGATCGAAAGTGACAGAATCTATTACGAAAGGACGATTTTGGTACAATATAAAAAGTTTAAGGACGTTTGAATTGAAAATTTTAGTTGACGAACCAAAATGATAATCGAGCGATAGTTGGGGGATCATTTAGGTCATTAACCCATTTTATTTTTATAAATAATAGGGGTGTTTGTGAATTTTTTTTGGGTTTGGATTTTTAAAAATGGGCATACCAAACAGATTTTTGGGACAAATCCGTTTTTGAGTTTAAAAAATTTGATCCAAATAGGATAGGCCCTTACTGACTAAGCAAAGATAGATACTCAAAGCGACACGTGCACGTATACAAAAAGACTCCGAGCAGCGAAAGAGATAAATTCCCATCCGTCCTACAAGTGTTCTCCGGCGAAATTGAAATCGAAATCATCTTCTTCTTCCTCCTTGCGTCTGTTTATGCAACTCAACCTCTTCGTCTTCTTACCTTTCCTTGCATTCTCATCCTTCGCAGAAGAATCAAATCCCTCCCAACTCCAAAACATGGCCACTCTCGGCGGAGTCCACGAATCCCATGCCTCCCAGAACAGCCTCGAAACCGAACACCTCGCTTGCTTCGCTCCATCTGACGATCGAGGATCAAGTGGTTGCTGGAACTCTGCTCCATCTGACGATCGAGGCCATCGATGCCGGAAAGAAGAAGCTTTACGAAGCCAAAGTCTGCGTGAAGCCATGGATGGGCTTTAAGGAAGTGCAGGAGTTCAAGCACGCTGGTGAGTGCGAGAAATTGATTTGCTGATATTCTAAGATCAACCTAACATTCCAATTCTTAATTTCCTCATCCTTGAATTTAGCAGTATTTTGTGTTGGGCTGAGATATGCATGAACATAGAATGCACTCAAGTAGCTATTAGAACTGGCTTTTCAGAATCTGACGCGGAACAGAAGTATGAGAAAACACATGAAGGTAAACCTCTGTTTATCCTTTTAACTTCAAAGCTGGACTCTGTCTTAAAGACAGCCATGGATTGTGACCTTAAACCTGTTAAAGTTTGTCTAGAAATTCAATTTCCTCGTCCTGCATTGAAAGATTATAGTTTTAGGGACTAACTGTCCAGAATTGAATTCATTTCCAGAACAAATATTTGCCCTCAATTCTACATTCATTTTAAATCTATGTGATCCGAACTTGCTCATGTGAGTCTGCATGAAAGTATAAATCATTGTTACATCTTTGTAAACAAAAATATAAAAGATATGTTCAGTCAAATTTCATTCAGTACTAAGGAGTACCAGTATCTGTCAACAACATGTACCTCCAGATTGATGAAAACAATTGTTTAAATAAAAATCTCCTTAAGTATCATTCCAGATTTGGATGTTTTTCTCATCCTACTGTTTCATGGGAGCAATGTATATCTGGGAGGGAGGGATTTTGTAATTTGTGAATCCATGCTGAGGAATGTTCTTATTAAATTGATTCATTACAAATTGTCAGATCCTTGCTGAGGAATTAGTTTCTTCTTATCTGTTAGGTTGTGAATCATACTCCATTTTATGATTTCATTGGAAGTACTGCACTATTACTTTAATTCTTGTTTTTTTTTTTATAACATTAGTAGCCCTCCTCCTGTATTACAATTTGGTACAAACTGTGCCAAAGAACTGTATTTTCTAGCCACGAGATGGATTCGGGCCGCCCTACGAATTAACTGTTAATAACATAACTGAATGTTGGTTGTGGCTTAAATGGAAAACAAGAAGCATCTGCATGCTTAAATTGGATATGAAACAATATTTATCCAAGAAGAGAAGAAATTGTGATGTTATTTCAGTTATTTCTTTCTTCACTTTATTTATTTGTTTGTCCTTAGAGGTGTATTTCATTGACCAAAAAACTGCATGATTATTATTATTATTTTTCAATTTATGCCATATATATATATATATATATATATATCTTTGTAAGTCTAATGTTTAAATGTTACTATATTACAGATAAAGCTCCAGAGAGCAGCTGAGGATAATCCAAAACCAAACAACTGTGTTTTTCAGCATCCTTCTAGTTCACAGCTCCTTTTTGTACAAAGGGACAGCTGAAATAATGAGGAAGCAGGAAAGCCTGTGTTGTGGATAAAATGTTTTGTTTCTGTCATATGTTTTTGCATTCCGCCGCAGTCACTTACAGGATGACTTCTCCTGTCAACGTTTTCCCCAACCCGGGTTTGATGAGGGAATCCTTTTTCCGTTCATTAGCTATGACAGTAGAGGATGTTACAGAGAGAGTTTTATGGCTCGTGTTATTTCCTCTGTTTTTAAAAATAGCCCAGGTACGGTTCTAAAATAGTCTTTGAAGCACTGGGGCTATCATTGTAGCGGAGCCCTGTGGTTTTCCCCGTCTTGAATTTGTAACTTCATCTTTTCCTTTTGAAGCAAAAGGAAGCAAAAGGAAGTTCATCTTGTAATCTTAATTAGCTTAGAGCAGATATAAATTAGCTTAATCATCTCATTTCTAATTGTATGCATTCAGAAGATTAAGAATTAGCTTAAGATTACGAGATGAACTTCCTTTTGCTTCAAAAAGAAAGTTTTAGCTGCATTCTTGGGACAATCCACGAGGGAGAGCAGATATATGAGGTGATTAATGTCAGTGATACTGGAATACCACCTGGCACCTGCCAGGTATCAAGACATGTAGTATTATAACCTATTAAACTGAAAATGATCGGGCTTAGGAGCATCAACAATCATGCTTTTTATTTTATAGTTAAATTTAACTAAACATATTATAAAGTTATTTTAACCATACTCCTTGCTTTAAGGAGTTATAAATGATTTTAATATTTTTTATTTCAATTTTTGAATAAAGTGTAGACATAAAAGCAATAATAAAAAGTAGTTGGTATTAAATATAAACAAAAGGAAGAACTTGAAACCATGACCATATAAAAATTAGTTGGTATTAAATATAAACAAAAGGACAATCCACGAGGGAGAGCAGATATATGAGGAGATTAATGTACTAGAGAAATTATACAGTTGTATTGAAATATCACGTGTCACTTGTCAGGTATTAAGACACGTGGCATTATACCTATTAAACTGAAATCTAACGTTTGCTTCATAACAAAACGTTAACTGGGTCTAGTTTAGTGGAAAAATGTCTTGACTTCTAAACTAATAGTCTCAAGTTTCATACCCCGTACCTTGATAGTTTTGTGTTGTATTCAAACATTTCAGTCATTTTTGACGTATGAGTTCCCACTACAATGACCAGCCTAGTCAATCACTCCATTAACACAATGACCAACCTACTCAAATCACTTTTGATAAAGTTCATAAAAATAAAAGCTTTATTTACCAAAAATCTTCTAACAGATGGTAACTTTTCTTTTTATAATTCATGCTCCTCAATAATGGACGACAGCTTTATGAATTATGATGAGCCTGACCGTGTGGGTTCCCCCATGTTACAAAAGCATTTGTTTTTTTGTTCATTGAGGATAGGGGTGGGCATTATTACCGAAAACCCGACCGAACCGCCCAAACCGGACCGCCAAAGGTGGTTTGGTTCGGTTTTTACATGAAAACTTGAAGAATCGGTAAAAAAACCGGCCGAACCAGCCATGAACCGGGTTGGACCGGTTTTAATTGGCTACAACCCGCCGAAAACCAAACCGGACCGAGTATTTTAATTATATTATTAAAAAAAAAATACGCGTGTCAACGATGATTCGTCGAGATGAAGGCATTTCCTACGCTACGTTACACCGGATCGAACGGAAACCTAAAACTTTGCTTCGATTTTTTTCTCCATTTCGGCTCTTCTCCTCTCAGACTCACTCTCGCCGTTGCCTCTCTCAATCAATCTCGGCTCTGCCTCTCTCAATCACTCTATGCTCTGTCTCTTCTCTTCCTTCTCACCCGCTTTCTCTCTCTCTCTCTCTCTCTCTCGCCGATTTTTCTCACCCAATCTCTCACCACTCAGTCTCTCACCACTCTCTCTCTCTCACCCGCTTTGACTCTCGTCTCCCTCAACCAGTTCGCTATCTCTCTCTCTCTCTCTCACCACTCTCGCTCTCTGTCAGCGGCTCTATCTCCGTCTCTCTCGCTCTCTCTCAGTGGTATTAATGTGTAAACCCTAATTAAAATGTTAGGGATTTGACAATTTTTGTTAATTCTATTTATCTAATCTGACATTGTTGTGATTTTTGGTGGACAGAAATGATTTTGGAATCATAGGAAGGAAACGATTGGCTTGGTGGACAGAATTGATTTTGGGATCATAGGAAGGAAACGATTGGCTTGCTCTAGGTAATTTCTCTGATCTAACTCTGTTGTTGTTTGATTTAATTCTGGTGTTGTTGTGATTTCTAGTAATATCTAGGATCATAGAATTGATTTTGGGACATAAGTGATTTTTTGTTGCTATTTGATTTATTTGTTATTTTCTGTTTTTGTTCAATTTATTTTTGGTGTTGTTATGATTTCTAGTAATATCTAGGATCATAGAATTGATTTTGGGACAGAAGTGATTTTTTGTTGCTATTTGATTTATTTGTTATTTTCAGTTGTTGTTTTATTTGTTTTTTGTGATTTCATTTTGCATTTTGGAAAATTGCATCATTGAATAATAATGTGATATTTGTATTTTGGTTGCTGCTTTGGCAGATATGCAATATTGATTACATGCTTATTGTTTTTGGTTATTAAAGCACCAAATATTTGTATTTTGTAGGGTATTATTAATTTAATGGAAGCAGAATCTGAAACCCCTGTTTCAACTAACCCACCACCACCATTAGCCCTTCCACCATTAGCCCCTCCACAATTAGACCCTTCACAATCAGCCCCTCCAAAATCAGCCCTTCCAAAATCAGCCCCTAGCACTTTAGGAAAACGAAAGCCTTGTAAGAAAGCTTCGGGGGTTTGAGATCATTTCACAAAGATAAAGTGTGAGGATGAAACTAGTGAGGCTAGATGCATATGTAAGTATTGTAAAAAGGACTATGCATGTGATGGTAAAAGGAATGGTACATCCACTTTGTGGCACCATTTGAGAAGTCAATGTAAGAGTTCTCCATTGAGACATGAGAAAAGACAAAAAGTCCTTTCATTTGAGGGCCAAGCGAAAGGGGGTAACCTAGTAGCACATGCATTTAGTAAAGAGAGATGTAGAATTGCATGTGTTAAGATGATTATTCGGGATGAGCTTCCGTTTAGTCATGTGGAAGGTATTGGGTTTCGTGAATTTATGAAGGAGGCACAACCTAGATTTGATTTGCCATCTCGTACAACAATTGCTAGAGATGTGTGGGATCTCTATCAAGAGGAGAAAGCTAAAATCAAGAGTGTCTTAACACATAATGCACAAAGAGTCTCTCTTACCACCGACACTTGGACGTCCATTCAAAATATCAATTACATGGTTCTCACCGCCCACTTCATTGATGATGATTGGGTCTTGCATAAGAGAATCCTTAATTTTTGTGTCATTCCTAATCATAAGGGGGATACAATTGGTAGGCTTGTGGAGGCATGTTTGAATGGATGGGGAATAGACAAAGTCTTCACCATATCGGTTGATAATGCTTCATCTAATGATGGATGTATTAGCTACATGAAGAAGAGGTTAGAAAAGTGGAATTCACTCATAGGTGATGGTAGTTTGTTGCATGTGAGGTGTTGTGCACATATTACAAACTTGATTGTAACCGATGGAATAAAAGAAATTCATCAATCTATTGAGAGTATTCGCAATTGTGCTAAGTACATTAGGGGGTCATCCCAACGGTTAGAGAAGTTTAGGGCTTGTTTGGAGATGGAGAAGGTTGATACTAGAACCATGGTTCCTTTAGATGTGTGCACAAGATGGAATTCAACTTACATGATGTTGGAGAGTGCTTTGAAGCTCCAAAAAGGTTTTGAGAGGATGGAGGAGGATGACCCAAATTTTTTGGGGTACTTTGAGGAGTATGAAGTTCATGGTAAGGAAAAGAAGAAAAGAGTTGGGCCTCCAACTTCTTTGGATTGGGATAATACAAAGGTATTTGTCAAATTTTTGAAGAAGTTTTATGATGCTACTTTGAGGTTTAGTGCATCAAAAACCGTGTCTTCTAATGCCCCACTCCATGAGATATGTTCTTTTTTGGAGGAGATAGACACAATGATGAATGTTGATGATGTTGTTATGTGCAAAATAGCAACAATGATGAAGAAAAAGTTTGATAAATATTGGGGAAATGTGAATAACATCAACAAGTTATTCTTTGTGGCGGTTATTCTAGATCCTCGATACAAGATGGAGTATGTGGAATTTTGCTTGGGTGACTTGGTGTCCGATGAAAATGGGGTTAATGACATGTCATTGGAGATCAAGACACTTTTACACAACTTGTATGATTACTATAGAAAGCAAAATCCAACTGCTGCCCAAGTATTTCGTGGTAATGTAGAGAGTGAAGGATCATTGCATGTGAACAATGATGCTACTAAATCATCAAGGTTACAAAAGTTCTTGAAGTCAAGGAGAGATAAGGATGTTGTTGAGATAAGAAATGAGATTGATAAATACCTTTTGGAACCTCCCGTGAATCTTACCGATGATGAGTTCAAATTGCTTGATTGGTGGAAGGAGAATGCTACAAAATTTCCAATACTTTCCAATGTTGCAAAAGATGTATTTACTGTCCAAGCATCAACTGTGGCTTCGGAATGTTCTTTTAGCACGGGAAAGAGAGTTGTAGATCCCTTTAGGAGTTCATTAACTCCAAAAACCGTGGAGGCATTGATTTGTTGTAGTGATTGGTTAAGGGCGGAGGAGTTTAGCTACTACAAAGAACCCGCATTGGATGAGTTAGATTTCTACCAAGCTTTGGAAAAAATGGAAAAAGGTTTTCTTTCTTTTCTACATTAATCATAATTTGTAGTTTCTTTGTGTTATTAATTCATATGTTTACTAACTATTTTTTCTTTCTTTGTGCAGAGGTGCAAATTTGATTTGAATATGAAACAACTCATGGAATTGTATGTGTATATGTAATGGACATTTATTTGTTTTTATTTGGATTTTCGTTAGAACTTTGCAAATTGTGATTGAGATTACTCTCACAATTTGCTATGGACTGTATAATATTAATTTTTGTATTTGGACGTGTGGTGGATGATGATTTGCTATGGTTTTAAGGTTTTTTGAAGTATTTGAATGATGAAAATTTTAGATATGCAGAGTTGGAGATTCTGGAAAAACTGTACAGGAACTATCAAAACTGGAAAAACTGGAATTGTTGTACAGGAACTGTCAAAACTAGAAAAACTGGAATTGTTGAAAAATCTGACCAAAAAACTTAATGGGCTAGAAAACTGGAATATAAAAAATAAAAAAAAGCCCTAAAACTGTTGCTTTTGTTGGGCCTCGGCAAATACCCGAACCGAACCAACCCGGCCCGACACATTCGGGTTTCGACCAAACTCGAAAATGGGCCTAAAAAAGAGGTCCACGGTTTTGCATTTGGGCCTGCCGACAAGGCCCGGTTCGGCGTGCAGTTTGGGCCCATAATCGGTCCGACCCGACCCGTGTGCAGCCCTAATTGAGGATGTCTAACAAAAGTCCAAAAGTTTTAGGCAGTAATAATTTCACTCGACGACTCCCAACTCCAAGTAAATAAACATCAACCCAAATTTTTTTTTTTAGTCGAAATTTCAGGGATTAGAGGGAATGCCAAAAGAAAATCGAAGTCATTGATATGCTATAAATGAGGAAATATTAATTAAAAATAAGGGACTTAATGACATGCTTGAAAATTATCCAGTTGACTTATTTGAAGTCTAGTGGCAAATACTGTAAATATGTAGGAATATTATGATGTTTTATATCTTTAATTAGAATTTGAGTTTATATATAGATTTCAAAATTAATAAATTGATGTCAAAAATGGACTTTCAGGGTATATCAAAAATTAAGCCTAAAAGCTTTATTTACCAAAAATCTTAGGACACAATAATGGACGACGGCTTTATGATGAGTCTAACCGTGTGGGTTCCCCACGATACAAACGCACTTGTCTTTTTGCAATAATATATTCTCACGCGAAGACTCCAGAGTCAATGATACTGAGAGCAACATAAATCTCAACTTCTCACCAGCCTAATCCTTCGCTGCAAAACTTGCTTCAAATCTGAACTCAAGTCCAAATCCTTGCAAAGAATCGAAACATGGCTTTGGTTGGAGAGGCTATTCTCTCTGCCTCCGTGCAGGTGCTGTTTGACAAGATTGGTTCCAGCGAGTTCGTGGACTTGTTCCGGAGAAAGAAACTGGACGAGTCGCTTGTGAAGAAACTGGAGATAACGTTGTTGAGCCTTAATACGGTGCTTAATGACGCGGAGGAGAAGCAATTCCTGAACAGCTACGTGAAAGAGTGGCTTGATAAGCTTCAAGATGCTGTCTTTGATGCGGATGACCTTCTGGATGAGATCAATGCTGAAGTTCTGCGATGCAAGGTGGAAGCTGAATATCGAACCGTCAAAACTCAGGTGTGGAACTTCCTCTCTACTTCTCTTAATCCTTTTTATCAAGGCATGAATGGTAGGATTCAAGAGTTGTTTGATAGATTAGAACACCTCGCAAAACAAAAGGATGTGCTTGGCCTGAGAGAAGGTGTTGTTGGGGGGAAGGTTTCTCAAAGAACTCCAACAACTTCCTTGGTGGATGAATCTTGCGTGTACGGTAGGGATGGAGATAAAGAAAAGCTGATGAACCTCTTGTTATCTGATGAAGCAAGCAACAAGGACGTATCTGTCATCACCGTAGTGGGAATGGGCGGGGTTGGCAAGACAACCCTCGCTCAGCTCCTTTATAATGATGACAAAGTGAAAGAGCATTTTAATCTTAGAACTTGGGCTTATGTTTCGGAAGATTTCGATGTTACTAGGGTAACTAAAACCCTACTTGAGTCAGTCAGTTCAAAAGCTTACGATAATAAAGACCTGAGTTTTCTTCAAGTTGAGCTAGGACAACAAATAAAGGGCAAGAAATTTTTATTTGTGTTGGATGACCTTTGGAATGAGAACTATGGTGATTTGAGTGTCTTGCAACGTCCTTTTGCATCCGGGGCAAGTGGAAGTTGGGTCATCGTGACAACACGTAATGAAAGTGTTGCAGCCCGCATACGCACTGTTCCGATTCACTTTTTGAAACAGCTGTCCGATGAGGATTGCTGGTTGTTACTTTCAAAACATGCCTTTGAAAATGGAAACTCGAGTGCACGTCTGGACCTGGAAGAAGTTGGTAAGAAAATTGCTACTAAGTGCAATGGTTTACCTTTAGCTGCGGAAACACTTGGAGGCCTCTTGCGTTTCAACACAAATTATGAGGAATGGAATAGCATACTAAACAGCAATATTTGGGAGCTGCCTCCTGAAAAATGTAATACAATTCCAGCTCTAAGATTGAGTTACCATTATCTCCCAACTCATTTAAAACGATGTTTTGCTTATTGCTCAATTTTTCCGAAGGGCTATGAATTCCGAAAGGAAGATATTGTTCTACTTTGGGTGGCAGAAAGTTTAATTCCACAAGCTGAGAGTGAGAAAAGAATGGAAGGGCTCACTAAGAAATACTTTGATGACTTATTATCACGATCATTTTTTCAAAAATCAAGATATATGAAATCAAAGTTCACAATGCATGATCTCATCAATGACTTAGCTATGTCTGTGGCTAGGGAATCCTGTTTGAGATGGGAAGGAGGCGAATCACATGAAGTTTTGAAAAGAGTTCGGCATTTGTCGTATGCTAGAGGGCAATTTGATTGTGCTGCGAAATTTGAGCCATTATATGAGGTTAAGAATTTGCGAACCTTCCTACCTCTAAGATTACAATATCCGTGTTATGTAAGTAAAAGGGTTTTACACGAGTTATTGCCAAATTTAACATGTTTACGGGTGCTAACATTGTCAGAATATGATAATATTGTTGAGTTACCCAATTCTATTGGTAACCTCATTCATTTGCGTTACTTGAATCTCTCTAATACTGGAATCAAAAGGTTACCTTCTATAGTTTGCACTCTTTATAGTCTACAAACTTTACTATTGGCAAGTTGTTGGTCTCTTTTTGAATTGCCTGCAGACATGAGAAAATTGATTAATTTGAGGCATCTTGATTGTAGTGGAACTCAAATTGAAGAGATGCCGGTGCAAATGGGTAGACTAAAAAGTTTGAGAACATTGACTACTTTTGTTGTGGGGAAATCTACTGGGTCGACTATTGGCGAATTGGGGGAGTTGTCCCATCTTGGAGGAAAGCTTTCAATTTTGAAGCTTAATAATGTGGTTGATGGTAGGGATGCCTTGCAAGCTAATTTGAAGAACAAACAAGATCTCAAGGAGTTAGAGTTGGCATGGGGCTCCAAAGATGCCGATCATTCCGAAAAGGTGAAAGATGTAATTGACAAGCTCCAACCTTGCATGAATTTGGAGAAATTGACCGTCACACTTTATGGCGGGACCAGCTTCCCAAACTGGTTGGGAGACTCTGCCTTCAATAAAATAAAAGTTATGCGCCTTGTAGGCTGTCATTATTGCTTCGAGTTGCCACCGCTTGGACAGCTACCTGCTCTTAAGGAGCTCTTCATATGTGAGATGAAATTTCTTAGGACGTTAGGTCCTGAGTTGTATGGTCAGCCATTTCAGCCATTTCAATCGCTGGAGAGGCTGGAGTTTGAGGAGATGGCAGAGTGGGAGGAGTGGGTACCAAGTGGAAGTGGAGGTCCAGACTTTCCTCGTCTCCAGGAGCTGATTCTAAAAAAGTGTCCAAAGCTAAGAGGAAGCTTGCCTTGTGATCTGCCTTGCTTGAAGAACCTTATCGTGAAGGGGTGTGGGGTTTTACATGATCAAAGGGCCACTGCTACTACTAGTACTAGTACTAGTCTCAACTACAATTCTCTTGAAAGATTGAAAATAGAAGATGGATGCCAAACAGGTCTGTTATCATTACTAGAGACAAAGCTCCTATCCCGACTTTACATTCTAGATTTTAATGACATACAGTGCTTGCCCAACATCAATCGTCTTCAAAGATTGACTCTCTGGAATTGTCCAACGCTGACGTCGTTCCCTGAAGATGGCCTACCCACTTCGTTGACATCACTTGAAATATTCAATTGTAGGAGATTAGAATTCCTACCTCAAGAGATGTTGGCCAAATTAACATCACTCGACTATTTGGAGATACGTAATAGCTGTGATTCAATGAGGTCCTTCCCTTTGGGCATTTTTCCCAAATTGACGACACTTACTATTGTGAATTGTGAGAATCTGGAATTGCTTTGCTTGATTGAAGAAGAAGGAGCGGTCGAGAATCTCAGTCATCTCAATCATTTATGTATCTCAGGCTGTCCAAATCTGGTGTGTTTTCCCCAAGGGAGGATTGCCCACCCCAAAACTGACTTCGCTGCAAGTTAATAGATGCGACAAGTTGAAGTCATTACCTGAACGCATTCACACCCTCTCGGCCCTTCGATATTTGGAAATAAGGGATCTTCCAAATCTGGAGTCAATTGCAGAGGATGGGGGTTTGCCTTCCAACCTCCGATATTTTACAATTGAGAATTGTGAGAGACTGAGGGCTTCATCTTCATCAGTGGGAGACTACTGTAACTGGGGTCTGCAAGCACTTGTCTCCCTTGAAGAATTTAGAATTGGTGGCAGGGGAAGTGATGAAATCTTGGAGACGTTGCTCAAGCAACAGCTGCTCCCTACCACTCTTCACGCTCTCAGCATATATTCATTAACAACTCTGAAATCTTTGGATGGAAAGGGACTTGCACACCTTACTTTTCTTCGAAGTCTATCTATTACTGAGTGTAAAAGTTTGGAATTCCTGCCAGGAGAGGCCCTTCAACACCTCACTTCTCTTCAAAAACTCTATATTAATGACTGTCCGAGTCTCCAATTCCTGCCAGAAGAGGGTCTACCGCCATCTCTTTCTTTTCTGAGAATCAACAATTGTTCTGCCCTGGAGAAAAGGTATCAGAATAAGACGGGACAAGATCATTGGGCCAGCATATCTCACATTCCTTGCATCCGGATAAATGATGAAGTCATCATATGATGATACCACCTCTCTCTCTCTCACATAGAGACAAACAAACTCTGGTCAGGTATGTACTTCAAATAACCGCTTTAACTGCTTTTCTTCTAATTTAATACATAAACTGAAATTCACTATCCAAATAAACCGAAATACACATTTTAACAATTTTTATGTCAATTGCCCCAAATTTGCCATCAATTTTGCATCCAATTAACCTTTGCAGTTGCATCGAATGCTTCTTCCCAGATCATGCTCGCTCTCTACTGTTCAGCACATTTTTTTTTATTTAATTCATATTCATTTGTTCAGCCCACTCTGTTTAAATTTCGTTCATGTATTGTTAGGATGTTTAATCTCTGTTTTGAGATTGTGTTAACTTGTCCCCTGTTTTGTAATGTTTTTTTTTTCCTTCTAATGAAAGTACGTGTCAAATCGAAAGTCGCAATTAGATCTTTTTGTGGAAGATCTGGAGGTGTACTTTCTAGCACTTTAAAAAAAAAAAAAAATCTTACATACTGCCATGTACATACATACCAAATGGTTTTGTTCAACTGAAAAGATTGACATGGTAAATTTATTCAAGTAGTATAAAAACCTACATATGCCATCTTCCTTCATACAATTTTTGAAAAGTGTTCATTCATCCCATTCTTCTTCAAAAATTATACTAGTCGCATGGTTCAAAGGAGGCAACTTTCCTTTTCCCCATCTCCCTGGTCCAGCTGCTGCTTCATTATCTAGTACTAGTAGCTTGTTCTATATGATTGTGTAGATATGCATATAATATCTTATCTGCAAATGATATTTTTTTTCCATCCCACAAATCATTCCTTCAGCTACAAAGTTCTATTTGATGAGACTTGAAATGTTGGATGTGTACTTGCAGACTTGAGAAACTTTCCCATGTTTGGAGGTCAAAGCAACTTGTGTAGGCAACCATGCCCGAGGAGAGTTTACCATTGTATATGGATGTTTGTATTTCTACAAACAAATTGCGGCAAAGAAGGGGAAGGAAATGTTCTCAAGGTGGAGCTCTAGCAAGAGACCAGCATTTGGACAATGCGGTAAACAGATCTCAATCTAACATAACAAGCATCACTGCCCATTCATGATTAGGTAATCTTTCATCATAAAAGTCCTTTCCCAACGTAATAACTTATGAAAACGTCATTTATGAGTTTCCTTCCCCTTCTGATGTTAGCCAACTCACTCCAGCCTTCCTGAATAATACATACCACAAATTTGAGATACTGGGCAATAAACAAACAATTTGTCTGCACTCTCCCTGATTTATTTTGCTTCCCCGTTGTTGTAATAGATAACATCCATGCCTTCTCATCTGATTTACTCATTTGCCAGAGTGGGAGGAATGAAGACCAGAAGGCCGGTGTCCAGATTTTCCTCATCTCAAGGACCCGACTTTAGACAAGAGTCTGAAGCTAAGAGGAAGCTTGCCTTCTCATCTTACTTGCTTGAAAGACTTAGCTTGTCGTCCGGGTGTGGTGTGGGGTTCTACATGATGAAAGGGCCAGTACTACTTGTAACATGGAATTAGAAATATATGATGGATGCCCAGGTCTGTTCTCGTTACTAGAGACAAAGTTCCTGTTTGTGCTCCTATTTGATACGACGCCATTTCCAATTCAAAAACTTTTCAGGTATGTTAAGAAAGTATTGCACAACTAGATATTTATGATTCAAATTCAAAACAAAGCACAAATTGGATTCATATAAATGTACCTAATTGCCATGCCATTGTTTATAACATTTGATAATTGAATATGCATCTTTCAGTGTCGTCCCCTTTAAGTTTTTAGTGTATCAGTTAGTCTCTTTCATCTCTATTTTCTTGTACATACTTGTTGGTTGGAAATTAGTTTTCAGAAGCTACATGAGTTGGGGTTAACTAGAGAAATTAGTTTGTTCATATTCTATGATGAATCTAATGATCCAATTCTTAATGTCTTGAACTTAGGAGTATCTTGTTGAGCTGAGATATGCATGAAAATGGAAAGCAATCGAGTTGAAATCCTCACTGGCTTTTCAAAATCTGATGAGGAACAAAAGTATGAGAAAACACATGAAGGTAAAATTCTGTTGGTCCTTTTCTGTGCCTTTCACATCCGAAAGGTTTGCTTGCTGCAATTAATCGAACTACAGTTCCATTTCATTAGAATTTTTTTTTCTTTGTTGTATCTCTAGACTCTCTGCGTAAGATTCCCAATGGAAGCCCTCCTTCTTTCACTTGTTAATTCTTAGGGAATAACAATTTTACACTCTATTTAAATTTACAACGGAAGAAAACTAAAGCGCATTGCATGCTCTTTTATGGTAGAATGACCTTATCATCTTCCAACAAACTCGAGAAATGCATGCTTTGATGTGTTGAAGTTGAAGATTTCGAGAAAGAATGAAAGCTGTAGCAGAAAACATAGGGCTGAGATCTCTCCAAGGTATTGCTCCACTCTCTCACAATCTCTGTTCCTTGTATTACGAAGCTTACAGGATTACTCATTACTGACCATCATCACATGATCTTGCAGATGATTTTGGGGAGGTTTGCCAATTGACCTTAGTGAAATCGAAAAAGAAAAGTAAGTTTGCTTTTTTATATTTGAAAGTTGGCACCTTTGTTTATATTCTTTGCATTAGACCGTTGCTCGGAACCATCCATCTTATTCTTTTTGATAATTTACAAGGTCCCTTGACGGCAGTGGAAGGGGCACATGTTTTTTAGTAAACGGATACTTAACGACAGCAATAAACTTAACATCCTTATTATATGCTTTCTATTAGCTCTTTGATCAGAGCTATCTTGTCCTGCAGATAGTTCATTTGTGTTTGGAGGGGCAGCCTTCATCTGATCTGACCACATGGAAAAGCTCTCTGTGTTGATGAAGAATTCTTCATCTCAAACAAGATAAACTGATGTTAAACACTGGGGGCACGTCTTTGTTTGGTTTTCTTGCAAGAAAAACAACGTTAAACTGATGATAAACTGATGTTAAAGCTCGTATTGTTGAAGTTCAATTTCCTCTTGTCCCGCATTGAAAGATTATAGCTTTGTCTATGAATTCTTCAAGGACAGCCAGTTTGATACTGATTGTTGTTTCCAACAAAAGCTTTGTCTCTACATGTAACACCCCGACCCCGTTTATTTTCCTATTTAATTTAATTAAGGGAAAATATTAAATTACTCCTGGGTTAAGGGTGATTTTGGTCACTTTCTTATCCGGGAAGATTTTGGGACCGTGAGTGGTGTGGTTGCGTAGGTGGTACTGAGACGAAACCGTAGACAAAGCGGTAGGCTGAATCGGAGATTTAACGCTTTGGCGATCAAAACTTGTTCGGTGGCGAGCAGTAAATTTTCGAAGGTTTAGTAAAAATCAGATTTTTACTATTTTCACCTCACTCTCTCTCTCTCCTCCCTACACTCTCTCTCTCTCCGTTTCTCTCTCCGATTCTCTCTTTCTCTCTCTTGAATCTCACGATTAAACGGAAGAGCGCACTCCGCTCGACTCACCTTGAAGCTCCGATCATAACCCACCCCATTTCCGCGGAAAACCCGATTCCAAACGGGTTCGATTTTTTCACCCGATTTTCATCACAAGCGGCGATTCGCCGCTTTTCCGTCGAGTGTGGTATGTTTCAATCCTTTCGATGCTCTAGCTGATTTTGGGGTAGGTTTGGATCGAATTTGAAGTTTGGGTGAATTTGAAACCTAGGTTTTGGCCGGATTTCAATTTGAAATTCCGCCACTTGCCGTCCGATTTGGATGTTGCCGTAGTTGAAAAAGTTGCTCCTTTCTTCGAGTAGTATCTAGGATTGGAAGGGTGAGCGTTGGTTTGGAGATTTTCCGTCACCGAAATCTCTCTACACACGCGCCTTTGCGGCGTGTGGTGGCGCGTGGGCAAGGTGGGTGAAGTTGTTTTTCGTCTGTTGAGATCCTTAGGCTGTCACACGAGCGTAGGATTAGCGGATCTCAATTTGGATATCGTTTGACTATCGAGCGGATTTACGCATATTGTGCGTTATCCGGGTTCGATAAGTTCGACCGTTGGATCGTTTCCAAATTGAAGTATGTTGATGTAGGTACTCTTAGAAACCTATAGGAATTCGCGGATCGTGAATTGGAGCCCGGATGTTCCGATTCAATAATGTGAAGTTTAGGAAAACGCGATCACCGTGCGATTGGGAAGCGAATTCCAATCAGAACGGACCTTAGGATGTTCCTTTGGACGTGGCGCACCGGAACTTGGGGATTTAAGTAATTCCTTTCGTGAATTTCCGTTTGGAAATACGTCGTTAATCAAGGATTTGTATCTTGGAATAGGTACTTGGTTGATCACTCAGAGTGACCCTCACCCGGGCAGCTTGGGATTACTTGTGAGTGGACTTTGTTTTAAGCATATGCATGGTTTTTAATTATGAAAGTTTTGTGCATATACTTTAAATGATGGTGACTTTGATTTAATAAGCCTTTGGTTGATGGATTTGAATATGTTTATATATCTTGGCTATATATTTTGAGTATAGACTTATATATTTGAGTATGATGATTATGTTGATATGGATTTTGGGATGGCTATCTATATTGTCTATGTATAGAGTATGAGAGGTTGTTGTGGTGAGATTGTGGAAAGATAGGAGTTTGATGGATGGTTGTGAGATGTATGAGTATGGTAGGTGAGTACCATTCCCTAGTTACTAGGCTTCCCACACACGTCGTTGGCAGGGTGGGGTGGGAAGGCCATGAGATTGGGTCTCACACATGGCGTTGCGATGCGGTGTGAGACACTTTCCATACGTGTCGCTTGGCGATGGGGGAGAGTATGTATATTGCTTGAGTATCATCACACACGCGTTGGCGATGCGGTGGGGTGATGATATTGTCTGGCAGGACTTGATATGAGATTTGTGAGCTACACGTGTCGCTTGGCGCGGCGTGTGAGCTATGGAGTTCCGTCCCGGTTGGACTACTCATCCCGACGCGGGTTAGTGTTCGAAATCCTGCGTAACAATCCCCTTGGATTGTCTCCCGGTACATTAGTATGGAGAGGAGTATATATATATACTATACTAGAGTCCTAGATATATATATATATATATATTTATATGTGGGTATGTACGGGTTGTTGAGAGTTGCATATATTTTGGGGAATGAGTTGTGAGCTTGAGATGTGGAGATGTTTTGGACTTTGGGATTTTTGTGCTTGAGTTTTGGTTTCTGAATTGTGAAACTGCATGCTAGAGCATTATTTTTACATGGTGGGGTTACTATGTTGTTTTAAAGTGAAACTTTATTTACATCCACTCACATCTTTCTGCTTTGCCTGCATGAGTTGCTCCTGAAGGCATTCGAGCAAGTCACGAGCTCCGAACTTGTCGTCTGTTAATAGGGTCTGTATAAATTCTTTCTACTCCCCTGTTTGTTGTAAACAAATTCTGTAGACGCCTCTGTATTGCCCATGTTAGGCTACTACTTGAGGCCGGATGCCATTTTGTGTTGAATTGTAGTATGTTAAAAGCATGCTTTATGGTTGGATTGTATATTGATGTAAATTATTGCGGGTTGTTTATTGTTGGTTTGAGCATTTTACTGGAGACTCGCCAAAATTTTGGTAGAATGTCTTGGGTTTTAGTAAGTGGGCATCGTATGATGTCGGCACAAGACGAGATCCGCCTTTGAGGAAAATTCCGGCGGGTCCTGTCACTACACATTATAGCTTATTCGTCGAATGTTACATATATTCAATGTTTCCATACATTTCAAGAATTTTGACAAGCAAATGGTCATTCATTGAAGTTCAATATGAAATCTTCTGAGGTTGTCTATGCTATGGGATAAGCTGCTCATGTTACCATTATTTCCGTGTTCTGTTTTTATAGATTGTTATGACCCTTCTGTTCCTTGTTCCCATGACAATCACAATGTTATGCCTCCACTTAAGCAAATTAGAAGACACTTTGGAGTTGGGATATTAAAAGTAGAATGCTACATGCACAACTGATCATAACATCTCTTAAAAATTTTGAGCGCTAACAAGTAAATAAACATGCACTTAAAAATTAAAGTAGTTGTGCATGGAAATATATTGACACTGACTTTATTTTATACCTTCTCTTTCTTATTTCCGTGAGTGAATGTATGTTTTGCTTGCTAACGCTCAACAATTTTAAGACAAATGCTAATCATACCTCGGTTCAATTTGTAGAAATGTCAGCTGAACTTATACCTCAGTTTCAATTTGTCACCTTAAAGAAAAATTTAAGAGAAATGTCACTTTAATTTTTCAAAATTCATGATTTGTTGTCTGACTTTAACATTATCCAATTTTCCATATATTTTAAGGGTATTTTAATCTTTCTATTTTCAAGGGTATTCCAAACATGGAAAGTTCATTATAAAAAAAATTGTATATCTTTTAAACAATTAAAATTGAAAAAAATAAATAAATCACCTTCCTCGATCCTTGTGTGTCACCGACTGCTCCAACCAACTTTGCCCACCTTGAAATCCATTCCCCTTCTCTCTTCACAGACCCTTCCTCCATTTCCTCTTTCCTCTACCCCTTCCTCCTCTCTCTACTATGGCACACCTAGCTTCCACACACAAATTCCCTTAGCCCACCCAAATTGAGTCCACCTTCTTTTTTCTAATTAAAAAAAAAATTAGACATCCTCAATGAACACCATAAAAAAGTTTAGACATGCTCAGAGAGAGAGTGGAAGGAGAATGATAGAAATGGGAGAGGGAGGCGAGAGATGGGGAGACGGGTAGGGATGGCAATAATACCCGTCGTGTCGGGTCCCCGGCCCTAATGGGGAGTTTTGGGGGAAATCGGGGGTACGGGATCCCAATTTGCAAAATCCATTGGGGATGGGCGGGGATGGGATTGTTATCCCCATCCTCGAACCCGGCCCGATAAGTAATATATTTATTTATAATCAATATATATATATATATATTAATATAATATAATAAACAAAGTTACCCTAGAGACTTAGATGGATTTATTGTGCTTACTAAAAAGTTTCTAAAGATTTGGATAGAAATTGTGTCCTCCTTCTTTGCCTTGTTGAGTTATTATTTTAACAAGAAATATCTTGTGGTGGTTGTTTTTAAAATTTCACAATAATGTGATTGTGCTTTATAAAATTATTTTAACAAGAAATATCTTATTAAAAACCGGGGATTGGGGCGGGTATATGAGGTACTTCCCCGATGGGGACGAGGACGGGATTCCCGAAAAGCCTAAACTGGGATTGGGCGGGGATGGGGACAGGGATGGTGAGCGGGGACGGGGTTGATATTGTCATACTCGGCCCCTAACCGGCCTATTGCCATCTCTAGAGGGAGAGAGAGAGAGAAAAAAACTATAAATTATATATGATTTTTTGTTTTTAATAATGGGGTGTTTTTGAGTTTTTAAAAATGAGCCTACTAAATTGTTTTTTATGACTTTGGACTTAAAATTTGTTTCTCAATTTATAGAATTGAATCTAAATAAGATACCAAATAGACCCTAAACATGTCATAAGTTTTTTTTGTTCTGAACAAAAAGAGTATTTTTTTTTCTAAGTTGGTTTGGGATTTTATTTTTGTTTTTGTTTGCTTACAGACAACGCTTGAATTAAAGAAAAAGAAAAGAGTAAATAGAAAAAGGAAAAGAAAAGCATACCGACTAAGCAAAGAAAGATACTCAAAGCGACACGTGTATGACACGTATACAAAAAGACTCCGACCAGCGAAAGAGATAAATTCCAATCTGTCTTACAAAGTGTCAGAAACCCAAACACAAAACAAAAGCAGATGAAATTGAAATCGAAATCTTCTTCTTCTTCTTCTTCTTCTTGTATCTGTTTATGCAACTCATCTTCTTCGTCCTCTTACCTTTCCTCGCATTCTCATCCTTCGCAGAAGAATCAAATCCCTCCCATTTCCAAAACATGGCCACTCTCGGCGGAGTCCACGAATCCCACGCCTCCCAGAACAGCCTCGAAACCGAAGACCTCGCTCGCTTCGCCGTCCAAGATCACAACAACAAGGAGGTCTTTACTCTTTTTTGCCTTTTAATTTCTACAATATTATGCTGGAATTTCAATTAATTGAAAATTGTGCAGAATGCTCTGCTTGAGTTTGTGAGGGTGGTGAAGGCGAAGGAGCAGGTGGTTGCTGGCACTCTGCACCATCTGACGATCGAGGCAATCGATGCCGGAAAGAAGAAGCTTTACGAAGCCAAAGTCTGGGTGAAGCCATGGATGGGTTTTAAGGAAGTGCAGGAGTTCAAGCACGCCGGTGACTGTAATGAAACGCCGTCGTTTACCCCTTCCGATCTTGGTGTTAAGGAAGGTGGGCATGGTCCCGGGTGGCAATCTGTGCCGCCACACGATCCTCAGGTTCAGGATGCTGCAAATCATGCTGTTAAGAGCCTCCAGCAAAGGTCTAATTCTCTGTTTCCTTATGAGCTTCAAGAAGTTGTTCACGCTAAGGCTGAGGTTTGTGCCCTTCCCATTTCTTGTGCTCTTTCACTTCTTATTGGGTTTTTGGGGCAGTGTTTGGTTGTGCTGAATTGGGTGTTAAAAATCAATTTAAAATGCATTTTGGAGAATTGGGGTTCGGTGGGTTAAATTTGGTTGTTTTCAATTGGGTGGCAAGGAGAATTGGGTATTGGAGGATAGGTAATATTTGATTGAATTGAATTGGTATTGGGGTAGTCTTTAGATGGTTCAGAAGATTGAAATGCATTTTGTTGTTTTTAAATGTGCATTTGAACTCAAATTGTTCTGTATAGTGCACAGGAATCTTCTAATTTCTTCTTTTCTTCATTTGTTTCTGTTCTGAGATCAATGGGTTTGTACTGATTTGCATATGTTTGAACTGTCTGTGTGAGAGCAGGTGATAGAAGAACATGCCAAGTTTAACATGCTTCTGAAGTTGAAGAGGGGAGACAAAGAAGAGAAGTTTAAAGTTGAAGTGCATAAGAACAATGAAGGCACCTTCAAACTGAACCAGATGGAGGCAGATCACTCCTAGTTAAGATATAGCAAGTTTGTAGCAAAGCAAATGTTCTGGAACTAACTGAGTGTACAATTGCTTTGGTTGCTGTTTGTATAACTTTTTATGACCTGATGCCAACACTTTGGTGTGTGGTTGTGTTTTCGAACTGTATGTGTATGTATAATAATGCTATTGCTACTTATCTTTTCTTTCAATTCCCCTCACTCCTGGAATGGCTTCGATTTGCCCATCGCATTCTCGTCCCTACCAACCATAACAAAGTTCTCTATCCCTATTCCTGCCTCAGACCGCGGAGGGATTCTTACTCCCTTGCCTAGGTAACCTTTCGACTGCTGTCGACCATTTCGACACTAGATTTTTTTTGGTTTTTTTCGTCAGAACCCACAGCCAAGCCATGTTCCTAGCTACAACCGCAGCTTCCGCCTACTGTTGTCAATGTCAGTATGAGAGTTGGACGAAGACAGAAACTAAAAAATTAGTTGGAATTGCGGTTAAAAATCCTTTTATTGTTTATAAAAATTATTATTTTTAACATAAATTTTTTATATATTACTTTTGAGACATACGGCTCCCACTATACTTCTATACGGAGAATAGAAGGATAAAGCAATAGAATAAAAGTTGGAACGAAGATAATTGAGTTCTAGAGCAAAGAAATCGAAAAGAAAATTCTATAATCGGTAATTTCTGAATAAAATTGAGAAAAAGACTACGAGTATTGCAAGGATACATGCCATCTGAACCTTGTCAACTAGTAAACCTAAGTGACTTAAGGTTGGATGCTAATCAACTCTCTGGAAAATTAAACCAGAACAGGAAATTCAAAGAAAACCTAGTAAAAGAATAGACTAACGGGCCCAAGTACTCTTGGAGAGCCTTGTAGATGCTCCTGCATCAGAACAGCAACTAGCAGATGTCACCTCAGAACTCTCCACAACGTCATCAGCAAACACAGGGATATGTTCCTTGGTTATATCAGATAAAATGATGAGCACATGCTGCTCAACCTTAACAACCATACCAGTTGCACCTTCCAGAGTACCAGATACAACTTTGACATGATTCCCAGGTTCAAAGTATTTGCAAAGCTCCTTTTCGTTTAAGGCAAGAGTTTTTGGAAGCTGTTTCATTTCGGGCCTGATATGAACAATCTCTTCCTCAACTTTCTCAACCCATCCTTTCAAATTTTTAAGATCTCCCTTGACAACAATAACTGTATCACCCTTCATAAAGGGTCCCTTCTTTCTGTCTGAAAATAAAGTTGACAAACGGGCACCGTTCTCCCCGGGTTTCCGGAATTTTTCAAGTTCATCCAAAGTGGGACGTATGCTTTGAGAGCTAATTGATTTCATCGATACTGCCTTGTACAGGAAACCATCTTTAAACAGCATGCCATCAATACTCTCAAAGTAATCACCAGTCACCGGATCTCGTCTACGCTCTACATGAATATGCAGTTGTCTTACTTCATCAATATTCATAAAGCGTGGAGGAGGAACAAATGCCTTCTTTTTCACAACTTGTCTGCCCTCCAGTTTATTCGCAATAGCTTGTAAATCAATCCTTGGAATTAACTTTACCCTGACTCTCTGCCGCACATCATCGACACCCACAACCTTGGCAAGGTCTCCTTTATAGGTCCCCATCTTCATTCTGACCCATGTACCCCTAGAAACATCAATTGCCTTGCTTTCAACTGAAAGAACGTCAGTCATTTCTCCGATCGGAACACGGTTTAACTTATGTAGGGCAAGTATATTGCCCAGACCTTTGCAAGCCTCCCTCACATGGGCTTCGTTGTCGGCTTCAATGTATATAAAGTTTTTGAGGTGGCAACAGCAGACTTGATGTTCAGTTTAGGTTTATCAATATACTTTTGCATTAAGCAAACAACTGCCTCTCGCTCAGGACCGATCGCGCATTTCACCATCCACAACTTCGGGTCCCTAACACAAGGTAAAAGAGCTTGCTGATTCACCATCACATCAGTTGTCTCCTCCTCGTCGTATTCTGCATGACTCGATGATGACCTTGCATACCGCGCTTGAATTCTTCTCTCAAGCGCTTCAACATCTTCTTCTTGCGGCTGCAATGGACGATGACGATGCATCCTTCTACCACCATGTTCTTCTTCAGGGAGATCAGTTCCAGTATCAACAATGAAGTCGTCCTGGCCCTCATCTTCCTCTTCCTCCTCCTCATCGTTATCGACCTCGGCCTCGATATCAAGAAACTTTGACCCAATAGGCCTCTTATTCCTCCGCTTACGACTCACACCACCATCATAAGCCTCATCATCGTCTATGAAATCCGATCTCCTCCGCTTCTGTCTGGATCTTTGTCCTCCCTGCTCCTCCTCATGTTCCTCTTCTTCATCCCCATCTAGAACTCGGTCTGGTTCGTAGTCATCTTCATCTCTGTGACAAGCCATGGCTGTCTGTGTGCTGATGGGATCAAATTTGGGGTTCTAGGGCTTTTGTTGGGTAGAAAGAGCGTAGTGGTGCTTTTCATGACATAAATCTCCTATTGAATTGACAAAATTGGACTAGGAAACTGCTTTCCTCCTTGCCCAAGGAAGGGGGCATTCCTATCTCCTCTAAGCCACAGATTTACAAATATTATGTAAAAATAATTTATAAAAAGTACCCAAAAAAATAATATTGACACACATGTCACACAACAGGAAAGTAGGAGTTCTTATTTCCACGAAAGAAGGCAAGTATTTTAAATAAAACTAGGAGTACGTTATCGAAATCCCACCTAAACTATATGCTGCGCTATTCTCGCAATTTTGCTACAACAAAAAAGTCTTCCCAAAACTTTACGGACTAAGCTATTTCGTATTTTCGAAAAAAAAAAAAAAAAAAAAAAAAGCTATTTCGCATAAAAAATAAAATTCAAAGAAAAAAAACATTCTTACAGACTAAGCAAGGAGAATCGTACACGTGTCCCAAATCCAATGGGCGAAATACCGACGTTTCCGTGCACACAGTATGTCGAAGAGTCAACAGAATTGAAATCGAAATTTTCATCTTCCTTCCTCCTGTGTGTATTAATAGCCATACAACTCTCTACCTCAAATCCAAAAGCCTCAGCTCGCAAAAACCAATTCTCACCCAAAAATGGCAGCAGTTGGCACAGTACGCGAATCTCAAGGTTCCGAGAACAGCGTCGAAACCGAAAGCCTGGCTCGTTTCGCCGTCGAAGAATACAACAAGAAGGAGGTAAACAAAAAGCCCTTTTTCTATTTGCGTGAAACAAAGATTGTGGTTGGGTTTTTGGTTAATTGATTGATTGAATAACTAATTGTGCAGAATGCTCTGCTTGAGTTTGTGAGGGTGGTGAATGAGAAGGTGCAGGTGGTTTCGGGCACTCTGCACTATCTGACGATTGAGGTCACCGACGCGGGGAAGAAGAAGCTCTTTGAAGCCAAGGTCTGGGTGAAGCCTTGGGCCAACTTCAAGGAAGTGCAGGAGTTCAAGCCTGTTGCTGACTCTTAGTTTCTCTTGAGAGGTTTGTGGGCTTTCATTTAGTTTTTTATTTATTTATTGCTTTTTTCTAATTACCTGGTCATTTGTTTGGAGAATTACCTTGTGTCAATACGTGTGGAAGTATATAAAATTGTAGATTTGCATTTCTTGTTAATGTAAATTTCTTAACTGAGCTTAAGAGTTTAAGATTTTGGAAATTCAATTGTAAGCAATTTACACAAAAAATTCACTCATTGTAGACGACTTGGATCCTCTCCTTGGCATTGGTTTTCCTGCTTCCTTGTTTTCTAATGAAAGAGAACCCAAAGATTAAAAATATGCATGCTACTTTATGAAATTCTGGGTTGTTTTTTAGCCTTCATTTCATGTCCTTTTTCCTCACTCCTCTATCTGAAGAACAGGCCTGTTTCCTTCCATTTTTCTCTTCCACTCCTTGGAAGAAAATAGATGATTCATGTGTGTTTTCAGAATTGTTCTTACCACGCCATTGAGCTTTGCAAATAAATTTGGTCTTAAAAATTGTTAAATCAAGCTCAAATGAAGTACATTAAGTCCTTTTAGCCAAGCTTTGCAAGAACATCGTTCAGTCTGGTGGGTACAGTCTAGGTATCTCTGCTTGTTGGGTGCTCTTGATCTTTCCTGGCCCTGGGTAATCCAACTGCTCTAAAAAAGTAATCACTGAAGTTATATTCTCAATGGAAAACATAAATTTTTGTTTAGTAAAAGTATGATAAAGAAATCAACAAGGTAATGGTAGTTATGAACTCATATTGCTAATGTCTAGGAGTATCTTTCAGTTCCTTGAGTGGCTCCTTTTCTTCTTGGGATGCAACCATAAGTGATTGAATATACTTCTTTTCTTTCTTGAGTGTTTCCCACTTACACAATTTGGAGCCACACTTGTTAGGTTCTTTTTAGTAGTGCGTGAAGATGATAAAGAAAAAAATTTGTTATGCATTTTTCTTCTTTTCATAGTTGGGTAGGATAGGAAGGAGACTGTTCATCTTCTCCCTGTTCAGAGAGAAGGATAGGAATAGGTCAGTATAGTAACAAAACCATTTAAAAATTTATGGTCTAACTTGTCATATTTTTAACCTTTGGATATGTTTGGTCTATATTAGAAACGATTGGTAATTCGTACTTATTTCTATGTGTTTAAACTGTGAGAGCAGGTGATCGAAGATAATGGAAGTGTAACATGCTTCTTAAGGTGGGGGAGGCAAAGAAGATAAGTTTAAAGTTTAAGTACAAGAATAATGAAGGTAAAGTCTGAATCAGATGGAGCTACACCACTGTTAATATATGAGTCTGTAGCATGCCAATCTTCTACAAATTTGGGTGTATACATGCTTCCGTTGTAGTATTTATCTTGTGTCCTAATTAATACCAACCCTAATCACTCGGTATTGTTGTGTACTTATTTTTCCAATTTGAATGCAATGTGTTATAATTCTATTCCCTAATCTTTGTCCCAATATCTCCCCACTCTCTCGACATGTAATTTGCTGGAATTGTTAAGGCCTTTCTGATATCATTCGACTTTCCCCGTGTACGGACTCCGATCTTTTAAGCTATGAAGTTTAGGACATACAAGTACTAGACTTAGTAACAAGTGGCCATTATTTTGATATTATTCCAGTTCTTAGTCTTGTTTTTTTTTAATAAACCTCAACACTTCCACAAGTAGTGAGACTGAGAATGAGTGTAACTGTCCGTCATCTTTTTACCAAAACTCAAGAATCTGTTTGAAACGTCATCATTTTCATTCTGTTTACTAGCAATCCTACACATGCACAAATATTACTGGAGAAATAAGAGAAGAAAGATGAAAAAGTAGTGAGAGAAAACATTGGTGAATTTATTTTATTTCTATTTTTTGAAAAACTAATTTATAATTACTGTGGTACCCCTAATATATTAGGCTTTTCATTATTTGTGAATGTAAATAGGAACACAATTGGAACAGTACTAGTATGGGTCAACTTCATTTAGTAACATTATTTGATTTGATTTGATATTTGTTACCACACTAAAGCAACCCTAGTTACATTATTTCCGGTTGAAGCGCTAGAGGTAAAAGGGATTAGAAGGCGTGGTTAAATTCCCCTTCCTTTCAAGGCTTGAAGGACAGCTTTCATGGAAAGACGATCTACTGGGCACCACCAGATGCCCCAAACCGTAACGACAAGAAGTTTCTTAGCAATTTGATCACCATTTCCTTGATCACGAGTGCATTTGCCTTCCCCCTGTTCCTTGATCCATTTTGTGAAGTCAAACATGGACGGTATTCTCCTCTGTGACCTGAACGTTTTTCCTGCCTCCAACCATTTCAAGTAACAGCATTCCAAAACTGTGAATATCTAACTTGTATGATACGTTACCCAAGTTCATGGAGAACAAATTAGGTGGAATGTAAACAATGGTCCCACCCTGGCAGACTAGCAGTTGTCATGGAAACTGCAGTTTGATCCTCGAATCAGAATTTTTTTAAATTTTAATTTGTAGAAGTTGTCTTTCAACAAAACATTATGAGGTTTGATATAAAAAATAAAGGTTCGTTGGTCACATCCGTGCCTCAATTCCTTTGGCTATGATGAGAGTAATAAGGTACCTTGTCCCAACTTGTGTTCTTATTGGTAATAAGAGTACCTTGTGGGCTTGAGAGCTCTGTTATTTTCCAAACATTTGTTCAATTATGGCTCGAGTTTCTGTTCTGTCAAAAGTATATACATGACAGAGTGCAACAAATGCAGGCACAGGTGAAAATAGACCAAGGACTAGAGTTGCTTAAATTTTGCCCCAACTCCCCTGTAAAAGATCTGAACACCAGCACTTTTTCCTGTCCACAGTAAATCATTATGTAGTGCTGGGAGAAAGTTCTCATATTTTTGGCTATCTATTCATTTTCTTTTCTTCTTCTTTTCCTTTTCTCGAAAATTCAAAATTTATTATTGCTGAAGTTCAGCTATTGCAGAGAATGTGGTGATGCTTAAATAGTTTGGTACATGATTATTTGAAAACCTTGATAGAAACACTCACTCGTTTCCGATTCTCCATTATTCAGATTTTTCTATATTATTCAAGATAAAGAAATTTTGTGGGCAGGAATTTATTTGTCAACATGGAATTTTTTTTAATGTGTTGTTAACTCATTTTCCTCAGGGTAGAGTTGATTTGTCAACACGGCAATGAGATTTTATTTGTCATAACTTGTGGAATAATGTTGCCAGTGGAAAAAAACGAGTCATAGGAGGATAAGGTTTAGACCAATTCTGCTGCTTTCAAAAAGATGTAAAGAAAAACTGGTTGGTGGAAGACCACATGATATCTTATTTTAGATAACATGTTGGGAGTATGATTAGATGTTCAAGGTGCAGAGAAAAGTTGAGTATTTCCTCAGAGATGACAATTTCTTTCTTCATCCTGTTGTTCATGGTAGGCTTCAAAGTTAATATTGGAGCGTGCCAAAATGAGTGCTCAGAATTACGCTGTGGAGACTCCAGTCCACCTATCAAATTCCCTTTTCGACTCAAAGACAAGCAGCCTGATCACTGTGGCTACCCCGGATTTGATTTATCCTGCAATGGAAGCAACAATACGGTGCTTGACCTGCCAATTTCAGTGAAGTTCACCGTCACTCATATCAACTACAAATCTCAGGTAATTCAAGTGGTTGATCCAGATGGTTGTTTTCCCAGGCAGCTTCATAAACTTAATCTGTCTGCCTCTGCCTTCCAATTCAAAGACGAAGGGCTCTACTATACTTTATTCAATTGTTCACCAGCACATAGAAAATTATATGATCTAATCCCTTGCCTTAGTGAGACTAGCCACCAAATATTGGCTATATCTTCAGATTCTTCCATTGACGAAGCTCCCATTTCTTCTTGTACCAAACTGTATAACCTTCCAAGTGTTCCATATGGTATATTATTCGAGTCAGAGCATGTTCGTTTGGAATGGTTCAAACCAGAATGTAAACATTGTGAGAGGAAAGGTGGAAAATGTAAATTGAAGAACAACAATGACACTGAATCAGAAACGGAGTGCTTCAAAGTGGGCAAACAAGGTATAGTCTTTCATCCATATCACTATACTAGTCAGGCATCATCCCTTTGCTCCCCATCAAGAATTTATGCAATTAAATATCTTATGTTGCATTAGCTACCATGAATTAGATAGGAAATGCAAAAAAATAAAGAAAGAAGAACGAAATTTCTGGCATATAGACTGTAATGCATCATATAACATAAAGATAACCAAGAATATGATTTTTCTGCAAAATAAAATACAATAATGATTGAACGATTTTGGGGACATGAGAATCTAATGGCATTAAAATCTTTTACAGGTGCCTCAACAAAGCTAGTGGTTATAGGTAAGCCATGCAGCCCTTTGTCCTTTTCTTTTCTTTTTTTTTTTTTTTTCCTAAATCCCTTTTTCTGTATAAAGATAGAGGTTCTTGACCGAATATACAATCTGTAGGTGTGATCGTGGGTTCATTTTTATTTGTGGTGGCACTCGTTTCTCTCCATCGGTTGTACACTTTTGACAGAAAACAAACCATGATTGAAGAATTTTTGGAAAATTACAGAGCTCTCAAGCCCACAAGGTACTCTTATGCTGATATAAAGAGGATCACCAATACGTTTAGAGACAAGCTGGGACAGGGGACCTTTGGAACAGTGTACAAAGGAAAGCTTTCCAATGAGATCTTTGTAGCTGTAAAGATCCTCAACAATTCCAAAGGAAATGGGGAAGAGTTTATCAATGAAGTGGGAACATTGGGTCGAATCCACTACGTCAACGTGGTTCAATTGGTTGGCTATTGTGCTGATGGATTTAGACGAGCTTTGGTTTATGAATTTGCACCAAACGGTTCACTGCAGAATTTTATAACATCAGCAGACAGCAACAACCATTTCCTTGGTTGGGAGAAGCTGCAATATATTGCTCTCAGCGTAGCCAAAGGAATTGAGTACCTTCACAACGGATGTGACCAACGAATCCTTCATTTTGATATCAAACCTCACAATGTTCTTTTGGATGAAAACTTCAATCCAAAAATCTCTGATTTTGGTCTTTCCAAGTTGTGCGCCAACGATCAAAGTGCAGTTTCCTTGACAACTGCTAGGGGCACCATGGGTTTCATCGCACCTGAAGTCTTCTCTAGGAACTTCGGTAACGTGTCCTACAAGTCAGATGTGTACAGTTTTGGAATGTTGTTACTTGAAATGGTTGGAGGCAGGAAAAATGTTCAGGTCACAGAGGCGAACAGCAGCCAAGTTTATTTCCCCGAATGGATCTATAATCTTCTAGATCAAGGAGAAGACATCCGCATCCACGTTGAGCAAGAGACTGATGCTAAAATCGCAAAGAAAATCGCAATTGTGGGGCTATGGTGCATCCAGTGGTACCCGGTAGATCGTCCTTCCATGAAAGCTGTAGTTCAAATGTTGGAAGGAGAAGACAATGTAAAAATGCCCCCTAATCCTTTCTCATCGACTGCTTCAACAAGAGACAGGGTTACAATACCTGCAAAACGCCCCCACCAAGAGTTACCTGTAATATCCGAATTAGATTGACGAAGTTAAAATGATTAGTCAGAAGTGCAATTGTTTTTGTAACTTGTGACTAATATCAAATAAACTAGAGCGTCGGGGAATAAACTGATGAGAAAGTAGTGTTAGATAATGAAAAGCATATGGAATTCCCCAAAGATGTATTGGTTGCCATTGAATAATTCGCCTACGAAAAGCAACACAAAAGAAACCTGATTTCCTAGAAACTGTCTTGCATACTTTTATGTATACTCTTATTCAAGTTTCCACCTTCAAGCACAAAAATCTTTTAAATTATAGATATTTAGTTTAGCCCATAAATATGCAACAACAAAAATTACCAAGAGGGTCCGAGCATTAATGACTAGCAAGTCGTTAGTTGCCAATTCAACACCATTTTGTTCAGCGTCTGCTGACCTTATTCTCTCAACTCAACCCACCCCACCCGCCATTCCATTTTGTTTGCTGGATTAGATAATGATAATCAAATCATGGATTTCTAAGTAAAGCTTTTTTTTGTTTTTTGTTTTTTTTTTTTTTTTTGTTTTTTTTGTGTGTGGGGGGGGAATGGGTGTGAATTTGTTATGTTTACACAACATGTAGGTTCTGAGCATGAGCAGGTTGGGCGGTGCAGCTGCTGTTTCTCCTCTTGTTGCTGATATGTCCTCTGAGGTAAATTAAAATGAAGAAACCCTTTTTATCATAGCAAGGACTGGACCCAAAGAAAAACCCATGTACATTACACATAATGCTTTCCACATAAAGAAAAAAGGGAATGGAAAATTTTCTTGCGGAAAATCTGTTTAGGTGGTGGTGTTGATGATGAAAAAGAAGAACCAATCCACCATTCACATTTCCCTGATTTCACCTACCCAAAGGAAGGAAAGTACCCAGTACTCAGCCGGCCAACTGAAAAACTCAAAGCCCCAACTTTCCATCAGAGAGAGAGAGAGAGAGAGAGAGAGAGAGAGCTTTGTATTGTATCCTTTCCCTTACACACTAAAGGGGGTGTATTCAATTGAGATTTTAATAGATTATACTTACATGATTTTAATTTAATAGATTTCAACCTGATTTGTAATTACATGATTTTTCTTATGATTTTAATAGATTGTAATTACAAGATTTTACTTATGATTTTAATTCATGTAGGACTTGCTTGTATTCTCCAAAGTAGATTTCACCGAAGTGTGGATTGGATTCGGGTTAGCCATCTTTCATCCATTAGTTAAACGATGCCAAGCCTTTAAAGAAGCAGAAAGTTGAAGTTACACCAATCTTAGCTCAAGTTATCATTACTATTTGTCATGTATGGCTATCTTCAAATCATCCTGTTCTAGAGCTAAAACCATAGCAGTCCCAAACTTCAAACATAACTATCATTAAACTAGAACCATACATCTATTAAGTTTTGGATAGAGAACTTGGTATGGAATTGAGAATTGACATAGGAAACAAGCCACAAGAAAGAAAAATCTTGAATTAATTGAATTTATAAATTTTACAACAGATAAGTTAATTAAATCAATTCAAATAAGAAATTGGGCAGCTGAAAACAAGTCAAAATGGTCCAGCTATGACATGATACTAGTATAGAACACTTGTCACTCAAATTAATTCCACAAATTGACTAAAGAAAGACAAATAAATCAAAGGAAATAAATGAGTTGAAAATCTATTGAGAAAAAGCATGCATATTGCACAATATGAACAACTATTGAAAGCAACGTATCTGAAATTATTGTTTAGATGTCTGAAGGTAAGCCATATGAGTCTCCTTTTTTAATGGGCAAAGAGATTATCCATAAGATGAAAGCGAACAAACAGTATAGACATGAAGCCAAAAGAAAGGCGGGAAGCACCTCATGCAACCAAACAGCCAGGAGAAAAAGAAAACAAGATAGACTAGAGAAAGCAAAGAAAACAAAGACAGCTATCTGAATCTATCCACTAAATACAGAAGGATCAAATCTAGTTAAACCAAGCTCTTGTAAAGATATGAGTACCTTGTTTATCTTCATTTGTTCATCTTCCCCAAAAACAAAAAACGTGAGAATCATGCATAGGATAGGAGGGTGGGATTTTTTTTATGGGGTTTGATATTAATATCACCCACTCAAAAGTCTCATACAATATACTATTTAACAAAATACCACAAAATTGGTAAGTTTTTTAATACCACCGTACTTTTTCTTATCTTTTGAAAGTCCTAATTGAATACCACAATACTTGGATTGATTATTTAAAAATCTTATTTGAATACCACGAGATTTTTATTGATTACTTAAAAATCCTAATTGGATACCATTGGACTTTTAAGCTTCAAAACAATCTATTAAATCTCATGCAGGACCGTAATTTCAAACCGGCGGCGGATCCGTCTTTGCCGAAACATCTCACGATGCGGGCCCACTTACTAAAACCCAAGACACTCTACCAAAATTTTGGCAGAGTCTCCCTAAAATGCTCAAACCAACAATAAACAACCTGCAATAATTTACATCAATACACAACCCAGCCAGCATGCTTTTACAAACTACAATCCAACATAAAATGGCCTCCGGCCTCAAGTAGTAGCCTAACATGGGCAATAACAGAGCGTCTACAGAATTTTTTACAACGAACAGGGAGTAGAAAGAATTTATACAGACCCTATTAACAGACGACAAGTTCGAGCTCGTGACTTGCTCGAATGCCTTCAGGAGCAACTTCTGCAGGCGCAAAGCAGAAAGATGTGAGTGGACAGAAATAAAGTTTCACTTTAAATCAACATAGTAACCCCACCATGTAAAAATAATGCTCTAGCATGCAGTTTCACAATTCAGAAACCAAAACTCAAACACAAAAATCCCAAAGTCCAAAACATCTCCACATCTCAAGCTCACAACTCATTTCCCAAAATATATGCAACTCTCAACACCCGTAAATACCCATATATAAATATATATATATATATAGCTAAGACTCTAATATACAATATACTCCTCTCCAAACTAATGTACCGGGGAGACAATCCAACCGGGGGATTGTTAGCTGACGCAGGATTTCCGAACACTAACCGCGTCCGGAGATGAGTAGTCCAACCGGGACGGAACTCCATAGCTCACACGCCGGCACCGCCAACGACACGTGTAGCTCACAAATCTCATAACAAGTCCTCTGGCAGACGGTATCATCACCCCACCGCGCGCCAACGGCGTGTGTGATGATACTCAAGCAATATACATACTCTCCCCATACGCCGGCCTGCCAGACACGTATGGAAAGTGTCTCACACACCGGCACTACCAACGCCATGTGTGAGACCCGTAATCTCATGGCCTTCCCACCCCACCGGCACTGCCAACGACGTGTGTGGGAAGCCTAGTAACTAGGGAATGGTACTCACCTACCATACTCATACATCTCACAACCATCCATCAAACTCCTATCTTTCCACAATCTCACCACAACAACCTCTCATACTCTATACATAGACAATATAGATAGCCATCCCAAAATCCATATCAACATAATCATCATACTCAAATATATATGTTCATATTCAAAATATATATATCCAAGATATATAAACATATTCAAATCATCTACCAAAGACTTATTAAATCAAAGTCACCATCATTTAAAGTATATGCACAAAACTTTCATAATTAAAACCATGCATATGCTTAAAACAAAGTCCACTCACAAGTAATCCCAAGCTGCCCGGCCCGTGAGTCCGCTTTCTTCTGCGAGTGATCAACCGAAGTACCTATTCCAAGATACAAATCCTTGATTAACATCACGTACTTCCAAAACGGAAATTCACGAAAGGAAATACTTAAATCCCCAAGTTCCCGGTGCGCTCACGTCCAAAGGAACATCCTAGGGTCTGTTACTGATTGGAATTCGCTTCCCAATCGCACGGTGATCAATTTCCTAAACTTCACATTATTGAATTGGAACATCCGGGCTCCAATTCACGATCCGCGATATTCCTACAGGTTTCTAAGAGTTCCTAGATCAACATACTTCAATTTGGAAACGATCCAGCGGTCAGAACTTATCGAACCCGGATAACGCACAATATGCGAAATCCGTTCGATAGTCAAACGATATCCAAATTGAGATCCGCGAAATCCTACGCACTCGTGACAACCTAAGGATCTCAACAGGACAAAAACAACTTCACCCACCTTGCCCACGCGCCGCCACCGCGCGCGGCAGCGCGCGGGTGTGTAGAGAAGTTTCCGGCGACGGAAAATCTCACACCAACGCTCACCCTTCTAATCCTAGATACTACTCGAAGAATGGAGCAACTTTTTCAACTACGGCAACGTCCAATTCGGACGGCAAGTGGCCGGAATTTCAAATTGAAATCCGGCCAAAACCTAGATTTCCAATTCGAGAATTAACCTGCAAATCTATCAAAACCTATCCCACAGCCAGCTAGAACACACAAAAAGGATGAGAAACCTCACCTTACCGTCGGAAATGGTGGTGGAGGTGAGATCGGCGGCGGAAGTTCCATCGATTCGCCACGATTCGCATTTTCCGCGAGTCCCGAGGGTTTCAGTGTCTTGGCGGGAAGAGAGAGAGAGGCTGCGGTTGAGCAGGGACAGTCTCGTCGGACGGGGTGGTCGGAGGTGGCGGTGTGGTGGTTTCCGATCGGTGAGCGATGTGGGAAGGAAAAATCGCAAGGAGAAGAAGAAGACGCGGGAGGAGAGAGAAAGTGAGGGTAAATGTGAAAAATCAGATTTTACCCCAAACTTACTTGAAATAATTACAGTTCGCCACCGAACAAGTTTTGATCGCCAAAGCCGTTAAATCTCCGATTCAGCCTACACTTTGTCTACAGTTTCGTCTCACACCTACGCAACCACACCACTCACGGTCCCAAAATCTTCCCGGCTAAGAAAGTGACCAAAATCACTTTTAACCCAGGAGTAATTTAATATTTTCCCTTAATTAAATTAAATAGGAAAATAAACGGAGTCGGGGTGTTACATCTCAATTGAATACACTGCTAAAAAAACCCCAAAAATAATAGTTTAACTTTATGTGTGAAACTAATGCCTTTTGGGTTTTATTTAGACCTTTTTTTACTCTTTTTTTCTTTATCTTTCATACAGCGGGCCCTTTAAAAAAAAAAAAAAAAATTAAACTAACCTATTTACCACCTAAGTTTGAATATTTTTATTATAATTTTTGTTCAATATGAGGTAAGTGTTAAACAAAAAAAGCCACATTTTTCATTTTTGCCCAAGACCTCCAAAATTAATGGGCCAACCCTGACTTAAAAGATGTGTATGACAAATGGAGATTTTAGATATAAGTTTCGAGTTTTTCAGATTTTCTTTGAGTGAAAGTTTTTGATAGTTGTAATTGATGGTAGAAAATAGGGAGATTAGGTTTTATTTTTTGAGAAACGTATAAGTTTTATCTTTTGCATGCAAATGGGTCAATGGCCTTTAATTCTGTCTACACATCCGAAAGGATATCTCCAAATGAAATTGAACCACTACTTCTGCAGTATTCTACAAGTTAGAAAATCAATTCTGCCAACTGGCACGCAATGCTCCTGTGGCAGCTTTTCACAGTATTACTATTATATAAAGTCCACATATCACAAGCAATACTCAACGTTTGGAAGCTCTCTCTCTATGGCTGCAGGAAGAGTAGCTTCTCCATCACAATTATTCATAGCCCTCCTCTTAGTTCTTAGCTTATGCTGTTTGAGTTGCAATGCTAAGGATGATTATCGTCAACAGTGTGAACCTTCATGGTGCGGCAAACATAACATAAGCCACCCTTTCCGACTAAAAGATGATCCAGAGAAGTGCGGTGACTCAAGGTATGAGCTGTCTTGTGAGAACAACCTTACAGTATTATACTTGCATCCTGGAAAATACTATGTGCAGGCAATCAATTATAATAACTACACCATCCGAGTTGTGGATGCCAATCTTCACAAGGGTAACTGCTCTTCAGTTCCCTATTATTCATTGTCAGCGTCTAACTTCAGTTACGAGGATGAGGATCCGTATAGGATTTCTCAACCTAGAGGTAAGGGGCATTGGTGGGACACAGATTATGTGAAACTGTCAAAGCCTATAATATTCCTGACCTGTGAAGGCCCGGTGAATTCGCCTCTCTATGTGGATACTGCTCCTTGCGTTGGTGCAATGAGTAGTTCCAATTCCAATGGGCATTCATATGTTAGTGTTGGAGGATTAAATGCGTCAGACTTGATTGAGTTTTGTCGCATAGAGCTTATGTTAATGACATCGTCGCAGCTTACAAAGAACAATTCCTACATAGACATCCACAATGAGATGATCTATGGCTTTGAACTTACATGGATGCAGAGTTACCGTAGAGGTCAAAGCTGGTTTAGTTGCTACGTCGACAGTGATACCAACAAAGTTAATTGCTCTCATGAATGCTATGATTTATACTGTGGTAAGTATGTCAAAGATTTCTTCATTTGTTTTCTTCTGGTAACATAACTGTAGGCACATGTTCTGTTTTTTAACATGTCAAGATTCTAAAGTTCAAACTTGATGAAAACTTTTGACTTTGATGATGCAGGCTTCATCAAATATCTACACGGTGAGGACTCTCAATCCTATATTGTTTTCAATTTCTTCCAGTCTAAGCTGCATTTGTTATTATTAATAATTAATTCGCTCTGTTTCTTGCAGAATTCAGTTTCTTCCTTGTGTACCTTGGTGAGTTTCATCTCAATTTATTTTTTCTTCTCAATTATTATCCTCAGCAAATAAAAATTACTCTTTCCAGGAAAGAAAATTCATGCAGTGTTAAACAATTGGTCTCTAGTATTCGATTACATATACATTCTGGTTGTAGCAGCAACACATATTTCCATGATTCATTTCGACACTTCCTTACAGGACTAGCACTTGGAGCTAGGGCTGTGCTTGGGGCTGCGTGTCTGATTGCGCTTTTAATTTATAAATTCAAGAGGCGGCACTTATCAATGTATGGAAATATTGAAGAATTCTTACAAAGTCACAACAACCTCATGCCAATAAGGTACTCCTACTCAAATATCAGGAAAATGACCAAGGGATTTAAGGACAAATTGGGTGAAGGAGGTTATGGTTCTGTATACAAAGGGAAGCTCCGAAGCGGCCGCCTTGTAGCAATTAAGATGCTGGGTAAGTCCAAAACAAATGGGCAAGATTTTATCAATGAAGTTGCTACAATTGGAAGGATTCATCATGTAAATGTGGTGCAACTAATTGGCTATTGTGTTGAGGGATCGAAGCGTGCTCTTGTATACGAGTTCATGTCAAATGGGTCTCTAGATAAACACATATTTTCTAAAGAAGGACCATCAACCTTAAAGTACAAGAAAGCATTTGAAATTTCACTTGGAGTTGCTCGTGGTATTGACTATCTTCATCAAGGATGTGAGATGCAAATTTTTCATTTTGATATCAAGCCTCACAATATTCTTCTTAATGAGACTTTTGTTCCAAAGGTTTCTGACTTTGGGCTTGCAAGATTATGTCCATTAGATGAGAGCAGTTTAACTTTGACTGCAGCAAGAGGAACCATCGGATACATAGCTCCAGAGTTGTTTTACAAAAATATAGGAGGAGTGTCAAACAAAGCTGACATCTACAGTTTCGGAATGCTGTTGATGGAAATAGCAGGAAAAAGAAAGAATCTAAATGCAGTTGCAGCTCATTCAAGCCAAATATACTTTCCTTCATGGGTTTATGACCAATTCAGTGAAGGAAAGGACATAGAGATAGAAGATGCCACTGAGGAGGAAATGAAAATAACAAAGAAGATGCTTATAGTGGCATTATGGTGTATACAAATGAAGCCTAGCGAGCGTCCTACTTCGATGAGCAAAGTAGTACAGATGCTTGAAGGAGAAACTGAAGCCCTTCAAATGCCCCCAAAGCCTTTCCTGTATCCACAAGACAAACCAGTGGTGGATGATGAAGACAATCCAGAAACAACATGGCCATCGTCAACACAATCTAATGACGACTCTAAAGACTCAATAAGCTTAATTCAAAATGCTGACAATTAGCCTGTGTATACGTATAGTATGCCCGAGGAAAGGCTTCATGGCCAACATTTCAACTCTGCAGGGGCAGCAATGGTTGTTTCGTTTTTGATAGAACGAATCCTTCTTGTAATATATTTCTGTCACGATTTGTAAACTTGTTTTCAACAGTTTTTGGTCCTTCCTCCTTTAAATTGAAGTGTAACGTGTCCCACTCTTCAGTATGCACTTGCTGTTGATGGAATTTTTATTTTCTGAACGTTTTAATGATTTAAAACTAGTCAAGCTTCACCTACCAACAACCAAACATTACATACAGATAATCAACATTCTGAGAAATTTCTGCAAAACAAATATACAATGATTTAATGATTTTGTGGACATGAGAAACTGATGGCATTCAAGTTTCCAGCTTCAACGAAATCCCATTGCTTGATGACCATTGACCGCGGTGTCCTCACGTCTTAGTCATGTACTGTTACTGTTGGGGAAATTACAATTAAGAAAATAACATAATTACATTACTTTCTCAGCCAAGAAGCATATAGACTTTGGGTTGACGCGTGGATATCTTGCTTAATTTAAGGAGATCTAAGCCCACGGTGCAGCAATATATCTCAACAACCCAAGTGAAACGTTGAAAGACTCACACGTATTCGCACAAAAGGATGAGTCTACACCACAAAATTACCTTTCTTTGATAAGATATTTTGTGAATAAGTATTACTGCTCACACATAATAATTCATGTGTTGAAATGTGGAGAAATTTTGGTATGTTTTGGGTACGTCACGTGGTTGGTATACCATCCAATACACATAGGACATGTGTAAATATTTTATTTTATTTATCCTATGTGTATTGGACAATATTTCCACATGTTTCATATATATTGGATGATACACCAACCACGTGGCGTACTCGGAACATACAAGAATTACTACTTTATTAGCTAGACCATTACCGCGTTGTGTTAATCCAAACTTTCTTGAGTGTATTATGAATATATTGATATTGATTGATATTGATACTGATATTGATAATATCAATATTGAAGTGGACATTATTATTGTCCATAAAAAATAGGTAGATTATTATAAAAAATATAATAGGTAAAAAACTGTCAATATCAATATTGACAGTTTAATATTGATATTGATATATTGATGAAGAGTTTATTAATATTGAATATCAATATTAATAAACTCTTCATCAATATTGATATTGATATCTTAGTGAATTTACCTAAGTTTTGTTAAAAAGATCTTTTTAACATCTTTTTTTTCCTTTTGGGTAAAAAATAGGCAAATTAATATTGATATCAACTCAGTTTATTAAGCTTTAGGTAAATCGACTCCATATTAATAATCTACCTCAAATTATTAAAAGATTGTTGTAAATGCATGAGTTGGTAAGACCTCTTATTTATAGGCTTACAGTGATAAGAAGACATTAACAACTCTTAAATTACAAGCCCATAATTATGGTATTCAATATTAATAAACTCTTCATCAATATTGATATTGATATTATATTCAATATATTAATATTTATATCAATATTAATAAACTCTTCATCAATATTGATATTGATATCCATATTAAGCTTAGTGAATTTACCTAAGTTTTGTTAAAAAGATCTTTTTAACATCTTTTTTTTTCCTTTTTGGTAAAAAAACAGGTAAACTAATATTGATATCAACTCAGTTTATTAAGCTTTAGGTAAATCGACTCCATATTAATAATCTACCTTAGATTATTAAAGGATTGTTGTAAATGCATGAATTGGTGGATGACTACCATACCTATTAGCATTCACCCTTTCTAATTTTATGTAACATATACACTAAATACCATAATTATGGGCTTGTAATTTAAGAGTTGTTAATGTCTTATTATCACTGTAAGCCTATAAACAAAAGGTCTTACCAAGATGAGATAGACAAGTTGATTGAACAATTTCTATTGTCTTTCTTTACTCTTCATTTCTCTCTACAAATTCTCTTAGTTATATAACACGTTATCAGCACGAACCTCTAACTATTTGAGGTTTTGTTTTTCTATCTTAGAAATAGAATAGCTTCCTGAAATTACCTGTAGGATGACTAAAAATTCCTAGACAGGGGTGAATAGGCCAATTTAAAATTATAATAACTTCGGTAGCATGATTGATATGGCTTATCAATCTTGGAACATGCTGAACATAAAATAAAGGAACACACAGAAAATTATTTTACGTGGTAAAACCCCACCTCTGGGAAAAGCTACGGGACTCCTCAGTCCAACATAAATCCACTATAAAACTATGATTACAAGAAGTACTCATACACTTATTCTAGACACATTCTAGATAATGTTTACCGACTTCTTCGTAACTCAACTTCTTTCACGGAATGATCTTCGACACTCCTTATGTGGAACGCAATCACTGATCATGATTGCTTCAAGCTCGCAGGAGGAAAACCGCCACCACGGTCTTGGTGCCATCAACTGTATGAGTCACTAAACAATGCAAATGAACGCAATATGAATGATTAAAGTGTTTGATAAATCACCAAGTAAACATGAAATACTTGATGATTTATCTCAAATATATGCACAATAGCTTAGTAGGAATTTTAGATGCTCAGATAAAAAATGGTAGTTATGAACTCATATTGCTAATGTCTAGGAGTATCTTTCAGTTCCTTGAGTGTGACGCAGCACAAGCAACAAAGGTTTCAAACGAAAACCTTGAGTAACAAGAAATCCGGATTCCACCAGAAATTGAGAGTAATTCTCTTGGGATAATTTTATTCAAATCTGAGTTACCAAAAAACGTTCACCAAACCTGTCTAAATACACAACTCTCAACCCTTGAGCTGCTAGGGGAGTTATTACATTAAAACTGAAAAGTAGAATTTATTCCAGAAATTAACTACGAAACTTTGAATGCAGTTTTGGAATGCCAAACGACCTCAAGATGCCAAAATCCATCATACGTCACAGAATAGCTATGAGTTTGACTTGTGGCATCGTTCCCTTTCCAAAATCGTATTTTGCGTCCTAATCGGAGCTCGGACGACAAATCTGCAAATTCCCGCCACGTCCCTTTTCTAGCTCAACCGCGATAAAATCCGCCATTTGTTCTGCATCAGAGTGGCTCCTTTTCTTCTTGGGATGCAACCATAAGTGATCGAATATACTTCTTTTCTTTCTTGAGTGTTTCCCACTTACACAATTTGGAGCCACACACTTGGTAGGCTCCTTTTAGTAGTGCGTGAAGATGATAAAGAAAAAAAATTGTTATGCATTTTTCTTCTTTTCATAGTTGGGTAGGATAGGAGGAAGGAGACTGTTCATCTTTTTCTTGTTCAGAGAGAAGGATAGGAATAGGTCAGTATAGTGAGAGCAGGTGATCAGGTGATCGAGGATAATGGATACGATTGGTAATTCGTACTTACTAGCAAAGGCACCCGCGCCATGCTGCGGGTTTTGAAACCAAATTGCATTCTAAAAGACGTTTGAGAAAAATCATATTTTAAAAGAAGAGTTGATAAATTTTCTTTACAATTGAATCATAATTGAAGACAATTATGAGAAAGGAAACTTTGCCCAAATTCAATGCAATCAACTACCACTTAATATAGAGAAATTGAGTGGGGAAATAAGTTGTGAACAATGAAATATTATGTATATAATGTGTACATTAATGAGATGAATGAATTGAAAAGGAAAGAGCATAAACTCTGATGTGGAAGTAGGAGAGGCAATTTTGGAACTGCCTTGGGCTTTTTTCTTCTTCAAACCGATAATTAGTAAATTGTCAGAATCTCACACATTTTCTTCTCTGGTTTTATGTTTATCATCGGCAAGACAAACACTTTCATAAGAGATTTCTATACCATTTGAAATGCAAAACTATGAGCTTCTTGCATCATCTGATTTCGTTTGCTATCTCTAGTCATTTTACGCATTATGCACAGAAATTTAAAACCCCAAGCAACAGATTGATAGCTGGAAAGGAGAAAAAACATGCATTTATACAATTTTAAATTATAAGCAAATGCACCGTGATATTGAGAACCACAGAAGTGAGAATTTTCAAATGTCATAATATTTGGCAATCAATAAGCTACAGCCACCATGCATGCAATCTTTTGAAAAATGGATAAAACACTAACCTGTAGTCAAAGAAGCTATCAAGCACTTCGAAAAACAGCCACACAAAAGCAGGATCACAATAGCTATCTAAAATACAAAGACAGAAAAACAAAATTAGGCTAATAAGTATAATTCTGGTTTTGCTTGTGAGATAAGACAGTCTCAATTAATGAATCTGTTTCAATACTGATTTTCGTATTGAAGAATATCAAGAACCAACAGAAACTATTTGTTACATTTCCTTTTCTTACACAAACAAATGAAAACATGAAAATATTACGATACGAATTGAAGACTGGTTTCTTTTCAAATTCCTTGAGAGGAGAATCACATGTTAATTGGTTGAAAAGTAACCAACACCATAAAGAGAAAACTAAATAAACACATCACAACTCATTTCAAAATCCATATGCATGCAAGACAGTGTAGACCAATACCAAATGTTCCATAAAAAACAAATTCGATAAAACCAAACATCGACCAAACCCTATATAATTAGTTAAGCCAATGTGGTCAATTTGTTTCTGGAAATTAGTTCAATGGCCCATAATTGTGACTTGCAACCAACCATTTGCAGAGGAGCAATTTTAAATAAAATTAAGCAACAATCAAAAGAGCGAAAAATAAAGACATTCTAGATTCTAAAACAGGGCTCTGAACAACTTGGTGATCCCCAATTGGAGCATTAGTGCCACATGTGCTACATCTTTGACAGTGTTTTGATATATAGCCAACCTTTTTAAAAAAAAATCTCATCCTCATTGTTAAAAATTGATGATCTTTTCCCACTTTAAAGTTATTTCCACTATGAATAGAAAACATAAAAAACATTTATTAAGAAAAAGTTCTTTCACTAACTGTATTGCAATGGAGATGCTACACTGTCTATTTAAAAACTATTAGATGCTGCATTTGAAATAAAGAGTATACGATTACTGATTATAATGTCATGCTTTTTAATAATGTGTTCTTTAATTTGAATAACTTTGATGCATAATAATCAAGCACCGTGTAGCTGATTTACATGGGTTCTTACTAAAAAGTTAATGTATATATTCACAGGGGATGCTTTGATATCAAACTTGCATACCAAAAATTCATCATTAAAAAATTAAGAAGAACAGTACATATGCCTAAATGATCAACACAAATGGGAAATTGATGCCATTGGCTAAAGCAAAATGGAAAACAATTAATTTCTGCCAATTAATTTCAACCAAGAAATTTGTCTCTTGCTTAACAGAACCAAAAGTAGGAACCTAAAACCTCTATCCAAACCAGTAAAATAAGCCAACACTTTGAGAGCACTGCATAGTTTACAACATCTAAGTTTTCTTTTTGGTCATTGGTGGAAATTTCACTATTCATTGTATTTAGCTATTTTTGGTTAATAAATATTTTGATGCCATTTAGTGAAGAATTTAGAACAGATGCTAAATGTAGATGCACCAAGTATGAAACCGGTGGAAGATTTTGAGTAATGTTTACAACTCAACAACATTTTCCTTGGCACTAATGCATTCAATATCGATCTATTATAATTTAACTCAGGCTTTTTCTGGTTTTTGTAATTCTTTTAGGCATCATATTCAAAAATTACAAATTCCAACCAACACATCGATGGCTGGAAAGGAAAAAATAAACATGGATGAGTTAAATTACAATATTTTTATTACATCTATATCCTAATCAAGCAAAATGGACGCACACCAACAGTATTGTAGCTATAGAAATAAAAAATTTCAAAACAAACATATGAAAACGAATTAAATACAATTTCTATAGCCTAATCAAGCAAACCATATAAGCAATAACATCACAATGATAGAAATAACAATTTTCAAAGACACAATATCCAAACACCAATTAGCCACAGTTGATATGCAAGACTTCTTCAAAAGACGAATAGAAAACTGACCTGTTGTCTAGCAGACAATGGGAAGAGCTACCAAACAGTCTAAAAAACAGTTATACAGCACCTGTAAAAAACGCAAAAACTGAAAATTCAGTTTCTTCTTCTCATAAGGCATATAATCCTTTTTTTGCGTTTGAAAATTGTTGAAGTCTATTTTTGTACGGTTGCCATCTTTCTTTAGGACTTGAAGAAAAAATAAGAAGCACACACTTATCCCAACCAATTGTCAATTGACACCATTAGCTAATTCCTAAGCTCTATTCACAAAACTTAAAACAATTAATTGGAAATTTCAGCCTACAATTAAAGTTATTTCCACTATGAATTGAAAAAAAAAAAACATTTATTAAAAAAAAGTTCTTTCACTAACTGTATTGCAATACATAACACAACAATTTCTTTTGTTTCTATATAATATCCTAATCTCCTTTCTTTCCATGGAAAATTGGCATTTTTCAGATAAGGAAAAGCCAGAGAACAATTTCATTAACACACACTGAAAAGCATTATCTTGAACTGAAAGCTTTCAATTCCCATATCAATATCAAATTCCAAAAAGTCCAACTTCTAAAACAAAATACATAAAAACCAACCCATGAATCAAAACAGCATAAAAAATAACCCAAAAAAACAGAGAGAATTGCACCAAGATCCATGATCCATCTATTTATACCGTCACTCTATATATTAGCTTGTTTTCATAGCCTTCAACTATCAAATGAACATCAAACCACTAAAAGAAAGAAAGTCTCTTGACAAAAAATCTCCCAGCCAACAAATTCTTCATATGGAAGAAATACTTGGGAATGGAAGGTATAGTGCTACCACCCTTCTCTTTCTTTTTCTCTTTCTCACTCACACAAACACATATATTCTAGTGTTCCAAACAACCAATGCTCTAATAATAAGAATGAAACAGGGAGCACGGAAGGCTGTATGAGTGAGACTATAAGTAAAGAAAGAGCTGAAGCTGCGAAGAATGATGCAGGACTACCACTCTTCAATTTAAAAAGAGTTTTAGCTGCAACAAACAACTTCAATGTAGCGAATAAACTGGGAGAGGGAGGATTTGGCCCTGTTCATAAGGTGACACTTTCTAAACTGCTTGATAAATACTAATGTACAGTTTATCTAATATATGCTAACTTGGACAGGCCAAAGACATAACAGATCTAGGTTCCTTGAAGGAGGCAGCAAAAATCTTCATTCCAGGTATATTGTAGCATGATTTCTGTTTTCTCAGCCTCTCTAATTCTATAAACCAAAAACTTCAATATATAACTTTAATTTTCTGTAAGCGTTGATCTAGATTTACATTCCTTTTGTCCTGACAACTCAATCGAACATCTCAATCAAAAGTCACCCTAAACAATTAAAATCACAAAACCACTCTCTCACTCAGGATTGAATCATTGCACAGACTATGATCAACATAAGCCTGCGGCAATCCTAATATCTAGGATATTATGTTCAATTGTAATTTTAAAAGGACAAAACATACACATTCAAGCAAGAACTCTACAGCATGCCTGCAGGCCATACAATTTTCAGAACTTATGTACCAAGCGTATTGAACTAGCAAAGTAAACCATATGTTTCCTAGACACCATATGCTTGAGAGTCAATCTAGATAAATGGGTTTTAAAACATGAATTATTTCAAGAAGATAAAAAGAAACCTTTCTTTCTAGTTGAACATAGGGAATTTAGGATAGAATTTAAGAACACTGTGACATATACTGAGAAAAGCTTCGATCAAGAACTATATTTTTCATATACTGAAACCAAAGTTTAAGCCACATAGCTATGTCTCAGAGCATATGGTGAAAAAATTGACGTGAGCAGAACTTAGAGAGTACACAAAGAAGGGAAGATGGCACTTTATCAGATGGTTGCTGGTTAATCATTCCCAATTTCTATTTTGACGAAACCGATTAATCTTCACTTCTTTTTCCTTGTGTTTTATCATTAATTTTTTCTCCATATTTAGGATACAGCAACCAAAAGCAGATAAAAAAGGAATTTTTTTTTTAAAGCACGCTTGGTCTTTGCTTTCTAGTGTGTTATCAGCAACCAAAACAGAAATTGGGAATGATTTCCATTTCTAAGATTTCTCCGAGAGAGCAAAGTCATTGAATCGAAAATTGATTAAAAAAATAATAATAATAAGAACGATGGAAATACCTGAGCTAATCTGTGAGATTCAATCCCCTTCCTGATAGAACCCAATATGTTGTGAAATATAAATACCTCAGCTCCTCTTATATAGCATTAGGGATTACCCAAGAACCTGAAATCAAATTAACCAAATAAATGAACCCAAATTCGTAAAAAATAAATCAAAAATACCCTAAAGATAGAACATGGCTCACACCCACGCTCTACAAAGGACGAAAAAAATCCCAGCCAACAATCAAATTCATGAAATGAAGACCAAAAGAGCTGTTAAAAAGTTGACGGGATGCATACCGAAGACAAAGGATGCAAAAACTCTTAAGCAAGAAAGATGGAATACGTCTGAGTCGAAGGCTGTAGAAACGATGAGAAATCTCCCGACCACAAATCTGTGAGACGAAGACTAAAAGTGCGGCTGGATTTGCAGCCCACCTCCCAAACGAAAATCGACGGCCCCCCACGCATGTCTAACAATGAATGCAGATCTTCCATAGCTGCCCCCCAACCAGCTGGTTCGAAATGGACTGAAAATGGACGCCTTCTCTGAGCGAACGAAACGTTCGCAGCGGAGGGAAAGGGGCAAAAAGGGAACAGAAGAAGATGTTCAGTTGAGGGCAGTTTCGTCAATTTACTGTTATGAAGAGAAAACAAAACAAAAACAATAGCAAAATGAGGGGCATTTCCGTCATTATACTGTGCTTAGGAACAGTGTTTAGTTGGATTGAGCTTTAGTATATATATAATTTCTATGTGTTTAAACTGTGAGAGCAGGTGATCGAAGATAATGGAAGTGTAACATGCTTCTGAAGGTGCAAGAATAATGAAGGTATCCTAAGTCTGAATCAGATGAAGCTACACCACTGTTAATATATGAGTGTGTATCATATGCCAATCTTCCACAAATTGGGGTGTACACATGCTTTCGTTGTAGTAGTTATCTTGTGTCCTAATTAATACCAACCATAGTCACTTGGTGTTGCTGTGTTACAATTCCATTCCCTAGTCTTTGTCTCATTACTCCCCACTCTCTCTACATGTAATTTGCTGGAATTGTTAAGGCCTTTCTGATATCAATTGACTTTCCCCATGTACTAACTCCGATCTTTTAAGCTTTGAAGTTTAGGACATACATGTACTAGATGTGCAGAAAACTTAGTAATAAGTGAACACAGTGACTTAAGAGTGGCCATGTATTGTTAACTTCATTTTCCACAGGGTAGAGTTGATTTGTCAACACGGAAATGAGATTTTATTTGTCTTAACTTGTGGAATAATGTTGCCAGTGGAAAAAGAAAAGTCATTATTAGGAGGATAAGGTTTATACCAATTCTGCGGCTTTCAAAAAGATGTATAAAAAAAACTGATTGGGAGTATGATTAGATGTTCAAGGTGCAGAGAAAAGTTGAGTATTTCCTCAGAGATGAAAATTTCTTTCTTCATCCTGTTGTTCATGGTAGGCTTCAAAGTTAATATTGGAGCATGCCAAAATGAGTGCTCAGAATTACGCTGTGGAGACTTCGGTCCACCTATCAAATTCCCTTTTCGACTCAAAGACAAGCAGCCTGATCACTGTGGCTACCCCGGATTTGATTTATCCTGCAATGGAAGCAACAATACGGTGCTTGACCTGCCAATTTCAGTGAAGTTCACCGTCACTCATATCAACTACAAATCTCAGGTAATTCAAGTGGTTGATCCAGATGGTTGTGTTCCCAGGCAGCTTCATAAACTTAATCTGTCTGCCTCTGCCTTCCAATTCAAAGACGAAGGGGAGTACTATACTATATTCAATTGTTCACCAGCAGATAGAGATTTATATGATGAAATTCCCTGCCTTAGTGGGACTAACCACCAAATATTGGCTATATATTCATCTTTTTCCATCGACGAAGTTCCCATTTCGTCTTGTACCAAACTGTATAACCTTCCAAGTGTTCCATATGGTATATTATTCGAGGCAGAACATGTTCTTCGTTTGGAATGGTTCAAACCAGAATGTAAACATTGTGAGAGGAAAGGTGGAAAATGTAAATTGAAGAACAACAATGACACTGAATCAGAAACGGAGTGCTTCAAAGTGGGCAAACAAGGTATAGTCTTTCATCCATATCACTATACTAGTCAGGCATCACCCCTTTGCTCCCCATCAAGAATTTATGCAATTAAATATCTTATGTTGCATTAGCTACCATGAATTAGATAGGAAATGCAAAAAAATAAAGAAAGAAGAACGAAATTTCTGGCATATAGACTGTAATGCATCATATAACATAAAGATAACCAAGAATATGATTTTTCTGCAAAATAAAATACAATAATGATTGAACGATTTTGGGGACATGAGAATCTAATGGCATTAAATCTTTTATAGGTGCCTCAACAAAGCTAGTGGTTATAGGTGAGCCATGCATGCCCTTTGTCCTCTGTTTTCTTTTTTTTTTTTTTTCTTTTTTTTCCAAAATCTCTTTTTCTCTATAAAGATAGAGGTTCTTGACGGAATATACAATCTGTAGGTGTGATCCTGGGTTCATTTTTATTTGTGGTGGCACTTGTTTCTCTCCATCGGTTGTACACTTTTGACAGAAAACAAACCATGATTGAAGAATTTTTGGAAAATTACAGAGCTCTCAAGCCCACAAGGTACTCTTATGCTGATATAAAGAGGATCACCAATACGTTTAGAGACAAGCTGGGACAGGGGACCTTTGGAACAGTGTACAAAGGAAAGCTTTCCAATGAGATCTTTGTTGCTGTAAAGATCCTCAACAATTCCAAAGGAAATGGGGAAGAGTTTATCAATGAAGTGGGAACATTGGGTCGAATCCACTACGTCAACGTGGTTCGATTGGTTGGCTATTGTGCTGATGGATTTAGACGAGCTTTGGTTTATGAATTTGCACCAAACGGTTCACTGCAGAATTTTATAACATCAGCAGACAGCAACAACCATTTCCTTGGTTGGGAGAAGCTGCAATATATTGCTCTCAGCGTAGCCAAAGGAATTGAGTACCTTCACAACGGATGTGACCAACGAATCCTTCATTTTGACATCAAACCTCACAATGTTCTTTTGGATGAAAACTTCAATCCAAAAATCTCTGATTTTGGTCTTTCCAAGTTGTGCGCCAACGATCAAAGTGCAGTTTCCTTGACAACTGCTAGGGGCACCATGGGTTACATCGCACCTGAAGTCTTCTCTAGGAACTTCGGTAACGTGTCCTACAAGTCAGATGTGTACAGTTTTGGAATGTTGTTACTTGAAATGGTTGGAGGCAGGAAAAATGTTCAGGTCACAGAGGCGAACAGCAGCCAAGTTTATTTCCCCGAATGGATCTATAATCTTCTAGATCAAGGAGAAGACATCCGCATCCACGTTGAGCAAGAGACTGATGCTAAAATCGCAAAGAAAATCGCAATTGTGGGGCTATGGTGCATCCAGTGGTACCCGGTAGATCGTCCTTCCATGAAAGCTGTAGTTCAAATGTTGGAAGGAGAAGACAATGTAAAAATGCCCCCTAATCCTTTCTCATCGACTGCTTCAACAAGAGACAGGGTTACAATACCTGCAAAACGCCCCCACCAAGAGTTACCTGTAATATCCGAATTAGATTGACGAAGTTAAAATGATTAGTCAGAAGTGCAATTGTTTTTGTAACTTGTGACTAATATCAAATAAACTAGAGCGTCGGGGAATAAACTGATGAGAAAGTAGTGTTAGATAATGAAAAGCATATGGAATTCCCCAAAGATGTATTGGTTGCCATTGAATAATTCGCCTACGAAAAGCAACACAAAAGAAACCTGATTTCCTAGAAACTGTCTTGCATACTTTTATGTATACTCTTATTCAAGTTTCCACCTTCAAGCACAAAAATCTTTTAAATTATAGATATTTAGTTTAGCCCATAAATATGCAACAACAAAAATTACCAAGAGGGTCCGAGCATTAATGACTAGCAAGTCGTTAGTTGCCAATTCAACACCATTTTGTTCAGCGTCTGCTGACCTTATTCTCTCAACTCAACCCACCCCACCCGCCATTCCATTTTGTTTGCTGGATTAGATAATGATAATCAAATCATGGATTTCTAAGTAAAGCTTTTTTTTGTTTTTTTTTTTTTTTTTTTTTGTTTTTTTGTGTGTGGGGAATGGGTGTGAATTTGTTATGTTTACACAACATGTAGGTTCTGAGCATGAGCAGGTTGGGCGGTGCAGCTGCTGTTTCTCCTCTTGTTGCTGATATGTCCTCTGAGGTAAATTAAAATGAAGAAACCCTTTTTATCATAGCAAGGACTGGACCCAAAGAAAAACCCATGTACATTACACATAATGCTTTCCACATAAAGAAAAAAGGGAATGGAAAATTTTCTTGCGGAAAATCTGTTTAGGTGGTGGTGTTGATGATGAAAAAGAAGAACCAATCCACCATTCACATTTCCCTGATTTCACCTACCCAAAGGAAGGAAAGTACCCAGTACTCAGCCGGCCAACTGAAAAACTCAAAGCCCCAACTTTCCATCAGAGAGAGAGAGAGAGAGCTTTGTATTGTATCCTTTCCCTTACACACTAAAGGGGGTGTATTCAATTGAGATTTTAATAGATTATACTTGCATGATTTTAATTTAATAGATTTCAACCTGATTTGTAATTACATGATTTTTCTTATGATTTTAATAGATTGTAATTACAAGATTTTACTTATGATTTTAATTCATGTAGGACTTGCTTGTATTCTCCAAAGTAGATTTCACCGAAGTGTGGATTGGTTCGGGTTAGCCATCTTTCATCCATTAGTTAAACGATGCCAAGCCTTTAAAGAAGCAGAAAGTTGAAGTTACACCAATCTTAGCTCAAGTTATCATTACTATTTGTCATGTATGGCTATCTTCAAATCATCCTGTTCTAGAGCTAAAACCATAGCAGTCCCAAACTTCAAACATAACTATCATTAAACTAGAACCATACATCTATTAAGTTTTGGATAGAGAACTTGGTATGGAATTGAGAATTGACATAGGAAACAAGCCACAAGAAAGAAAAATCTTGAATTAATTGAATTTATAAATTTTACAACAGATAAGTTAATTAAATCAATTCAAATAAGAAATTGGACAGCTGAAAACAAGTCAAAATGGTCCAGCTATGACATGATACTAGTATAGAACACTTGTCACTCAAATTAATTCCACAAATTGACTAAAGAAAGACAAATAAATCAAAGGAAATAAATGAGTTGAAAATCTATTGAGAAAAAGCATGCATATTGCACAATATGAACAACTATTGAAAGCAACGTATCTGAAATTATTGTTTAGATGTCTGAAGGTAAGCCATATGAGTCTCCTTTTTTAATGGGCAAAGAGATTATCCATAAGATGAAAGCGAACAAACAGTATAGACATGAAGCCAAAAGAAAGGCGGGAAGCACCTCATGCAACCAAACAGCCAGGAGAAAAAGAAAACAAGATAGACTAGAGAAAGCAAAGAAAACAAAGACAGCTATCTGAATCTATCCACTAAATACAGAAGGATCAAATCTAGTTAAACCAAGTTCTTGTAAAGATATGAGTACCTTGTTTATCTTCATTTGTTCATCTTCCCCAAAAACAAAAAACGTGAGAATCATGCATAGGATAGGAGGGTGGGATTTTTTTTATGGGGTTTGATATTAATATCACCCACTCAAAAGTCTCATACAATATACTATTTAACAAAATACCACAAAATTGGTAAGTTTTTTAATACCACCGTACTTTTTCTTATCTTTTGAAAGTCCTAATTGAATACCACAAGACTTGGATTGATTATTTAAAAATCTTATTTGAATACCACTAGATTTTTATTGATTACTTAAAAATCCTAATTGGATACCATTGGACTTTTAAGCTTCAAAACAATCTATTAAAATCTCAATTGAATACACTGCTAAAAAAACCCCAAAAATAATAGTTTAACTTTATGTGTGAAACTAATGCCTTTTGGGTTTTATTTAGACCTTTTTTTACTCTTTTTTTCTTTATCTTTCATACAGCGGGCCCTTTAAAAAAAAAAAAACTTAAACTAACCTATTTACCACCTAAGTTTGAATATTTTTATTATAATTTTTGTTCAATATGAGGTAAGTGTTAAACAAAAAAAGCCACATTTTTCATTTTTGCCCAAGACCTCCAAAATTAATGGGCCAACCCTGACTTAAAAGATGTGTATGACAAATGGAGATTTTAGATATAAGTTTCGAGTTTTTCAGATTTTCTTTGAGTGAAAGTTTTTGATAGTTGTAATTGATGGTAGAAAATAGGGAGATTAGGTTTTATTTTTTGAGAAACGTATATTTGCATGCAAATGGGTCAATGTCCTTTAATTCTGTCCCCACATCTGAAAGGCTGTATCCAAACGAAATTGAACCACTACTTCTGCAGTATTCTACAAGTTAGAAAATCAATTCTGCCAACTGGCACGCATTGCTCCTGTTGCAGCTTTTCACAGTATTACTATTATATAAAGTCCACACATATCACAAGCAATACTCAACGTTTGGAAGCTCTCTCTCCCATGGCTGCAGGAAGAGTAGCTTCTCCATCACAATTATTCATAGCCCTCCTCTTAGTTCTTAGCTTATGCGGTTTGAGTTGCAATGCTAAGGATGATTATCGTCAACAGTGTGAACCTTCATGGTGCGGCAAACATAACATAAGCCACCCTTTCCGACTAAAAGATGATCCAGAGAAGTGCGGTGACTCAAGGTATGAGCTGTCTTGTGAGAACAACCTTACAGTATTATACTTGCATCCTGGAAAATACTATGTGCAGGCAATCAATTATAATAACTACACCATCCGAGTTGTGGATGCCAATCTTCACAAGGGTAACTGCTCTTCAGTTCCCTATTATTCATTGTCAGCGTCTAACTTCAGTTACGAGGATGAGGATCCGTATAGGATTTCTCAACCTAGAGGTAAGGGGCATTGGTGGGACACAGATTATGTGAAACTGTCAAAGCCTATAATATTCCTGACCTGTGAAGGCCCGGTGAATTCGCCTCTCTATGTGGATACTGCTCCTTGCGTTGGTGCAATGAGTAGTTCCAATTCCAATGGGCATTCATATGTTAGTGTTGGAGGATTAAATGCGTCAGACTTGATTGAGTTTTGTCGCATAGAGCTTATGTTAATGACATCGTCGCAGCTTACAAAGAACAATTCCTACATAGACATCCACAATGAGATGATCTATGGCTTTGAACTTACATGGATGCAGAGTTACCGTAGAGGTCAAAGCTGGTTTAGTTGCTACGTCGACAGTGATACCAACAAAGTTAATTGCTCTCATGAATGCTATGATTTATACTGTGGTAAGTATGTCAAAGATTTCTTCATTTGTTTTCTTCTGGTAACATAACTGTAGGCACATGTTCTGTTTTTTAACATGCCAAGATTCTAAAGTTCAAACTTGATGAAAACTTTTGACTTTGATGATGCAGGCTTCATCGCATATCTATATGGTGAGGACTCTCAATCCTATATTGTTTTCAATTTCTTCCAGTCTAAGCTGCATTGTTATTATTATTAATTAATTCGCTCTGTTTCTTGCAGATTTCGGTGTCGTCCTTGGTGAGTTTCATCTCAATTTATTTTTTCTTCTCAATTATTATCCTCAGCAAATAAAAATTACTCTTTCCAGGAAAGAAAATTCATGCAGTGTTAAACAATTGGTCTCTAGTATTCGATTACATATACATTCTGGTTGTAGCAGCAACACATATTTCCATGATTCATTTCGACACTTCCTTACAGGACTAGCACTTGGAGCTAGGGCTGTACTTGGGGCTCCGTGTCTGATTGCGCTTTTAATTTATAAATTCAAGAGGCGGCACTTATCAATGTATGGAAATATTGAAGAATTCTTACAAAGTCACAACAACCTCATGCCAATAAGGTACTCCTACTCAAATATCAGGAAAATGACCAAGGGATTTAAGGACAAATTGGGTGAAGGAGGTTATGGTTCTGTATACAAAGGGAAGCTCCGAAGCGGCCGCCTTGTAGCAATTAAGATGCTGGGTAAGTCCAAAACAAATGGGCAAGATTTTATCAATGAAGTTGCTACAATTGGAAGGATTCATCATGTAAATGTGGTGCAACTAATTGGCTATTGTGTTGAGGGATCGAAGCGTGCTCTTGTATACGAGTTCATGTCTAATGGGTCTCTAGATAAACACATATTTTCCAAAGGACCATCAACCTTAAATTACAAGAAAGCATTTGAAATTTCTCTTGGAGTTGCTCGTGGTATTGACTATCTTCATCGAGGATGTGAGATGCAAATTTTTCATTTTGATATCAAGCCTCACAACATTCTTCTTAATGAGACTTTTTGTTCCAAAGGTTTCTGACTTTGGGCTCGCAAGATTATGTCCATTAGATGAGAGCAGTTTAACTTTGACTGCAGCAAGAGGAACCATCGGATACATAGCTCCAGAGTTGTTTTACAAAAATGTTAGAGTTTGAGGATCTTAGAATATGATTTGGAGAGAAGAGAGAAGAGAGAGAGAGTCTGATGAAATCCAAGACTGCTCTGCTATACGTGTAGCAGAGAGAACATTCTCATTACTCAATGTTTAGTACAATATCTCACACTCTTGGTGTGAGAAGAATATAGTCGTTAGCACAGTACCAGCTGGATGCAATTCATCTATGCAATCTCAGCCATTCACTATCTAACCAATCAAGCTATGACACCTGGACTAAGTATAAAGAAATACAACTAAGCTGAAAACAAAACTCCTAATCCTGAAATCAACTTAAGAACTTATAATTCAACACTCCCCTTTAAGTCTTGAGGTGATTTCACTCCAAGCATGCCTCTGAGGTAATTGAATCTGTCTTTGGCCAGAGGTTTGGTAAAAATGTCAGCCAATTGTTCGTTTGTAGGACAGTATTCCAAATTGATTACTCCTTCTTGCAATGCATCCTTGATGAAGTGATACCTCCTGTCAATATGCTTTGTCTTCTGGTGGAATACAGGGTTTTTAGTGATTGCAATTGCTGATATATTATCACAATGCAATGGAGTAGCTTCAGTTTGAAGCTCTCCAAAGTCTTCTAGCACAAAACGGAGCCAAATAGCTTGAGTAGTAGCCTCAATGCACTGATATACTCAGCTTCAGTGATGACGATTGCAACACAGTTCTGTTTTACTGAGGCCCAAGAAAATACTCCACTTCCAAAACTAAAAGCATACCCTGATGTGCTCTTGCAATCACCAACTGATCCTCCCCAATCACTATCACAGTAACCAACTAGAATTGATCTTTTGCCTTTCACATATTCAAGACCATAGTCCAGAGTTCCTTTGATGTATCTCAAAACTCTTTTAGCTGTTCCATAGTGTCTATTTGTAGGACAGTGCATGAATCTAGCTAGCAAGCTTGAGGCATACATAATGTCTGGTCTTGTAGCAATTAAGTACAATAGGCTACCAACAATGCTACATGTTGTTCTTCATTTGCAGCTCCACTCCCATCATCCTTAGCTAGTTTCTCAGTGGCAACAAGAGGTGTTGTCACAGATTTGCACTCAGTCAAACCAAACTTGCTCAACAAGGTGCTAGCATATTTCTTTTGATGTAGAAATATACTAGACACAGTCTGCACAACTCCCATGCCGAGGAAATGGTGAAGTAAACCCAAATCAGTCATCTCATACTTAGCCATCATGTCTTCTTTGAATTCAGCCAACAATGCTTGACTGCTCCCTGTGTACACTATGTCATCTACATAGATAGACACAATTAGAATCTCCTTATCTCCCCTCACTTTGGTATACAAAGTTGCTTCACTTAAGCTTTTCACAAAACCACAGTGAGTGAAGTAGCTGTCTATCTCTCCATACCAAGCTCTTGGGGCTTGCTTCAGACCATAAAGAGCTTTATGCAGACGATAAACCTTGTCTTCTTTGCCTTTAATTACAAAACCTTGGTGGTGACATAAACTTCCTCTTGCAGCACACCATTAAGAAAGCAGACTTCACATCAAGCTGGAACAATTTCCAATCCTTTTGGGCAGCTAGAGCAACAAGAGTTCTAATGGTGTCCAATCTGGCTACAGGTGCATAAGTCTCATTATAATCCAGTCCGGGCTTCTGAGCATACCCCTTAGCCACTAATCTTGCTTTATTCTTTTGCACAGAGCCATCCAAATTCAGCTTTGTCTTGTACACCCACTTAACTCCAATCACTGGTTTTTCGGTTGGTCTATTTACCAATTCCCATGTTTCATTTTTTTCAATCATCTGCAGTTCATCTTCCATAGCCTTAAGCCAAGATTCATCCTGAGCAGCATCAGCATATTTTTCTGGTTCCATGATACACAAGTTACACGGCTAGAACATCATCTAGCCTTCTCCATTTTAGAGGGGTGTGATCATAAGCTTGGGTTCTCCTTTCTTCACTGCTTATATCATCTGGAGTTGATGAAGTGCTCTCTTGCATATCCAAAGTTTGAGGTGTACCAGTAGAGTTCTCATTCAGAACTCAGTTTTCAAATCCAAGTCTACTTGGTCTTCAATTGAGTATGATATCATAACTGAACCATCTTTGTCTGTCAATGCCAAGCTTTTTCTTCATCAAATGTCACATCCCTTGTGATAAAGCTTGTTAGAAATAGGATCAAAAACTCTATATCCTTTTCACAAGTTGCATATCCCACAAACCTCCCTTTGTACTCTTAGGTTCCACATGTCTCAATTCAGTTGGCACATGAACATAACAGAGAACCAAACACTTTCAAATGTGCAATTCAGGCTTCCTTCCACTATATGCTTGAATGGAGTAATGTTGTTGAGAGCTTTGGTAGGACATCTGTTCATAAATAGACAATGTATGGACAGCTTCTGTCCATAGGACATAGGGCATTCCCTTCTCATGTAACATTGATTTTGCCATCTCAATGACAGTTCTATTCTTCCTCTCAACTACTCCATTCTCTGAGGAGTATAGGCCATTGTAAGCTGCCTTTGAATGCCATTAGCTTCACAGAACTCCAAAAAATCAGTAGACGAAACTCTCCACCCCTGTCACTTCTTATGCATTTCACCTTGTGTCCAGTTTGTAATTCAGTCATGGACTTGAACTTCTTGAAACAATAGAAGGCTTCTGACTTGTTTCTCAAGAAATATACCCAAGTCATTCTTGTGAAATCATCTATAATCAGCATGAAATATCTGTTCCTTGCAACAGACTCATTTCTCATGGGACCACAGAGATCCACATGTACTAGCTCTAGTACTTTGCTTGCTCTTTGTGCTTGATCTTTTGGAAAAACATTTCTGTGCTGTTTTCCAAATTGGCACCCTTCACACACACCACTTTGTTCTTCCAATTGTGGTAAACCATGTACCATTTCTTTATCCCTTAGCTGCTTCAATCCTCCAAAATTCAGATGACCAAGTCTCTTGTGCCAAATCCATGGGGATTGAAGAAAGCTAGTCTTCATTAGTAACTATTTTCCAGCTAGAAAAGAGACAGGATAGCATCTGTTACTCTTCATTTCCACCTTTGTGATGAGGTAATCCATGGATGGACTATCAAATATCCTGCACATTCCTTCTCCAAACACCAGACAATACCCATGTTCATCCATCTGCCCAACACTTAGCAGATTTTCTTTCAATCCTGGCAGGTACATAACCTCTCCGATGTATTTCCTGCCCTTTGTCAGTATCAATACTCGGTGAACTAATACCAGCTACACTCACTAGTGCACCAGTTGGCATTTGTACTTTCCCAGCTACATTAGTTCTCACATCAGCCAGTAATTCCAAATTTCCTGTCATATGATTGCTGCACCACTCGTCAATATACCATTCATTTGCTTTGATCTCAGTGGTTGAGCAATTTGCATAAAACAGATTTCCTGTTACCTCCATTTGATTTACACAATTAGCCTTACGCACATTTTGCTCCTTTATGCAGTCCCCTAGCAAAGTGTCCAAATCTGTCACAGTTATAGCATTTTGGTTTTCCCTTATACCTGCACTCACCGAAGTGATGCTTTGAACACACCTTGCATTGAGGCTTTGTGTTTTCCTGATTTGAGAACTGAGTTGAAGTGTGGTTCTGTGCAGAATAATTATTCTGCTGTGACTTGTCTTTTGCCTCCCATGACTTCCCTTTAGAATTCCAGCTTTTCTGTGACTTAGATGAACCAGACTGAGAAGTGTTTTTGTTCTGACCCTTTGCACTCACAAGTGAATGAGGCAAATGCCTTCTCAGTTGTATCAACACTATGCATTTCAAGCCGTTGCTCCTGACTCTTCAAAATTGCAATTACTTCCTGCAAATCCACAGTTTCTAGTGTCTTTGTGTTTTCAATCACAGTGCATATAGGATCATACTTCTTACTTAGACTAATTAACACCTTCTGAACTTGCCTCTCATTTGGCAGAACTTCACCAAATGTTTTCATTTGGTTAATCAAATCAGTTAGTCTAGTAAGATATTCAGATAAGGTTTCACTATCACGCATCCTAGTGTATTCAAATTCACGTCTAAGATTTTGAAGCTTTACCGATCTAACATGCTCTCCACCATGATATTCTGAATATAGCAGATTCCAAGCCATCTTTGCAGAGTCAGATTGGCAGTGCAATTCGGGAAAAATCTGATCGAAACAGCAGATTGAATGATACCCAAAGCCTTCGCATCCTTCATGAGAATCGCAGCTGTTTTCTCATCAACTTCTTCTTCTGAACCATCCCAGATGACCAACTTCGTCTTTGAATCTGGGATTAAGAACCCCTTCTCTACCAAACCCCATAAACCATATGATCCGAAAATGGTTACCATTTTAATCCTCCAAAATTCATAGTTCTCACCTGAGAAAATGGGGATTCTAGCCTCTGAACTTCCAGATCCAAACCATTACGATATCAATCACCGGAAAACAAGATGTTTTCAGATTCGACCCTTGATCGACTCATCGACCGTGAGCTTAGAATGAGCACACCTTGATCGATTTTCTTCACAGAACAACGCCCACTTTTGGATGATGCAACCTCGCTCTCACGAGGCCATGTTAGAGTTTGAGGATCTTAGAATATGATTTGGAGAGAAGAGAGAAGAGAGAGAGAGTCTGATGAAATCCAAGACTGCTCTGCTATACGTGTAGCGAGAGAGAACATTCTCATTACTCAATGTTTAGTATAATATCTCACACTCTTGGTGTGAGAAGAATATAGTCGTTAGCACAAGCATACCACTGGATGCAATTCATCTATGCAATCTCAGCCATTCACTATCTAACCAATCAAGCTATGACACCTGGACTAAGTATAAAGAAATACAACTAAGCTGAAAACAAAACTCCTAATCCTGAAATCAACTTAAGAACAAAGTCGACATCTACAGCTTTTGGAATGTCAAGTTGATGGAAATAGCAGAAAAAGAAAGAATCTGAATGCAATTGCAGCTCATTCAAGCCAAATATACTTTCCTTCATGGGTTTATGACCAATTCAATGAAGGAAAGGACATAGAGATAGAAGATGCCACTGAGGAGGAAATGAAAATAACAAAGAAGATGCTTATAGTGGCATTATGGTGTATACAAATGAAGTTTAGCGAAGGCCCTACTGATGAGCAAAGTAGTACAGATGCTTGAAGGAGAAACTAAGCCCTTCAAATGCCTCCAAAGCCTTTCCTTTATCCACAAGACAAACCAGTGGTGGATGATGAAGACAATCCAGAAACAACATGGCCATCGTCAACACAATCTAATGACGACTCTGAAGACTCAATAAGCTTAATTCAAAATGCCGACAATTAGCCTGAGTATATGTATAGTATGCCCGAGGAAAGGCTTCATGGCCAACATTTCAACTCTGCAGGCGTAATAATGGTTGCTTGTTTTTGGTAGGACGAATCCTTCTTGTAATATATTTCTTTCATGATTTGTGAACTTGTTTTCAACAGTTTTTGGTCCTTCCTCCTTTAAATTAAAGTGTAAGGTGTCCTACTCTTCAGTATGCACTTGTTGATGGAATTTTTATTTTCTGAACGTATTAATGGATTGTAAACTTCATTTACTACAGGGTAGAGTTGATTTGTCAACTCTAAACTAGTCAAGGTATTGCCTTTCATGCATATCACTAAACTAGTCAAGCTTCACCTACCAACAACCAAACATTACATACAGATAATCAACATTCTGAGAAATTTCTGCAAAACAAATATACAATGATTTAATGATTTTGTGGACATGAGAAACTGATGGCATTCAAGTTTCCAGCTTCAACGAAATCCCATTGCTTGTTGACCATTGGCCTCGGTGTCCTCACGTCTTAGTCATGTACTGATTTTTTTTTTTTTTGAAAGGAAAGACTTCATTCAATTAATCAACATGACAAAGGAATGTCGGCATGGGTAGTATGGCCTCATTAAAACCTCCCTAAAGAAAACCCGATGGGAAAAACTTCAGGGGAGGAAAAAGAGTGCCACATATGCCCGGATGTAGGCTCGTGCCAATCATCATAAACAGCATCCATAAGCCACAAAGGACCCACATCCAACCAGAGCGACAAACTTTGATCGCGCAGACTGAAGTGGGCAATGCGATGGGCAGCCTTGTTCGCTTGGCGAGGAACATGTCGAGCCAGAGACGCGGACTGACGAAGGCGTCGCACTCCATCCACCAGACCTCCCTCAGCAGCAAGGCATTCCTCCTCACTGCTTGACCATAGAAACAGCTGCACGCAATGAATCCGATTCAATCTCCGTGAGGCGGTAGAGACACATCCAACGCAAAAGAGATTCCAACTTTAAGAGCATACAGCTCTGTTGCTAGTACAGAGATCCGACTTGGTGCCCGCATAGCTAGAGCCCCAACCAGATTTCCATGAGAGTCACGGACGATGGCACCAGCTCCCCTAGCTCCCGTCTCCATGTCAGTGGCCCCATCCACGTTCAACTTGAAACAATTACCGTAGGAGGCCTCCATTTAATATCACGAACCGGCGAGGATAAACTCCTATGATTGGCAGCAGAATATCGTTTAAATTCAGCATCATAGTCCTTCGCTCGTTGTATTACAACTAAGAAAATAACATAATTAAATTACTTTCTCAGCCAAGAAGCGTATAGACTTTGGGTTGACGCGTGGATATCTTGCTTAATCTAAGCCCACGGTGCAGCAATATGTCTCTTGACTTGTCCCCTCCAAGATACGACAACCCAAGTGAAACGTTGAAAGACTCACACATATTTGCACAAAAGGATGAGTCTACACCACAAAAGTACCTTTCTTTGATAAGAGATTTTGTGAATAAGTATTACTGCTCACACATAATAATTCATGTGTTGAAATGCGGAGAAATTTTGGTATGTTTTGGGTACGTGGTTGGTATACCATCAAATACACATAGGACATTGTAAATATTTTATTTTATTTATCCTGTGTATTGGACAATATTTTCACATGTTTCATATATATTGGATGGTACACCAACCACGTGGCGTACCCGGAACATGCAAGAATTACTACTTTATTAGCTAGACCATTACCGCGTTGTGTTAATCCAAACTTTCTTGAGTGTATTATGAATATATTGATATTGATTGATATTGATACTGATATTGATAATATCAATATTGAAGTGGACATTATTATTGTCCATAAAAAATAGGTAGATTATTATAAAAAAGATAATAGGTAAAAAACTGTCAATATCAATATTGACAGTTTAATATTGATATTGATATATTGATATCAATATTAATAAACTCTTCATCAATATTGATATTGATATCAATATTAAGCTTAGTGAATTTACCTAAGTTTTGTTAAAAAGATCTTTTTAACATCTTTTTTTTCCTTTTGGGTAAAAAATAGGTAAATTAATATTGATATCAACTCAGTTTATTAAGCTTTAGGTAAATCGACTCCATATTAATAATCTACCTCAGATTATTAAAAGATTATTGTAAATGCATGAGTTGGTAAGACCTCTTATTTATAGGCTTACAGTGATAAGAAGACATTAACAACTCTTAAATTACAAGCCCATAATTATGGTATTCAATATTAATAAACTCTTCATCAATATTGATATTGATATTATATTCAATATATTAATATTTATATCAATATTAATAAACTCTTCATCAAAATTGATATTGATATCCATATTAAGCTTAGTGAATTTACCTAAGTTTTGTTAAAAGATCTTTTTAACATCTTTTTTTTTCCTTTTTGGTAAAAAAATAGGTAAACTAATATTGATATCAACTCAGTTTATTAAGCTTTAGGTAAATCGACTCCATATTAATAATCTACCTCAGATTATTAAAAGATTGTTGTAAATGCATGAGTTGGTGGATGACCACCATACCTATTAGCATTCACCCTTTCTAATTTTATGTAACATATACACTAAATACCATAATTATGGGCTTGTAATTTAAGAGTTGTTAATGTCTTATTATCACTGTAAGCTTATAAATAAGAGGTCTTACCAAGATGAGATAGACAAGTTGATTGAACAATTTCTATTGTCTTTCTTTACTCTTCATTTCTCTCTACAAATTCTCTTAGTTATATAACACGTTATCAGCACGAACCTCTAACTATTTGAGGTTTTGTTTTTCTATCTTAGAAATAGAATAGCTTCCTGAAATTACCTGTAGGATGACTAAAAATTCCTAGACAGGGGTGAATAGGCCAATTTAAAATTATAATAACTTCGGTAGTAGGATTGATATGGCTTATCAATCTTGGAACATGCTGAACATAAAATAAAGGAACATACAGAAAATTATTTTACGTGGTAAAACCACACCTTTGGGAAAATCTACGGGACTCCTCACTCCAACATAAATCCACTATAGAACTATGATTACAAGAAGTACTCATACACTTATTCTAGACACATTCTAGATAATGTTTACCGACTTCTTCGTAACTCAACTTCTTTCACGGGATGATCTTCGACACTCCTTATGTGGAACGCAATACTTATCATGATTGCTTCAAGCTCGCAGGAGGAAAACCGCCACCACGGTCTTGGTGCCATCAACCGTATGAGTCACCAAACAATGCAAATGAACGCAATATGAATGATTAAAGTGTTTGATAAATCACCAAGTAAACATGGAATACTTGATGATTTATCTCAAATATATGCACAATAGCTTAGTAGGAATTTTAGATTCTCAGATAAAAAATGGTAGTTATGAACTCATATTGCTAATGTCTAGGAGTATCTTTCAGTTCCTTGAGTGTGACGCAACACAAGCAACAAAGGTTTCAAACGAAAACCTTGAATAACAAGAAATCCGGATTCCACCAGTAAATTGAGAGTAATTCTCTTGGGATAATTTTATTCAAATCTGAGTTACCAAAAAACGTTCACCAAACCTGTCTAAATACATAACTCTCAACCCTTGAGCTGCTAGGGGAGTTATTACATTAAAACTGAAAAGTAGAATTTATTCCGGAAATTAACTACGAAACTTTGAATGCAGTTTTGGAATGCCAAACGACCTCAAGATGCCAAAATCCATCATACTTCATAGCAAAGCGGTGAGTTTGACTTGTGGCATCGTTTCCTTTCCGAAATGGTATTTTGCGTCTTAATCGGAGCTCGGACGACAAATCTGCAAATTCCCGCCACGTCCCTTTTCTAGCTCAACCGCGATAAAATCCGCCATTTGTTCTACATCAGAGTGGCTCCTTTTCTTCTTGGGATGCAACCATAAGTGATCGAATATACTTCTTTTCTTTCTTGAGTGTTTCCCACTTACACAATTTGGAGCCACACACTTGGTAGGCTCCTTTTAGTAGTGCGTGAAGATGATAAAGAAAAAATTGTTATGCATTTTTCTTCTTTTCATAGTTGGGTAGGATAGGAAGGAGACTGTTCATCTTTTTCTTGTTCAGAGAGAAGGATAGGAATAGGTCAGTATAGTGAGAGCAGGTGATCAGGTGATCGAGGATAATGGATACAATTGGTAATTCGTACTTATTAGTAAAGGCACCGCCGCCATGTCATGGGTTTTGAAACCAAATTGCATTCTAAAAGACGTTTGAGAAAAATCATATTTTAAAAGAAGAGTTGATAAATTTTCTTTAATTGAATCATAATTGAAGACAATTATGAGAAAGGAAATTTGCCCAAATTCAATGCAATCAACTACCACTTAATATAGAGAAATTGAGTGGGGAAATAAGTTGTGAACAATGAAATATTATGTATATAATGTGTACATTAATGAGATGAATGAATTGAAAAGGAAAGAGCATAAACTCTGATGTGGAAGTAGGAGAGGCAATTTTGGAACTGCCTTGGGCTTTTTTCTTCTTCAAACCGATAATTAGTAAATTGTCAGAATCTCACACATTTTCTTCTCTGTTTTATGTTTATCATCGGCAAGACAAACACTTTCATAAGAGATTTCTATACCATTTGAAATGGCAAAACTATGAGCTTCATCATCTCGATTTCGCTTGATATCTCTAGTCATTTTACGATTATGCACAGAAATTTAAAAACCCCAAGCAATGAGATTGATAGCTGGAAAGGAGAAAAAACATGCATTTATACAATTTTAAATTATAAGCAAATGCACCGTGATATTGACAAAACCACAGAAATGAGAATTTTCAAATGTCATAATATTTGGCAATCAATAAGCTACAACCACCATGCATGCAATCTTTTGAAAATGGATAAACACTAACCTGTAGTCAAAGAAGCTATCAAGCACTTGAAAAAAACAGCCACACAAAAGCAGGATCACAACAGCTATCTAAAATACAAAGACAAAAAACAAAATTAGGCTAATAAGTATAATTCGGTTTTGCTTGTGAGATAAGACAGCTCATTAATGAATCGCTTCAATACTGATTTTGTGATTGAAGAATATCAAGAACCAACAGAAACTATTTGTTACATTTCTTCTTACACAAACAAATGAAAACATGAAAATATTACGATATTTAATTGAAGACTGGTTTCTTTTCAAATTCCTTGAGAGGAGAATCACATGTTAATTGGTTGAAAAGTAACCAACACCATAAAGAAAACTAAATAAACACATCACAACTCATTTCAAAATCCATATGCATGCAAGATACAGAGACCAATACCAAATGTTCCATAAAAACAAATTGATAAAACCAAACATCGACCAAACCCTATATAATTAGTTAAGCCAATGTGGTCAATTTGTTTCTGGAAATTAGTTCAATGGCCCATAATTGTGACTGCGTAACCAACCATTTGCAGAGGAGCAATTTTAAATAAAATTAAGCAACAATCAAAAGAGCGAAAAATAAAGACATTCTAGATTCTAAAAGTGGCTCTCAACAACTTGGTGATCCCCAATTGGAGCATTAGTGCCACATGTGCTACATCTTGATGGTGTTTTGATATATAGCCAACCTTTTTAAAAAAATCTCATCCTCATTGTTAAAAATTGATGATCTTTTCCCACTTTAAAGTTATTTCCACTATGAATAGAAAACATAAAAAACATTTATTAAGAAAAAGTTCTTTCACTAACTCAGTATTGCAATGGAGATGCTACACTCGTCTATTTAAAAACTATTAGATGCTGCATTTGAAATAAAGAGTATACGATTACTGATTATAATGTCATGCTTTTTAATAATGTGTTCTTTAATTTGAATAACTTTGATGCATAATAATCAAGCACCGTGTAGCTGATTTACATAGGTTCTTACTAAAAAGTTAATGTATATATTCACAGGGGATGCTTTGATATCAAACTTGCATACCAAAAATTCATCATTAAAAAATTAAGAAGAACAGTACATATGCCTAAATGATCAACACAAATGGGAAATTGATGCCATTGACTAAAGCAAAATGGAAAACAATTAATTTCAACCAAGAAATTTGTCTTGCTTAAGAGAACCAAAAGTAGGAACCTAAAACCTCTATCCAAACCAGTAAAATAAGCCAACACTTTGAGAGCACTGCATAGTTTACAACATCTAAGTTTTCTTTTTGGTCATTGGTGGAAATTTCACTATTCATTGTATTTAGCTATTTTTGGTTAATAAATATTTTGATGCCATTTAGTGAAGAATTTAGATGTCAGATGCTAAATGTAGATGCACCAAGTATGAAACCGGTGGAAGATTTTGAGTAATCTTACAACTCAACAACATTTTCCTTGGCACTAATGCATTCAATATCGATCTATTATAATTTAACTCAGGCTTTTTCTGGTTTTTGTAATTCTTTTAGGCATCATATTCAAAAATTACAAATTCCAACCAACACATCGATGGCTGGAAAGGAAAAAATAAACATGGATGAGTTAAATTACAATATTTTTATTACATCTATATCCTAATCAAGCAAAATGGACGCACACCAACAGTATTGTAGCTATAGAAATAAAAAATTTCAAAACAAACATATGAAAACGAATTAAATACAATTTCTATAGCCTAATCAAGCAAACCATATAAGCAATAACATCACAATGATAGAAATAACAATTTTCAAAGACACAATATCCAAACACCAATTAGCCACAGTTGATATGCAAGACTTCTTCAAAAGACGAATAGAAAACTGACCTCTGTTCTAGCAGACAATGGGAAGAGCTACCAAACAGTCTAAAAACATTATAAAGACACTGAAAACGCAAAAACTGAAAATTCAGCTTTCTTCTTCTCATAAGGCATATAACCTTTTTTTATGCTTGAAAATTGTTGAAGTCTATTTTTGTACAGTTATGCCATCTTTCTTTAGGACTTGAAGAAAAAATAAGAAGCACACACTTATCCCAACCAATTGTCAATTGACACCATTAGCTAATTCCTAAGCTCTATTCACAAAACTTAAAACAATTAATTGGAAATTTCAGCCTACAATTAAAGTTATTTCCACTATGAATTGAAAACAAAAAAAAAAACATTTATTAAAAAAGTTCTTTCACTAATCATTGCAATACATAACACAACAATTTCTTTTGTTTCTATATAATATCCTAATCTCCTTTCTTTCCATGGAAAATTGGCATTTTTCAGATAAGGAAAAGCCAGAGAACAATTTCATTAACACACACTCAAAAGCATTATCCTGAATCCAAGCTTTCAATTCTATATCAATATCAAATTCCAAAAAGTCCAACTTCTAAAACAAAATACATAAAAACCAACCCATGAATCAAAACAAAGCATAAAAAATAACCCAAAAAAACAGAGAGAATTGCACCAAGATCCATGATCCATCTATTTATACCGTCACTCTATATATTAGCTTGTTTTCATAGCCTTCAACTCATTTAATGAACATCAAACCACTAAAAGAAAGAAAGTCTCTTGACAAAAAATCTCCCAGCCAACAAATTCTTCATATGGAAGAAATACTTGGGAATGGAAGGTATAGTGTTACCACCCTTCTCTTTCTTTTTTTCTTTCTCACTCACACAAACACATATATTCTAGTGTTCCAAACAACCAATGCTCTAATAATAAGAATGAAACAGGGAGCACTTAAGGTCAGTATGAGTGAGACTATAAGTAAAGAAAGAGTCAAGTCGCTAAGAATGATGCAGACTACCACTCTTCAATTTAAAAGAGTTTTAGCTGCAACAAACAACTTCAATGTAGCGAATAAACGGGAGAGGGAGGATTTGGCCCTATTCATAAGGTGACACTTTCTAAATTGCTTGATAAATACTAATGTACAGTTTATCTAATATAAGCTAACTTGGACAAAGCAAGACATAACAGATCTAGGTTCCTTGAAGGAGGCGCAAAATCTTCATTCCTGTATATTGTAGCATGATTTCTGCTTTCTCAGCCTCTCTAATTCTATAAACCAAAACTTCAATATATAACTTTAATTTTCTCTGTAAGCGTTGATCTAGATTTACATTCCTTTTGTCCGACAACTCAATCGAACATCTCAATCAAAAGTCACCTAAACAATTAAAATCACAAAACCACTCTCTCACTCAGATTGAATCATTGCACGCATGTGATCAACATAAGTCACTGCGCAATCCTAATATCTAGGATATTATGTTCATTGTAATTTTAAAAGGACAAAACATACACATTCAAGCAAGAACTCTACAAAGATGCTCTGCAGTCAATCAGCCATATTTTCGAACTTATGTACCAAGTATTGAGTGGCAAAGTAAACCATATGTTTCCTAGACACCATATGCTTGAGAGTCAATCTAGATAAATGGGTTTTAAAACATGAATTATTTCAAGAAGATAAAAGAAACCTTTCTTTCTAGTTGAACATAGGGAATTTAGGATAGAATTTAAGAACTCATGACATATACAGAAAAGCTTTCTGCATCAAGAACTATATTTTTCATATACGAAACCAAAGTTTAAGCCACATAGCTATGTCTCAGAGCATATGGTGAAAAAATTGACGCGAAAGAACTTAGAGAGTACACAAAGAAGGAAGATGGCACTTTATCAGTATGGTTGCTGGTTAATCATTCCCAATTTCTATTTTGTGACGAAACCTCGACAATCTTCACTTCTTTTTCCTTGTGTTTTATCATTAATTTTTTTCTCCATATTTAGGATACAGACAACCAAGTGCAGATAAAAAAAGGAATTTTTTTTTTTAAAGCACGCTTGGTCTTTGCTTTCCAGTGTGTTATCGCAACCAAAACAGAATTGGGAATGATTTCCATTTCTAAGATTTCTCTCGAGAGAGCAAAGTCATTGAATCGAAAATTGATTAAAAAATAATAATAATAACGATGGAAATACTGAGCTAATCTGTGAGATTCAATCCTTCCGATAGAACCCAATATGTTGTGAAATATAAATACCTCAGCCTCTTATATAGCATTAGGATTACCCAAGAACCTGAAATCAAATTAACCAAATAAATGAACCCAAATTAAAAAATAAATCAAAAATACTAAAGATAGAACATGGCTCACACCTACGCTCTACAAAGGACAAAAAATCCCAGCCAACAATCAAATTCATGAAATGAAGACCAAAAGAGTGTTAAAAGTTGACGGATGCATACCAAGACAAAGGATGCAAAAACTCGCAAGCAAGAAAGATGGAAGACGCCCAGTCAAGGTCAGAAACGATGAGAAATCTCCGACCACAAATCTGAGACGAAGACTAAAAAAGGCTGGATTTGCAGCCCACCTCCCAAACGAAAAATCGACGCCCCACGCATGTCAACAATGAAGGAAAATGTTTCGTATAATCTTGAAAATGTTCTCGTATAATCACAAATCAGAAAATAGTGCCTCAAATAATCAAAGACAAATCGTATTCTAATATAATCACTGGGACGGAAATGACCAAGTGCCTCCATATAAAATGAACGACTGACCCAAATTCCATTTCTAATCCTAAACTCGCAAAATCGACACCTAGGCTCGCGGTCGAATGACCAAAATGCCTGCGAAGCAACACAAACTGCCCTATTCGGCTGCGCTTCAGAATCGTAGTTGCTTACGCACTTTCGAAGATCGCCACACGTATTTTTTCTACCACCGTAATCGGTTCAAAAAATCGTGAAACATACTCTGGTTGACTTGAGTATCCGACTCGCTTACAACCGTCAAACATTATACGATCCTCGAATTACCTAAATCAACATACCAAAATTGTTACGATCCAACTGCAAAAACTAGTGAACCTTAAATCACACTGCGAGATCCGCTCGCGCTCAAACGGTATCCGAATCAAGATCCGCAAATCCTACGCCGTGGAGGACTAGAGATCACTTGAACTGACTGTGGTCCCCACCCTGTTGCCCACGCGCGCCGCCACACGCGCTTCAAGAGCGCGCCCTAAAGCGATAACGCCTCGCCGGAAAATCTCAACATCTCGGTTCAAGACTCCTATCCTAGGTAAAACACCCTATTTGGAACCACTTTTGTTCTTGGACCAACTCCAAAAAGTGGCCGGAAATGGCCGGAACAGTGACTCAAAAACCGGCTGAAACCTAGCTCGTAAATCGAGCTATCTACGCTGGAAATTTCTGAAATCCTACCTAACCAGCAGCTAGAGCACGAAAAATAGCTAGAAAACCATACCTCACTCGTCTGAAACGATGGCCGGAGGAGGGAGAACGAGCTCCACGAAATTCCGTCAAAAACTGTCCAAACCACCCTGTTTCGTGGCGGTTTCCGGCTACCACGACGGCAGATCGAGGCTGAGATGGGCTGGGACTGGAAGAGCAAAGTGTGGTGGTTCTAACGTGACCGGTCTTGCCTGAATCGGTGACCGGAGGTGGGAGAAATCGCCCCGGGAAGCTGGCTGGTCGAGCTGCCGAAACCCAGAAATTTCTGGGTTTATATAAACTGAAGTTTGAAATATTTACGGTTATGCCACTGAACTTCTTTTGATCGTAACTCCTTCGTTACAACTCCGATTTGAGCCCGTTACATGTCTACGAACTCGTTTCGTCGCGCTCTACGCAACGGTACAACTAAAATCCCCAAATTCCTTCCCGGTCAAAAAGTCAACTTTTAAACTAATAAAATATTCTAGGGGTATTTTTGTCTTTTTCTCAAATAAATTAATAATTAAATATTAATTTTAGGTTTGGGTTATTACATAAAAGCAGATGTATCAACCCTTTAGCGCCTCTTTCTTCTGTGTTTTCGCAGCTTGGCATAGCTCTTTTTCTTCTCTCATATCGCAGCTTAAAAATGGGGAACTCTAGGTTGCAAGACATTTTGGCACTGAGCAATCCAGTTGGCAACCCATCTATAGTCACAACCCAGATGTCCTAAACTTTTGAACCCTCGTTTGACCGTAGCGAAGCCGGCGGAACGCACCGCCTCCATTGTTGACCTCTAGATCAAGCGATCATATGCTCCACTGAGAAGCTTAAGTGGCTACTCCTACGCAAGGAACGGAGGTGAGTTTAGATATTGGTTTGGTAGTGTATGTGTATTATAAAATCGTGCATCCCCTTTTCACCACAGAAGGGCAGAAGAGCTTAAATTTTCAGTTTCAAGGCGTTATGATATGTTGAAATTCATAGTTTGTGTTATTATCTGCAGTGGGATGTATGTGGTAAACTTGAATTTTGGTTAAAATTGACGGAATGCTTGTATAATGTAGTGCAATGTGTTTGATAATGGGCAAAATAACAGCACACAGAAAAATCATATGTTAACTTTGTCTGGCCTAAAAGTAGGTTTGTTAGGGTAGTTTTAGGCTGAATGTAGATGCTAATGTGGGGAATTTATTGGCATTCTGGGTTTGTTTAGGGTTTAGGTGTATAGTTTGTGTGTTTTGGTATCCAATTTGGTAATTGAGCTTATACCACATAATATGTTCTGTATCACAACCTGAGCCTTTTGTTGAAGTTGTTTACATTTGTTGAAAACCCTTAGAGGTTAGAGGGTTCATATTGCTGCCATGGTATGTTTATGTGAGTTTGTGAATAACTTGGAACCCACAGCTATGTACAAAATCAGAGAAAAGACAGAAATGAATAAAAGTGCCTTGTTGAAGCAGCTAGAATTTGAGTTTGGAAGATTTATAAAATGATACGTGTAGTGGTATGTTTTTATTTGTTTGAATGTATCTTTTTTAGTTTTATTCATTGTTGTAGTAATTATCTATGTTATTTGCAAAATGGATATGTTGGAATATTGGTATGCTACAATGGAAGGGTTAAGAAGGATAACATTGAGAGTTACGAAGGTGGGGAGGCTAAAGGCATAATAGTGTCACGGAATGTAACGCTTTCCGACCTTGTTCAAATGCGTGATTTATAAGATCATGGATGCAGATCCCAATAAATATATTGTCACACTGAAATATTCAGTTCTGTATCCTCATCTGTCTGTAAGCATATAAGGGTTGAAGACAATGATGATGTTCAATATTTTGTAAAGTACAACACAAATGTTATGGCCTCTAAAGTAACCCCTTTAGTAGCAAGCTTGAAAAATATTGAAGGTCATGGTATTGAAGGGTGCAATGGCATTGAAGCGTTGAGAGTAGCAATGCTCTCTGCGACTTTGTTGTGGAACAAAGAAATGTAGTATTGGGACAATGAAATGGCCGGTGGGAATGATTTTAATTGGAGTGATTGGGTTGAAGAAGTGAATTTTGAAAGTGGTGAAAACATAGTTGCTGATTTCAATGAACCTAGCAACGAAGAGGAACCGCAGTCTGCTCGATTCTGCATCCTCATGAGGACAGCAATGTCGAACCGCCCATCTGTGCAGTGTAGACAGTGCAATCCGAACCTCCCGACAATCAAGTTCGACTGAAATGCATACAAGTCGGGGTGATTTGAAGCATGGTCAGAGTTTGGAATATATTCAGTATGGTGGAGGCGTTTCGTGCATAAATTGGGAAGCAAATTTGAAGGTTGGCCGAGTTTATCCAAATAAGATTGCCTTTTAAAACCATCAGTTTAGCAGCTATTAGAGGCCACTTCGATTGAGAACTGTCCAATCTGGGAAGCATTGCGGTTGTGTGTTCACTGTTGCGTGACTTCCTTGCCCTTGGAAAGTTCGGGCATATAAAGTTGGAGTACATGAGTTTAAGGTTGTTAAATACGATCCACTTCATGAATGTGATATAACGTATATAAGTAGTCATCATCCTCAAGCTTGTTGACTGAATCTTGCTGGCATCTGACTGTTAAGTGGAGATTTGAGTGGATTCACAAAGGCATTTATCTGACAAGAATGATATCAAGAAAGATGTGAAACAAAATTTGGTAGTGTGAGCATAAGCTACTCTACAGCGTGGAGAAGCCGAGAGTTAGCTTTCAAAAGAATTAGAGGGTCTGCAGAAGAGTCGTATTCCCTTCTCCCTTCCTATTGTTATGAATTGGAGCGTACAAACCCGGGAACTTTGACATACATTGAGACTGATGCAGTCACGGTGATCACTTCTTATATTTTTTTATGGCAATTGGTGCATGCATACGAGGATTTAAGTCGTCAATGCGGCCCGTGATTGCTGTTGATGCTACTCATTTGAAGTGCAAGTATAGAGTGTTTTGTTTGTTGCGACCGCATTTGATGGAAATCGGAACATATATCCTGTTGCCTTTGGGATTGGAGATTTGGAGACGGATGCAGCTTGGGAGTGGTTTTTGAGAAAACTACATTGTGCAATTGGTGATTGCTCGAATCTCGTTGTCATATCAGATCGCAATGTTAGCATACTGAGAATGGGTTGCGTAGAGTTTTTCCTGGGGCAAGCCATGGTATTTGCTTTTATCACTTGAAAGGCAATATCAAAGCCTCATTTAAGAGTTGAAGCAGGCGGGATCCGATATTGGGGTATTTTGTAAGGGCAGCTAAGTCTTATCGTCTAAGCGGAGTTCAATCGTCACTTTTCCGGATAAACAATGACCGAGTGCGAACTTATTTACTACGTGCAGGCGTCAGTGGTCTCGCCCATTGTGATGGACGGCACTTATATAATGTGATGACAACGAATATTGTGGAGTCTATTAATTCGATTCTTGGTTTGCAAGGATGCTTCCGGTGCTACACTTGATTGACGAAATTACAAATCTACTTGTGCATTGGTTTAGGCAACGTCGAGAGTTAGCAATGAAATCTCATTCTACGCCAGCCCTGATTTAGGAAATTAAGTTAAGGAAGAGGTTAGACGCTGCGTCAAGGATGAATGTGGTCAAAATCAATGACGTCGAGTATAATGTTCTGGATGGTGATTTGAACGGTCTGGTGCACTTGCAAAACCGTAGTTGTACATGCAGGAAGTTTGACTTGGAGCAACTCCCGTGCAAGCACGCTATTGCGGTATGTCGGCACTTGAAATTGAACCCCTACTCCTTTGCCTCTTCTTATTATACACGAGCTACATGGGCAGCTGCATATGCAGAATCTATTTATCCTGTACCACCTGAAGGCACATGGGTTATTCCCCAAAATTTGAAGCAGGTCAAAATCCTCCCTCCTCTTTGTAAGGTTATGCCGGGCCGTCCAAAACGCAAAGAATAGCTTTGAGAGGAAAGGAGTCCCGTCAAAAAAAATGCTCAAGGTGTGGTGTGAAGGGCCACTACCGAAGTACATGCAAACAATCTGTCCCTCTCACCAACAAGCAGCGCGTTGTGTAGATGTTACACTTGTTTAGTTTCTACCTCTGTTTTGGTCTACAATCGTGAAGTTGATGAATAGCTTCGGTGATGCTGCAGGGATGGAAGTCTGTCCACTCATGTGAAGCATATGGAACATGGTAACAAGTCAGCTACCTTGCAATGACAGCCTATTATTAGTAGAAATTGGTGAACATAAGTGCCATCACCACGTGAAACCAGCTGTAAATTAACAATGTTCCACTGGCCAATGTGTGTTTCAGATTAGCATTTCTGTTCGTTTGTTATGTACCTTTCATCTGAAATTTAATTGAATTTGATTTGGTGTTCTCTATTGTGATTGTAGTCAAATTCTCATAAATTGCTTTCCTTTCCTAGACAACGCCATGTATTCCTCGTCAGATATTCACACTATCGTCATGCTGCTGTCCTTTTGTTGCGTCCAAAATGAAAGGGCCTAGAAGGCTAACTACAATTGCATCTCGTACATAAAACTCCTTCAAATGCAAAGCTTATGCAATTACATAAAACTCATCGCCATACGCAGGCAGAATATATTGAGATTTTTTGGGAAAGTATACATGCAACTACACATGGTCAACAGATCGCGATATTATCTATAATATCGCGATCTATTGTGATGTGAACTTTAAATACAAAAGCATTATTCACTTGAAGTCACACACACAGAGGATGAAACCCTTCCCCCCCTCTAGGTTCTGAGCTACTTAACCACAACGCCACTCATCGCTTTTTGATTACTGACTATGGACTCTGGTATTTATAAGTGTTCGAACCTGTTTTGCAAAATGACAATTATTTACTTAGTGTTCTATATTGTTGCTCAATTATTTCATTACTTGATGTCATTCATTACAAACCCTTTTTAATCCATTTCATGTTATTGCTTCTGTAATTCGAAGGTTCATTATTGTTTGGGCCAAAAATTGACACTGACCAGTGAAAATTAGGCCCGAATAAAGCCGCAAAAAATCAAAGAAAGATGGAAGCCCAAAACTGTAAGAGACAGCACCAAAAGGCTCATCAGAGCAAACAAGGCAATAGGAAGAGGGAGTCCAGAAATATGGACAACCAAAAAATCAATCAAAAACAAAAACTCAAAATGATCACTTGATCTCAAAAAACCTTCAAAACACTGAAGCGACCAAAGCTCATTGAGCCACAACGACAACACAAACACAACAACAAAAAAATCATCACCCAATCAAAGAAAGATCCTACACAAGAAAACCGTCAAAGGACAAGTTCAAAATCAACCAACAAGCCCACTTGAATTTCAAGTGAAACCAGCTCTAGATCAGAATCTCCAAAATCCAGATTTAAGAAGCAAGTCATTCAAAACGAGATTTCTCTCGTTACAATTTGGTTCAGCAAAAAACCAAAACAGGCAGGGTTTGAGTCTCCTCCAAATATGGAAAACCTCAACAAAATTCACAGTGCAATCTCTAGCGCACTGATGTCCTCAAGCAACACATTACGCTGCGCAGCATCAGAGAAACCTGAACGCCACTCGACTTCACAAAGCTTAAGGTACATTGAAGCTCTGCGCGAATCAACCTTTGGTATCGATTTATAGTTGAAGCTTAGTAGTCAAGGTTGTCAGCGTTCGATTAAGCGTCTCAGTCAACCCGGACATTTCAGTCCGACCTGTAAGTAACCTTCCATCTCGTGTATGGGTTCCAGATTATATCTTCATCTTTCTAGCATGAGTATTTATTGTTATAGTTTTGTAAAAGCGGTTCCTCTAAAAACTTTTAAATTTCATCAAACATTACGGCCAACAACCTCTTTATCTTGAGATAAATTGTTCAAGTCCTCACGATCAGAGGCAAGAAAAAGAACTTACTTGGGAGATATTCCTCACCCAAATTCACAATGTCGTTTGTTTAAGAAATCAGTAACTTGGGGTGCAAGTTATCCATTCACTAAATCTGCTAGAATTTTATTACTAGCAATGTTATTGCCGCTTTCGCACACCAAAGAAAGCTGACTTGTTGGCCAGTCTATGGTTCTCAATGCGGTGGGAACTTTGCCCTTCCATCATAGGAGTAAACCAAGAACGGGCAAACAATTATGGGAAATGACCCTCACTACCACCCCTTTGTTAATATTAACTAAAAATACCACCCATTCCCAATTTTTGTAAAACTATCACCTATAAATATAACATTATTGGCCACTTATTGCTGATTTATCACAAGTTCATAACTTTGGGTCTCTCTCAGCTCTGTCTCTCTCTCTCTCTCTCTCGCTCTCTCTCTCTCTGTGGCACAGCTCTGTTTCTCTTTGCTATAGGTCTATCCTGCTCTCTCTCTCTTGGCTCTCTCTCTCCTTTAGCACAACTCTACTGTCTTTGTCTTTGCTCTCTTTCTCATACCGCAGCTCTTTCTCTCTCTAGCTTCGTTATGTCTCTTTCTCCCCATATTCGGTCTTGCTCTCTGTTTGGAATCGCGAACCCTCCTTTAGGTATGTCTTCGAATAGCTAGTTTACCAGCTGTAGTAAGGCAAGATAGTGGATTGCCGACCTCGAAAAGGTAGGGTTGATGGTTATTTTCTTTTAATATCAGTGGGATTATGTGAAATGGGTTACATTTTGATTGTTTGGGTCTGTGTGAAATTGGTTTTGGCTTTAATTGCTTTGGGTTAGGTTTTGTTGAATATCCATGCTCATTCATCTGGGTTTGTACCAATTGCACTTAGATTGGTGTGGATATGTGAATCTTGAAACTTGGGATTTTCCATTTGATGTAGTAGATCTGTATAGTGTGATTCTGATGTGTTACACCAGTGTTCCTCTTATTTTCTGTCGTATTCTTTGTTCTATTGCTGTTATATTGCTTTGTTATATTGTATGGTTATTGTGGTTATATTGCTGTTATATTGTATGGTTATTGTGGTTATATTGCTGTTATATTGCATGGTTATTGTGGTTATATTGTGTTAATGAACTGTTGTTTTGTCATGGTCGGACATGGAGACAATTGTTATTCTCGTGTGCTACAATGGAAAATGGGTCACCTCGAAGAAGATGTGCAAATACGAAGGGGGTGACTCAAAAGGCTTAATAGTTCCACGGAGCATCAAGGCATGCATTATATATATAGAGTTCATTTTGAAGGTCCGTAATGTAGGTCATATATCTTTTAAGGGATGTATAATTCATCCTTTTTCCAGGTTGTAATTACTTTTATTTTTTGTATTTTTGTATTTTTTTGGACCAAATAATTTTAAATACATTACATTGACTACGTACTGTAATATGATCATATTGTAACCCTATCACTACTCTATTGCACTCTTATTGACATAATATTGCCATTATACGCATGTTTATTGTATAGTTATTGCTGCTATATCGCCACTCAAGCTGGACACCGATAATTGTATCGCACAAAAACAAAAAGAGGCATCATCATTCCATAAAATCCTATTTCCAAACTTACATAATACAACAACATTCGACCAAAAAAAAACATAATACAACAACAGGCCACCCCATCGTTACATAATACAAAAAGAGGCGACCTCATAGTTCCATTTCCTGCATTGACAAATTGAAGTTGCATACTCTTCAACTGCGGCGACCACGACCCATGAAATTCATGACCCCGCCACTGTCCATGTTGTCCAGATTTCTGCGGATCACTATTTTTGCAAACTTACGAAATAAATGTTCGAATCCGCTTTCCACTTCTTGTTGCTTCAACTTAGCCATTTCTTCTGATTCCTTGAATACCATAATTCTCGGTTTGTATATGTATTTTCAGATTAGGAAGAGATGTATTTTCAGATTTTAGCTAGAGAGAGTGAAGAGAAATGAGGAAGGCATTGTTCTATTGAATTCTTACAATCTGCAAATTACATAGTGTGTCAGAGAGAAAATGTGATTCTCTTCTAACAATTACAAGTGTCACCTATTAGGTGCTTACGTGTCATACCAAATCTAACCTAGAGAATCCACCTAGACTATGATCTAATGGTTCTCATTACATCATTTAAAATAAACGATGTAATGAAAATAGAAAATGACTTACTAAGAAATCAGGTGAGCAGTTATATTTCAATGTAAATCGATGTGACGAGTTATATGTCAGCAAATCAGGAGGATTATATTTCCAACATAAATAAAGGAGCAGGATTATATTTCAACAGAAATAAGCGAGCAGGATTATATTTCAGTAAATCAAAGCGAGTTATATTTCAGCGAATGTATCAGGCGAGCGATTATATGTCAATGCGAAATCAGGCGAGCAGTGATTATATTTCAGCGAAATAAGGCGAAACGAGATTATATTTCAGCAATCAGGCATCGAGTTATATTTCCAGAAATCAGGCGGAACTCGATTATATTTCAGCGAAATCAGGCGAGCGAGTTTATATGTCAACACTAAGAGCATTCAACACAAATCGGGAAAAAGATTATTTCCTAATATCAATATCCCCACTTACATAAAGGGTGAAAATGTAAACTTGTTTTTCGACAACTTATTTCTATAATGAGGTAATTAGTGTTAACTTAGGGTTGTTGATAGAAAAACACAGGGCTCATCATCAATATTAATGATATAATATTCAGCAAAAGCAGAATAATATTACTAATTAAATAAAAGCTCAGTGCATTCGCGTGCGGATTGAGAATGAGGAGGATGTGAAAAAGTCGGAACCGAAACCAAGAATTTGGGTTTGAGGCTGAAAGAGCAGAGAAAGAAGAGAAAGACGTCCATTGAAAACATGAAAAGAGCCAGGATCAGAGATTGTTGAAGGGAGAGCATTTAACGAAGCAACCCTCTCTTTCACCTTCAAGAACCCCCTCAACAAACCCTAACATTGACTGCAAAGAGAGAAAGAGAGAGTGCCATTATATTTTCCCACTTCCTTCTTTTATATTTTCTCTTCACAAAGCTTCCTACAAAATGCCATTAAACTACTTGTCTCTCACTCTGTTTTTCATGTGTCCTTCAAATTACTGGTCATTCACTCCAATTTCTGTCTCACAAGGATTTAAGTCTTTACCTTCCATGATCATTGACAATTAACTAAATATCTACAGACACATCTCCAAACACCAGATAATCATGACAGCTTAAGCTACAATAGGAATGTGCGATGTGACCTAATTGAACAATTCAACAAGAAGACAGCAGGAAACAATTTATTGACTTCAACGTATAATGTCATGGAACATCCTATCAATTAGTGGCAACCACAATCATGACTCCAATATGCCCTCCTTTCAAATGTAAGGAAATTAATGACATTGGCACCATCCCTTCATTTTTTCGTGAACAAAATCAGAGGTTTGTATGTATTGTATGTGTTATCAATATGAAAGATAAATGAATAAATAAACCAACAAAACTGTAAAAAATGTTTCTTACACATGTACAATTAAAAAATTAAAGTTCACCTCATAAGCGAGTTGTCTAACTATCCATAGACAAAAAGACAAGCAAAAGCAAGAGTTAGCTTATAGCAAAATCCATGGCCCCATTTCTCTAAACCACACTGCTGGTGGCATGTTCCCCATCTTCACTCATTTCCGCTTTGTTTTAAGCATACAATGATCAAGCACAAAACAGCAAAATTTTAAAGAACTCATATTACACCACATATGGTTCCTTGCCCTTTGTTTAGACATTGAATATTCATCCCCAAGCTGAAATTCCAAATAATCACAAGAGAATATGAAAAACATAGAGAACTTATCCATATCAATATGCAAGCCCTTAAGTTGTAGCGAGTTGAAGCAAAACCAATTTTAGTGAAACCCTAAACCCTATACCCATTTGAGAAAACCCACTAAACCAATTTCAGAGAAACCCGAAACCTAAACCAATTTCAAACAACCCCGTCAACCAATTTCAAACAAACCCATAAACCTAAGCGTAAAAGAATTCCGATGAAACCTGTTTGCTGTGAATGATGGCGTTGTTCTTCGATGCATGATTTGTTGGGACGGGAAGGCAGAAGTGAGAGTGGACGGCTGCGCGAGAGATGAGAGAGTTAGAGTGAGAGGCGAGAGTTGTGAGCGAGTGACGAGTGAAGATGAAGAGATTGAGCGACGGAGAGCGATGGGCGGGAAGTCAATTTCAGAAAATGTGTTAGGAGAGCAATAAGAGTACAATAATTTTATATTTATAGTTGATAGTTATAAAAAAATTGGGAAGGGATGGCATTTTTAGTTAAAATTATTAAAGGGGTGGCACTGAGGGTCATTTCCCAAATTACTATCCCTTCAAATTGTTTGCTTGTTTACTTAAATGAACACCCTCCTTTTTTATATTTCGTATTTAATTCTTCCTTTCATAACTGTATTTTTGTTCCACGTAAAAATTTGCATGTATGTATACTGTCCATGGTTTGTATGGAATCGATATCTTTCCGATCTTTCCATGGATATTTTAGGTAGCCAGAACCACCAAACTTTCCTCAACCCGCCATCGTTACGACCTTTGCTACAGTACCTCTTTACCATTACGCAATTGGAAAAGCTATATGCTATGATGCCAATCAATAAAGCATCAATACAATCACAATATACCTACCCTACGATCACAATATGACTACAGTAGCAATACAACAACAATAAAACAACAATATAACTACTCTACGATTCCAATATGAGACCATAATATACCAATACACAAACAATATAAGTACTTGACGCTTCCAATATGAGGGCAATAAGCATACAATAAGCACACATACAGGTACACAACACTTTACGTTTATACAAACTTACTAATTTGCCACTCAACCGTGAGAATAAGAGCACGGCGTAAACAAGGCACCACATTCATACAAAAGTCATTTCGTGTCCACAAAATGCTTTGAACCCGTACTTACCCTGACCCAGCTACACAGATCCTACCAAAATCCAAACGGTTACAGGTCCATCATTAGATCCATGTCCTTGTTCTTCTTCCTCGCTGCGTGCACAAGGCTATGATCAGCCATTCCTTGGCCACACTTTTCATTTGCGGACACCAGGCAACATCTATTTGGCTCCAATTATAGTCTGGTGAGATGACGGAAGCATAATCTCGGAACATCTCGAACCCATTGTTAAAAGATTCAACCATTTCATGGTTAAATTCTTCAGATTCGGTGAATTTTTGCACATCTTTCTTTGTTTCTTCCAATTTGACCTTCAACCACTCTAACTTTGCCCTCCGACTTTTGGCTTTCATTGTTTGCTTCACTTCTCTAGCATATGCATTGTTCAGCTTGTTCGTCAAGTTTCCCATCACCTGGCCATGAATATCACATTTCGTTTCCCACCAATCCGTAGCCGCACACAAATATTGGAGGTCCTGCTTCACTTCACAATTTTGTCTAGTGGATCATTGTTGTCAGCCTCACTTCGATGACGTGGGATCGTTATTTGGAGTCAGTGGAGATGGGAAAGGACATGCCATGGCGAGTCTCCTTGCCATGCTCGTTCGGAGGATTACGTCTGACATCTTCAACTATGGATGGGGAAATTGCACACATGCACCGTGCAAAACAGTTAACATTAGGTAAATAACTAGGCAGTTTTTTTTCTTCGTAACCAACAATAGGGTGAGCTTTAGTATAGCTTTGCGCTCTGCTATATATGGAGTACTATGTTTGATATGGAATTCAATGAGTACGTTAAACCCTCTTATATAAAGGAAGTTGTGTGTTTTATATTTATTTCAAATTGGTCATTACAGCTTCAGTCTGCACCCTGTCCTCTTTGTAATTAATGAGAGCATTGTAAGATGCCCATTACAGACCTTACCAAATACGAATAAAGGTATGTCAACGGTGGAATAATCACCCGTACAAATATACACACCTAAACAACTGTGAATACACAATAAACACAACCTTACTAAAAAACTGTATACTATCTGAATATTCAAGGTCTTCACATAGTAATACTACAAATGACGACCAAGTTCCCTAATTATCCAAATAACGAAATATACATAAATGTTTATAAATTAGTCAGTATTCCCTACAAATGACGATACTATATGTTGACCATATGAGAAAATTAAAGAACATGAAAGCAGTCATATACAGTCCCGACCCACATTTCAAGGGGAAGTTAACGTCAAGTGGGCGGAATACACATGAACTTATTTGCAAGTATCAAAATTCACAATTCGGATTTTACCGATATATTTAAAAATGGAACTCATCTACATCCGTTATTTGGAAGATAGCAACAAATAAATTCGAAACACATATACTTTCATGGTCCGTTTTTGTAAACATCTGCATTTGTACTTTGTGAATTGACCGTACTTATGAATTTGGGACATTTTGTACTTTTGGGACATTTGTACCTCATACAGGAGGGAAATTGGTCAAATAGGACATTTCAAGGAATAATTTGCAAATACAACAACGGTCCCATACAACAAACACCAACCAATAACCTAATTACACAAACCCCAAGTGTAACGTGTTGGCCAACAATTGGAGCCAACCACTCCCGCCAAAAATTGGCGCCAACAACTCCCGCCAATATCTCCCTTGATTCTTGTTGTCATTTCTCCTGCTCATTATTACCTCCCACTATTTAATTGTAACAGCTGCATCCACCCAACATTTCCATCACATTTACTCGTCAAAACCCGCCCTGCTTGCGCAACAATTTCAACAATATCACAATGACTTCCAGTTTGGGCAAACTAATGCCTACACCAACCATGATAAATACCCAACACCGATGGACCCGAAACCCACACCAAGCCCAACCCTTGCCATTCTGAAGGAGGGGACAATGACACACTGCCAAATCACCTTGAAGACAGAGGTCAGGGCTGCAGCAATGTCGAACCAATACCATGTTCTGGAAAAATCTCCATGCTGACATAGTGTTAAAAATTAAAGAGGGCCAAGCTAGGTGGGGTATCATAAAAAACTGCACAATTCGGGCGCGTTATGAAGCCCGGATGCATCTCCTACATATAAAGGCTGTCAGAGCTAAAATTGAAAATGCCCCTGCTGCAGTTCTTGTATTCAAGGAATCTGAAATGGTTGAGCTGAAGCAAAAACAACTGCAATCTAGTTTCGAACTATTTAGGAAGTTTGCAAAAATTGTGGATGCAGAAGGAAAGTGGGACATCACTGTGGGAGGGGTCATGAATTTAATGGGTCGCGGTCGCGCATGTGAAGGGTATGCAACTCAAAATGTATCCACAGACGGAAGGTATGACTTGTAATATGACCATGTCAACGGTTTAGGACAAACTTTGTACAGTGGAATGGAAGTATGACTTGGCCTCTTTTTTAATTATGTGCGGCTGAGGTGCCCTGTTTATGTATTTATTTTGTATTAGGTAAGTTTGAGGGGGCCTCTTTTTTTCATATGTATAATGTAATCTTCAGGTGCCATCTTTGTTAACATTGTATTTAGTAAGTTTGTGGTCATCTTTTGTGTTGTTTTGTTTGTTTAATATGTTGTTTTCTATAAGTTCACGGTGGGATGTTATTTTATTTTGTATTCTGCCACTTTGAGGAGGCCTTCGTATTCACTTGTTCTGTTGCCTTCTTTATATTAAGTATGCTGGAAGTTTTAAAACAGCAGTTGATGTCATGTGGATGCATTCATTTCATATCCAAATTATAACGTAATTACCTTCCACATAGTTCAACTTTGTACACTTGTCAAATGACATTGCAAAACCAATACTGAAGACAGTATAAAACAAACAATTTTGAATAGCAGTACCAACCGAAAATAATGCACAGGTTACATTGCAATGCCAATATACGTGCAATAAAGAGCATTAGAAAACCAATAAAGAGCATTACAAACTCAATAAAGAGGCAATAGCAACCAAATAAGTTGCACAATAACACCAATACGTCAGTAAAAAACCAATATACATACGAAGAATTAACATGTACTCTATTTCCAAGTGTATACCATACCGTATGTGGATTCCAAAATAAGGGTTCGAATAACATTCCAATTCGATTAGGCCCTCAGTCAGGGCCGTCCCGACTTTGTGAGGGCCTGTGCGAAACTTAAATTGGGGCCTCACATAATTTAATACGAAAATACTATAAATACAATTTGCCATAACTTAATGTCATAAACAATTTTTTTATAACTACAAGTCACCATCAATAAACATGTAATGACAATCAAAAATCAAATTCATAAAAATTTAAATGTTTCCATTTGATAAAGTTAAATAGTGGTATGTTTGATAAAAAAATAAGCTCCTTGTGCCCCTATAAGATCCCTTTCTACCTCCTCTGAAACAAGTGAGATAGAAACAGTAGTAAACAATTCCAGTCAGAACCCTACCAGTCCTCTGATTCCCAGTCTAGTTCAGCTGGAGTCCAATTTTGTTGGCAAGATAACTGTTGTAATTCAAAATCACTTAGAGTCCTTACTAAGCAAGAAGAGCAAGAAGAGTTATTCATAGAATTAATAAGTAACGTATCAAATCCTGAGCTCAAATCGGAGTACCTAAAGAAACCAAGAAAACGCATTAGCCAAGAAAGTCCTACTCCATCAACTATCCCTAATGAAATAAGTCTAAATACAACAGTAGAAAAGGCTAGGAAGAGAAAAGAAGTCACCCTTCAACACCTACAATCTGAGATAAAAATAGTCAACAGGGAAATCATTGAGTTCAAGCAAATGAGTCATACAGTTGAAACTAAGAATTATGAAATAAAACAGAATTTCATAACTCGTCTAGCAAAGGATGAGTCTGCGTCTAATAGTCAATATGAAAGTCCAACCAATTTTGAAGATGACGCATGAAATTAATGAGAGCAAGCCCTTCAAATTAGTAAAACAAGTGAAGTTTAGAAAGTGGTATTGTACAGTGAAAAGAGTTGTCCACATTTATACGTTTCACAGAGTCGCACTTTTTGATTCAGGAGGCGACCTTAACTGTATTGACGAAGGCCTATTCCCGACAAAGTATTATAAGAAATCCACAGTCTTTAAGTACTGCGTCGGGAAAAGCCTTACAGTTGAATTATGAGATTCCAAAAGCTAAACTTGAAAATAAAATCTGTTTTAATACTGCCTTTGTTTTAGTAAAAAACATCACCGATGAAGTAATATTAGGATTACCCTTTATAGGTTTAGTATATCCGCTCTAGGTTGAACATGATGGTGTTAGTTCTATTTATGTAGGAGAAAGACTCAAATTTGATTTTTTGAACTAAGCTTGAGTTACCTAACTGCAGAATCCTTGGCAATAATATTGTTGCAAAAACAGTTAGTATAATTCAAAACAAAGCTCGATAGTTGAAATCTCTTCCAGATTAAGTTAAGTTTAAAATAAAATAAATTCGAACATTTGAAGAACAAATTGTTTGGGGGTGGTGGAAACCTAATCCGGGCACGGGATATTGGATTGGCACGAGAAGAATTGCGGCTGGGCTAGTGCATATGGGTTGTTCGTGGGGCACGGGCAGAATTGGAAGTTCGTAGGGGCGGCATTGGAAGTTCGAGACGGCGGAATTGGGCGTTAAGTGGCGGGCAGAATGGAAGTTCGTAGCGGGCAGGGTGGAAGTTCGTGGCGGGTAGAATTGGAAGTTCGTGGCCAGGCGGTGGAATTTCGTGGCAGGCGGGTGGAAGTTCGTGGCCGGCGACTGGAAGATTGCGGCGGGTGTGATGGCTGCGGCGGGTGTGATGAATATCGGCCGGGTGTGATGAATAGGCAGCTGGGCACGATTTGGTGCGACCGGAGAAGAAAAATAGGTGAATTTGGGTGAGGAATATCTCCCAAGTAAGTTCTTTTCTTGCCTCAGACTGGTGAGGACTTTAACAATTTATCTCAGTATAAAGAGGTTGTTCTGAGAATGGTTGATGGAATTTAAACTGTTTTTAGGCGAACTGCCTTTTACAAAACTATAACAATAAATACTCATGCTAGAGAGATGAAGATACAGTTGGAACTCCATTTCTGTCGAGATGGAAGGTTACATTACAGGCTGGTCTCTTCGATTTTAGGCTTCCATCTTTCTTTGATTTTTTGGCTTTATTCAGGGCCTAATTTTCACTGGTGTGTCAATTTTAGCCCAAACAGTTGTTTGAAACCAATGTTAGATTTCTTGGTTTTAACATAAGCCACTCCCAAATTCATCAAATTGTGAGTCATCCAATTTGCTGACAAATTCCCTGATCAAATCATTGATCAAATGTCCTGATCAAATCGTATAATGCTTTGTAAATGCCCCAGTGAGGGTTAGGGATATTGTTTCGACTAACTACCCCAAACATTTCTGTCCAGATTGGATGAAAATAATTAATATACGAAAGTAAGTATTACACCGAACCACACAAAACAAAACGGCTACAATGTGGGTGGGGGAAAAGAAATTGATATGGCTGCAACTTCGGCCAAATGAAGGATATTTTGTTATATGCCTGTACAAAACATGTCAAGTACTGAAGGTCAATAACCGCATTGTCAGAAAGGAAACGTGAGTACAGCCCTTCTACTATGGAATACAAGTACTGGCGAATTACGTTACACAAATTAACACCCTGCAACATAGTACAAAATCAGCGCCCTTTGTGGCCATCTGTACACAAAGTCAAAAATGGTGCCATGTAAGGCAAAACATCGCATTCATTTTGGATTGACAAAGCAGCGAAACAGCCTGCAACTTCACGTGACATGCATGTACAGAATCTGTGCTTTGTCAATATGGGTATGAACCTGAAAGGACCACCTGCATAAGAAGGCCAAATGTGCCGAGAGTTAGCATTCATAGAAAGGGAAACTTGAACGTCTTAATAATTGGAGCAATTTTAAGAAGTAATTCTATTGAGATTTCATAAACAACATGATACAAGTTTTGGATGATACACAGTCAGAGTTCAGAACATATGCCATACTTAAATCAGATGCCAGTTGCAAAACATGTACATTACCATCTACGGTGTTGAAATCCCCAATACCCTAAACTTTGATTAACAATAGTCGCCATTCGCATTCATAAAACTTGGAAAATATGCCAACATACTGTAAGTTGTGAAATGAAGACTGAAAGCACAACTCTGTCGTACGACATAATTCAAAGTAGGTAAATAACTAGGCAATTCTGAGGCAGTCCTTAACAGTGAATTCATATGAGTCAGATATGGACTTTACCTCATACATAGGCCTCTCCACGAGAGCCCCGATTGCAAGCTTCAATCGGTAGTAGCCAAACTTGGCTGGGTCAATGGTATTAAAAGAAATGCCAGCACTGAGATACTCAATAAATTTGTGGTCATAATGCCACATGAGTCTGTCCACCCGAGAAGTTAGAAGTGCACATACGACAACATGCACAAAGTGCTTTAAATGAACACACTTACCCATCACTTTGCTTTGAGGAACATCGGAAATTCTGCAAATTGTGAATGGGTTAAACGTTGGCATGTCAATCCCCTTTTTCTTCACCGCTTCAACCTCCGATTTCTCATAAAACCTCATGTCATACAACACCTTTGCAAGCGTCTGGGTAATAGGCTCCATATGTCGGACAAGCATTGTGTTGGAGGTAAAAACGATATCTGAGTCGTAGAGCGGTGGCGATATGTCGACAAAGTCAATTTCTACACCACCCAATGGGACTGTCGAACATTATACGGGAGATAGACCTTGCGGACTTTCGTCCATGCTTGTGCATACCCATGTTGCCATGAACCCCAGACAAAGTGGTGTATATTTCTGAGGTAGTTAGGGGAGGGTCAACATCATTGAAGCAATTTGTTTCCTCGTAACTCGTTTCGCACTTGGCGGTGTAAATGGCTGTAAAAATTGCTGCAAACAAGTGTGAAAGACACGTTACATGAACATGATCCAATGCAGCAAACACAGCCAACAACATTACTCCTACCAATGTAACAAATTGAATGACACATAATATGAATACAATAATACCTGCAGACAAAACTCGGCAGTTGTCCACTCCATTCCAAATACTTGAGGATGAGAGAGTTGTCTTTTGCGTATTAGAAACATGGCCATGTCAAGGTGCTGACATTTCACAACACAACAACGACCTCAATATTAAAAAAATAATGGCCACATACTCAAACTGATCAATTCAGAAATTTTTCGACATAAAGCACGATTCAAAAGTATTACCCTCGAGCTCATCCATGCAGTTTCATCTACAAGTTTGTAAAAAAAATCTGCCCCAACTACAAATGGTTCGAGCTCCAGCTCCGCACTACAAAAAAATAAACTTGCAAAGGTAAATTCAACCATAAAAAAAACTAATGGACACCTTGCATAATATGACAATGACACACACACGAACAATTAGCTACGTAGATATTGTTATTGTACATGACTGCATACATCAAAAAACATGTATATTGGTTTTGCCAAGTTACAATTCCTAACCTGATGTCACTTTTCCAAGCCTTGCAAACTTGTATCATAGCCTTCACATCGTCCATGGCCACGGGTTGTGTTGGATCAAAACGGGCCTCAGGTGTCTGTGCATGAAAACCAGAGTCGGCCTCTTTTTCTGGAGGATCGGTGAATGGACTCAACAATGTTTTCGCGGGCCGCAGTCTGCATCCTTTGCCTTCCGCATCTGGTTTCGAACCGTGGCATTAGCCTCCTTGTCCCCTTCATCACCAACCAGATTTACACTAGTTTCCATGGGAGGCCTCGCCTTCCGTCCCACCCCCTGAATTTCTTTCTTATTCCAATCCTCTAACAAAGTTAACATTGTTTTACAAATAACTCTGTACCCTTCCCTATCTTCCGGACTAGGAATGAGGGGTTCTTCAAGACTAGGAACCTTCACATCTTCCGAAGTAGGAACCTTGTGAGGTTGTTGGTGCACTTGTTTGTTACAAACTGAAGTGTCAATTTCAGCCGACTTCCATCATTGGAAGCCTTCCACAATATCAGCGAGGACTTGGCTTCCCTTTAGCCTTGTATATGCATGGCTACAAAGCTTCCACTCCATCAGCAGGACTTCGCTTCCCTTTCCCTTCCACTCCACCATAGGCTGTTGCTTCCATTTCAGCCCATTCTGTATGCATGGTGGGAAGGCTTCCACTCCATCACCTGCAACTTGTGCGTCCATTTTAGGCCCTGCTGTTGTCGGAGTAGTAAGTTCATTCAAGGGTGACATTTCATTCTGCCCTCCTTCATTCATCTGAGCAGTCCACACTTCCTCATGCCCTTGTCCACCATATAATTTTTTTAACTCCTCCATCTCCAATTTAAAATAATGTTCCACTGAAGCAATTGTTAGGGTCAAATCCCCAATAGCCTTTTTATTTCTGTCACACTCCTTCTCATGCTTCAAACAGTTCTTGTCTACAATAGCTTCCAAGTCACGAACTCTGTTCCTAAGGCCCCGATTTGAACTACGTAGCTTTGCTAACTCATCCTTAGTGCTTTCTAATTGATGCTTCAACCTGCCAAAGTCATTAAAAGACCCTTTGCCCTGCATAAAGTTATAATGCAACAGTTAGAAATCTTACAAAAGCTAAGAAAACTATTTCCACTTCTTTCGTATCGTATTCTCTACATGTTCACAACATTGGAAAAAGGTCATGCTCACCTTAGAAGAGGAGGGAAGGGTAGTTGTTTCCTCAACATCCGCCTCTTTTTCTTCACTAGAAGTGCTGGTTTTGTCTTCGCCCTCATCCCCAAACAATTGAACAATTTCTTCATTGTTCTCATCATCACCCCAACTCCAGTAAGGTTGTTGCTTCTCAATATCAGTCGGCCGGAGAAGTTGCACATCAACCTCGATTTCAAACACATCTAATCAATCAGTGAACTTTTTACTTGTTCCTAATCATAACCTGAGTAATACAAACTGAACTAACCTCAAAGTTTTCATAAACTTGACTCATAACCTCCCGAAAACGGGCCACCGTGTTGCTCCTCCAATGTAATATTCGAGGGATGTGCCTATTGTCTTCATGGACCGTGAAATGCAATGCTTCCAATGCTGGGAAGACTTCAAAAGCCCAAATCTGTTGACAACAATCAAACATCAAAATCTGTACATGTATTTAAATGAACTAAAACATTGTTGGATATGTGTTCACCTGAAGAGCGAAGCCAAACCCCCTTATGATGTACTCTCTGGCTCTACTGCATTCCATTCTTGTCTGCGCTCTCTTCTTCCCACGTTTGTTGGGCTTTTTTCTGTTTTGGGGCACCTTCACTCGTTGGTAATCAGGAGAAACTGCCCTCAAAAGTGAAGCATTTGTCATCGCATATGACACGGCACCCCATGGATACTTGTCAAACTCTTCTAAGTCTTCGGCCAACTTCAAATAGCGCATGTCAATAAGCACATGCTTTTCAGTACCCAATAGCACAAAAATGGCAAAATAGACCATTCCAAGCTTTAACGCATCGTCATCATCTGTGCACTCAATGAAGGCAGTGTGTAGGTCCAAAAGGGTGGGAGGTTTATTGCTACTTGAAGTATTTAGCTTCAAGGCGAGTTTTCATTTGTCGCCTTGGAATGAAAGGGAGCTTTCCGAACCTTAGGCCCGTGATGAGGCAAAAGTGTTGGGCTGTGAATTGTATCAACTTATTACCCACAATGAATTTTATCCGTTCACCTGTGTAACTGTCTTAGGATCAGCTTTCCTCATCAACAGCCCGTGGACAACTTGTGAATTCCACTTCAGGTCCTCTATCAGTAATAGATGACCAAAACAACTCCCCTCGAACCTCTGTAACTGCTGCGTATTGAACTTCGCCTTTATTGTTGTAATGGCGGTCCTTGCGTGTGAAAGGGCAAATGGCTTTCCTTCGTACTTCTCATCCTCAGGAATCATAAGCTTTGCTTTACAAGCCATTCTAGAGTTCCTTGCACAACAACATCATACATATGGATCATTGGTTACCCATATTTCATACGTACATTACTCAAACTAATACTTTCAAGTCATTTAATATATGTATATACATATGACAAAACCAGAATTGTTTTGAAGCCTCTTTTCTACTCTCCAACTCTCTCCACACTCTGCTGTTATCTACATTCCCTTCTACAAAATCTATATTCAATTCCATCCAAAAACCAAATACCACCCAAGTGTGAAAACAAGTTCATGAACCACGGATCCACTTCATACAGGGTTTTGGCGAAATGGCTACAACAATTACTCCAAATGCATCAATGCGTACTAAAATCTACTCATTACCATAGTCATATACATGTCTACTCATGGAACATCAGTATTGGCAGTTATGGACTCTGTGTACAAACTAGACACGTCAAAATGTTACTGCAGCTGCAACTGCTAAACATAGCTGGATGAACATGAAATTTCTAAACAGATACTAAAGCCCAAGAAAATACCATTTTCAGACATATATGACAAGCTGCAAGCAAGGACTAAGAACAAAATTTAGCAGGTTTTATAGCACAGGGAAAAGAAACATCCCACGCCAACTTACATTAGTATTTCAAATTCACATAATTAACCATTAAGACTGGAAGGGTGCAAAACTATGCTACTAGGTGCTGAAACAGCAATGATACCAACAAATTTACTCATGCATTATTACTCAACAGCTAATTTAGGGCCTACTGAGGTAAACCTGTGTTATAATGGAATAGCCATTGCCACCAGAATAAATTCCCACACTAATTATGCATCATCAAATGGAAGTGAAAACACGCATCACAAACGAACCAATCCCAGATGACAAATACCAACTTAAGGCACTTCATCGTCCACAGAGCAAAATCAATACACCAATACAAGTTTCATCCAAGCATGAAATAATTCACAGTTAAAATACATTATTATTGCAATCTCTGTAATTACTAAACTTCACAACATCAGTCACAGGTTACTGAAATTATCCTTCTCAAATGAAAACCATACAAATGCACAAACTAGTCAATAACAAATACATAACCAACCTTAAATCACTCGTTTTGTGCACAGAACCGAATTGGAAATCCGAGCAACACCTACAAAAAATCACGATTTTTGTCTCACGAGTTGAGCGGGAGGAGGAAGTATGTGAACTAAGTGCGGGCAACCGAAACCGAGTTTAGGGTTTTTTGAGGCCCTGAAGGAAGCAGAGGAGAAGAGAAAGACTTCGATTCAAGACATGAAAAGAGAGGGAACTGAGAAATCGTTTAAGGGAGTGTTAGGTCGCCAATCCATGGCCAATAACTCCCCAATAGATATGTTTTTATATGGAGGGCACTTCGGTCATTTCACGTCCCCAAGTGATTATATTAGAATACAATTTGTAGCCTGATTATTTGAGCACACTATTTCTGATTTGTGATTATACCAGCTTATTTCCCAACAATGAATGCAAATCTTCCATAGCTGCCCCCAACCAGCTGGTTCGAAATGGACTGAAAATGGGCGCCTTCTACTGAGGCGAAAGGGGCAAAAGAGCAGAAGAAGATGTTGATTGAGGCAGTTTCGTCAATTCTTTGTTATGAAGAAAAACAAAACAAAAACAATAGCAAAATGAGGGGCATTTCCGTCATTATACTGTGCTTAGGAACAGTGTTTAGTTGGATTGAGCTTTTGTATATATATAATTTCTATGTGTTTAAACTGTGAGAGCAGGTGATCGAAGATAATGGAAGTGTAACATGCTTCTGAAGGTGCAAGAATAATGAAGGTATCCTAAGTCTGAATCAGATGGAGCTACACCACTGTTAATACATGAGTGTGTACACATGCTTTCGTTGGTCCTAATTAATACCAACCATAGTCACTTGGTGTTGCTGTGTTACAATTCCATTCCCTAGTCTTTGTCTCATTACTCCCCACTCTCTACATGTAATTTGCTGGAATTGTTAAGGCCTTTCTGATATCAATTGACTTTCCCCATGTACTAACTCCGATCTTTTAAGCTATGAAGTTTAGGACATACATGTACTAGATGTGCAGAAAACTTAGTAATAAGTGAACACAGTGACTTAAGAGTGGCCATGTATTGTTAACTTCATTTTCCACAGGGTAGAGTTGATTTGTCAACACGGAAATGAGATTTTATTTGTCTTAACTTGTGGAATAATGTTGCCGGTGGAAAAAGAAAAGTCATTATTAGGAGGATAAGGTTTATATCAATTCTGCGGCTTTCAAAAAGATGTATAAAAAAAACTGATTGGGAGTATGATTAGATGTTCAAGGTGCAGAGAAAAGTTGAGTATTTCCTCAGAGATGAAAATTTCTTTCTTCATCCTGTTGTTCATGGTAGGCTTCAAAGTTAATATTGGAGCGTGCCAAAATGAGTGCTCAGAAGAATTACGCTGTGGAGACTCCGGTCCACCTATCAAATTCCCTTTTCGACTCAAAGACGCTCCTGATCACTGTGGCTACCCCGGATTTGATTTATCCTGCAATGGAAGCAACAATACGGTGCTTGAGCTGCCAATTTCAGTGAAGTTCACCGTCACTCATATCAACTACAAATCTCAGGTAATTCAAGTGGCTGATCCAGATGGTTGTGTTCTCAGGCAGCTACACAAACTTAATCTGTCTGCCTCTGCTTTCCAATTCAAAGGGGGTGGGTACCAATATGACTATACTTTATTCAATTGTTCACCAGCAGATAGAGATTTATATTATCAAATTCCCTGCCTTAGTGGGACTAGCCACCAAATGTTGGCTATAGATTCATCTTTGTCCATCGACGAAGTTCCCATTTCGTCTTGTACCAAACTGTATAACCTTCCACCTGTTCCACTTGATATATTATTCGAGTCAGAACATGTTCTTCGTTTGGAATGGTTCAAACCAGAATGTAAACATTGTGAGAGGAAAGGTGGAAAATGTAAATTGAAGAACAACAATGACACTGAATCAGAAACGGAGTGCTTCAAAGTGGGCAAACAAGGTATAGTCTTTCATCCATATCACTATACTAGTCAGGCATCACCCCTTTGCTCCCCATCAAGAATTTATGCAATTAAATATCTTATGTTGCATTAGCTACCATGAATTAGATAGGAAATGCAAAAAAATAAAGAAAGAAGAACGAAATTTCTGGCATATAGACTGTAATGCATCATATAACATAAAGATAACCAAGAATATGATTTTTCTGCAAAATAAAATACAATAATGATTGAACGATTTTGGGGACATGAGAATCTAATGGCATTAAATCTTTTACAGGTGCCTCAACAAAGCTAGTGGTTATAGGTGAGCCATGCATGCCCTTTGTCCTCTGTTTTCTTTTTTTCTTTTTTCTTTTTTTTCCAAAATCTCTTTTTCTCTATAAAGATAGAGGTTCTTGACGGAATATACAATCTGTAGGTGTGATCCTGGGTTCATTTTTATTTGTGGTGGCACTTGTTTCTCTCCATCGGTTGTACACTTTTGACAGAAAACAAACCATGATTGAAGAATTTTTGGAAAATTACAGAGCTCTCAAGCCCACAAGGTACTCTTATGCTGATATAAAGAGGATCACCAATACGTAGAGACAAGCTGGGACAGGGGACCTTTGGAACAGTGTACAAAGGAAAGCTTTCCAATGAGATCTTTGTTGCTGTAAAGATCCTCAACAATTCCAAAGGAAATGGGGAAGAGTTTATCAATGAAGTGGGAACATTGGGTCGAATCCACTACGTCAACGTGGTTCGATTAGTTGGCTATTGTGCTGATGGATTTAGACGAGCTTTGGTTTATGAATTTGCACCAAACGGTTCACTGCAGAATTTTATAACATCAGCAGACAGCAACAACCATTTCCTTGGTTGGGAGAAGCTGCAATATATTGCTCTCAGCGTAGCCAAAGGAATTGAGTACCTTCACAACGGATGTGACCAACGAATCCTTCATTTTGATATCAAACCTCACAATGTTCTTTTGGATGAAAACTTCAATCCAAAAATCTCTGATTTTGGTCTTTCCAAGTTGTGCGCCAACGATCAAAGTGCAGTTTCCTTGACAACTGCTAGGGGCACCATGGGTTACATCGCACCTGAAGTCTTCTCTAGGAACTTCGGTAACGTGTCCTACAAGTCAGATGTGTACAGTTTTGGAATGTTGTTACTTGAAATGGTTGGAGGCAGGAAAAATGTTCAGGTCACAGACGCGAACAGCAGCCAAGTTTATTTCCCTGAATGGATCTATAATCTTCTAGATCAAGGAGAAGACATCCGCATCCACGTTGAGCAAGAGACTGATGCTAAAATCGCAAAGAAACTCGCAATTGTGGGGCTATGGTGCATCCAGTGGTACCCGGTAGATCGTCCTTCCATGAAAGCTGTAGTTCAAATGTTGGAAGGAGAAGACAATGTAAGAATGCCTCCTAATCCTTTCTCATCGACTGCTTCAGCAAGAGACAGTGTTACAATGCCTGCAAAACGCCCCCGCCAAGAGTTACCTGTAATATCCGAATTAGATTGACGAAGTTAGAATGATTAGTCAGAAGTGCAATTGTTTTTGTAACTTGTGATTAATATCAAATAAACTAGGCGTCGGGGAATGAACTGATGAGAAAGTAGTGTTAGATAATGAAAAGTAGTGTAGTCTGTACTGCCTAATTGTTCTTCTTCGTTGGTCATCTATTTTTATTTTTCTTTTATTTTGTCAAATTTTTTACTGAATTGTACAGATTTTGATGACTGAAATCAGGTTTGGCCCACAGGGTGTGCAGGTTGGGCAATGAGGAGTTAAAGTGAGGAGGTTATTTGAGGAGACCGATCCGACCGTCAAAACATTTAAAATATTTAAGTCACATGATTTCTTTACATTTGTTGATGGTGAGATTTGACCTCCTCAAATAACCTCCTCACTTTAAGCCCTCATTATAGCCTTTCCGGTGCAGGTTAAGGCGATGGCACAAGGCCCCAAAAAAATGGGGCCTCTTACACACTTCCAGTCCAATAAGTATATTAACCAAAAAAGCCTTTTTATGTGTGAAACTTAGGGGTGGTTGCGGTTCGGTAACCACAAATTTTTATTCAAACCGCAAACCGACCGACTATTTGCGGTTTGGTGATTTTGAAACCGCAAACCGACCGCGTTTTGCGGTTTAAAACCGCGAGTTCTCAAGCATTCACAAAAATATAAATTCACAACCTAAATAAATAAATACACAACCTCAATTTCTCAAACATATATAAATTCACAATCTCATCAACTTCTCAAGCATTCACAACCTAAGAAAATTAAAGTTACAATTCCAAGCATTCCAATTAAAGTTAAACTTCTCAAGCATTCCAATTCCAAATCCTTTAAAGTTATAAACCAAAAGGAAAATGTAAAACAAAATGAATTAAAGTTACAACAAAAAAGAAAAATTCAATTCAAAGTTAATTAAAGTTACAAACTAAAAGGAAAATGCAATGCACCAATGTTACAAACTAAAGTTACAAACTCAAGTGTTGGTGGTGAGTGGATTTGAAGAACCCCGTTGTGTTGTTTGAGCACCAATGTTATTTACAAATAAAACAACATAGTGTAGTACATTTTATTATAAGAAGAAGCATAAATAACATTAGTATAAATAAACTAATTACTTACAAGTTATCATATGTTCCATTTCCTTGTAAAATTCAACTTCATTATCCGTGTGGCTATACTTTGCGGTTTGCGGTAACCGCAAGTTTTGAAAATCAAATACAGCAGCAACCGCAAAATGCGGTTCGGTTTACCGCGATTATGCGGTTTCATTCTGGTAAATTGTCGGTTGGTTTTTGCGGTTTTTCGGTTTAAAATGTCACCCCTAGTGAAACTAATGTTTTTTGGGCTTTAGTTTGAATCTTTTTTGAATCTTTTTCTTTATCTTTCATACAATGGGCCTTTTTAAAATAAAAAAATAAAAAAAAATACTTAAATTAACCTATTTACCACCTAAGTTTGAATATTTTTATTATAATTTTTGTTCAATATGAGGTAAGTGTTAAACAAAACAAGCCACATTTTTCATTTTTGCCCAAGACCTCTAAAATCAATGGGCCAACCCTGACTGAAAAGCTGTGCATGAAAAATGGAGATTTTAGATATAAGTTTCGAATTTTTCAGATTTTCTTTGAGTGAAAGTTTTTGATAGTTGTAATTGATGGTAGAAAATCGGGAGATTAGGTTTTATTTTTTGAGAAACGTATATTTGCATGCAAATGGGTCAATGTCCTTTAATTCTGTCCCCACATCTGAAAGGCTGTATCCAAACGAAATTGAACCACTACTTCTGCAGTATTCTACAAGTTAGAAAATCAATTCTGCCAACTGGCACGCAATGCTCCTGTGGCAGCTTTTCACAGTATTACTATTATATAAAGTCCACATATCACAAGCAATACTCAACGTTTGGAAGCTCTCTCTCCCATGGCTGCAGGAAGAGTAGCTTCTCCATCACAATTATTCATAGCCCTCCTCTTAGTTCTTAGCTTATGCTGTTTGAGTTGCAATGCTAAGGATGATTATCGTCAACAGTGTGAACCTTCATGGTGCGGCAAACATAACATAAGCGACCCTTTCCGACTAAAACAAGATCCAGAGAAGTGCGGTGACTCAAGGTATGAGCTGTCTTGTGAGAAGAACAACCTTACAGTATTATACTTGTATTCTGGAAAATACTATGTGCAGGCAATCAATTATAATAACTACACCATCCGAGTTGTGGATGCCAATCTTCACAAGGGTAACTGCTCTTCAGTTCCCTATTATTCATTGTCAGCGTCTAACTTCAGTTACGAGGATCCGTATCAGGCTCGTCAATTGAGAGGTAAAAGTTGGGACAAAAGTTCTTTAGAACTGTCAAAGCCTATAATATTTCTGACCTGTGAAACCCCGGTGAATTCGCCTCTCTATGTGGATACTGCTCCTTGTATTGGTGCTGTGAGTAGTTCCAATTCCAATGGGCATTCATATGTTAGTGTTGGACGATTAAATGCGTCAGACTTGATTGAGTTTTGTCGCATAGAGCTTATGTTAATGACATCGTCGCAGCTTACAAAGAACAATTCCTACATAGACATCCACAATGAGATGATCTATGGCTTTGAACTTACATGGATGCGGTGGCGTTACCGTAGAGGTCAAAGCTGGTTTACATGCTACGTCGACAGTGATACCAACAAAGTTAATTGCTCTCATGAATGCTATGCTTTATACTGTGGTAAGTATGTCAAAGATTTCTTCATTTGTTTTCTTCTGGTAACATAACTGTAGGCACATGTTCTGTTTTTTAACATGTCAAGATTCTAAAGTTCAAACTTGATGAAAACTTTTGACTTTGATGATGCAGGCTTCATCGGATATCTATACGGTGAGGACTCTCAATCCTATATTGTTTTCAATTTCTTCCAGTCTAAGCTGCATTTGTTATTATTAATAATTATTATTCGCTCTGTTTCTTGCAGAATTCAGTTACTTCCTTGCGTTGCTTGGTGAGTTTCATCTCAATTTATTTTTTCATCTCAATTATTATCCTCAGCAAATAAAAATTACTCTTTCCAGGAAAGAAAATTCATGCAGTGTTAAACAATTGGTCTCTAGTATTCAATTACATATACATTCTGGTTGTAGCAGCAACACTTATTTCCATGATTCATTTCGACACTTCCTTACAGGACTACCACTTGGAGCTAGGGCTATACTTGGGGCTCCGTGTCTGATTGCGCTTTTAATTTATAAATTCAAGAGGCGGCACTTATCAATGTATGGAAATATTGAAGAATTCTTACAAAGTCACAACAACCTCATGCCAATAAGGTACTCCTACTCAAATATCAGGAAAATGACCAAGGGATTTAAGGACAAATTGGGTGAAGGAGGTTATGGTTCTGTATACAAAGGGAAGCTCCGAAGCGGCCGCCTTGTAGCAATTAAGATGCTGGGTAAGTCCAAAACAAATGGGCAAGATTTTATCAATGAAGTTGCTACAATTGGAAGGATTCATCATGTAAATGTGGTGCAACTAATTGGCTATTGTGTTGAGGGATCGAAGCGTGCTCTTGTATACGAGTTCATGTCAAATGGGTCTCTAGATAAACACATATTTTCTAAAGAAGGACCATCAACCTTAAAGTACAAGAAAGCATTTGAAATTTCACTTGGAGTTGCTCGTGGTATTGACTATCTTCATCAAGGATGTGAGATGCAAATTTTTCATTTTGATATCAAGCCTCACAATATTCTTCTTAATGAGACTTTTGTTCCAAAGGTTTCTGACTTTGGGCTTGCAAGATTATGTCCATTAGATGAGAGCAGTTTAACTTTGACTGCAGCAAGAGGAACCATCGGATACATAGCTCCAGAGTTGTTTTACAAAAATATAGGAGGAGTGTCAAACAAAGCTGACATCTACAGTTTCGGAATGCTGTTGATGGAAATAGCAGGAAAAAGAAAGAATCTAAATGCAGTTGCAGCTCATTCAAGCCAAATATACTTTCCTTCATGGGTTTATGACCAATTCAGTGAAGGAAAGGACATAGAGATAGAAGATGCCACTGAGGAGGAAATGAAAATAACAAAGAAGATGCTTATAGTGGCATTATGGTGTATACAAATGAAAATAACAAAGGAAATGAATATATTTCTGTCATGATTTGTAAACTTGTTTTCAACAGTTTTTGGTCCTTCCTCCTTTAAATTGAAGTGTAACGTGTCCCACTCTTCAGTATGCACTTGCTGTTGATGGAATTTTTATTTTCTGAACGTTTTAATGGATTGTAAACTTCATTTACTACAGGGTAGAGTTGATTTGTCAACTTCATTCATTCAAGGTATTGCCTTTCATGCGTATCACTAAACTAGTCAAGCTTCACCTACCAACAACCAAACATTACATACAGATAATCAACATTCTGAGAAATTTCTGCAAAACAAATATACAATGATTTAATGATTTTGTGGACATGAGAAACTGATGGCATTCAAGTTTCCAGCTTCGACGAAATCCCATTGCTTGATGACCATTGACCGCGGTGTCCTCACGTCTTAGTCATGTACTGTTACTGTTGGGGAAATTACAATTAAGAAAATAACATAATTACATTACTTTCTCAGCCAAGAAGCATATAGACTTTGGGTTGACGCCTGGATATCTTGCTCAATTTAAGGAGATCTAATCCCACAGTGCAGCAATATATCTCAACAACCCGAGTGAAACGTTGAAAGACTCACACGTATTCGCACAAAAGGATGAGTCTACACCACAAAAGTACCTTTCTTTGATAAGATATTTTGTGAATAAGTATTACTGCTCACACATAATAATTCATGTGTTGAAATGCGGAGAAATTTTGGTATGTTTTGGGTACGTCACGTGGTTGGTATCTGTCCAATCACATGGACGTGTGTAAATATTTTATTTTTTATCCTATGTGTATTGGACAATATTTTCACATGTTTTGACAGGACCGCCCAATTTCCCGGAACCGAGGCGAACCTGCGGAGACCAGCGTCACACCACGCCGGGTTCACTCCTTAAAACTATGTCCTCTTTTACAGAGGATTTATGGCACTAGACTTTCTGCCAAAATTTAGTGATCTCATAAATTGAACATTCCCCAAAATTTCCACCTGCATAAAACACATCTTATAACCCAACCAGCAGCACGCACAATATAATCTCATGCAATTTACATAAATGGCCTCTGGCCTTCAAATGATTTTAGCAGAACTACTCACACTGTTTTCAAAATAACTTAATGCATCACACATGCACAAATCCAATTCGAAATCCATCCCTACACACCTTCCCTCACTCAGTCACCGGACAAGCCTCAATTCAACCAAGTTTAGGGACCAACCACGAGGTCCGCATCATACTCGATAAAACCACCTAAGTGGTGTCTAGGTCGTGGCTGCATCTAGGCGCTATCCCAGGCTGCCTACGTACCCTACTAAGGGATCAAGCCACACGTAGCTCTTTCCTATCAATCCTGGCTCCTGATATCAATTAAACCATCACATCCATCTAAATTCATACATTCTCGGGTTTATCCATCACAACACACCCAACATAATCACATAGCTCCCACTCATACGTCGGGACGCACCCGGCCACGTCACGGGTGCATCAACACGCCGGCTAATCCAAAGACGCGCGTGCGACCTCACTGGGCCTGGCTACATTCTCACCAGCCCTCATACCATCATATCTCCCACTCATACGTCCGGGCGCACCCGGCCACGTCACGGGTCTGTCAACACGCCGGCTAATCCAAAGACGCGTGCGACCTCACACTGGGCCTGGCTACATTCTCACCAGCCATCATACCATCATATCTCCCACTCATACGTCGGGACGTACCGGCCATGTACGGGGTCCGTCAACACGCCGGCTAATCCAAAGACGCGCGTGCGACCTCACATTGGGCCTCACAGTCTCACCAGCCATCATACCATCATATCTCCCACTCATACGTCCGGGCCGCGCCACGTCACGGGTCTGGCAACACGCCGGCTAATCCAAAGGCGCGTGCGACCTCACCGGGCTGGCTACATTCTCACGGCACCACTGCCTCGCTACATTCTCACCAGCCATCACATTGTCACTAGGGCCTCAACATAATCACAATATGGGGGGTACGTGGGGTAGTGCGTATAGCACTGTAAACTAACATTCAATCACTTTATATATCATTATACCTCCACACAATTAATTAAATATATATCATACAATAACATCAACCAATAAAACATTCCATAAACTCCCACATTTAAATTCACCATATCCATTTAACTCAACAACGCTCAAGACCTGTCACTAAGGTCATTCTAACCCTCAAGGAAAGGTAAGACTATCTCGGGAGTCTCACGGTCAACCTAGGGTCAAACGGGCCTGCGGGGCCCACAACCTCCAAATTCCGATCCGAAAGTTCCTATAGGTTCTACAAGCTCTAGGACACATGTCCTGCAAGTTTGGTCCAGATCGGACGGTCGGATCGCTCACGATCGCACAATCGGACGATTACTAAAACCCTAACCCGGGTTGGCATTTCGGAGTATCCGGGACTCCGTTTACGATCCGTCGAATCCTACACGATCCTGGTAATACCTAGATCAACATATTATAACTTCAGGACCATCCAACGGTCCAAACCTAGCGAACCGGAAAATACGCAATATGCGATATCCGTTCGGGACTCTAACGGTATCCAAAATGAGATCCGAGCATGCCTACGCGCTCATGACAACCTGAGGATCCCATTGGGACAAAAATGCCCCTCAGCTACAGCTGCCCACGCGCCGCGCAACAGCAGCGCGTGGGTGTCCAAAGCGATACCCATCACCGGAAAACTTCCAAATCGTGAGCCCAGACTCCTACCCTAGGTAATACACCTAATTTGGAGTCACTTTTGTTCTTGGGCTTACCCCAAAATTGATCGGAAGTGGCCGGAATCGCGATCGCAAACCGGCCGAATTTCAATCCGTAGATCGAGCTACTTAGCCTCAAAATTTATGAAATCCTACCCATCCATCAGCTAGATCATGAGGAAAGGATAGATTTCCATACCTTGATCGCCAAAAATGGCGGCCGGACGACGGAGAATGAAGCCGGCGAATTTTCTGTCAAAGGAGCTTTTCTCCTCGTTTTCCGGCGAAACCACGACGGTGGTGACGGACTGGCGGGGTAGGAAGAGGGGCGCCCGGCTCATTTTGGTACCGGCCAAATCAACTTTGGTGGCCGGATGAGCGAACGGCCGCCAAAGCGTTGCGGTGTGGTGACGATCGCGAACCGTGAGGAGAGAGAGAGCGGCGGGAGAGAGAGTGTGAGTGTGAGAGACGGGGCAATTCCGTCTTTTAACCAAAATTCCATTTTCCGAATATTTACGATTAAGCCACCGAGCTTCTTTTGATCATATCTCTCTCGTTACAACTCCGATTCGAGCCCACTACGTGTCTATGAACTCATCTCGCCGTGCTCTACATAGCGGTACATTCGAAATTCCCAAATTCCTTTCAGGTAAGAAAATGACTAAAATACCCCTATCCCACGGGTAATTTCTCAATTCCACTTAAATAACTTAAAACATGGGATAAATTTGGGGTCGGGGTGTTACATACTACCCCCCTTATAAAAATTTCGTCCCCGAAATTTCATACCGACACTCCAAAGGTGTGGGTACTGGGCCCGCATCTACTACTCGGGTTCCCATGCTTCATCCTCCACAACCAGGTTGACAGCCAAGCCATTAGCTCTATCCAAACAAGCAGAGGAAGAGAGTCTCTTTCTTCCACTAGGAATATCCTTTAATAGCTGCTGTAATGCTTAATCTTCCTCTGAAAGCTAAATGCTTCCATTTGTGATTTGATTCTCTTCCAGCTCTCCCATGAAGAGAATCCAATCTCTTTGACTTGTTGATATCTTCCTTCTTTCTTTAGAATCGATAAGCAATATTGCCAACACGATTCTTTGAGAGGGATGTCAGAAAGGATCATTTTTACCGAATTGTAATCATCATCTTCCTCTCTCTACCATGACCCATTTCTGATTCCGATGAAAGATTTCTGCTCAAACGTGCTCACTGCACACAATCGAGAATTAGCAACATGTTCAGGCAATGGAGGATCTCTAGAAGTAGATTGATCAACTCCATGTCCTCCTGCCCATAAGAACTCTACAAACTTCATCCAACACTACTACTTCTCAATTTAATTTGTCACGACCCTCCTTGGTCGGACTCACAACTCCACCATTCCCATGTAACTTGTCCATCAACTACCTCTGACAATTTCGTCTCATCTCAGCGGATTCAATACTTTCGGCTCTTCCGTTTCCTCCCATAGGATATTGAGATACCACAATTTGGATAGACACGTTTCTAGGAACGTGACACCCTTAAGTGTACTCATCAATACCCTAAATCCATCCATGTCAAAGAGTCCTCCACGTCAAAATGATGACGTCCCGTGACGGAACCCATCATGATCCCACAACTTAAGGATGCACACAAGGTCACGGGGTCCACAAGAAATTGAAACCAAAGGCTCGATACCAAGCTAACAGGACCCGAATTTCCGGGCAGATTTAACTCTGCGGAGACCAGTCACACCCACTGGTTCACTCCTTAAAACTATGTCCTCTTTTACAGAGAGGATTTATGGCACTAGACTTTACAAAATTTGCAGAGTCTCCCGCAAATTGAACATTCCCAAAATTTCCACCATAAAACACATCTTATAACCCAACCAAGAGACGCACAATATAATCTCATGCAATTTACATAAATGGCCTCTGGCCTTCAAATGATTTTAGCAGAACTACTCACACTGTTTTCAAAATAACTTAATGCATCACACATGCACAAATCCAATTCGAAATCCATCCCTACACACCTTCCCTCACTCAGTCACCGGACAAGCCTCAATTCAACCAAGTTTAGGGACCAACCACGAGGTCCGCATCATACTCGATAAAACCACCTAAGTGGTGTCTAGGTCGTGGCTGCACCTAGGCGCTATCCCAGGCTGCCTACGTACCCTACTAAGGGATCAAGCCACACGTAGCTCTTTCCTATCAATCCGGCTCCTGATATCAATTAAACCATCACATCCATCTAAATTCATACATTCTCGGGTTTATCCATCACAACACACCCAACATAATCACATAGCTCCCACTCATACGTCGGGCCTTGCACCCGCCACGTCACGGGTCTGTCAACACGCCGGCTAATCCAAAGACGTGCGACCTCTGCGGGCAGCTACATTCTCACCAGCCTCATACCATCATATCTCCTCATACGTCCGGGACGCACCCGCCACGCACGGTCCGCCAACACGCCGGCTAATCCAAAGACGCGTGCGACCTCACACCGGGCTACATTCTCACGCCATCATACCATCATATCTCCCACTCATCGTCGGACGCACCGGCCACGTCACGGGTCACAACACGCCGGCTAATCCAAAGACGCGCGGCGACCTCACACCGGGCCTCGCTACATTCTCACCAGCCCTCATACCATCATATCTCCTCATACGCCGACGCACCCGCCACGCACGGGTCTGTCAACACGCGGCTAATCCAAAGACGCGTGCGACCTACACCGGGCAGGCTACATTCTCACCACCATCATACCATCATATCTCCCACTCATACGTCGGGGCGTACCCGCCACGTGCTCGGTCAACACGCCGGCTAATCCAAAGACGCGCGTCGACCTCACACTGGGCTGGCTACATTCTCACCACCATCATACCATCATATCTCCCACTCATACGTCGGGACGCACCGCCACGTCACGGGTCCGCATCAACACGCCGCTAATCCAAAGGCGCGGCGACCTCACACTGGGCACTCGCTACATTCTCACCGACCATCATACCATCATATCGCCCACTCATACGTCCGACGCACCCGCCACGTCACGGGTCCGCATCAACACGCCGCTAATCCAAAGACGCGTGCGACCTCACACCGGGCCAGCTACATTCTCACCACCCTCATACCATCATATCTCCTCATACGTCCGACGCACCGCCACGTCACGGGTCCGCAACACGCCGGCTAATCCAAAGACGCGCGGCGACCTCACACCGGGCCCGCTACATTCTCACCGACCATCATACCATCATATCTCCCACTCATACGTCGGACGCACCCGCCACGCACGGAGTCTGTCAACACGCCGCTAATCCAAAGACGCGTGCGACCTCACCGGGCCCGCTACATTCTCACCACCCTCATACCATCATATCTCCTCATCGTCGGGACGCACCCGCCACGTGACGGTCTGCAACACGCCGGCTAATCCAAAGACGCGCGGCGACCTACACCGGGCCGGCTACATTCTCACCACCATCATACCATCATATCTCCCACTCATACGCCAGACGCACCGCCACGCACTAGGTCCGCTCAACACGCGGCTAATCCAAAGGCGCGTGCGACCTCACTGGGCCTGGCTACATTCTCACCACCATCATACCATCATATCTCCCACTCATACGTCGGACGCACTGCCACGTCACGGGTCCGTCAACACGCCGGCTAATCCAAAGGCGCGTGCGACCTCACCGGGCCTCGCTACATTCTCACCACCATCATACCATCATATCTCCCACTCATACGTCGGGACGCACCCGCCACGTCTGGGGTCCGCAACACGCCGGCTAATCCAAAGACGCGTGCGACCTCACACTGGGCTGGCTACATTCTCACCAGCCATCATACCATCATATCTCCCACTCATACGTCGGGACGCACCGGCCATGTACGGGTCTCAACACGCCGCTAATCCAAAGACGCGTGCGACCTCACACCGGCTGCTACATTCTCACCACCATCATACCATCATATCTCCCACTCATACGCGGACGCCCGCCACGACGGGTCTGTCAACACGCGGCTAATCCAAAGGCAGCGTGCGACCTCACCTTTGGGCTGCTACATTCTCACCACCTGGCTACATTCTCACCACCATCACATTGTCACTAGGGCCTCAACATAATCACAATATGGGGGTACGTGGGGTAGTGCGTATAGCACTGTAAACTAACATTCAATCACTTTATATATCATTATACCTCCACACAATTAATTAAATATATATCATACAATAACATCAACCAATAAAACATTCCATAAACTCCCACATTTAAATTCACCATATCCATTTAACTCAACAACGCTCAAGACCTGTCACTAAGGTCATTCTAACCCTCAAGGAAAGGTAAGACTATCTCGGAGTCTCACGGTCAACCTAGGGTCAAGCGGGCTGCTGGGCCCACAACCTCCAAATTCGATCCGAAAGTTCCTATAGGTTCTACAAGCTCTAGGACACATGTCCTGCAAGTTTGGTCCAGATCGGACGGTCGGATCGCTCACGATCGCACAATCGGACGGTTACTAAAACCCTAACCCGGGGTTGGCATTTCCGAGTATCAGGGACTCCGATTTACGATCCGTCGAATCCTACGATCCTGGTAATACCTAGATCAACATATTATAACCGGACCATCCAGCGGTCCAAACCTAGCGAACCCGAAAAATACGCGATATGCGATATCATTCGGGACTCTAATATCCAAAATGAGATCCGAGCACGCCTCGCGCTCATGACAACTGAGGATCCCATTGGGACAAAAATGCCCCTCACTACGGTGCCCACGCGCCGCCACACGCGCCGGCGGTGGGTGTCAAAGCGATACCCATCGCGAAACTTCCAAATTGTGAGCCCAGGACTCCTACCCTAGGTAATACACCTAATTTGGAGTCACTTTTGTTCTTGGCTTACCCCAAAAATTGACGGAAGTGGCGGAATCGCGATCGCATAAACCGGCCGAATTTCAATCCGTAGATCGAGCTACTTACCTCAAAATTTATGAAATCCTACCCATCCATCAGCTAGATCATGAGAAAGGATAGATTTCCATACCTTGATCGCCAAAAATGGCGGCGGATGACGGAGAACGCAAGCCGGCGAATTTTCTGTCAAAACCGAGCTTTTCTCCTCGTTTTCCGCGAAACCACGGCGGTGGCGACGGACTGGCCGGGTAGGAAGAGGACGGCGGTCATTTTAGTACGGCCGTCAACTTTGGTGGCCGGATGAGCGAGCGGCCGGCCAAAACGTCGCCGGTGTGGTGACGGTCGCGAACCAGAGGAGAGAGAGAGCGACGCGGGAGAGAGAGTGTGAGTGTGAGAGGCGGGGGCAATTCCGTCTTTTAACCAAAATTCCATTTTCCGAATATTTACGATTATGCCACTGAGCTTCTTTTGATCATATCTCTCTCGTTACAACTCCGATTCGAGCCCACTACGTGTCTATGAACTCATCTCGCCGTGCTCTACGCAACGGTACATTCGGAATTCCCAAATTCCTTTCAGGTAAGAAAATGACTAAAATACCCCTATCCCACGGGTAATTTCTCAATTCCAATTAAATAACTTAAAACATGGGATAAATTTGGGGTCGGGGTGTTACATGTTTCATATATATTGGATGGTACACCAACCACGTGGCGTACCCGGAACATGCCAGAATTACTACTTTATTAGCTAGACCATTACCGCGTTGTGTTAATCCAAACTTTCTTGAGTGTATTATGAATATATTGATATTGATTGATATTGATACTGATATTGATAATATCAATATTGAAGTGGACATTATTATTGTCCATAAAAAATAGGTAGATTATTATAAAAAAGATAATAGGTAAAAAACTGTCAATATCAATATTGACAGTTTAATATTGATATTGATATCTTCATCAATATTGATATTGATATCAATATTAAGCTTAGTGAATTTACCAGAGTTTTGTTAAAAAGATCTTTTTAACATCTTTTTTTTCCTTTTGGGTAAAAAATAGGCAAATTAATATTGATATCAACTCAGTTTATTAAGCTTTAGGTAAATCGACTCCATATTAATAATCTACCTCATATTATTAAAAGATTGTTGTAAATGCATGAGTTGGTAAGACCTCTTATTTATAGGCTTACAGTGATAAGAAGACATTAACAACTCTTAAATTACAAGCCCATAATTATGGTATTCAATATTAATAAACTCTTCATCAATATTGATATTGATATTATATTCAATATATTAATATTTATATCAATATTAATAAACTCTTCATCAATATTGATATTGATATCCATATTAAGCTTAGTGAATTTACCTAAGTTTTGTTAAAAAGATCTTTTTAACATCTTTTTTTTTCCTTTTTGGTAAAAAAATAGGTAAACTAATATTGATATCAACTCAGTTTATTAAGCTTTAGGTAAATCGACTCCATATTAATAATCTACCTCAGATTATTAAAAGATTGTTGTAAATGCATGAGTTGGTGGATGACTACCATACCTATTAGCATTCACCCTTTCTAATTTTATGTAACATATACACTAAATACCATAATTATGGGCTTGTAATTTAAGAGTTGTTAATGTCTTATTATCACTGTAAACCTATAAATAAAGGTCTTACCAAGATGAGATAGACAAGTTGATTGAACAATTTCTATTGTCTTTCTTTACTCTTCATTTCTCTCTACAAATTCTCTTAGTTATATAACACGTTATCAGCACGAACCTCTAACTATTTGAGGTTTTGTTTTTCTATCTTAGAAATAGAATAGCTTCCTGAAATTACCTGTAGGATGACTAAAAATTCCTAGACAGGGGTGAATAGGCCAATTTAAAATTATAATAACTCCGGTAGCAGGATTGATATAGCTTATCAATCTTGGAACATGCTGAACATAAAATAAAGGAACACACAGAAAATTATTTTACGTGGTAAAACCCCACCTCTGGGAAAATCTACGGGACTCCTCAGTCCAACATAAATCCACTATAGAACTATGATTACAAGAAGTACTCATACACTTATTCTAGACACATTCTAGATAATGTTTACCGACTTCTTCGTAACTCAACTTCTTTCATGGGATGATCTTCGACACTCCTTATGTGGAACGCAATACTGATCATGATTGCTTCAAGCTCGCAAGAGGAAAACCGCCACCACGGTCTTGGTGCCATCAACCGTATGAGTCACTAAACAATGCAAATGAACGCAATATGAATGATTAAAGTGTTTGATAAATCACCAAGTAAACATGGAATACTTGATGATTTATCTCAAATATATGCACAATAGCTTAGTAGGAATTTTAGATGCTCAGATAAAAAATGGTAGTTATGAACTCATATTGCTAATGTCTAGGAGTATCTTTCAGTTCCTTGAGTGTGACGCAGCACAAGCAACAAAGGTTTCAAACGAAAACCTTGAGTAACAAGAAATCCGGATTCCACCAGAAATTGAGAGTAATTCTCTTGGGATAATTTTATTCAAATCTGAGTTACCAAAAAACGTTCACCAAACCTGTCTAAATACACAACTCTCAACCCTTGAGCTGCTAGGGGAGTTATTACATTAAAACTGAAAAGTAGAATTTATTCCGGAAATTAACTACGAAACTTTGAATGCAGTTTTGGAATGCCAAACGACCTCAAGATGCCAAAATCCATCATACGTCGCAGAACAGCTGTGAGTTTGACTTGTGGCATCGTTCCCTTTCCGAAATGGTATTTTGCGTCCTAATCGGAGCTCGGACGACAAATCTGTAAATTCCCGCCACGTCCCTTTTCTAGCTCAACCGCGATAAAATCCGCCATTTGTTCTACATCAGAGTGGCTCCTTTTCTTCTTGGGATGCAACCATAAGTGATCGAATATACTTCTTTTCTTTCTTGAGTGTTTCCCACTTACACAATTTGGAGCCACACACTTGGTAGGCTCCTTTTAGTAGTGCGTGAAGATGATAAAGAACAAAAATTGTTATGCATTTTTCTTCTTTTCATAGTTGGGAAGGATAGGAAGGAGACTGTTCATCTTTTTCTTGTTCAGAGAGAAGGATAGGAATAGGTCAGTATAGTGAGAGCAGGTGATCAGGTGATCGAAGATAATGGATACGATTGGTAATTCGTACTTATTTCTATGTGTTTAAACTGTGAGAGCAGGTGATCGAAGATAATGGAAGTGTAACATGCTTCTGAAGGTGCAAGAATAATGAAGGTATCCTAAGTCTGAATCAGATGAAGCTACACCACTGTTAATATATGAGTGTGTATCATATGCCAATCTTCCACAAATTGGGGTGTACACATGCTTTCGTTGTAGTAGTTATCTTGTGTCCTAATTAATACCAACCATAGTCACTTGGTGTTGCTGTGTTACAATTCCATTCCCTAGTCTTTGTCTCATTACTCCCCACTCTCTCTACATGTAATTTGCTGGAATTGTTAAGGCCTTTCTGATATCAATTGACTTTCCCCATGTACTAACTCCGATCTTTTAAGCTTTGAAGTTTAGGACATACATGTACTAGATGTGCAGAAAACTTAGTAATAAGTGAACACAGTGACTTAAGAGTGGCCATTATTTTGTTATAATTCCAGTTCTTAGTCTTGTTTTTTTTTAATAATCCTCAACACTTCCACAAGTAGTGAGACTGAGAATGAGTGTAACTGTCATTTTTTTTACCAAAACTCAAGAATCTGTTTGAAACGTCATCATTTTCATTCTGTTTACTAGCAATCCTACACATGCACAAATATTACCGGAGAAATAAGAGAAGAAAGATGAAAAAGTAGTGAGAGGAAACATTGGTGAATTTATTTTATTTCTATTTTTTGAAAAACTAATTTATAATTACTGTGGTACCCTTAATATATTAGCCTTTTCATTATTTGTGATTGTAAATAGGGACACAATTGGAACATTACTAGTATGGGTCAATTTCATTTAGTAACATTAATTGATTTGATTTGGTATTTGTTACAACACCAAAGCAACCCCAGTTACATTGTTTCCGGTGGAAGCGCTAGAGGTAAAAGGGATTAGAAGGCGTGGTTAAATTCCCCTTTCTTTCAAGGCTTGAAGGACAGCTTTCATGGAAAGACGATCTACTGGGCACCACCAGATGCCCCAAACCGTAACGACAAGAAGTTTCTTAGCAATTTGATCACCATTTCCTTGATCACGAGTGCATTTGTCTTCCCCCTGTTCCTTGATCCATTTTGTGAGGTCAAACATGGATGGTATTCTCCTCTGTGACCTGAACGTTTTTCCTGCCTCCAACCATTTCAAGTAACAGCATTCCAAAACTGTGAATATCTAACTTGTACGATACGTTACCCAAGTTCATGGAGAACAAATTAGGTGGAATGTAAACAATGGTCCCACCCTGGCAGACTAGCAGTTGTCATGGAAACTGCAGTTTGATCCTCAAATCAGAATTTTTTTAAATTTTAATTTGTAGAAGTTGTCTTTCAACAAAACATTATGAGGTTTGATATAAAAAATGAAGGCTTCGTTGGTCACATCCTTGCCTCAATTACTTTGGCTATGATGAGAGTAATATGCTGCAGCTTCTCCCAGCCAAGGAGATTGTTCTTGATGTCTGCTAATGATCATTTACAAAAGCCAACCAGGTCGGTGAACTAAAGCTCTCCTAAATCCATCAGCGCAACCAGATCGGTGCATTGGTTCGTCACAATGTTCCCATTTTATTAATAAACTCTTTTCCAGTTCCTTTGCAATTGTTGAGGATCTTTGTTGCAACAAGAATCGAATTGGAAAGGTTTCCTTTGAACACTGTCCCAAAGGTACCTTGTCCCAACTTGTGTTCTTATTGGTCATAAGAGTACCTTGTGGGCTTGAGAGCTCTGTTATTTTCCAAACATTTGTTCAATTATGGCTCGAGTTTCTGTTCTGTCAGAAGTATATACATGACAGAGTGCAACAAATGCAGGCACAGGTGAAAATAGACCAAGGACTAGAGTTGCTTAAATTTTGCCCCAACTCCCCTGTAACACCAAGTTATTTTTTTTTATTTTTTTTTGTTTTTTGTTTTTTTTTTTTGAGGTACCTGCAAAAGATCTGAACACCAGCACTTTTTCATGTCCACAGTAAATCATTATGTAGTGCTGGGAGAAAGTTCTCATATTTTTGGCTATCTATTCATTTTCCTTTCTTCTTCTTTTCCTTTTCTCGAAAATTCAAAATTTATTATTGCTGAAGTTCAGCTATTGCAGAGAACGTGGTGATGCTTAAATAGTTTGGTACATGATTATTTGAAAACTGTGACAGAAAGTATGTAAAATTGCATGTGGATGAAATACCAAACCTTGTTGTTTGCTCACATAGAAACACTCACCCGTTTCCGATTCAGTTTGATTTTTTTTTCCTTCAACCTACAATTTTAACCTCTCTTTTTATGTCAGTCTTGACCAATCGAAATGAAGAATGCATTCTGGGTTTAATATATCATGTCAAACAGCTGTACTGTCGTATATTTTTGTACAAGGTGCAATGGGAAAACAGTCAGTGGAATGATATGAAGCTTAAGGAAACATTTAATGGTTTGTCCCACTAAGGCAAGGGATTGAATCATGTGGATATCTTCCTGCTAGAAGACACAGGAAGATAAATTAAGTTTCCAAAGATGTCTTCAGAGACAACCATCTACATCATATACTTGAATTACCTCAGATTGTTGATTTTACTGACAAAGAACTTTACTGATCACTGGCAGCTCAAGCACTGCTTGTTCCTTCCATTGCAGGATAAATCAAATCCAGGTAATTCAACAATCTGAGGTAATTCAAGTATATGATGCACCTTCCTTGAGTAGAAAAGGCAATTGGATGAGTGGTCCACAACTTAATTCTGTGCACTCATTTATGCACCTTCCTTGAGCTATTTCTGTCACTTCATATCTCATGTAAGAAAAGGTATGGTCTTGGCTGGCTTTCCACGGAAGAATTTTTGCCACCTTTCCGAAGTACCATTATAAAAACTGAGCCTGCAGTCTCGCCTGCTTCACGTTTCCAAAAGAATTTGACCCAACTGCAGGTGGTACTGCTCTTCCTATAGTAGTTTCCCTTATAATTATTAATATGAACTTATGAAGTTGATGATAATGCTTTTCTGACAAACAAAAAAAGTTTATTCTTGGTCATAATTCTGCTTGTGTAAAACAGAGGCGCACACTTGTTTAATTCCAAGAGTGGCCATAATGTTCTCATGCACATGATGTTGAATCAACTTTACAATGTTGCTTTTCTCTCAAGCCACTGTACTTGTCTGGTAGCCTTTCCGTCTAATTTCAGTCTCTATTGTTCAATGAACTTAACAATGCTGATTTCTTGACCACAATACGCAAAACACACACACGCACACATCCCTTTATAGGTCTGAGGAACCTATACTTGTTTTGAACTCTCTCTCTCTCTTCATTGCTGCAGGAAGAGTACCCTTTCCAGCGCAATTGACAGTTGTTCTAATTCTTGGCCTATACAGTGGAACCTGCTGCGATGCTAAATCTAATCATCATTGTGAACCTTCATCCTGCGGCAACATCTGCAACATAACTTACCCTTTCCGACTAAAAGATGATCCCAAGAGCTGCGGTGACCCAAGGTATAGCCTGTCTTGTGAAAACAACCGTACTGTACTGTACTTATATTCGGGAAAATACTATGTACAGTCAATCAATTACGATAACTACACAATTCGAGTTGTGGATGTTGGTCTTCACAAAGGTAACTGCTCTTCACTCCCTTGTCATTTGATAGCAAAGTATAGCTTTGATAAACAGGATCCATATAGCTTCTATCAACTTAAAGGTAAAATGAAATCAGGGTTCCCTTTTCCCAACCTTAAATTAGAGCACATTGAACTGTCACAGCCTATTATTTTCATGACCTGTAAAACCCCAGTGAGTTCCCCAGATCTTTATGTGGATACTGCTCCTTGCGTTGATGCTAGGAGTAGTTCCAATTCTTCTTTGTCCCATCCCAGTTGGAATTCTTTTGTTAAGGTTGGTCATTTTAATGTCTCGGGATTGAGGGATTCATGCCGCATAGAGCTTATGGTACTTGCGGCACTGTTCTCCCATCCAAAGGACTCGAACATTTCCTACATTGACATCCACAATGAGCTAGTCTATGGGTTTGAACTTTCTTGGTTGCGGACCTATGAGAGAGGTCAAAGATGGGGTTGCCACATCCACAGGGATACCCAAAAAGTTCATTGTGTTTATGAATGCGGTCGTATTGGTTTGGACAGTACAGTCTCCCAGTGTGGTAAGGACATTTATCAGATCAAAGATGTTAGTTTATAAGTGCAGCTGCTGAGATAGTTTATTATTTCCATTTGAAAATGTAGCCGTTGGATAACAGTCCAACTGTGCAGTCAGGATGTAACTGTGCATGCCAGGTGTCTCTATCTCATAGGGTAGTGAATGAATGGCTGATTTGTAAATGATGTAATAGGAATGTTCCGATTCCTAACGGTTTTTGTCAGAAGCAATTTACGTATGATTTGCGTGGGAGCTGAGCTAGTATTCTGCTAGCTCTTCTTCTTCCCTAAGCTCTCTCTCTCTCATTTTCTTCAGATCACATTTTCTCATCTAAGAGTTAAAATACAAGATAATAGTCTCTGTATTCTAACATGGCCTCAGAGCCAGGTTGGATTGTTTAGCTGGGCGTTTTGAATCTGTGAAGAAAGGAAGCTGCGTTTGAAGTGTGTGTGAAGGTCTGCGTCTACCATGGCTGGATCTGGATCTGGAGGCGAGGTGAGAGCGCCAATTTTCAATGGAAATAATTATGAGTTTTGGAGCATAAAGATGAGAACCATCTTCAGGTCTCATGGATTATGGGATCTGGTTGAAAAGGGTTTAGAGTGGTCAGATTCGAAAGGAGTGATGAATCAGTGAAAAGAAGAAGGAAAAGGAAGAATCAAAGGGAGCTGGTGAATCTGTGAGCGAAGATGAAAAGAGATGTTTCAAGTGGTTCAAACAGAGAAGCTGATGAAAGATGCAAAGGCATTGGGGCTGATTCAAGGGGCAGTATCTGATGAGATTTTTCCCCGGATCTCTCATGAAGAAACTTCTAAAGGAGCTTGGGATCTCTTGATGCAGGAATTTCGAGGTGACAAACAGGTAAGAAATGTGAAATTACAGAGTCTGCGTAGGGAGTTTGAGTACACTAGAATGAGAGATGATGAATCCTTGTCTGTCTATATTACCAAACTATTTGATGTGATTAATCAAATGCGTAGCTATGGAGAAATACTGCCTAAAGAAAGAGTAGTACAGAAATTGTTGATTAGCCTACCATCTGCTTATGATTCTATCTGCTCAGTTATTGAACACTCAAGAGACTTGAATGAGATTGAGGTGCAGGAGGTTGTAGCCTCACTAAAGAGTTTGAGTTGAGATTAGATAGACACTCTGAAAACAAAACAGAGAAGGCATTTGCTAGCCTTAGTGTGGATGCTAAATCGGTTAAAACTGGAGATCAGAACAATAAGCAACATAAGAATTGGAAGTCCAAAGGCAAGAAATGGGATAACAAGACAAGTGAAGGCACTAAAACTCCCTGCAAGCACTGTGGTAAGTTACACTTTGGTGAGTGTCGATTCAAGGGCAAACCAAAGTGTTATAACTGTGATAAACTTGGACACATTGCAAAGGATTGCTATAGCAAGAAAACACCACAGCAGGTTAACTATGCTACTCAAGTGGAAGCTGCACCAACTATGTTCTATGCTGGAAGTGCAATTGGTGCTGGTATAACAAGGGATGAAGAAATCTGGTATTTGGACAGTGGGTGTAGTAATCACATGACAGGAAAAGAGGACTTGCTTGGTGGATATTGTGAAAGGTGACTGCAAAGGTTGAAATGGGAACTGGACAGCTTGTAGATGTAACTGGAAAGGGCACTCTTGTGGTTGAAACCAAAGTAGGCAAGAGATATATCAAAGAAATAATGCTGGTACCTGGACTGAAAGAGAACTTACTCAGTGTGGGTCAGATGATAGAGCATGGCTGCTATTTGGTATTTGGAGATCACAAGGTGGAAATCTACAATGACAGCTCTTATTCAAATCTGGTTGCAAAGGTACAAATGAGAGGTAATAGAAGCTTTCCTTGAAACTGCAGGCTGAAATGCACTTAGCTTATAGAGCAAGTGTAGATCATTCCACTGAACTTTGGCATAGAAGATTTGGACATCTCAATATGAGTAGTCTGAAATTGTTGAAAGAAGAAGATATGGTAGTAGGACTACCAGAAATTAAAGGGATTAAAGAGGTGTGTGAGGGGTGTGTTCTAGGCAAGCAGTGTAGAGAAGCATTTCCAAAAGAGGCTACCACTAGAGCACTAACTCCACTAGAACTCATTCACAGTGACATCTGTGGTCCTATGCAGACAGTTACCAAAGCTGGAAATCGGTTCTTTCTCACTTTCATAGACGATTGCACAAGGATGTGTTGGGTTTATTTCTTAAGACACAAGTCTGAAGCTCTAACTGTGTTTAAGAAATTCAAGGCCACTGTGGAATTGCAAAGTGGTTATAAACTGAAAAAGTTGAGAAGTGATAGAGGGGGAGAATACACTTCAGTGGAGTTTGACAGTTTCTGTGAAGATGTAGGAATTGAAAGACAGCTTACAACCCCATACACACCATAGCAAAATGGTGTGGCAGAGAGAAAAAATAGAACTATAGTAGAAATGGCCAAGTGTTTGATGTTGGAGAAGAAAATTCCATTTGATTTTTGGGCTGAGGCAGTCAACATATCTGTATATATTTTGAATAGGTGTCCAACTAAAGCTTTGAGCAAAAAGACACCATTCGAAGCCTATAGTGGAAGGAAGCCAGGGATTAAGCATCTAAAGGTATTTGGCTCACTATGTTATGCTCATGTACCAAAACAACAAAGACAGAAATTAGATCTTGCAAGCAAGAGGTGTATCTTCTTGGGGTATGGCAGCTGTGAGAAAGGTTACAGGCTGTACAACATTGAAACTGAGAAGGTGATTGTTTCAAGAGATGTAATATTTAATGAAAATGTGTGTTGGGATTGGAATGCAAAGAAGGAAACTAGTGTGAACATTCAGCTCACTGGAATCCGAGAAGAAGCACAAGGAGAAGAAGGGAGTTCTTGTGAACTTGAAGAACAATTGGAAGTGAATGAGGTGCCTAGTTTAAACACTGAAAACAGTGATCAAGAAATGGTCATAGGTCTGCAGGATGTTGATCATACTCCTCTCAAATACAAGAGCATTGCAGAAATTTATGAAAAATGCAATATGTGCATTATAGAACCAGAAAGTTTTGAAGAGGCAGCAAAGGATGACTCTTGGAAGAAAGCAATGGAAGATGAAATCACCATGATTGAAAAGAACAATACATGGGAGCTTGTAGCTAGACCATTTGATAAACCAATCATTGGAGTCAAATGGGTCTATAAGACTAAACTAAACCTAGATGGATCTGTGCAGAAGAATAAGGCTCGGCTGGTTGCAAAGGGATATTCTCAAAAGCCTGGAATAGACTTCAATGAGACCTTTGCACCAGTGGCTCGACTTGACACTGTGAGAGCTTTGGTAGCATTGGCTGCACAGAAAAATTGGAAGCTTTTCCAGTTAGATGTGAAATCTGCCTTTCTCAATGGAGTACTAAGTGAAGAGGTGTATGTGGATCAACCATCTGGTTTTGTGATTCAAGGAAGTGAAGATAAGGTGTATAGGCTTAAGAAGGCTTTGTATGGCTTGAAGCAAGCTCCAAGAGCTTGGTATGAAGAGATAAATTCCTATTTTACTAGAGCTGGTTTTCATAGGAGCTTAAGTGAAGCTACCTTATACACTAAAAGGTCTTCAAGTGGTATTCTCATTGTGTCACTCTATGTAGATGACATTATCTATACAGGAAGCTCAAAGGAGATGATGCTTGAATTTAAGGATGAGATGATGAGACAATATGAAATGACAGACCTTGGATTGCTTCATCATTTTCTCGGCCTTGGGGTTTTACAAACAGACACTTGCATTTTCTTGCATCAGAAGAAATATGCAAAGACTTTGCTAGACAAGTTTGGACTCAAGGACTGCAAATCGGTTGCAACACCATTGGCAGTGAATGAAAAGTTGTCTAAAGTGGATGGGAGTGACCTAGCAGATGAGACTTTGTATAGACAAATGGTAGGAAGCTTGCTCTACCTAACTGCAACAAGACCAGACATTATGTTTGCATCTAGTCTTTTGGCCAGATTTATGCACAATCCTACCAAGAAGCACATGGGAACAGCGAAAAGGGTGCTAAGATATATACAAGGTACTATAAGCTATGGCATTGCTTATGAGAAAGGAAAAGGAGCTGTGTTAATTGGCTATTGTGACAGCGATTGGAGTGGTAGTGAAGATGATATGCGAAGCACATCAGGCTATGCATTTAATTTGGGGTCAGGAGTGTTTTCTTGGGCCTCAATTAAGCAGAGCAGTGTGGCTCTCTCCACTGCAGAGGCAGAATACATGAGCGCAGCAGAGGCAACCACTCAAGCTGTTTGGCTCAGATTTGTGCTATCAGATTTTGGTGAAGAGCAGGTAGAACCAACTCAGTTGTTGTGTGACAACACTTCGGCTATTGCTATATCAAAGAATCCTGTTCATCACCACAAAACTAGACACATCAATCGCAGGTTTCATTTCATTCGAGATGCTCTTCACAATGGTGAGATTGATTTGCTTTATTGCAAAACTGAAGAACAGGTTGCTGATATATTCACCAAGCCTCTAGCAAGGGATCGGTATGAGTATCTAAGGAAGGCTTTAGGTGTTATCTCAGCACAACACTTAGAAGGGAGTGTTAGTTTATAAGTGCAGCTGCTGAGATAGTTTATTATTTCCATTTGAAAATGTAGCCATTGGATAACAGTCCAACTGTGCAGTCAGGATGTAACTGTGCATGCCAGGTGTCTCTATCTCATAGGGTAGTGAATGAATGGCTGATTTGTAAATGATGTAATAGGAATGTTCCGATTCCTAACGGTTTTTGTCAGAAGCAATATACGTATGATTTGCGTGGGAGCTGAGCTAGTATTCTGCTAGCTCTTCTTCTTCCCTAAGCTCTCTCTCTCTCATTTTCTTCAGATCACATTTTCTCATCTAAGAGTTAAAATACAAGATAATAGTCTCTGTATTCTAACAAAAGATGGCATACAATTCCCTTTCTTATGTAGCATACATGTGTACACACACACATTGTCATTAGCAGTATTTCCCCACTCCACAATTTTCTTTCAGTTTCCAAAATTGTTAAGATTCTAGAGTTCACAAGTATATATAATCTGTTGCGTTGGATGGTGCAGGCATTACGAATATGATTTATGGCTATCTGTTATGTGAGGACTCTCAATCTTAACATTTTCATTTCATTTCTTTGGTGATTCGTTCCAAATGATTTTGATCAACTGTCAGTCTTAACCATCTCTCTCTCTCTCATTTGCAGTTTTTCTTATCATCATTCAAACCATTGGTGAGAACCTTATCCTTCTTCCTTTTTACCTACATACCTTGATGAACATAGTTTTCATGCAACAGAGTAGCAAAATGACTCATTTCCAGAGATAAATTTCATACAGGGTCCAATGACTAATTGATGTTTATTACTCTTAATTCTAGCCAAAGGGCCGATAGATGTATAAGAAGAATTAATCATTTAAGTTATGTTTAATAAGTATTCAGTAACAGTTACAGTTATAACTCATGCGTCATTACAGCAAACAAATTAATAATCGTTTTTTGTTTTATTTACAGTAATGTTATTTGTAGCAAGAGCTATACTCGGGGCTCCTTGTGTGATTGTTCTTTTAATCTATAAATGGAGAAGGCAGCACTTATCAATGTATGGTCGTATTGAAGAATTCTTGCAAAGTCACAACAACCTCGCGCCAATACGGTACTCCTACTCAGATATCAAGAAAATGACAAAAGGGTTTAAGGACAAATTAGGTGAAGGAGGTTATGGCTCTCTGTATACAGAGGACAGCTTCGTAGCGGCAGCCATGTAGCTGTTAAGATTTTGAGTAAGTCTTAAGGCTAATGGGCAAGATTTCATCAATGAAGTTGCTTCCACTGGAAGGATTCATCATGTAAATGTGGTGAAACTAATTGGTTTTTGCGCCGAGGGGTTAAAACGTTCTCTGGTGTACGATTTCATGTCAAATGGGTCTCTTGATAAACACATCTTCCCTAAAGAAGGGCTCATCTCCTTAAGTTGTAAGAAAACATTTGAAATTGCAGTTGGAGTAGGCCGTGGCATTGACTATCTACATAAAGGATGTGACATGCAAATTTTGCATTTTGATATCAAGCCTCAAAAAATTCTACTTGATGAGAACTTCATTCCAAAGATTTCTGACTTTGGACTTGCAAGATTATGTCCGTTAGATGAGACTAGTTTAACTTTGACTGCAGCAAGAGGAACTATCGGATACATAGCTCCAGAATTGTTTTACAAAAATATTGGAGGAGTGTCGAACAAAGCTGACATCTATAGTTTTGGAATGCTGTTGATGGAAATAGCAGGCAAAAGAAAGAATTTGAATGCAGTTGTAGCCCATTCGAGCCAAGTTTACTTCCCCATCATGGGTTTATGACCAATTCAATAAGGGAAAGGACATAAAAATTGAAGATGCATCAGAGGAGGGGGAGAAGATAATTCAGAAGATGTTTATAGTCGCTCTATGGTGTATACAAATGAAACCTAGTGATCGCCCTAATTCAATGAACGAAGTAGTCGAAATGCTTGAAGGAGAAATTGAATGCCTACAAATGCCTCCACATCCATTTCTATATCCACAAGAGAAGCCTGTGGGGGAAGATGAAGACACTTCAGAAACAACTTGGTCAACACTATCACACAATGACTTTAAAGACTCAATCAGTTTAATCCACAATGCAGCTGGGGTCATGTAAAACAACGTTTTTTCTTTGTTTTATGTATGAACAATCTAAAAAATTACAAAATTTGTCAAGAATGGTTTTTGAAAAAGTATTGTCAGGCGAATAAGAAAAGTATGCTTTCCCTTGGGTTTGATAGTTTTCTGACAGGATAATCTCTCAAGCACCGACTGTATGTTGTTTATTTCTAAATAAGAAAGAACCATTATTGCTCCTGCAGAGTTGAAATGTTCGCCAACAAACCTTTTCTTGTACATAGCTGTACATAGTATAAATACACAGACTAACATGGGCTACATTATTTCATTAACATTTTGAATTAAGCTTGCTGACTCTTCAGCATCATTGTTGGATTGTGTTGATGACCATGTTGTCTCTGAATTGTCTTCATCATCCACCAATGGTTTATCTTGTGGATATAGGAAAGGCTTTGGAGGCATTTGAAGGGATTCAATCTCTCCTTCAAGCATCTCTACTACTTTGCTCATCGAATTAGGACGCTCGCTAGGCTTCATTTGTATACACCATAATGCAACTATAAGCATCTTCTTTGTTATTTTCATTTCTTCCTCAGTGGCATCTTCTATTTCTATGTCCTTTCCTCCACTGAATTGATCATAAACCCATGAAGGAAAGTATATTTGGCTTGAATGAGCTGCAACTGCATTCAGGTTCTTTCTTTTGCCTGCTATTTCCATCAATAGCATTCCGAAACTATAGATGTCAGCTTTGTTTGATACGCCTCCTATGTTTTTGTAAAACAATTCTGGAGCTATGTATCCAATGGTTCCTCTTGCTGCAGTCAAAGTTATACTGCTCTCATCTAATGGACATAATCTTGCAAGCCCAAAGTCAGAAATCTTTGGAACAAAATTCTCATTAAGAAGAATGTTGTGAGGCTTGATATCAAAATGAAAAATTTGCATCTCACATCCTTGATGAAGATAGTCAATACCACGAGCAACTCCAAGTGAAATTTCAAATGATTTCTTGTAATTTAAGGATGAGGGTTCTTCTTTTGAAAATATGTGTTTATCAAGAGACCCATTTGACATGAACTCGTATACAAGAGCACGCTTTGATCCCTCAACACAATAGCCAATTAGTTGCACCACATTTACATGATGAATCCTTCCAATTGTAGCAACTTCATTGATAAAATCCTGCCCATTACCTTTGGACTTACCCAGCATTTTAACTGCTACAAGACGGCCGCTTCGAAGCTTTCCTCTATAGACAGAGCCATAACCTCCTTCACCCAATTTGTGCTTCAATCCTTTGGTCATATTCTTGACATTCGAGTAGGAGTACCTTATTGGCATGAGGTTGTTTTGACTTTGTAAGAATTCTTCTATAGGGCCATACATTGACAAGTGCCGCCTTTTCAACTTATAGATAAGAAGCACAATCACACATGGAATCCCAACTGCAGTTCTTGCTGCAAGCAGCAATATTACTGCAAAACAAAAACAAAAACTATGAAATTTTTTTGGCTACTGTCTCCACCATTTTTAATTAAAACTTGTTTCTATAATCACTTTGTCTCTACACCTAAAGATAACTTACTTGACATGAGACTACATAATAAAAAAGAAAAAGATACATAATACTCACCAATTTCTAGAATGTAAAAGAAAATAACTGCAAGAAACATAGAACAAAAAAATATTGAGTTAAGACACAGCTATTAAATTATTTTTGGACAAGATCACTGAAGAAATGAAAAGAAATGAAATGATAGCAAGTTCTCATTACGTACTACGTAGAAAGCCAAGAATTTTGTCCACGATTCCTGCATTATCCAACAGAACAATAAAATACACTGAATTTTAGAAGCTTGATATGTTTCAAAATAAAGCGGTGTAGAAATCTATTAATGACAATGTGTGTGCTGGTGTGTGTTTGCTGGACATGAGGTAAGTTATCTTTGACATCCATACCGCAACTGCGTTGTGTTGTCAAACCAAAACCGCAATCATAAGCACAATTGGGTTTGTTGGTATCATTGTCGACGTAGCAGGTACTCCCTTTTTGACCTCTATCATAGCTCTGCAACCATGAAAGTTCAAACCCATAGACCAGTTCATTGTGGATGTCTATGTAGGAAAGGTTCATGTCCTTTGTACCCTGCCAGGATGTCCTAACCATAAGCTCAACGCGGCACAACTCCCTCAAATCTGAGGCATTAACATGACCAACTATAACAAAAGAATGCCCTTGGGAACCGGGCAGAGCAGAAGTGGGACTACTAATAGCATCAGTACAAGGAGCAGTCTCCACATACAGAGGTGAGTTCACCGGGGTTTTACAGGTAATGAAAATTATAGGCTTCGACAGTTCAATTTGATGTGAACTTGGAAAAGAGAAGCTCCACGTAATTTCACGCTTATGAAGTTGCCTAACCTTAAAGCTATACGGATCCTGGCGATGGTGGTTATAGCCCGTCAGAGAATCCCGAGGGATTGAGGAGCAGTTACCCTCATCAACATTGGCATCCACAACTCGGATGGTGTAGTTATTATAATTGATTGACTGGACATGGTATTTCCCCGAATACAAGTATAACACTGTTATATTATTCTCACAAGACAGTTCATACCTTTTGTCACCACACTTCTCTGGATCATGTTTCAGTCGAAAAGGGTAGCTTATGTTATGGATTTCGCCACACGAAGAAGGTTCACACCTATGATGATCATCATTCTTGGCACTGAAAGTTCCACAGTACAAGCCAAGAACTGTTACAAGGACTATGAGCCTTGATGGAACTGATACTCTTCCTGCAGCCATTGCAAGATGAGATTAGGAGAAAAAGAGAGTGGGAGGTTTCCAGCACAACTGCAGCTTCCTATGTTACAGACAAGGATACTTTGATTATATTACAGCACTTTGATTATTTTATACTAGCATACTTTGATATTATGATATTTTGGATTCACCGACTTAGCCAAGTGGGTTTGCTCATTCTCCATTATTCTAGATTTTTCTATATTATTCAAGACACAAGTGTGCATTAATTTTAACAGATATAAAGAAATTTTGTGGGCAGGAATTTATTTGTCAACATGGAATTTTTTTAATGTATTGTTACCTTCATTTTCCACAGGGTAGAGTTGATTTGTCAACAAATGAGATTTTATTTGTCTTAACTTGTGGAATAATGTTGCCAGTGGAAAAAAGAGTCATTAGGAGGATAAGGTTTAGACCGATTCTGCTACTTCCAAAAAGATGTACAAAAAAACTGGTCGGTGGAAGTCAACAGTCAAGACCACATGATACCTTATTTTAGATAACATGTTGGGAGTATGATTAGATGTTCAAGGTGCAGAGAAAAGTTGAGTATTTCCTCAGAGATGACAATTTCTTTCTTCATCCTGTTCATGGTAGGCTTCAAAGTTAATATTGGAGCATGCCAAAATGAGTGCTCAGAATTACGCTGTGGAGACTTCGGTCCACCTATCAAATTCCCTTTTCGACTCAAAGACAAGCAGCCTGTGATGTAGAACAGCCCGTAGGTTTAGAGTAAACACTTGAGCAATAGAACAGAGAAGAAATAAGGGATCGAAGAGAAGAATTAGAGATCGAAGAGACGAAGGGAAGGGGAAGGAATCAGAGAGTTCAAAGTAAGGCAATTTATCATTAATCAATTCTCCCTTAAAAGATTACAAACAACTCTATTTATAGAGGCAAAACCCTTTTTAGTCTAGGAAAAGGGAAAGTAAACTTTAAGAAATAGGAAAGCAAATTAACTAATAAGAGATCCTTTAACAAGAAGGAATCTTTAAGAAGAAGGAATCTTTAAGAATTAGGAAAACAAATTAACTAATAAGAGATCCTTTAACAAGAAGGAATCTTAAGAATTAGGAAAACTAAAAATAGGAAAACTAATCCAAGTAGAATTAGGAAAACTAATAATATGCAATCTGCATCATTCTCCCCCACCAAAAAGAACTCGACACCGGCGAGTATACCAAGATGAAGGATGACGACGATGTTTGTAAATATGGATGATGGGAGGACGGGAGGCAGCCAAATCAAGATCATGAAGAGCATCCGATAACTGTGCAGAAGAGTGGAATCCAATCAAGAAATTCAGCTTCTATAATCCAAGTATCCTCAGTAGCAGGCCTTCCAACCCAATGAACCAGAAAACAGGTAGAATCTCTAGGAGACGAGGCCACAACTTCATGATTTGAGACGTCCTCAATCTGATCTGTAGGGGTAGAACTAGGAGAAGGACTACGCGGCACCGGAGGAGGAATGAAATCGGTAATATTATTTACGGTGCGGCCATCAACACACCTTTGCCAGGAACCATCCTTTTTGGGGGTAAGGAGAACTAGAACAACACAAGGGTTTAAACTATGACGAATAAAGCAATTATCCAGCAACACCTGAATTTGTCGATTCAATTCCGCTTACGTGGACGGATTCATACGATAATAGGGAAGATTAGGAATTTGCGAACCAGGAATAAGGTCAATGGCATGTCTGAATCTCTCTCGCCGGAGGTAGTGCATCCGTAAGTCATCGGTATGATATTAGAGAATTTAGGAGGAACTGATGTATGGGTTCGCAAGTGGTGTGGGTTGCTGTCGATTTCGGTTTAAGCAATAGAGCAAAGGACACACCAGTGTCTTGCAGTTCGTGTGCAAAGTTTACAGATGATAAACTACTCAATCGATGCTCCGAAGCCTTCTCTTTAAGTAATAGAGTTGGTTGAACATCCTTAGTTGGTTTGATGGCCGGATTGGAAGGCGTTAGCGTTATGTTCTTTCCCTCATGTTGAAAAGTATATGTGTTCTCTCTACTACAACTTTCACACAGCGGTCGTAAAGCCATGGTCGGCCTAGTAGCACATGTGCAATGGGAGTCTGCTTTGAAATCGTCCGCTGCACTTCGAGTATATGCTTCAACAGAATCACACAAGGGTAGATTGATACAATAGAAACCTCTGGTAAAATGCCCACCCGTAATCCAGCAGATAAAGTACATATAGATTCCTTTTCGGGAGCGATTCATCCTTCCCGAACGCAGCATACAACTCTCCGTTGTACTGCGCTCTCCAAGTGTGCTTGTTCCTCCCTTCTTCCTTACCATGGCAAGTCTTTGTGAAATAACTCCGATGAGAAAAAAAAAGAAGGCGTTAAGAGACCCTCCTGGCCCAACCCTAGACACTCTCATGGGCAGGATATCACAATAAAGTCGCTCGTGACAGGGACCCAATTGAAGAGGAACAAGACATCTTTCAGTAACAGGTAACATGGTGTTATCTACCCAGCCAACATGAAAAGGATGGGGATGTGGCTCGGCCTGAAGGTGAAGGCGGTTGACAGCAGCTTTAGAGATAACATTTAGTGTACTTCCCCCATCAATAACTAGTTGGCATCTATTAGTACCGCAAAGGACATAGGTTTGAAAAATACTTGTGCGTTTCCATGAATCAGGAGGTGGAGGCGTAAATGCTGAATAAATACAACGCATGACACTCACTTGGTGAAACGCCTCCTCACAGCAATTATCAAGTTCTGGATCATAAATAGGTTCCAGGGGCTCCACATACACATCCACACAAGAGTCCTCATTGAGGGAGCCAATGGTTAAAGTTCAGTGCGGACAACGGGAGGCAATGTGACCCTTAGCATGGCAACGATAGCATTCGATGTGAGCAGCCGAGGATGGGGCTGGTCCTTTTTCTGTTGTGGGTATCGTAGGAGCAGGTGGATCGCAACGCCATATGTGGAGCTAGGAGTACTACGATTTGGAGTAGGAGCGGAAGAGAGCCCGGAATTCTTGGTATATCTACGTTATGGGCCCAAAAAGGTTTCAGCTTCCAGTGCATGGCAATATGCATCTTCCAAAATATGTGGACGGAATCGACGGACTTCACGCTTGATATCGTCACGAAGACCATGGATAAAGCGAGACATAGTGATGTCGGGTTCTTCACGAATCCCTGCACGTATCTTGTGTTCAATAAAACGAGCGTGGAATTCAGTAACAGTCAAACTTCCTTGTGAAAGGGTCCATAATTGATCATATAATTGATGGCGATAAAAGGTGGGAAGATATTGTTCGCGAAGCTTTAATTTCATCTCGTCCCATAGAGTCACAGGCGGCTGTCCAAATTGATATAGTTGCTCCTCCACCGAATTCCAATATTGTCTAGCGGCTCCCTGTAGTGTCATCTTACCAATGCGAAGTTTATGAGCGTCCGTCAAGTTGTACCAGGCGAAATAATCTTCCATGGCTTGAACCCAATCAAGAAACATCGTAGGATCCCCACGACCATCAAAAGTAGGAGCGGTTGGCTTGATGTGGCGGATGACATCGTTGTCAAAACGGCGAGGGGGATGAGTGCCTTGATCATGTGGAACTGTAGAAGGGCTCGTTGTGTGTTGGGTATAATGGGGCGGTGGAAGGGACCCAAAAGAAAAAGGGGCCTCCAATTGAGTCTTGGGCTCATCAAGCGAGGGCCCAAGGTGGAGCTATGCGGCATGCCGTATGGCACGGACTTGAGTTTTTGATCCACCGGTGGATTGGGCAAAAGGCCACTTGTCGGTGGTGGCGTAGATGAACTCGAGAGCACCACGGAGGTAGAAGGTTCAGCATGTCCAGCCCGAAAGTGATTGATAAGCAACTGAACGGAGTCTTGGACTTTGGTGATGGCAAGGTCCGTTTGCGCACGATGTGTGTGAGCCTGTACCAATTTGTCTTTGAGGTCCGTGACGATGTGTGTGAGCCTGTACCAACTCGTCTTTGAAGTCAACGCTGAGTTTGGAGAGTTGGGTTTCCATGCCAACGATATCGTCAGAAACTTTGTCTCGGAACGCATGAAACTGTTCAGCAAGGCTGGCCACGGTTTGGGGTGCCATGGTAGAGAGCAAACGCAAACGAAAGTGAGGGAAGGCTCTGATTACCAATTGATGTAGAACAGCCCGTAGGTTTAGAGTAAACACTTGAGCAATAGAACAGAGAAGAAATAAGGGATCGAAGAGAAGAATTAGAGATCGAAGAGACGAAGGGAAGGGGAAGGAATCAGAGAGTTCAAAGTAAGGCAATTTATCATTAATCAATTCTCCCTTAAAAGATTACAAACAACTCTATTTATAGAGGCAAAACCCTTTTTAGTCTAGGAAAAGGGAAAGTAAACTTTAAGAAATAGGAAAGCAAATTAACTAATAAGAGATCCTTTAACAAGAAGGAATCTTTAAGAATTAGGAAAACAAATTAACTAATAAGAGATCCTTTAACAAGAAGGAATCTTAAGAATTAGGAAAACTAAAAATAGGAAAACTAATCCAAGTAGAATTAGGAAAACTAATAATATGCAATTTGCATCAGCCTGATCACTGTGGCTACCCCGGATTTGATTTATCCTGCAATGGAAGCAACAATACGGTGCTTGAGCTGCCAATTTCAGTGAAGTTCACCGTCACTCATATCAACTAGAAATCTCAGGTAATTCAAGTGGTTGATCCAGATGGTTGCGTTCCCAGGCAGCTTCATAAACTTAATCTGTCTGCCTCTGCCTCTGCCTCTGCCTTCCAGATGGTTGCATATGAATTTATGCAATTAAATATCATATGTTGCATTAGCTACCAAGAATTAGATAGGAAATGCCAAAAAAGAAAAAAAGAACAAAATTTCTGGCATATAGACTGTAATGCATCATATAACATAAAGATAACCAAGAATATGCATTTTCTGCAAATATATATAATGATTGAATGATTTTGGGGACATGAGAATCTAATGGCATTAAAATCTTTTACAGGTGCCTCAACAAAGCTAGTGGTTATAGGTAAGCCATGCATGCCCTTTGTCCTTTTCTTTTCTTTTCTTTGTTTTTTTTTTCTTTATTTCCTAAATCCCTTTTTCTGTATAAAGATAGAGGTTCTTGACCGAATATACAATCTGTAGGTGTGATCGTGGGTTCATTTTTATTTGTGGTGGCACTCGTTTCTCTCCATCGGTTGTACACTTTTGACAGAAAACAAACCATGATTGAAGAATTTTTGGAAAATTACAGAGCTCTCAAGCCCACAAGGTACTCTTATGCTGATATAAAGAGGATCTCCAATACGTTTAGAGACAAGCTGGGACAGGGGACCTTTGGAACAGTGTACAAAGGAAAGCTTTCCAATGAGATCTTTGTAGCTGTAAAGATCCTCAACAATTCCAAAGGAAATGGGGAAGAGTTTATCAATGAAGTGGGAACATTGGGTCGAATCCACTACGTCAACGTGGTTCGATTGGTTGGCTATTGTGCTGATGGATTTAGACGAGCTTTGGTTTATGAATTTGCACCAAACGGTTCACTGCAGAATTTTATAACATCAGCAGACAGCAACAACCATTTCCTTGGTTGGGAGAAGCTGCAATATATTGCTCTCAGCGTAGCCAAAGGAATTGAGTACCTTCACAACGGATGTGACCAACGAATCCTTCATTTTGATATCAAACCTCACAATGTTCTTTTGGATGAAAACTTCAATCCAAAAATCTCTGATTTTGGTCTTTCCAAGTTGTGCGCCAACGATCAAAGTGCAGTTTCCTTGACAACTGCTAGGGGCACCATGGGTTACATCGCACCTGAAGTCTTCTCTAGGAACTTCGGTAACGTGTCCTACAAGTCAGATGTGTACAGTTTTGGAATGTTGTTACTTGAAATGGTTGGAGGCAGGAAAAATGTTCAGGTCACAGACGTGAACAGCAGCCAAGTTTATTTCCCCGAATGGATCTATAATCTTCTAGATCAAGGAGAAGACATCCGCATCTACACGTTGAGCAAGAGACTGATGCTAAAATCGCAAAGAAACTCGCAATTGTGGGGCTATGGTGCATCCAGTGGTACCCGGTAGATCGTCCTTCCATGAAAGCTGTAGTTCAAATGTTGGAAGGAGAAGACAATGTAAAAATGCCCCCTAATCCTTTCTCATCGACTGCTTCAACAAGAGACAGGGTTACAATACCTGCAAAACGCCCCCACCAAGAGTTACCTGTAATATCCGAATTAGATTGACGAAGTTAAAATGATTAGTCAGAAGTGCAATTGTTTTTGTAACTTGTGACTAATATCAAATAAACTAGAGCGTCGGGGAATAAACTGATGAGAAAGTAGTGTTAGATAATGAAAAGCATATGGAATTCCCCAAAGATGTATTGGTTGCCATTGAATAATTCGCCTACGAAAAGCAACACAAAAGAAACCTGATTTCCTAGAAACTGTCTTGCATACTTTTATGTATACTCTTATTCAAGTTTCCACCTTCAAGCACAAAAATCTTTTAAATTATAGATATTTAGTTTAGCCCATAAATATGCAACAACAAAAATTACCAAGAGGGTCCGAGCATTAATGACTAGCAAGTCGTTAGTTGCCAATTCAACACCATTTTGTTCAGCGTCTGCTGACCTTATTCTCTCAACTCAACCCACCCCATTCCCGCCATTCCATTTTGTTTGCTGGATTAGATAATGATAATCAAATCATGGATTTCTAAGTAAAGCTTTTTTTTTTTTTTTGTGTGTGGGTTAGGGTTTAGGGTTTAGGAACCCTAATGATAATCAAATCATGAATTTGTTATGTTTACACAACATGTAGGTTCTGAGCATGAGCAGGTTGGGCGGTGCAGCTGCTGTTTCTCCTCTTGTTCCTGATATGTCCTCTGAGGTAAATTAAAATGAAGAAACCCTTTTTATCATAGCAAGGAATGGACCCAAAGAAAAACCCATGTACATTACACATAATGCTTTCCACATAAAGAAAAAAGGGAATGGAAAATTTTCTTGTGGAAAATCTGTTTAGGTGGTGGTGTTGATGATGAAAAAGAAGAACCAATCCACCATTCACATTTCCCTGATTTCACCTACCCAAAGGAAGGAAAGTACCCAGTACTCAGCCGGCCAACTGAAAAACTCAAAGCCCCAACTTTCCATCAGAGAGAGAGAGAGAGAGAGAGAGAGAGAGAGAGAGAGAGAGAGAGAGAGAGAGAGAGAGAGAGAGAGCTCTTTCTTTCTCTTTTGGCTTTGTATTGTATCCTTTCCCTTACACACTAAAGGGGGTGTATTCAATTGAGATTTTAATAGATTATACTTACATGATTTTAATTTAATAGATTTCAACCTGATTTGTAATTACATGATTTTTCTTATGATTTTAATAGATTGTAATTACAAGATTTTACTTATGATTTTAATTCATGTAGGACTTGCTTGTATTCTCCAAAGTAGATTTCACCGAAGTGTGGATTGGTTCGGGTTAGCCATCTTTCATCCATTAGTTAAACGATGCCAAGCCTTTAAAGAAGGAGAAAGTTGAAGTTACACCAATCTTAGCTCAAGTTATCATTACTATCTGTCATGTATGGCTATCTTCAAATCATCCTGTTCTAGAGCTAAAACCATAGCAGTCCCAAACTTCAAACATAACTATCATTAAACTAGAACCATACATCTATTAAGTTTTGGATAGAGAACTTGGTATGGAATTGAGAATTGACATAGGAAACAAGCCACAAGAAAGAAAAATCTTGAATTAATTGAATTTATAAATTTTACAACAGATAAGTTAATTAAATCAATTCAAATAAGAAATTGGACAGCTGAAAACAAGTCAAAATGGTCCAGCTATGACATGATACTAGTATAGAACACTTGTCACTCAAATTAATTCCACAAATTGACTAAAGAAAGACAAATAAATCAAAGGAAATAAATGAGTTGAAAATCTATTGAGAAAAAGCATGCATATTGCACAATATGAACAACTATTGAAAGCAACGTATCTGAAATTATTGTTTAGATGTCTGAAGGTAAGCCATATGAGTCTCCTTTTTTAATGGGCAAAGAGATTATCCATAAGATGAAAGCGAACAAACAGTATAGACATGAAGCCAAAAGAAAGGCGGGAAGCACCTCATGCAACCAAACAGCCAGGAGAAAAAGAAAACAAGATAGACTAGAGAAAGCAAAGAAAACAAAGACAGCTATCTGAATCTATCCACTAAATACAGAAGGATCAAATCTAGTTAAACCAAGCTCTTGTAAAGACATGAGTACCTTGTTTATCTTCATTTGTTCATCTTCTCCAAAAACAAAAAACGTGAGAATCATGCATAGGATAGGAGGGTGGGATTTTTTTTATGGGGTTTGATATTTATATCACCCACTCAAAAGTCTCATACAATATACTATTTAACAAAATACCTCAAAATTGGTAAGTTTTTTAATACCACCGTACTTTTTCTTATCTTTTGAAAGTCCTAATTGAATACCACAAGACTTGGATTGATTATTTAAAAATCTTATTTGAATACCACCAGATTTTTATTGATTACTTAAAAATCCTAATTGGATACCATTGGACTTTTAAGCTTCAAAACAATCTATTAAAATCTCAATTGAATACACTGCTAAAAAAACCCCAAAAATAATAGTTTAACTTTATGTGTGAAACTAATGCCTTTTGGGTTTTATTTAGACCTTTTTTTACTTTTTTTTTCTTTATCTTTCATACAGTGGGCCCTTTTAAAAAAAAAAACATAAACTAACCTATTTACCACCTAAGTTTGAATATTTTTATTATAATTTTTGTTAAATATGAGGTAAGTGTTAAACAAAAAAAGCCACATTTTTCATTTTTGCCCAAGACCTCCAAAATTAATGGGCCAACCCTGACTTAAAAGATGTGTATGACAAATGGAGATTTTAGATATAAGTTTCGAGTTTTTCAGATTTTCTTTGAGTGAAAGTTTTTGATAGTTGTAATTGATGGTAGAAAATAGGGAGATTAGGTTTTATTTTTTGAGAAACGTATAAGTTTTATCTTTTGCATGCAAATGGGTCAATGGCCTTTAATTCTGTCTACACATCCGAAAGGATATATCCAAATGAAATTGAACCACTACTTCTGCAGTATTCTACAAGTTAGAAAATCAATTCTGCCAACTGGCACGCAATGCTCCTGTGGCAGCTTTTCACAGTATTACTATTATATAAAGTCCACATATCACAAGCAATACTCAACGTTTGGAAGCTCTCTCTCCCATGGCTGCAGGAAGAGTAGCTTCTCCATCACAATTATTCATAGCCCTCCTCTTAGTTCTTAGCTTATGCTGTTTGAGTTGCAATGCTAAGGATGATTATCGTCAACAGTGTGAACCTTCATGGTGCGGCAAACATAACATAAGCGACCCTTTCCGACTAAAACAAGATCCAGAGAAGTGCGGTGACTCAAGGTATGAGCTGTCTTGTGAGAAGAACAACCTTACAGTATTATACTTGTATTCTGGAAAATACTATGTGCAGGCAATCAATTATAATAACTACACCATCCGAGTTGTGGATGCCAATCTTCACAAGGGTAACTGCTCTTCAGTTCCCTATTATTCATTGTCAGCGTCTAACTTCAGTTACGAGGATCCGTATCAGGCTCGTCAATTGAGAGGTAAAAGTTGGGACAAAAGTTCTTTAGAACTGTCAAAGCCTATAATATTTCTGACCTGTGAAACCCCGGTGAATTCGCCTCTCTATGTGGATACTGCTCCTTGTATTGGTGCTGTGAGTAGTTCCAATTCCAATGGGCATTCATATGTTAGTGTTGGACGATTAAATGCGTCAGACTTGATTGAGTTTTGTCGCATAGAGCTTATGTTAATGACATCGTCGCAGCTTACAAAGAACAATTCCTACATAGACATCCACAATGAGATGATCTATGGCTTTGAACTTACATGGATACAGAGTTACCGTAGAGGTCAAAGCTGGTTTAGTTGCTACGTCGACAGTGATACCAACAAAGTTAATTGCTCTCATGAATGCTATGATTTATACTGTGGTAAGTATGTCAAAGATTTCTTCATTTGTTTTCTTCTGGTAACATAACTGTAGGCACATGTTCTGTTTTTTAACATGTCAAGATTCTAAAGTTCAAACTTGATGAAAACTTTTGACTTTGATGATGCAGGCTTCATCGAATATCTACTCTGTGAGAACTCTCAATCCTATATTGTTTTCAATTTCTTCCGGTCTAAGCTGCATTTGTTATTATTATTAATTAATTCGCTCTGTTTCTTGCAGATTTTTGTTTCCTCCTTCAGTACCCAGGTGAGTTTCAGCTCAATTTATTTTTTCATCTCAATTATTATCCTCAGCAAAAAGTATGATTATATTGTTTCAAGTGAGAAAATAAAAATTACTCTTTCCAGGAAAGAAAATTCATGCAGTGTTAAACAATTGGTCTCTAGTATTCGATTACATATACATTCTGGTTGTAGCAGCAACACTTATTTCCATGATTCATTTCGACACTTCCTTACAGGACTAGCACTTGGAGCTAGGGCTATACTTGGGGCTCCGTGTCTGATTGCGCTTTTAATTTATAAATTCAAGAGGCGGCACTTATCAATGTATGGAAATATTGAAGAATTCTTACAAAGTCACAACAACCTCATGCCAATAAGGTACTCCTACTCAAATATCAGGAAAATGACCAAGGGATTTAAGGACAAATTGGGTGAAGGAGGTTATGGTTCTGTATACAAAGGGAAGCTCCGAAGCGGCCGCCTTGTAGCAATTAAGATGCTGGGTAAGTCCAAAACAAATGGGCAAGATTTTATCAATGAAGTTGCTACAATTGGAAGGATTCATCATGTAAATGTGGTGCAACTAATTGGCTATTGTGTTGAGGGATCGAAGCGTGCTCTTGTATACGAGTTCATGTCAAATGGGTCTCTAGATAAACACATATTTTCTAAAGAAGGACCATCAACCTTAAATTACAAGAAATCATTTGAAATTTCACTTGGAGTTGCTCGTGGTATTGACTATCTTCATCGAGGATGTGAGATGCAAATTTTTCATTTTGATATCAAGCCTCACAACATTCTTCTTAATGAGACTTTTGTTCCAAAGGTTTCTGACTTTGGCCTCGCAAGATTATGTCCATTAGATGAGAGCAGTTTAACTTTGACTGCAGCGAGAGGAACCATCGGATACATAGCTCCAGAGTTGTTTTACAAAAATATAGGAGGAGTGTCAAACAAAGCTGACATCTACAGTTTCGGAATGCTGTTGATGGAAATAGCAGGAAAAAGAAAGAATCTGAATGCAATTGCAGCTCATTCAAGCCAAATATACTTTCCTTCATGGGTTTATGACCAATTCAATGAAGGAAAGGACATAGAGATAGAAGATGCCACTGAGGAGGAAATGAAAATAACAAAGAAGATGCTTATAGTGGCATTATGGTGTATACAAATGAAGCCTAGCGAGCGTCCTACTTCGATGAGCAAAGTCGTACAGATGCTTGAAGGAGAAACTGAAGCCCTTCAAATGCCCCCAAAGCCTTTCCTGTATCCACAAGACAAACCAGTGGTGGATGATGAAGACAATCCAGAAACAACATGGCCATCGTCAACACAATCTAATGACGACTCTAAAGACTCAATAAGCTTAATTCAAAATGCTGACAATTAGCCTGTGTATATGTATAGTATGCCCGAGGAAAGGCTTCATGGCCAACATTTCAACTCTGCAGGGGCAGTAATGGTTGTTTCGTTTTTGATAGAACGAATCCTTCTTGTAATATATTTCTGTCACGATTTGTAAACTTGTTTTCAACAGTTTTTGGTCCTTCCTCCTTTAAATTGAAGTGTAACGTGTCCCACTCTTCAGTATGCACTTGCTGTTGGTGGAATTTTTATTTTCTGAACGTTTTAATGGATTGTAAACTTCATTTACTACAGGGTAGAGTTGATTTGTCAACTCTAAACTAGTCAAGGTATTGCCTTTCATGCGTATCACTAAACTAGTCAAGCTTCACCTACCAACAACCAAACATTACATATAGATAATCAACATTATGAGAAATTTCTGCAAAACAAATATAATGATTTAATGATTTTGTGGACATGAGAAACTGATGGCATTCAAGTTTCCAGCTTCAACGAAATCCCATTGCTTGATGACCATTGACCGCGGTGTCTCACGTCTTAGTCATGTACTGTTACGTCTTAGTCAACAAACAAAGAAAGTAAAAAGAGGAAGAGATTGGTCAAAGTCTAAGAGAATCTTTGAATAAATATTTTAGTAAACAAACTGACAGTTCACTTGAAATGTAGCAGAAGATTTACCACCAAATGAAAAGGGTTTAGGGTTTAGGGTTGACCAAAAAAAAAAATTGAAAAGGACAGCAGAAAATGAGAATGACACAAATGAATGTGAGAAGGTAAATGATTTGAACATTTATGATCGTAAAGTTTGGGATAATCTTGAAATTGTGTGATCACATATGCCACACGCTCCTCTTCTTGGGCTTCAGGGCACTACGTGTAGAATACCCCTAAGGATTTATTAACTCGAACTGAAAAGGCTACGAAACCAGCTAACCACCCTGCCCCACACCAAAACTCTAACGTTTGACACGAGAATCACTCACGCTGATTAGACAGGGTGGCCTGGTTACTAGGCAAAGCCTCAGGTGACACAATTATTACTTGATAACACATACGAACGTTATTTTATATAGAACAAAAACTAAAACACACGTAGACAAAAAATAATTATTTCAATCTCACTCCCCACAAACCATGTTGGTGTGATGTGCAAATTTCAAAATATAATTCATGAATTAATGTCTAAGCAACAATAAATAGAAAAGACTACTGTGGGATTAATCTTCACCATGTCCACTTGTTCTAATGTTTAAAATAATCTATGGATATTAACTTAAAAACGAAAGTGCAGGACGAAGTAAAGACCCATTTTCCCAGATTTCTTTCAACCACAGAGGTTCTGGGTTTTTCACCGATATGGATTTTTTTTACATCCAAATAATTTTGAAGTTACTCATCCATGAATTTGCATCCAAGTAATTTCGGGGTTTTTCACCTACAAATTTGTGGTGCCTAACATATAAAAGAAAATAGAGATGACAGTATACCTATAACAATTTTTTCTCCTCTTGCACCGCTCTAATTTCTCCAGTTCTTTTTAATCCATCGCCACTTCCTCTTTTCCTTTTCTTTCTGTTATAATTTGTATCGAGGTTACTTCGGTCGCAATCTAGCCATTTATCATATATTAGAGCCAAATTTGAATTGGTTTAGGCTATGCTTACCAAACCCTTCAAAAATAGATAGCTTAGGAAACGATTGGTTTAAAGTCACCTTCTGAAATGAGAAGGACTTAATATATGTTTTGGGAGCATCGCCCTTTAGTCTTATTACTTTTTAATGTTTGGTATATTAACGCTTGTTGCTCTTGGTTAAGTTCTCTCTGCATTCATGAGCTTTGCATATGGGTAAATATCTGTTGAACTTTGTTTTCCTTTGTAATCATTATTGTCGTCTTTGTTCTTTGTGTAATTTTTTTTCTTTATTTGTTTGTGCAGTCTTTGTGAGTATTATTTCATTAATTTTTATGTTGAGTTGAATTCTTTTGTATTGTAGTTATACGTTCTTTTAAATATTTATGTTTTCCCTCATTCAAGGATAGTATTTAATAACCTGGTTATTGGAGGTTCGAACGGTGGAGCGATAATTTGTATTGGGGTTACTTCGGTCGAATGAGCCGTTTATCATATATGCCAGCAAAATGAGTTTACTGCATATTAGATCAACATAGCTACATCTTTATTGAGTCCATATGTATTGACGGTTTTTGGGAGTTCAACTTATTTTGATTCAATGCATGAGGTGGTATACATTGCCCCTTTTGATAGTACACTTTTGGATTGGTTTAAGGATTTGAATAGGTCAGTTACCAACAAACACGGACTTCTATCTGTGGTCAACCTCTCTGTGGGAAGCCCTTAATCAATCCTTCTAATATGCTCCATAGCTATGACAGCATCATATTGCAATTTGTTATTTATGAATGGTTACACTTATATATTGGCGATTTCATAAATAACATATTGCAATATGATGCTGTCATAGCTGTGGAGCATATTAGAAGGATTGATTAAGGACTTCCACGATTGACACAGATAGAAGTCCGTATTTGTTGGTAACTAGCTATTCAAATCCTTAAACCAATCCAAAAGTGTACCATCAAAAGGGGCAGTGTATACCACCTCATGCATTGAATCAAAATAAGGAGAACTCCCAAAAACCGTCAATACATATGGACTCGATAAAGATGCAGTTATGTTGATCTTATATGTAGTAAACTCAATTTGCTGGCATATATGATAAACGGCTCCGTTGCGAGTAACAATACAAATTATCCTCCACCGTTCAGAACCTCCAATAACTAGGTTATTAAATACCATCCTGAATGAGGGAAAACATAAAAAACATAAATATTTAAAAAAACGTATAACTATAATACAAAAGAATTCAACTCAACATAAAAATTAATGGAATAATACTCAAAAAGACTGTACAAACAAATAAAGAAAAAAAAAATTACACAAAGAACAAATACGACAATAATGATTACAAAGGAAAACAAAGTTCAACAGATATTTACCCACAAAGCTCATGAATGCAGAGAGAGAACTTAACCAAGAACAACAAACTTTAAGCGTTAATATACCAAATATAAGAAAAGTAATAAGACTAAAGGGCGATGATCCCAAACATATATTAAGTCATTCTCATCAGAGAAAGTGACTTTAAACCAGTTGTTTCCTAAGCTATCTATTTTGAAGGGTTTGGTAAGCATAGCCTAAACCACTTCAAATTTGGCTCTAATGTTAGTAGCTAATGAAAGGGGCTCTCCAAAGATTGTACCCGCTAGACAAAACTTTGCAAATTGCTCAACTGCTGGATATAGCAAATATAGTCAGCAATGTTTGTCACTAAAAAATGCATGGGCTCTCAATTTAAAAACAAAAAAAAAATATTCTTGAATGAACCAAAAAAGGAAAGAAAAAAGACTAGTGCATTTTCTTGTTGAATTATAACCTTTTTATTGTATGATATAAATGAGAAAGGAACCAAAAAATCATAACCATGATAATTAAGGTGTTAGATGCTACAGTAAGATTCACACAAATCCAAAAATAACTCATATGTAGGGTTCTTCATAATTAAGGTGTAACCCCATTATGTAATCTTTATACATGACTTCAAGGAAAAATGAAGCATAAAGGATCAATAGTGTACCAAAACGAGTAAGAGTAAACAACTAACAGTAAGAATCTAACAAATAAAACCAAAGGCCAGAACAATATACAAGGTAAGTTAACAATCCACAATTTTGGGGAAAAAAATAAATATTTGCAAAGTTGTTGGTGTATAATAAAATTAAAACAAAATGAAACTGAAACACAAACTTAAAAAAACTAGAATTCATTTTGAATTTTCCTAAAGTAATGTCAAATTTAACAAATTCAACCTCCACCCCATTAACGGAACAATGTATAATATGCTAATCCAAGCATTCAATGTGCAACCCATCAATTTATCTTTTGGTACAACATTTAAACTAAATAAGATTTAATAGTATTTTCTTATCAATCAAGTGCATAAATTTAACAATCTAGGACTTTTTCATCATTTTCTCTCCACCACGCCTAAACTAGGAGATGAATAAATCCATTATCAACAGTAGAAAACTGAGTTCCAATGAAACGAAAGAAGGATTATTAAAGCTTAAAAATGAAAACTCATACACATTTCTATGCAAAACCCTAAAACTTACCTCAGAATGGGGTGGTAACCAAGCCTCTTCTCTGCCAAGGGGAGATGGTCGAGAATTTTGAGGTGTTGTGGACTCTACTTAAGGAGGTGATATGTTTATGTACTTCGGTTTTAAAGCGGCTAACAAATCCAAGACCTCTGAACAACATCTAGTTTAATATTTATAACTGGATCAGGAAAGTACGGCCCTAAAAACTTAACTCGCTTTGTATCCTAGGCGTTGATAAGAATAATAATAATAATCCAACGGCTCACAACGAAATGAGAACTGTCTTCTTCTTTTTCTTTTTCTTTTTTCCCAAAACCAGCTCATTAATTTATTAGGCCTGAGACCCGCCCAAATTCCTCGAAACTGAACAAATCGTCTTGTTACCGATATCAACCCGATGCCAGCCCGCTGAATCCACAACCTCCGTTTTACTGCAGACGAAAGTTCCTACGGGTTCCACAAGGTTTAGAATACACATCCCGCAAGGTGGTCAATCGGACGGTCGGATCGCTACAATCTGATGGTTATCATAAAACACAAACTTTAAGTTATTAAATCGGAACATCCGGTCTCTGATTCACAATCCGCGAATTCCTACACGATTCTAGGAGTGCCTAGATCAACATATATAAATTTCGAGACGATCCAACGGTTCCACCCTATCAAACCCGGATAACACACAATATGCGAAATCCGTTCGATAGTCAAACGACATCCAAATTGAAATCCGAGCACACCTATGCCCTCGTGAGAACCAGGAGATTACGTCGGGACACAATGCCCTTTTCCTACAGTGCCCACGCGCTGGCAGCCGCACCGGCAGCGTGTCCAGCAATAACGCTTCGCCGGAAAATCTCAATACTACGGCTCAAGACTCCTACCCTAGGTGTAACACCCTATTTGGAGTCACTTTTGTTCTTGGGCCTACCCCAAAAAGTGACCAGAAGTGGCCGAAATCGGAGGCCGAAACCGGCCAAAACTTCCATAGCTTGAAAACGTTTCAAAACTCAAAAATTAATCCTAAATACCACAACCAGCAACTAGAGCATGTTGAAAGGATAGAAAAGCATACCAAGTTCGAAAGAAATGGTGGCCGGAGGCATCCGAACGAGGTCCGTGAATTTTGGGTTAAAACCGGTCGGTTTTTGGTATTTTCCGGGGAGTACAGGTGGTTCCAGCGGCTGAGGTTGGTCGGGATGGAAAGAGGGCGGTGGCCCGGTTCTTTTGGGACCGGTGCCACCCAAAACGGTGGCCGGATGCGACGGTGGTGGCCCAAAAAGCCACCGGAAGAATAGTAACAGCATGGGGGGCTGTGCGAACCAGCACAGAGAGAGAGAGAGAGAGAGTTTTCTGCCTTTATAAAAACCTCATTTCGAAATAATTACGATTGTGCCACTGAGTTTCTTTTAATCCTAACTTCTTCGTCGGTACAGTTTGCAACTCCAAATCGAGCCTACTGCGTGTTACTCGACTCATCTCAAGTACCCTACGTAAAAATACCACTCACTGCCCCAAACTCTTTCTGGATTAAAAAGTGACCAAAATACCCCAAACCCAATGGTAAATTTGTAAATTCAAATTTAATTAAATTAAATAATTTAAGTAAGGAATTTAATTGGAGTCGGGGTGTTACAAGGCCAACCCAAACTTTTTTCGATAGGACGATTCAGATGGGTGAACTCAAAATTAAGCATACTTTTTAAGTTTTGGTTCTAATTTGTAATCCAACCTGTACATATCGGTTTTATGATTTTTTGAACTCAAGACTTGTTCATTTTTAGGCTAATCTATCTAATCCAACCCACTGTGATCGGATTGAACAATTCAGTCAGGTTGACCCAAAATTATGTCCACCCTTAATAGCAATATAATATCAATGCTCTCGTGCTTGGTTTGATTATATTTAAGGCTTTTTATCACAAAAGGTCACTGAGGTTTGCGAAACTATCAGATTTAATCATTTATGATTTTTTGTGTCATCGTAGTCCTTAAGGTTACATCGTGTGCTCACAAATAGTCATTCTTGTTAAGTTCTGTCTAAAAATATGTTAAATTGATGACGTGACACATATGTGGGTCTCACATGTCTAATGATATGACGCCACATGAATTAAAAACAATTGAAACTTATAAAAAATTTTGAAAAAAAAACTTAAAAGAAAAGAAAATATATTAAAAACCAAAAAACAAAATCACCATCATCTTCTCCATCGCACTAAAAGCCAACCCCACCAGTCTCCCTTCCCCTTTTTCTCCTCGCTCCCACCCACATCTCCTCTCTCTCCCTCTCAGACCTCCAACAGCCGCACCCTATCCTCACACCACTGACCCACCTTCCTCATTTTCTCTCCCTCTTTGTCTCTCTTCACTACTCTCTTTATTTGACAACAACTAACCTAAACTCCACCCTCCCCCGCTCCAACCAAACCCAGACAACCACCAAACCCTGTTTTTTATATATATTTTTAAAATGAAATAGTTCACCATGTTGAATCGGTATCAAACTTTATATTTTAGGTTCAAAACAAAAGGCTGAAACCTTTAGGAGAAATATACACAGAGAAAGAAGGATAGAAAACAGAGGATTTTGAATGTTCAGTATATTTCACTATAAAAAACACAGAGGAATTACATGACTATATTCGTCTTCTCAATCAAAATTCAGATCCTATTTTTTAGGGAGCAAGGACTCATCTCCAGCCATACAGACCATAGGAGGCTACGATCTTTCCACTTGGAGAAAGATCGGATGACACAGTACAATCTAAATGGGATAAGAATAACAGTTGTGTAGGTTTCTAAAACCAAAAATAAAACTAGCTGTTACACATTTAAACTAACGGCTATTTCTAAAAAAGGCAAATTCTTCATCTCTTCAATTTCTTCATTCTCTTCACTTCCAATCTGCAGGATTGTCATCTGCAGGTTGATTTTAGCTAAGTATGCAGGTTAATTCTCAACACCTCTCCCAAAGCCCATCGGCTTAACTCCAAGCTTCAGTCTCAATTGATTAAACCTATCTTTCGACAAAGCCTTTGTAAAAATGTCTGCAAGTTGTTCTTCACTTCTGCAGAATTTCAACTCGATCACACCTTCTTGCAGAGCTTCTCTTATAAAATGATACCTTCGATTTATATGTCTAGTTCTCTGATGAAAAACTGGGTTCTTAGCCATAGATATAGCTGACATATTATCACAGAATAAAGGTGTTGCCTCAGTTTGCATTTCCCCAAAATCATCAAGAACAAACCTCAACCAAATAGACTTTGATGTTGCCTGAGATGCTTGAGACATACTCAGCTTCAGCAGTTGATAGTGCCACTGTGTTTTGTTTCACAGATGCCCAAGAAAATGCTTCATTGCCAAAGCTAAATGCATAACCAAAGGTGCTTCTGCTATCATCTTCACTTCCTACCTAATCTGCATCACAGAATCCAATGAGAATTGCAGACTTGTCCTTCACATACTCAATGCCATAGTTAAGAGTCCCTTGCACATATCTTAGTACCCTTCGTGCAACCCCCAGATGCTTCTTGGTAGGGCTATTCATAAACCTTGATAGGAAACTTGCAGCATACATTAGATCTGGTCTAGTTGCTGTTAAGTAAAATGAACTTCCCACTATTTCCCTATAAAGCCCTTCATCAGCCAATTCACTACCATCCACTTTCTTAAGCTTTTCACCAGTGGGCAAAGGAATTGATGCTGGTTTGCAGTCTTCAAGTCCAAATTTCACAAGCAAAGTGATTTGGCATACTTGCTTTGATGGATGAATACTCCTTGATCCGTTTGTAATATCCCCATGCCCAAAAAAAGGTGTAGAAGTCCAAGATCTGACATTTCATATCTCTGCATCATCTCTCTTTTGAACTCAGTAAGCATTTTCTCACTACTTCCAGTGTAGTAGACAATGTCATCAATGTATATTGAGACAATTATCAACCCTCATTCATTATCAGATCTTGTATACAACGTGGCTTCACCTGTGCTTCTTTTGAACTTGCATAGAATGAGATATGCATCAATCTCACTGTGCCAGGCTCTAGGAGCCTATTTAAGTCCATATAAGGCCTTTATTAACTTGTAAACCTTGTGACTTGCATTCTTTAACACAAAACCTTCAGGCTGTTCAACATACACTTCTTCATCAAGCACACCATTTAGGAATGCTGACTTAACATCCAACTGAAATAACTTCCACCCCATTTGTGCTACAAGAGCAATGAGAGTTTGAATTGTGTCTAACCTTGCCACTGGTGCAAAGGTTTCATTGTAGTCAATCCCAAGTTTCTGTGCATACCATTTTGCTACAAGCCTGGCTTTGTGTTTTTGAACAGTTCCATCTATAACAGATTTATCAACTGACCTCTCAACAAGTTCCCAAGTATTGTTCTTTTCAATCATTTCCAACTCTGCATTCATAGCTTCTTGCCAAGCTATATCACTTGCGGCTTCTTGATAATTCTCTGGTTCTATAATACACATGTGACATCTTGCATATATATCTTCCAGAGTTCTCAACTTCACTGGAGTGGAGCTAGGTGTAGAGATTTGACTGTTATTTCCACTATTATTCTCATATGACTCATCGACAATAGTGTTTGAGTGAGAGCTTCCACCATTATCAAACTGGGTTGCATCAATTTGTTCTTCACCAACTTCAACTTCTGTTCCATTCCCTTCAAGATTGAAAGGTATTAAGATAGACTGTACTTGATTTCTTTCCCAATTCCATGACTTGTTTTCACTAAAAATTACACTCCTTGAGAGTACAATTTTCTTATATTGCAGATCATACACTCTATATCCCTTTTCACAGCTTCCATATCCCATGAAAACTCCCTTTCTGGTTCTGTCATCGAATTTATGCCTCAAGGGTGATGGGACATGAGTATAGCAAATACAACCAAATACTTTCAGATGCTTAATTCCATGCTTCCTACATGTGAAAGCTTCAAAAGGTGTTTTGTTCAACACAGATGTTGTAAAGCATCTATTTTGAAGGTACACAGCTTGTGCTTCTGCTCGCCTAAAAAATCACAGGAATTCCCTTCTCACCATCATAGACCTTGCCATCTCACCAATTGTTCTATTTCTTCTCAACAACTCCATTTTTGAGGAGAGTAGGCAATGGTCAATTGCCTCTCCATTCCCATGCTTGCACAGTAATCCTGAAATTCATGTAAGCTATATTCACCACCTTTATCACTCCTTAGCTTCTTCAAACTGAATCCACTTTGCAGTTCAACAAAGACTTTGAATTTCTTGAACACATTGAAGGTATCAGACTATTTCCGAGGAAGTATACCCAACACATTCTTGAAAAATCATCTATGAATGTGATGAAATATCTATTTCCTCCAATGGACTCATTTTGCATTGGTCCACACAAGTCTGTGTGTACCAATTCAAGTGGATAGTTTGCCCTCCATGCTTTTTCTTTGTCAAATGGCTCTCTATGTTGTTTCCCTGAAACACACCTTCACACTCATCTTCCATTTCTATCAAAACAGGTAATCCAAGTACCATTTCCTTCTGCTACAGCTTCTTCATGCTAACAAAGTTCAAGTGTCCTAGCCTTCTGTGCCAGATCCAAGAATCTTTAATCACTGATGCTTTTCTTGCTGCAAGTGTTATAGATTTTAGTGAAAGAGGAAAACATCGATTTCCTCCCATGACCACTTTTGCTACAACATTGTTGAGGCTACTATCATCAAAGATAATTGCCATGTTACCCCCAAATAGAACATAGTAACCATGCTCCATCATCTGGTCTACACTTAATAAATTCTCATCCAAACCCGGAACAAGCAACACTTCATTTATATATCTTTTCGCACGCTGAGTTTCAACCACTAGAGTGCCTTTTCCAGTTGCTTGTAGAAGATCTCCAGTGCCCATTTTAACTTTACAAGTCACAGGTTCTCTCAATGTTTATCAACATAGACTCTTGAGATGTCATGTGATTGCTGCAGGCACTGTCCACAAACCATACACTTCTATCTTTTATACTTGCAGAGTGACAACAATAGAACATAGTTCATGTGGTTACTTCTTCCTTTGCACAATTGGCTACTTGTTTGTGACTATGACTATCATAGTCCTTTGTAGTATGACCAAACCAATTGCATTTTCCACACCTAGCTTTTCCTTTGTATCTGCACACACCAAAATGATACCTCTGACACACTTGACAATGTGGTTTCACACCACCTTGACTACTACTTCCTTGCTTGTTTTGTGAATTGAATCTATTGTTCCAATTTCCTCCGGCACTATTATTCCACCTTGAGCCATTGTTGTTGTTCAAGTTTCCACTTTGAGACCAATTTGATTCCTTTTTGTCTTGTCCCTGCCACTTTTGATTTGGCCTACTCTGTGAACCTTTATAGGTACCAGTGACTTGGTTATTTCCAACCTTGAGGCTACTAAAAGCTCTCTCAGTTCCTGTCAATTTATCTCTTTCATCATGCAGGTCCTCCCTTTTTATCAGACCTTGACAGATGCAATGACCTCTTCAACTCTAATAACATCAAGATCTCGAGTTTCTTCAATGATAGACACAATGGACTTATATCTCTACTTAGACTCATCTACATAACCACAGATGCCTAAAGGGATTAGTTTTTATTTTATTTTTAAAAGGGACATTTTTTGGTAACATCCCTCCGATGCCTAAAGTCGAGTCAACCCTAATCCAAAATTTTCACGCTCTCCCTTGCAAACTCTCTACCCAAAACTTCATCTCCCTCTCAAACTCTCGCCCCAATTACTTCCAGCTCCCTCTCAATTTTTAACTCCCTCTCAAACTATCACCTTAAAACTTCATCTCCTGAAAGTCTCTCTTTCTTCTCCCTCCTCCATCACTGCCCCATTCTTGCTAAAATTATCAGATGCTCAACCATTACGATTCACAGTGAGAATCATTCTTCCATTTCAACGATTCTCAAGCCAGCTCACACAATTTCTCAAGCCCAGACTCTTAGACGGAAGTTTAAGTCGACGATTGTGTGGTTTTGTCTATCAGTGAAGCATTTCCCTTTCCCCCAAAAGTTAGGGTTTTGATCACACCCCACACCTCCTCTTCTGGTAAGCTTTTCTTCTCTCTTCACAACTAAAATTTAGGTTAAACATTCTTTCTCTCAATACTGGGAAAATCTTCAAAGTTTTTGGAGTTGCAGAGCCGTAACTTTTAGAAATTGTTGTTGTTACATTTTCCTAAGCAAACATCTGCTACTAATATGTCTTTTTGGATTAGAAAGTCAATTGTCTAGAGATCTACAAAGCTGTTAACTTGGGATTAAATGATGCAGCAGTTTTAATAATCAGCACCAGATCAATTTTTTAAATATTTTTTTATAGCTTTTTGTTTTAATATTCCATAGCAATTAGTGTTAGGGAATGCTTTTAGTGGACTGTGTATATAAACCCTCGTTCCCTCACTCTTTCAATCTCATAGCATATCCCCACACTCTCAGAACTAGTACTTCTGCCGTCTTTAATCTTCAACGGAAAACATGGAGCAAACTTTCATCATGATCAAGCCTGATGGGGTTCAAAGGGGCCTGGTAATTTCTTCAAACTCTTCATCTATTGTATTCTTTTGGTACTTCAATTTTATAGCTTTATTTTGGTCTGTTAGTTTTAAAAACTGGGCAAAATCTTGTGTGTGTTTGAGTGGGTTTGCCTAAGTTCTTGTTTTTGTTTATGAATTTCATAGCAAGTATTACTGGTATGGTGTTTGGTTGGTGGGAAAACCTAGGAATTGAAGGGTTTGGTTTTCTTTTGGGTGGACTGGGGAGCAAGCAAATTTTAACAATTCTGAGCTGGGATTTTAGGTTTTTATTTACATGCATCAAGTTTTAATATTTGTAGTATGTAGTGGTTGGATTTTACATGCATAATCTTGCGTTTTAATTATCTGTGGATGTGTGAAGTGGGTGAACAAAAGCCGTCCTTTTTAACTTCGGCCATAGTTTTTTTCTTACACACAATCCAATAAACTATTTTAATCCAATTCGTGTGTATTGTTTAATTATGTGAAAGTCTTCAAATTTTCTGGGAGGTTCATGTTTGCTGCAGGTTGGTGACATCATTAGCAGGTTTGAGAAGAAGGACTTCTATTTGAAAGGTAATTTCCAACCAACGATGTTTGATCTTGTATGATTATGTGCACTTTGATAATTTGTGACAATCCTATTTAACAAGCCTTTCCTGTTTTATAATGATTATCAACTTGACTTACAGACAAAAACTTTCGGACATCAAATTTGATGTGTGGCTTACAGTTTTGCGTGTTAATTATACTACAATAAGTTTTTTGGGATGCTTAGCTAAATTTGGATGTGTAACTTATCAGGAATTTCTTCTCAATCAGTTTTTTTTTCTGGTATCTGTTCAGGTTTGAAGTTCATCAATATGGATCAGTCCTTTTGATGAGAAATATTATGAGGACTGTCAAACAAAGTAGGGCAAATATTCAGTTATGCTAAGATACGCTCATCTTATTATTCTTCTCCAATATAGGTATTTATACAAGTACAAAGATGTGTTAACCCTAAATAAAATAGGAAATATATCTAAATTACAATAGGAAGTAAATCTCTATTACAATAGGACTAAATAATAATTGGTAAGTAACCAAAATTCTAATGAAATAAGGAACCAAAATCCTAACTAAGTACGGACTTGCCAACACTCCCCCTCAAGTTGGGCAAAGATATTTTGCACGTCCAACTTGACAAGCGAGTCACAAAACACCATACTTAAGAAGCATCAATTGTAGAAAAGGTTTTTTTCAACCACGAGTGAAACAGGTGACAAACTAAAGCAAAGTTTGCAGCGGAAACACAAGAGCAAACCCAAAAATAGGCACAACAGTAGATAAGGCGTAATACGTAAAACCCCGTGGAGCATGACAAGAAATAGGCAGTAACACAAACCCCGTGAGCACGGGCAGAGGTAAGGCAGAACACAAAAGCCCTATGAGCACAACAAAGATAAGGCGTAACACGTAAAACCCCGTGTGAGCACGCAAGAGATAAGGCAGAACACAAAAACTCTATGAGCACGACAAAGGACACAACGAAACCCTAAAATATGGAAAGGCACGTCAAGGTAAAATCAAACCCTTAAAAAAAATAAGATAAGGCAAGATAAGGCAAATAAAGGCCAAGCAAAGGCAAGGTGGCAAGGCATGGTAAAGAAAGCCCAGATAGGGCAACAAAACCCTAAAGACAAGGTAAGGTACGACAAAGGCAAAGGCAACCAAACCCTGAAAAATAGGATAAGGCAAGGTAAGGCAAAGCATGGCATGGCAAAGAAAGTTAAGAGCGAAGGCAAGGTCAACGGTCATGATCGCAAAAAACACACCAGCAAAGGCACCAACACAATAGAAGCAACAACAACAATGTCCTTAACAAGAGACAACAAAACTAACAACAAGCAAGAGCAACACAAGGCACTCGCACTAGTAAGAGCAATATAAGGCATCGCACCAGCAAGACAAGGCAGTAAACAATTGTGGTAGCAATAACAATAGAGACAATCTCAATTACTCCCTACAAACAATCAGGTAGAAGAATAACAGAGACAACTTCTTCTTCACTTTCCTCTCCCCTTAAGAAAAGGGGTTGATGAAGCACATATGAGCGTGGTACTTGAGAAACAGGCACGGACAATCAGCCATGATAGATAGGTAGGTGAATTGCAATGGAATAGATGAGCAGTAGTGTTAATCCCCCTCAAATCCGACGATGTATGAGAGTCGAAATTTGGGGAAAGTAACACCCAAATAAATAGAGAGTAAGAAAACACAGATGTTATTGGGCAAGAAGTGAAACACATTATCAAATGGGAAAAATATCGGCAGTAGTAGCTCAGGACAGAGAGAGACAAAGGCCAACTAAGAGAAGGCTCGAGCGTGACGAGGCTCGTAGAGGTTTGAGATGGCTGGGTGAACGGTGACGGCTCAGTGGAGGAGAGATCAGCCATCAATGGCCAAGGGCGTGTTGCCCATATGGTGTACATTTAAAAGAGAGGCTCTGGCCGTGAGCGCAAGAGACTGAAACTAACATGGGCTCAATCTAATTTTAACAGAAAGCAAGCTCATAGAGAGATGAAAAGTAAGAGAAAAAGGTAGCAACAGGCATAGGTGGAGAAAAAGAAAGGTAATGACTCAACATAAACACGGTAAGGATAGAGACAAGGATAAAATTGCAAAAGGTGCAGCCATGGCCAAGACAGAAGAAATATATGTTGATTATTAAGGAAAGGAGAAACGGGGATTTACAGCAAGGTGAAGACCCATGATGGGTTAGGAATGAGGAACACCAACGACTCTCAATTTGTCAGAGGATCTCAAGGATTAGCAACGACTCTCAAGGAGACCGCAAACACAGGTCATAAGAAAACTTAGGCTCTTATACCATGTCAAACAAAGTATGGCAAATATTCAGTTATGCTAAGATACGCTCATCTTATTATTCTTATCCAATATAGGTATTTATCCAAGTACAAAGATGTGTTAACCCCAAATAAGATAGGAAATATATCTAAATTACAATATGAAGTAAATCTCTATTACAATAGGACTAAATAATAAGGGAAATTCTATATGAACCCCACAAATTGCTCTTTACACCCCATAATTTTTTACACCCCACTAAATTTTAATAAAATTTCAAATTACTCATTAAACCCCCTTTTTTTTCTTCCTAAATTGCCCTCATGAACCCCATTCCCTAACCACCCACCGAAAACCCCCTTCCCTTTCAGACAAACCCCATCTGAAATCAAACCCCACCCCATCTGATATCAAGCCACACCCCATCGAAAATTCTCTCCTCTTGCAGACACACCCCATCGAACACCCCATCAGATTTACAACAACCTCCATCGCAAAACCATCGAAAAACCCATCCCTTTGTCATCGCCTCCATCATAGAATCATCGAAGAACCCATCCTTTTGCCATCGCAGAGCCATCTTTGCTCACCACCGAACCCCATTGCACAACCCAGCAAACCCGAACCCATCTCTGTTGCCATCACACCCATCTCCATCTCTGCAAACCCGAAAGCCATTGAAGGTCAATTTTTCACAAATCCTTATTCAAGGTTTGATTTCAAATTTGATTTCTATATTTACATTTTTAAGTGTTGATTAAGCCTACGTTTGATTTCACTTTTGAAAAGCCAAAGTCTGATTTTGATTTTGATTTTGATTTTGATTTCAACGTTGTGGGTAGTTCGAACTCGGTTTTACGACAATTCTAGTTTCGTGGATTACCACCGAATGGTTACATTGCTTCAGTGGTAGTCCACCGAATTTGAACCTGAGTTGTACGAAAATTTATTTTACTTTGGTGGCTTACCACCAAATTGTTACCTTTTTCGTGGTAGTCCACTAACTGCTTTCTATTTTTCAAGGAGTCCCACTGAATTTCTTTCGACGGTAATCTGTGGATATAGAACCATAGCTATAGCAATGGGATTTGGTCATAATGAATGGCGTAGGGTACGCAAGGATTTATTGTAGCAACTACATGATATGTCTTCTATTTTTAAGAAGTGTATTCGGGAACATAAACGGTACAACGAGATTGAGCAAGCGTTAAATTATTTTGGTGATGGATTTGCACCATTCTTTTGTTGGATGACCATGCCTGATATGGGGCATATTATTGCCACATGTTATAATGTGGTTTTAATCCTTCTAAGCATGCGTCAATGCCTTACATTTCTTCCTTTCTCACAACTGCCGAAACCAAGCTACGTGAGATTGCCATTGGTTTTGTTGACGATGATCACTACGTCCAGGTATGAATTTATTTGTTTACGCATTGGTTAATTTTATATGCTATGTGTATATGAATGAATTCTTGTTTTGTAGGTTCATTTGTCTCCAGATAATCCTATTCCACCAGTTTCTAGAATGTGGTATGAACAAAGTGACACATGCAATGTAACACATTTGTACTCGAGGTACCAAGCGCGTGTGCACTCCACAAACCACCTCCAACTTCCAATCATCCCCATCACCAATATTGACACCTTTTAACAAGAATGGGCATCCACATTTCTTGGTACTAGTGTCCCTAGCACATTTTTTCATATCACTATTTGCATCCGACCTTATATCAGTTGTCTCACTAGACTTGCAACACTTATAGTTACCGTTCCTCTCACAAGCAAGTATTGCACGAGGTCTCCTCTTGCCCTCACCTCCATAATCAGACATTTTAATTACAATGACAATATTATTCAATTTTCCTTGTTCACGAGCCCATCGAAGTAATGCATCTCTACCACTGAATATCTACACATAAAACTCATATTATTTAAACATAAAATTTGAAACATTAATGTAACACCCCGACTCCAAATTATTCCCTACATTAATTTAATTAAGTGAATTTACGGAATTGCCCTTAAGGTGAGGGTAATTTGGTCATTTTCTTATCCGGAAGGATTTTTGGGCCACGAGTGGTTTGGTTGCGTAGGTGGTTCTGAGATGAGTCCGTAAACGTGCATGGTAGGCTTGAATTGGGGTTGTAACGAAGATTTGGCGAGCAAATGTAATTCGGTGGCAAAATAGTATTTATTTCAAAGAGGGTTAGAGTGAAAATCAGATTTTTCACTCTTACCCTCTCTCTCTCTCTCTCTCTCTCTCTCTCTATCCCGCGGCAACCCCTCCCCTACCGCTTGTGCAGCCACCGATTTCGGGCACCACAGCCAAGGCACCGACTAACCTGACCGCCTGCCTCGCTGGCCACTCCTCACCGGGCCTCACATGAGCCACCCGCCACCACGGAATCCGTCAAAAAGGAGTCGGTTTTCATAGATTTTCAAACCTTTCGTTCTTTTTCATTTCTCAACCAAATTGGACGTGTAAGGTATGGATTCTCATCCATTTTGAGTTCTAGCTGCCTATGAGTTAGGTATGGAACGATTTGGAAGTTTTGGAGGTTAATTTCGAAACCTAGGTTTGGCCGATTTTCATTATGAAATTTCGGCCACTTGCCTTCCGATTTGGGCTTGGCCGTAGTTGAAAAAGATGCTCCACTCGTCGAGAAGAAGCTAGGGTAGGAAGGGTGAGCGTTGGTGTGGAGATTTTCCGCCCAAAATTACTCGACACCCACGCCGCCGGGCGCGGTGGCGGCGCTGCGGCAAGGGTGATGGAGGTGCTAAATGTCCTGATGAGATCCTTAGGATGTCACGAGCGCGTAAGATTTCGCAGATCTCGATTCCGAGGTCGTTTGACTATCGAATGATTTTCGCGCATATTGTATGTTATCCGGGTTCGATATATTCCGACCGCTGGATCATTTCCAAATTGAAGTATGTTGCTCTAGACCTTCCTAGGATCGTGTAGGAATTCGCGGATTGTGAATCGGAGCCCCGGATGTTCCGATTCAATAACTTAAAGTTTACATTTTACGTTAACTGCTCGATCATGCGATCGTAAGCGATCTAACCGTCCGCTTTCGACCAAACTTGCAGCACGTGTATCCTAGACCTTGTAAAACCTTTAGGAACTCCCGATTGTAAAACGGTGGTCGGGTCCCGTGGGCCCGCTGACCCGATTTGGGAAGTTTGATCGCCCGTGACCCGGTTCTCCGGTCGCTCCATCGCTCGAATGGGGTAGTAGGACTTGAGAACGCCTTTGTCGCACTCCACCAAACCCGTGAACTAGGTTTTTAATTCAAAATTTGCTTTGAAGCACTTGATGTTAATCGCGCGTTCGCTCAAATAGGTATCTCACCACGCATACGCAGCAAAAAGGGACCTTCTCGTGGTCAAGCAACGGGGACTACTTGTGAGTGGACTTTGTTTTTAACTAATATTTGGATATATTATTTATTAAATTATGGAAATTGATATTTTTATGAAGTATTGTTATGTATGGTACCTGGGGTACTTGGGTTGTTAAAATGAGTTTGTGGGAAGGTTTGAGTTTTGAAATATCTGTTTGGAGTGTTTTAAGCACCACCCTATGTACCTCCCCAGATTTGGAACTTGGTTACTGATACTTAAGATATTTGGAATTGTCGGAACCCGAGACATCCTTGATGGGATGTTACTGAGACTCGGATTTGGGGTAGTCTCGCGCTGTAGGACCGGTTTTCAGCGCATAAGCTTTGAGTGTCTCGACTGCACGCGCTCGATCGAGAGTTAGTCCCCAATTGACGGCTCGCTCTCAGTCACATGTTGAATTAAGGAATGGCTCTGCCATGTGTATTAGTCAAACAATCCTCCTGGTTGAATTTTTTCCCTGCACAACTAAATGTTGGTTATGTTTATATATACATTTTATTATTATATTATATATTATTATTATGTATATATGTATATATGATTATTCATTCGTTTGTCTTTCGTAAGGATACTTTTGCCGGACGCACAGTGGGTACGCTTTTAGAGTTTAATCTTTTGGGATTTTTAAGTTTTGAATGGTAGGTTTGTGCAGTGTTGTTCACGGATTTCGGACTTGGTATCCGGTATTATTTTAGTATATGTCTATATACTTGCTTATGATGATTTTAAGATGCATTTGGATTTCTTGCATGATTTACCAACGGTGGGGTTATATTACATTGATTTATTTGAACTTAACTTTATTTTTTGTCCACTCACAATTTTTTCTGTTTTGCCCCCACCAAGAGTGACTAAGGTCCATAATGAGCCGGACGGAAGCCCAAACCTTGCGCCTTTGTAGACTCCTTCATCTTTCTTTTCTAGTGGAACTTTGTTTATGATGTATTTGAATTTCTTAGATATGCTCTGAATCGCCCAACTTAGGGTTTGAATTGTGAGGCCGGAAGCCTTTGTTGTAAATTGTTTAACTGATTTTAAAGCATGCCGCTGGTTGGGTTTATTAACTGTAAATTTTGAGCAGGTTGAAATTTGGTAAATGTTCAATTTACAGGGGAGACTTTGTCAAATTTTTGGTAGAAAGTCTCGGTCTTTAGCAAGTGGGCCTGACATCGGGGTGATGTCGGTAATTAGGAAGAAGGTACCCAGCTTCCGAGGAAATTAGGGCGGTCTCACATTAATGCCACGTTAATGATACTAAAAAGGATTTCAGACAAATAATTACCGAATAAGTTGTGAATTGATCACTATAGTCCATTACACATTCTGTTACCACATTGTTGCCTTCAGTAGGGGCGTCATCTTGTTTTTGTTCCTTCAATGGGAGTAAGATCAAAATAGCTTGGATTAAATTTGTGGTCGGCAATAAGTTACTTAAAAAATAAATAAATTTCAGTTGGATGTTACTAAAACGCAGGTAAAAGTTTGGTAGTAAACCACGAACTACAATCCATCTTACGGTGGATCTCCACCGAATATTGTTGTCGATCGTCAAACCCAACCGAAAACGGTGCAACGCTTCGGTGGCATCCCATCGAATTTACTCGCTGCTTGGTACCGATGTGCTGAACGTAACTCAATGATCGCTATGAAATACTAAATTTGCAAAACGCCAAAAAATAAACTCGTACCTCATTCGAAGCCTCTCTAACTTCAATCTCACCCTTCATGAATAAATACAAGATATTTTTTCACCAATATAAACGTATAAATCTAGGGTTTAGGGTTTAGGAACATGATAGTTTGAGAAAAAAGTCAAACTAGGGTTGCAGGAACATATGTGGGGTGTATTGAGCAATTTTAATTTTAATTTTAAATTTTTTTGGTCCTTAACGGTAATTGTGTACAAGGGTAAAATAGGTTATTCATATTTAAAACTAGTATGGGGTGTAAAGAGCAAATAATGGGGTGCCAATAAAATCACCCAAATAATAATTGGTAAGTAACCAAAATTCTAATGAAATAAGGAACCAAAATCCTAACTAAGTATGGACTCGCCAACAAGGACTTGTCTGCAAAGCCCTTTTCAGTGGATTGGTTAATTATATTATTTCTGATCTTGTTGTTGCTAAGGGTAAGAATGTTATCCTAAGAACAACTCCACCCATTTGCCCTTAGCGATGGCAAGGGGGGAGCTAGGGAAGCCACTATTCACGTGAATAGTGGTTGCCCTTGCAAATAGTATTTTGTGTTTCCACCCATTGTCATGCCTAAGGGCAATTACTATTCATTTTTTTGTTTTATTCACAAATTTTTTTACCTCAATAATTAATTTGGATAATATTTTCGGATAAGATTTCCAGGTTTCTACGTGTCAAGACTATTCATAATTGGATAAAATTTCCGGATCAAATTTCGGATGAAATTCAAAATTCAGATAAATTTGGGTTAAAATTTCGGATGAATTTCAAATTTCATAAGATTTTCATCCAATCAAATCAGAGGCTCAGCTCATACCTCTCACACCACATCTTTCTATATTTTCATTTCTTAGAGTTTAGAATTCATACTCCATTCATTCTCAATGGAAGAATATAGGGGATGCTTGGAGAGGCAAGAGCGAGAAAGAAATGAGAGAAACCGTAGAACCGATGAAATCAATGAGTTGCAAAGACAAGTCGATGAACAAGTTCTCATAGCAGCGGCTTTGCAAGAGGAAGAGAACCAAGGTCGCCGTCATGGTTCACAAGTCGGCCGTCGCCGGAATGCGGACAGACATAGGCATTTTCTGGTAAGAATCTTTGGAAGATTATTTTATCCCAACTGCTTTGTACTCTGATGTTATTTTCGAAGGCGATTTAGAATGCAACCCCATTTGTTCAATAAAGTCATGCATGATATTTGCAATTATGATGCATACTTTGTTCAAAAGTGTGATGCTGCTGGGGTTTTGGGGTGTCTTCCGGAGCAAAAGCTTACAGCTGTTATATGAATGTTGGCGTATGGAGCATCTGCTGATTAGGTGGATGAGATTGCCTGAATGGGGAAGTCCACTACATTGGAGGCTTTGGTAAGATTTTGTGATGCAGTTGAAAATCAGTACATTAGGGACTACCTCGTAGACCTACTCCCAGGGACCTCCAACGGCTTCTACAAAAAGCCAAAGCTTGAGGATTTCCAGGAATGATTAGTAGCATCGACTGCATGCACTGGCAATGGAAGAATTGCCCAACTGCCTTGCAAGGTGATTACGAAAATAGAAAAGGCCAAAAAAGTATCATCCTAAAAGCCAGCCGACACACGGGTTTGGCATGCCTTCTTCGGAGTTACCGGATCCCAAAATGACCTCAACGTGTTGGGTCAATCTCCGGTCTTCAACAATGTTTTGAGAGGCCAAGGCCCCAATATCACCTATCAAGTCAACAATACAGTCTACCAGACGGGGTATTATCTAGCTGACGACATCTACCCAAGATGGACCATATTTGTCAAATCCATTCCGAATCCCCGATCCTAGATGCAAAAATTATTTGCTACCTATCAAGAAAGATACAGGAAAGATGTCGAAAGGTGTTTTGGCATCCTTCAAGCTCGGTGGTTGATTATTCGAGGTGCGGCCGTATGTTTGATGAGGAGATCCTCATAAGCATTATGATGACTTGCATCATCCTCCATAATATGATTGTGGAGGATGAGTACAATTATGATGTTGTAGAGGTCTACGAACCGAATCCAATGAACACGGCCATGACCCGGATTTATGAAAGGCCCATGGGGCCAAATGGAGAACCGTTTGAGCCGGAACCGTTGGTGAGGGACGGTCGTTTCATGACCCGGATGATAGATCGATATACAGAGATGCAATCTTCGTATATTCATGAAGGGCATCAACTTGACTTGATGGAGCATCTATGAGCGGTGAAAGGCAATGAAGATGAATGATGGAGCATAGATGCTTTGGTTATGTTTTATTTAGTTATGGTTTGGTTGTGTTGTTTTTTATTTATTATGGTTTGGTTGTGGTTTTTTATTATTATTGTGCCTTGTTTGTAGTTTTTATTATTATTTTAATTATGTTTTGTTTGATGTATGGAATATGTTGAATAAAAAGGTCTTTTATTGAATGCTTTGTTTATCAAATAAAGAAATCCAACACAAGTCATTAAGAATTACTACTACTAAAATAAAATACATGAAGTACAACAACTTTAATAGAAAACATGAAAAATAAAAATACATAAAAGGTATGCCAACTAATTTAATGATTTTGATCATTTAACCAATCCGTGTTGCTAGGGCCATCATCCCGGAAAAGTCTTCTTCTCATAACATCCCTTCGTTCTAGCTTCCAATATTGTTTTGTTTCAGGGGACATATGGCTTGTATCTATCGCCATGGTTTCCCGATCCGTCTTCTCCATATCTTTTGCTCAAATACTCCTTTTATCGCGGCACACTCACCTTGAATTGCCACCTCCATATCTTGGCGTTCTGCTCCATTTCAATTTTATGGCATTCTGCCTTTGCAATTTCTCCAAAACTTTGAATTATTATTGCTTGAATTACCCGCTTTCTTTGCCTTCTCAGCCTTTCGGCAAATGGGCCTCGGCTCCTTTTCAATGGGTGAGTCTTCACTCATAGGGGAATCGAGAGGTGAATCCGATGTCGTTGAATCACGGAGTGGCGTCTCGTTTAACACAACGGCGGGACCCGTGGGAATAATTATGAAGCGTTTACAATATTTTACCACCTCCCAACATTCATGATGGTTGAAACTTTTTTTGCCACCCCGGTTGCACCAAACCACATCTGTGCTTGAATCATCTATTTAACAAAAAAATGGAAATGCAAGAAATATTTAAAATATATTGGATATGCAAGTAACAAAAATAATAATGGAAATGCAATTAACCTTACAAATAAATTGGAAGTGCAAGAAATATGAAGAAACAATTGGAAATGCAAGAAATATTAACAACATATTGAAAATGCAAGAAATATTAAGAAACAATTGGACATGCAAGAAATATTAACAACATATTGAAAATGCAAGAAATATTAAAAAAAATATTTACAATGCAAGAAATATTAACAAAATATTGAAAATGCAATAAATATTAACAACATATATATATTAGGACATTAAACTTAATAAAACAAAAATTACAAAATACTTACCTCGTTAGTACGATTTTCCCCGCTTCTATAGTTGTTCATTGCTTTTGCCAAGGCATCTCTCCATTTTTCCAACTCTTTATTGAGAATTTTCCACCTACTCGACAATGCCATTTCCATACGAGTCAACCCCGGAATTTTTTTGCAAAATTCGGCATGAATTTTTTTCCACATATGGAAAAATTTCATCCCATTGCCTGTCACGGGACAATGACAAACTTGGAGCCAAGCCTCACACAAAGAAACATCTTCCATGGTGCTCCACGCCCCTTCGGTTTCGATAGAAGAAGCCATAAAAATAAGAAATAAAAATACAAGGTGAAAGAGAGGAAAATGTTGAGTGAAGAGTGAATAAAATGTTGAGTAATAGTAGAAGTAGAATAAAATGTATGAGAATTGGTGTTGAAAGTGAAGCGTATTGATAGGTATTTATAGGAAAAAATTCAGAATTTTTTAGTATTTTTTTATAAAAAATTCGATTTTTTTTCATAATTTTATTGTCGAAAACGCCATCCGTTGGATAAGGATTGAGAAGCAAATCGAGCGGGGCGTGACACGTGGCTTCCAACCGTTGAGCCTGTGTCGCTACGAGGTCACAACCTCGACTTGGACCTCGGGCCGGACCAATTGTGGGACCCACCCACCCCGGCTCGGCTCACCTTGAAACGAATTTTTTTTCCCCACTTTGGCTCACTCTTCTGTCGAGTTGCTCTAAGAGCAACTCCACCCATTTGCCCTTAGCCATGGCAAGAGGGGAGTCAGGGGCAGCCACTATTTACGTGAATAGTAGTTGCCCTTGCAAATAGTATTTTCCGTTTCCACCCGTTGCCATGAAAAAGGGCAATTACTATTCATTTTTTTATTTTTTTCACAACTTTTTTTACCAAAATAATTAATTTGGATAATATTTTCGGATAAGATTTTCGGGTTCCTACATGTCAATACTATTCATATCTCATAATCGGATAAAATTTTCAATTTCAAATTTCAGATAAATTAAATATAAAAAAAAAGGCTGGTATTTATAGAAAAAAAATTCATTAATTTTGGGTATTTTTTAAAAAAATTTCCGAATTTTTCCAAGATATTATTGCAAAAAAATTGGCTGCCTTTGGATTGAGGAAAATCATATTGAGAGCCAGACGACGCCATGTGGCAAATGTAAACAAAAATCAAATCGCTGGGGTATCAGAGCATGACGTTAGCACCATCGCTTTGGACCTGGCCGAAGCCGCCGGGCCAGCCCGAGTTGATGGGTCCCACACCTCCCTGGCCTGGGCTGACCGGAACAACTTTTTTTCCCCAGCCTTGGGCTAGGTCCACCGCTGGACTTGCTCTAACTGGTTGAAAGATTATTGGTGCCACCAACCCAGCAGAATCTGCCCCTGGAACCATCCGTGGTGATTATGCAATTGAGATTGGCAGGTAACCTGATTTAACATGTTTTCCTGTCTCTTTTGCATTTATAACTTTTTTAATTATTATGTTTTAATTTTTTGGTCTGAAAGATGAGTATATAGGTACTGTTGATGGCCATATAGGTAATGTGACCCCAAATTGTTCTCTTGAGAAAATGCTCAGCAGTAACAGCTTATTATGTTAATGGGAAAGCTGTTTCAAATAGATTGTTTGAACCTTTGATTGTTGCTAAAATTGTTGATGGTTCCAATTAGGCAGAAACACAATAGTCCAATCTGTCCAGGAGTTTTATGGTTTGATTGCATCTCCTGTGTTATTCTCATACATTTCAATTTCTAGTGAATTTCTTCTGAGATAGTATTTTGACTGATTTATTCACTGAGGTTTCTGTTTGCTTCTAGAATACAAACTAATCATAAAAAACATGCACTGAGAATGTGAATATATTTGATGCGATGAAATTTGATAAAGTGGTAAACTTCTTTTGTTTTATGCTTGTTATGTTTTGATGGGTTTCCCTCCTTAGTGGAGGAGAGAAAAAGAAGGAAATAAATATTAAAATAAAATGAAAGAAAGAACGGAAAAATTTGAAGAAAATGAATGGAAGAGAAAATGAGAAGAATTCTCTTTCATGCACGGCCACCAATTAGTTAGGAACGTTTGCCTATAAAAGCAATTGCATTCTTTCAGTTATAGGCATCCCTTAGAAAACCAAAACATAGAGAGTTTTGAGAGATAAGAAAACCTCACTTGTGTGAGAGAGAAAATCCTCTTGAGAGAAAACCCAAGAGAGAGTTTAGCCACCGGTGTTTGGTGAGATTATTATTGTATTCCCACTATTTTTTCTTAGTGGAAGATAGAGTGTTAATTTTGCCCATTTTATTTACACAAGGCTGGGAGAAGTCAGATCCTGGGAGTGCCATATTTATTTATTGGCTCTTTGATTTTTGGCCATCTTTCCCAACAAGTGGTATCAGAGCTTCGGCTATAAAAAAAAATTATATTCTTGTGTAATTTAAGATGGAGGAGTCATCGTCATCATCATCAGCAACAATGTTAAAATTGACTGCATCCAATTACTCCATTTGGAAGCCAAGAATGGAGGACATCCTTTACTCAAGGATTTGTATGAGCCCCTTCAATTGCTGGGACAAAAACCAAAAGGGAAGTCAGACGATGCATGGAGCATTCTGAATAGAAAGCTGTCGCACAAATCCGACAATGGGTGGATCAGAAGTGTGTTCCACCATGTGGCACAAGAGACGGATGCATACAAATTATGGACAAAATTGTCGTCCATGTACGAGCGAAAGACTGCTCAAAATAAGGCATCGGTTATCCGACGGTTGGTAAACCTTAAGTACAGAGATGGTCGAAGTGTTACCGAGCATCTCAATGACTTCCAAGGTTTGATCAACCTGTTGACGAATATGAGGATGGTGCTTGATGATGAGTTACAAGCACTAGTGTTACTCAGCTCTTTGCCTGATAGCTGGGATATACTAGTAGTATCCTTAAGCAATTCAGCTCCTCAAGGTGTTCTTACATTGGACATAGTTAAAGATAGCATGTTCAATGAAGAAGCAAGGAGGAAAGAACAAAGTGTTGTAGCCGAGTCAGAAGCCCTCGTCTCAGAGTATCGTGGAAGAACTAACAATAGAAAATTCCACAGGCGAGACAAGTCAAAGGGTAGGTCAAAAGATGGCTCGAGAGGAAGGTCCAAGACAAGAAAGGACCTAGAATGTTACCATTGTGGCGGGATATGCCACATGAAGAGAGAGTGCAGGTTGTTTAAACAAGAGCAAGATAGCGGTAACGAAAAGAGTGATGCCAGGCACACGACCGCAACTACCTCTGGTGGAAATGAGGTAATTATTCTATGTGGTAATGGCTTCGTTAATTTTTCCTCTCAAGATACATGCTAGATAGTGGATTCTGATGCATCATTTCATGTCACCTCAAGGAGGGACTTCTTTACATCTTACACAAATGGAGATTTTGGTAATGTGCGGATGGGAAATGACAAATTGTCCAAGATCGTGGGAAGAGGAGATATTTTCCTTGAAACCAACACAAGTTGTCACTTGGTCCTCAAGGATGTGAGACATGTTCCAGACATGCGTCTCAATCTAATCTCCACTGGATTACTTGACGATGAAGGATACACCAATTTCTTGCTGAAGGGAAATGGAAACTCAGCAAGAATTATCTTGTCCTAGCACGAGGGAAGAAGGAAAACACCCTATACATGACACATGCAAAAGTCAATAACGGGTACGTAAATGCTCTCGCAGAAGACTCGATCGAGCTATGGCATAAACGGCTCGGTCACATGAGCGAGAAAGGGCTACAAATTCTTGCCAAAAGAGAGGCACTGACTGGGATGAAGAAATGCATGCCTCTAAAATCATGCACGCATTGCTTGGCTGGAAAGCAGCATAGAGCTTCGTTTCAACATGGTCATGCACAAATAAAACCCAATGTATTGGATGTTGTGTACTCTGATGTTTGTAGTCCTATGACCACTAGTACTCTTGGTGGTGTAAGATATTTTGTGACCTTCATTGACGATCATTCCAGGAAGGTATGGGCTTACGCACTTAGAACAAAAGATCAAGTGTATGAAGTTTTCAAACAGTTTCATGCTAGCGTTGAACGAGAGACTAGTAGGAGCTTGAAATGTATTCTCACCGATAACGGAGGAGAATATATGGGGGCGTTTAGAAACCACTGTAGAAGTAATGGAATCAGGCATGAACGATCTATTCCGAAGACTCCTCAGCATAATGGCATAGCTGATATAATGAACAGAACAATTGTTGAAAGAATAAGAACAATGTTATCTCATGCCAAGCTACCCAAAAGCTTTTGGCGTGAAGCCCTGATGACTGCAGTTGATCTAATCAACCTTTCTCCTTCAAAGCACCTTTGAATGGTGATGTCCCGAACAAGTTCTGGTCAGGAAAAGATGTTTCCTACAATCATTTGAAAGTTTTTGGTTGTAGAGCTTTTGTTCATATTCCTAAAGACAAGAGATCCAAGCTCGACGCGAAGTTGAAAAAATGTATCTTCGTGGGATATGGGAATGAAGAATTCGGTTATAGGTTATGGGATCTTGTAGCTAGAAAGATTATTAGAAGTAGAGATGTTGTCTTCTTTGAAGATCAGAACATTGAAGATATTCGAAGAGGTGATAAACCTGATAGTCCTAGAGAATATCCAGCTAACTTGGATCCAGTTCCTACTCCATTTGAGCACAATGACGAGCGAGATGAATCCAATGATACTGATGATCTAGCTAGTGATCCTATTATAAATGAACCAATTGATGATGACATGAGTGATGATCATACAACTGATGGTATAGTAGATGATGTAGCTGATGAGGGGCTAGAAGCACAAGCCCATGAAGAGCCAGTGGCCGAATTCCAACCAAGAAGATCGACCAGGGTACGGAGACCTCTGAGTAGGTATTCTCCAGATGATTACATTCTCTTAACAAACGGGGGAGAACTAGAATGCTATGAAGAAGCATTGACTCATGATCAACAAGATGAGTGGTTGAAAGCTATGCATGAAGAGATGCAATCTCTGCATGAGAACCACACATATGATCTGGTGAACCTACCAAAAGATAGAAGAGCACTCAAGAACAAATGGGTGTATCGACTGAAGACGGAAGAAAATAATTCTAAGCCTAGGTTTAAGGCAAGGCTAGTTGTGAAATGTTTCAATCAGAAGAAAGGAATTGACTTTGAAGAGATTTTCTCACCTGTAGTGAAGATGTCATCCATACGGGTTGTACTCGGTTTGGGTGCAAGCCTGAATCTTGAGATTGAACAACTAGATGTGAAGACAGCTTTTCTTCACGGAGATCTTGAAGAAGAAATCTACATGGAGCAGCCAGAAGGATTTAAAGTCAAAGGAAAAGAAGATTTGGTATGTCGGCTGAAGAAGAGCTTATATGGACTCAAGCAGGCGCCTCGACAATGGTACAAGAAGTTTGATTCCTTCATGATTGAACACAGATATCGGAGGACTACTTCAGACCATTGTGTATTTGTGAAAAGATTTGATGATGGTGAATTCATCATACTTCTTCTCTATGTCGATGACATGTTGATCGTAGGACAAAACAGTGACAAGATTAGCAAGCTGAAGAAAGAGTTGAGCAAGTCTTTTGCTATGAAAGACTTAGGACCCGAAAAATGAATCCTCGGTATGAGTATATCCTGTGATAGAAAAAATCGGAAGTTGAGGTTATCACAAGAAAGTTATATCGAGAAGGTACTAAAGCGGTTTAACATGGATAAAGCAAAATCAGTTTCTACTCCATTTCCTAGTCACTTCAAGCTTAGTTCAAAGCAGAGTCCAACATGTGAGAAAGAAAAAGAAAACATGGCTATGGTGCCATATTCCTCAGCTGTTGGTAGTCTGATGTATGCAATGATTTGCACGAGGCCAGACATAACGCACGCAGTTGACATTGTAAGCACAGAGCATTGGAATGCAGTGAAATGGATTCTCAAATATCTCTGGGGTACCTCCAAAATGAGTTTATGCTTTGGAGGTGGAAAACCTGAATTGATTGGCTACAGATGCAGACATGGCAGGAGATCTTGATTCCAGAAAATCTACTTCAGATACCTGATTACATTTTCAGGGGAGCAGGTGGCAATCAAAGTTACAGAAATGTGTTGCTCTATCAACTACAGAGGCAGAGTTTATTGCAGCTACTGAAGCATGCAAAGAAATGCTCTGGATGAAGCGATTCCTACAAGAACTAGGACAAGAGCAGCATAAATACATTTTGTATTGTGATAGTCAGAGTGCGATCCACTTGAGCAAGAATCCGAGTTTTCACTCGAGGTCGAAGCACATTGATGTGCGATATCACTGGATACGTGATGTATTGGAGTCTAAGCAATTACAGCTTGAGAAAATCCATACTGATGACAATAGTTCAGATATGATGACCAAGTCCTTACCTAAGGACAAGTACGAATTTTGCGAGGAGCAACTGCTGGAGCCCTCCACCTAAGTCGGGAGGGGGAGATTGATGGGTTTCCCTCGTTAGTGGAGGAGAGAAAAAGAAGGAAATAAATATTAAAATAAAATGAAAGAAAGGACGGGAAAATTTGAAGAAAATGAATGGAAGAGAAAATGAGAAGAATTCTCTTTCATGCACGGCCACCAATTAGTTAGGAACGTTTGCCTATAAAAGCAATTGCATTCTTTCAGTTATAGGCATCCCTTAGAAAACCAAAACATAGAGAGTTTTGAGAGATAAGAAAACCTCACTTGTGTGAGAGAGAAAATCCTCTTGAGAGAAAACCCAAGAGAGAGTTTAGCCACCGGTGTTTGGTGAGATTATTATTGTATTCCCATTATTTTTTCTTAGTGGAAGATAGAGTGTTAATTTTGCCCATTTTATTTACACAAGGCTGGGAGAAGTCAGATCCTGGGAGTGTCATATTTATTTATTGGCTCTTTGATTTTTCGCCATCTTTCCCAACATGTTTTACATTCTAACTACTATATATGTAATTGTATATATATAATTGTAGAAGAAGAGGGAAACTATACAAAGGAAAAAAAGCCTCTGTATATGTCATGAAGATTTTAACTTGAATTACATTTTGCATGCTTGAATAAAGCTGTGTTTGTCTTTTTTTAGCTGTACTGTTCAGTGCTTATCAATAGTTCTAGGGGTCTTTTGTGTCAATTTGTTCCTGCAATATGTATTTTGTCTCTTGAGGATTGCAAATCAGTTAAACATGGGGTGATGTTAACGGTATTATGGTTTACTTTATAGATCCTCTTTAACTGCTAACTGATGTATTTGACTCAACCTTTGATTTCTTGTTGGTTCTGTTTTTAGAGTCATCTGCACATGTCAAGGAAGACAATTTCAATATTGCTAACAAGTCTAAACTGAAAGGGAGTCGTCCAATTCCTGGGGTTGAACATGCTGCTTTTAAAACATCTAAACTGGGCAAACTCAGGAAGGGAGTTCATCAGTCTAATAGTGGGCTGCAAAAAGGAAAACAGAAGTCATTGTCATCTAAGGTAAGGACAGATAACACTTTTCCTACAAATTCCCATAGTTTTGCTTTACTTGTGTTACCCCATATGGTCTGTCTGGCTATGGCAGGAATTGATGACCATGTACAATGAAAAGATTGAGGTATGGGGTCCTTTAACCCCAACTTTTTCACAGTGTTTTCACTTTACAGATGACTCTGTGGTGGTTTTAAAAAAGTTTGGATGTTTTAAATTATAAGTCTAGAAGGTGGTCCCTTTTTTTCTTTTTCCTTTTTGCTTTTTTTGCTACGAAGAAATAAGGCTTAGCGTACTTACCTTCAGAGGGTAATGGCACATTCTTTTGATCTTTTAAAAAATGTTTTTTGTACAGAGCAGATGGTGAAACATTATTTATATGTTGCTATTTTGGAAGTTCAGCAGTCTTTAGATCGAAATTATTCAAAAGTTTCATGTCATTTCTTATAGTATTCACAAATCACAATTGGTTTTCTTTATCATTTTCATGTGCCTACAGTCACTTTTGACTTTTGGTATTTATAATTGGTTTCAGGCCACAGTTGAGGTGGAAGAAGTCCGCAAGTAAAGGTAAATGATCTTCACATTATACGACGCACACAAAGCAAGGGAAATTGGTGAAGAAGACTCTACGGAATGCATCTGCTACTACTGATCGTAAAAGGGAAGAAAACAATTCAGGTTTATCAACTGTACAAGTTCCATCTGCAAACCCGGCCAACTTACCTACAAAAAACAGGGGTAAATGGGAGATGGACATGCAGAAATCATAAATACAGAAGGATACAAAGTCTCCTGAGAGTATTTTAGATGACCAACTTGATAAACTGGTTCCTTCATTTCGTAACAGAGAACTAAATTAAGGTAAACGTGTCATCATTTATATTGCCATCTGAATTGTTTGAATATTTGATTATGTTTTATATATATGTACATCTACATTTACAGGAAAAGCTTTCTAATTTCTTATCTCGGTATCAAGTGCGGAGATGGTGTGCTTTTGAATGGTTTTACAGTGCAATTGATTACCCATGGTTTGCTAAAAGGGAGTTTGTGGAATACTTGGATCATGTTGGATTGGGTCATGTTCCAAGATTAACTCGTGTTGAATGGGGTGTAATAAGGACGTAGATGTCCCTGATCTGCTTCTTTCACTGGAACTTTTTGTTTGGCCAGTTTTGACTTGCCTTTCAGATTGATAATCTCTGCAAATTTTGTTGTTGGTACTTGTTGATGCAGCTCCCTTGGCAGACCACAGAGATTTTCTGAACAGTTCTTGAAGGAAGAAAAAGAGAAGCTTAATCAGTACCGGGAATCTGTTAGAACGCATTATGCTGAACTTAATGCTGGTACAAGGGACGGACTTCTGACTGACTCAGCTCGGCCTTTATCAATTGGACAGCATGTCATTGCTTTTCATCCCTGGGCAAGAGAGATCCACAATGGAATTGTACTAACCGTCGACCGTAGTAGGTGTTCTGTGCAGTTTGACCAGCTTGAACTAGGGGTTGAATATATCATGGTAATTAGTTTCCTTCACTGAATTTTAAGACATAATTACGTATTTTTGTTAAGGAGAATATTTCATTTTGTTGAAACCTTCATGGGAGGAACTTTCTTTGGTGGCCAATAGAATGCTGGTTTCAAATATCGTTGGATAAGCCTTTAAAGCAGTTACAGAAAGAAAGAAAAAATCTACATATTGTATATATATGCAGGTAGAATATCTGTCAGTTGGCCTAGATTTGAATTATAAATCTGTTCGAGTTCACCCTCTTCATTAAGATGGACTTTTCTGGTACTAGTCCAATTTAGTTGATTACAATTTTTAGAAAGGTCAACTCATTTGAATGTAACTTCTTAGGAAATCAGTTATTGTTATTGTGCGTATGCAATATGGTCGTTATTATTTTGAAATTAATTCTGTGTTTGCTTTTCCATTACTTCTTAAGACTTTGTCTCTATTCCTTTCGTTCTGCAAAGAGACTATTTTTACTTGTTTGTATATTGACACAGGTGTGATGGAGATATCATTGTTCAAAGCACTTGTTAATGACATAGAGCTAGACGAAAGGACACGTACACCCAAATGGAATTGGATGAGGTGCGAGAAGAATTGGCAACTCATGTCCTATAATGGCCTTTTGATTGAACTAAACATTCCTCCTTCATTTTTCATGTCTTTCTAGCTAGTATTTTACGTAAATGTAGGCAAGTATGGATAATTTGTGGTGTCAGGTTGGAAAAATTGTGATTTGGATGTTATAAGTATGGATCTTTCAAGTATTTTGCTTATATATAGAGACAAGTATGGATATATTTAAATTACTATTTATTTATGTTTTTTATGAGCAATGGCAACACAACGTGATTTGGAAATGATGCCTTTTTTTATTATTCTAGGATAGTAACCAAGTAAAGTGTGAAGTGGAACATGCAAAATGCCTACACTTTCCTTACATAAGTGATGCCTATTGTTTATAACAACTTCAATTTTGCAAAAATAACTGAAGTTAAAATATTAAAACAACCACCATACATCTATGATCACTGATGCCTAAAATTAGAAGTAGCATCAGCATTTACATAACAACCAGGGCAATTGGAGGCTTTTCATGTTCGCAAAATAGAAAAAGCGATGACGTATAACATAATTCGCAACAGCACTATTTGTTTCTACGATGTTGTAATTGATAATACGCATCAGTATAGGTGATATCACTGATGCTGTAATATCTCTTTAGCCTCTTCCCTTTTAAAGCCATTGATGTTGTTTTAGGTTTAGACATCAGAAGTCAACGTTTTTTTTGGCACATGGAAATCATTTACGCATTGAATACCACGGTATTTATAGGTAATAGGCAACGAATTTTATCCGTTGCTAAAGGCCTTTTTTGGCATAGTGTTTTGCAGTCTTTTCATTTCTGATGCTAGGGAAGAGCTCATCAGTTAATGCTCCTTGAATAAGACTCAGTGCCTTGGCATTTTTGATTTTGTCTTCTCTGGAGATGGTGGGTGCTTCCAATGGAACTTGCTCAGCCTCACTTCCTTCACCTCCAGAGCCTTCTTCCTCCTCGAGAATCGGCTGAGGTTGTACTCCGACCTCTACTACATCCCATAGATCATGTGCTATGAGGATAGTCTCCATTTTGACAGCCCAAAAATCGTAGTTTGCACCATCAAACTGTGGAGTTCATAAATCTCCACCTGAAGAACCTGATCCCACCATTTTCTAAGTGAGTATTAGTGAACCAACCAATAAATAGAACCACCTTTATCCCTTTTGGGAATTTTTTCAGGAAAGCCCTCTCTCACAGCTTACGCCCCTCTCTGAATCAGACCCAGAGCTCTGATACCATGTTGAATCGGTATCAAACTTTGCATTTTAGGTTGAAAAACAAAAGGCTAAAACCTTTAGGAGAAATATACACAGAGAAAGAAGTATAGAAAACAGAGGATTTTGAATGTTCAGTATATTTCACTATTGAAAACACAGAGGAATTACATGACTATATTCCTTTTCTCAGTCAAAATTCAGATCCTATTTTTTAGATAGCAAGGACTCATCTCCAGCCATAGGAGACTACGATCTTTCCACTTGGAGAAAGATCGGATGACACAGTACAATCTAAATGGGATAAGAATAATAGCTGTGTAGGTTTCTAAAAACAGAAATAAAACTAGCTGTTACACATTTAGGCCTAGTTTGGGATTGCTGTCACTTTTGAAAAAAGTTGCTTCTGCTGTGCTTTGAAAATAATAACTATCATGTTCAGTATATTACTATCATGAGTAGGAGCTACATCTTCAATCTCTGTAGTATCCTCAAAGTGATCTTGGGAAGCCGCTCTTTGTCTCCTCGTTGAGGTCATGGGACGCTGTCTATTAGGTCGAGATGATGAAGGCTCAATAGTACCTCTGCGAGTCCTCTTCATATCTAAAAACAAACAATATTAAGTACACACTCAATAACGTATTCGGTAGATAATCACTAAAAAACATAAACAAATTCGGTGGACTATCACTGAAAAATGAACACATATTCGGTGGAGTACCATTGAAAAACCGAAATACATTCGGTGGGAATCTCCTAGAAAAATAGAAACAAATTTGGTGGACTAACACCGAAACAAGGTAACGATTTCGGTGGTAACCCCCACCGAAAGTAAAATTGATTTTAGTATAGATTAGGTTCAAATTTGGTGGACTACCACTGAAGCAATGTAACCATTTCGGTGGTAATCCACCGAAACTAAAATCCAGTTTCGTAAAACCAGGTTCGAACCATACACCCACAATGTTGAAATCAAAAATTAAAATCAGACTTTGGCTTTTCAAAAGTGAAATCAAACGTAGGCTTAATCAACACTTAGAAACGTAAATATAAAAATCAAAATTGAAATCAAACCTTGGCTCTTCGAAGGATTTGTGAAAACTTGACAGATTGGTGATGGAGGCTTGAGATGGCTGAGGAGATGGTGGTTTGCAACGGGGTGAGGCGTTTGGGGTTGGTTGTGGGGTGTGATGGCTCTGTTTCAGAGATGGGTTCGGGTTTGCAGAGATGGGTTGTGCGATGGCTCTGTTTCAAAGGGGATGGGGTGTGCGATGGAGCTTGTTGTAAATCTAATGGGGTGTGCGATGGGGTATGTCTGCAAGAATAGGGAATTTTCGATGGGGTAGGGCTTGATATCAAATTGTCTGAAAGGGAAGGGGGTTTTCGATGGGTGGTGTATGATATGGGATGGTGTTTACACAGTGAGTTAGGGAATGAGATTCATGAGGGCAATTTAGGAAGGAAAAAAAAGGGTATAATGAGTAATTTGAAATTTTATTAAAATTTAGTGGGGTGTAAAAAATTATGGGGTTTAAATAGCAAATAATGGGGTTCATATAGAATTTCCCTAACTGTTATTCACAATTAATCAAAGTAGGTGGTGTTGGTTTCTCCCAAAGTGGGATTTCATACAATAAATCTCTCAACCGATTTCCATTTCACTAGCTGAAGTCAAATCAATGAGTTCAGCCTCCATACTGTTAACTATGGTTAGTATTGTTCACTATGGTTAGTTTGTTAACTATGATTAGCAAGTCAGTAAGTTTGTTACAAGTCTGGTACTTAGCACGTGTATTTCAGTTAAGCCTCTCTTATATAAGAGTGGGCTATGATTTGTAAAAGCAAGTTCTTTTGTAATCAAAATACAGAAATTCTCAAGTCTTCCTCATTTCTCTTCAAACATCTGAAATTCTTCTTCTCTTTTCTTTCTATTAACATGGTATCAGAGTGTTAATAGAAAGAAAAGAGAAGAAGAATTTCAGATGTTTCAGAGAAGAGAAATGAGGAAGACTTGAGAATTTCTGTATTTTGATTACAAAAGAACTTGCTTTTACAAATCATAGCCCACTCTTATATAAGAGAGGCTTAACTGAAATACACGTGCTAAGTACCAGACTTGTAACAAACTTACTGACTTGCTAATCATAGTTAACAAACTAACCATAGTGAACAATACTAACCATAGTTAACATTTTCCCTACTTAGGTAACTCTCTTAACCTAAGATGAGCACAATGCTGTGAGAAGACAGGACCATGTAGACCCTTTGTAAACACATCAGCAAGTTGTTCATCTGTTGAAACATACTGAACCAGCAAATCCTTCTTCTGCACTCTCTCCCTTACAAAATGGAAATCAATGTCCAAGTGTTTAATTCTGGAGTGGTATACTGGATTTGAACTCAGAGCCAAAGCAGACAGATTATCACAATATGCAATCGAGGATCTGCGCAGATACACTTTAAATCTTTTAAAACTCGAATCCAAGCCAAATCAGCAGTAGTATTGGCTAGAGCTCAGTACTCTGCCTCTGTAGAACTTCTTGAAACAGAGCCTTGTTTCTTTGACTGCCAAGATATAGGATTGCTGCCTAAAAATATCACAAAGCCTGTTGTAGACCTTCGAGTGTTGATGTCACCTGCCCAGTCAGATCACTATATGCAGACAGATGCATATCACCAGCTGTAAAACTCAGGCCATATTCTAGAGTACCTTGTACATATCTGAGAATCCTTTTCACCAAATGCCAATGAAGATCAGTAGGTTGATTCATGTATTGACACACAGAGTTGACAGAGTAAGCAAGATCTGGTCTGGTGAAAGTCAAATATTGGAGAGCCCCTACAATGCTCCTAAACAATGTTGGATCAGTTAACCCTTCACCAGAATCTTTTAACACCTGTGTATGTGGTTTACATGGGGTTGAGCAGGATCGACACGATTGCATTCCAGCTTTGTGGAGCAGCTCTTTAGCATATTTGGACTGATTAACAAAGATATCACCATTGGAGGCATAAGATACTTGTAAGCCGAGAAAGAATTTAAGCTTACCCAAGTCCTTCATTTCAAATACAGAACTTAACTCATCAATCACAAGCTGAACCATCTTCTCATTAGAACCTGTGAGAATAATATCATCAACGTAGAGTAAGAGAATCACAACCTCTGAGTTTGAATGTCTGACAAAAAGACTAGGATCAGACTGAGAAGCTTGAAAACCTATAGCTGGTAAATATCCGGTGAATTTGGCATTCCAAGCCCTTGGAGCTTGCTTCAAACCATACAATGATTTCTTAAGCTTACATACAAAATCAGGATAACGTGGATCTGCAAACCCTTGTGGTTGTTTCATAAACACTTCTTCTTCCAATTCGCCATGTAAAAAGGCGTTTTTAACATCAAGTTGTCTTAACTGCCATTTATTCATTGCAGCTAGACTTAGTATTAACCTGACAGTGGTGTGACGCACTACAGGACTGAAAGTTTCACTAAAATCCAAGCCTTGCTCTTGACTGAATCCCTGAGCTACCAACCGAGCTTTATGCCTAGCTATAGAACCATCAGAATTCCTCTTTATCTTGTAAATCCACTTACTACCAACAATGTTTTTATTTCCAGGATTAGGAACCAAACTCCAAGTACCTTGCATATGCAAGGCATCAATCTCTTCTTGCATGGCTTGTTTCCATTGTGGAGCAAACGAGGCAACCTTATAGCTTGCAGGTTCCTCTAAATCAATACTTAGCAATAACTGTTTATTTCTTTGACTTCCAACAACAGCACAATCACCTAATGTAAGAATCTCTTCTGATGTTTTTCTCTTTGACTGCTTCAACAAGAAACAGCGTTAGAATGCTTGAAATTGAAGAGCAGGAGGGTCAGCAGCGCCCTTTAATTGATATATAGGCTATCCAAATGAAATTGACCCACCATCTCTCTCTCTCTCTCTCTCTCTCTCTCTCTCTCTCTCTCCCCATGGCTACAGGAAGAGTAGCTTCTCCAACACAATTCTTCATAGTCCTTCTCCTAGTTCCTGGCTTATGCTGTGTAGGTTGCAATGCCAGGGATGATCATCATAAACATTGTGAACCTTCGGTGTGTGGCGAAATACGTAACATAAGCTACCCTTTCCGACTAAAACATGATCCAGAGAAGTGCGGTGACTCAAGGTATGAGTTGTCTTGTGAGAACAATCTAACAGTATTATACTTGTATGCTGGAAAATATTATGTACAGGCAATCAATTATAGTAACTACACAATCCGAGTTGTGGATGCCAATCTTCATAAGGATAACTGCTCTTCAATTCCCCATTATTCCTTGTCCATGTATAACTTCAGTGATGGGGATCCGTATCTGGTTTCTCAATTGAGAGGTACATGGAGGGACCTTTTTCATGACAATTTTGAACTGTCAAAGCCTATAATATTTTTGACCTGTGAAACCTGGTGAATTCAACTCTCTATGTGGATACTGCTCCTTGCATTGGTTCTATGAGTAGTTCCAATTCCAATAGGCATTCATATGTTAGTGTTGGACGAATAAAAGCTTCAGATTTTAGGGAGTTTTGTCGCATAGAGCTTATGTTTATGACATCATCACTGCGTACAAACGACATGAACATTTCCTACATAGACATCCACAATGAGATGATCTATGGCTTTGAACTTACATGGGTGCAGAAGAGCTACAGCATTAGGGACCTAAGCCAGTTTACTTGCTACATCGACAGTGATACCAACAAAGTTAATTGCGTTTCTGATTGCTACTGGGGAAACTCGAAATCCAATTGTGGTAAGTATATCAAAGATCTCTTCATTTGTTTTCTGGTGCCATAACTGTAGGCATATTCTGTTTTGAACATGTCAAGATTCTAAAGTTCAAAGTTGATGAAAACTGTGACTTCGGTGATGCAGGCATCATGAAATATCTAATAGGTGAGGACTCTCAATCTTGTATTGCTTTCAATTTCTTCAGTGGTCCTTTCAAAAACGATTCAATCAACTCCCAGTCTAAGCTGTATTTGCTATTATAACTATTAGTTTTCTGTTCTGTTTCTTGCAGTTTTGTCTTCGATCCTTATTTACATTGGTGAGTTTCATCTCAATTTCTTTTGTTCTTTCTTTTGCATACCTAGAAGCATGATTATCCACAGCTAAAAGAATGATTATACTGTTTCATGTGAGAGAATAAAACTTACTCTTTCCAGGAAAGAAAATTCACTCTGTGAAACAGTTGGTCTCTAGTAGCATCTATAGAGCCCAATTTCAATTCCATACATTGTGGTTGTAGCACCAAAAAGTATTTCCATGATTCATTCAGACACTTCCTTTACAGCATCCGCACTTGGAATAAGAGCTATACTTGGGGCTCTGTGTCTCATTGTGCTTTTAATCTACAAATTCAAGAGGAGGCACTTATCAATGTATGGACTCATTGAAGAATTCTTACAAAGTCACAACAACCTCATGCCAATAAGGTACTCCTACTCGGATATCAGGAAAATGACCAAAGGTTTTAAGGAAAAATTGGGTGAAGGAGGTTATGGTTCTGTATACAAAGGGAAGCTCCGAAGCGGTCGCCTTGTAGCAATTAAGATGCTGGGTAAGTCCAACACAAATGGGCAAGATTTTATCAATGAAGTTGCTACCATTGGAAGGATTCATCATGTACATGTGGTGCAACTAATTGGCTATTGTGTTGAGGGATCAAAGCGGGCTCTTGTGTACGAGTTCATGACAAATGGATCTCTTGATAAACACATCTTTCGTAAAGAAGGACCCTCATCCTTAAATTACAAGAAATCATTTGAAATTTCACTTGGAGTTGCTCGCGGTATTGACTATCTTCATCAAGGATGTGAGATGCAAATTTTTCATTTTGACATCAAGCCTCACAACATTCTTCTTAACGAGGATTTTGTTCCAAAGATTTCTGACTTTGGGCTTGCAAGATTATGTCCATTAGATGAGAGCAGTTTAACTTTGACAGCAGCAAGAGGAACCATTGGATACATAGCCCCAGAATTGTTTTACAAAAATATAGGGGGTGTGTCAAGCAAAGCTGACATCTATAGTTTCGGAATGTTGTTGATGGAAATAGCAGGCAAAAGAAAGAATCTGAATGCAGTTGCAGCTCATTCAAGTCAAATATACTTTCCTTCATGGGTTTATGACCAATTCAATGAAGGAAAGGACATAGACATGGAAGATGCCACTGAGGAGGAAATGAAAATAACAAAGAAGATGCTTATAGTGGCGTTGTGGTGTATACAAATGAAGCCTAGCGAGCGTCCTAATTCGATGGGCAAAGTAGTTGAGATGCTTGAAGGAGAAATCGAATCCCTTCAAATGTCTCCAAAGCCTTTCCTCTATCCACAAGACAAACCAGTGGTGAATGATGAAGAGAATTCAGAGACAACATCGTCATCAACACAATCGAACAATGATGCTACAGAGTCAAAAAGCTTAATTCAAATTGCTGACGAAATAATGTAGCCCAAGTTATGTACAAGGGAAGGCATGCTGTCTAACATTTCAACCGTGTAAGGGCAATAATGGTTGTTTCCTTTTTGTGAGGACGAATATCCTTCTTGTAATATTTTCTTTCATGATTTGTTTAGTTGTCAACAGTTTTTGGTTCTTCCTCCTTTAAATTGAAGTGTAATCTGCGGTATGGTGTGGTACTCCTTTATGCCGTTCGTTTTTGACAAAGTTTTGGCTAGAGAGAAGATATTAGTTTCTGATTATTTCTTACACTACCAGTTTTTTTTCCTCTCAAGTATAAAACCAAACAAAAAATGGTTTTAAGGAACTTTGCAGTTGGTTTTTGTCCCATTTGAGAAGGAACCTGTTAGAAACTTCATATGAATTTACCAAGCAATGCTTGAGGCTGCAGAAGTTTTGAGCAAGGAGAATTCCCACTCAATCAGCCACCATTGCAGCCGTTGTCCCATCACCATCCACTTTCATTGAAATTAAGCAAATCATTAGCAACTCACATGCAAACCCATTGTAGGACTCTTTTGGGAGCTAGAGCAAGGGAGCAAAGAGATAGAAATCCAATTTACTGGTCAGAAGATTAATTGAAGACCTAACAGAACTATTACCTTCCACAAGATAACGAGCAACACAGCTACTTATCCTAGAATCTATAACAAAGCATAATAAATTAAAAAGGCCAACCACTCATAGGGCAATCCACCGCTATCCAAGGGTGCCATATTCTTCATACACTTCTAAGAGTCAAACTGCAGAGGCTATCGTCTCTGCCATTGTTAGGAAAAGCTACCTTCTGGAAATGGATGTTAGCAAATGCTATGATACTAACATTTCACAGGAAACGAAATTCCAACTTCATTGGGACAAGTGCATAGGCCAGGCCATGTCATCTCCAATTGGGTCACTATTCCAGCTTTTGTATACTTTTATTTAGTTTTCCTTCAACAGCTTCCAATTGATCTTGATCCCACTAACCTACTTTGGGATGATAAGCCATCAAGAGGAATTTAGCCCTCTTCGTCATAGTCTTCCTCATCCTCATCTATCCTTCCGCTCAAATGTGCAAGTTGAAGAGGGTCAATGGCCATTTTATCCACATCAGAGAGAGACCACCCAGGATATTCTTCATGTTTAATCTCAGAAGTAGGTCCAGCTGACGAGGTCGGGGCTGCTGTTGCTGCAGCTTGGGATGCTGTTGCTGCAGCTTGGGCAGATGTCGATGAAGCTTGGGCAGCTGTCGCTGCTTGGGCGGCTGTCACTGCAGCTTTTGTGTCCTCATTCTCAATTACATCAGCATTCAGATCAAAATTTCGAACTGCAGGATCAGCCTCATCAGGGATAACAGCATTTTCCTTCATTTCTTCCTTTGACTCGAAGCGTCATCCACCACCATTCCGGGGTTTGGATTAGGTTTGGTGGTGTGCTGAAGAGATGTGCAAGGTTCAGATTCAGTCTCATGGTGTAGGGTCTCTCTTTCACTGGCCCGCCCACGTCCACGGCCTCGTCCTCGACCCCGACCTCTTCCTCTGCCGCTACTGCTGCCATGGTTAACCTCAAGCTGCAGAGAAGTAAAAAAAAAGATTTTGACATCAGTGGAACTCTTTGCATTTTGCATTTAGTTATCAGCTAATTCAGCCCAAATACAAACAAAACCAACCGAGAGTCCATATGCAAACTTGTTTACATATATTCAAAAAATATTTCAGACCAACAACTCGGCATCCTAAAAAAGCCAAAAGAAATGTCACTCCGGTTGAGGGTCTTTCAGCAATGAAGTAGAACGAAGAACACAAAAATCAGAGATCTCAATAACTGAGAGTAGACATAACGAGCATGGCAGTTGTTTTTATGTTAAGAACAAAAAGATAACGGTTTATTGTAGGGTGCCATTAGAGTTACCATCTTGCTCCTCTTCAACTCTTCATCACTGTCAATGCATTCATCACCTGGTGGTTTCCTGACAGAATAAATACATCAGTGAATAGATTCAAATAACTGTACAACGTGGATTTATGATAATACGAAATAACAAGAATAGACCATCTAATATACCTTCGTTTTGAAATGGCTCGATCCTCGCCAGCTGCATCAGAATGACCATGACCATAGTCAGGAACCCTGCTGACGATGTCCCTCAGAAAATCAAACACATTATAGCTCTGTACACAATGCTTTCTGCAATCAAGGTAGAGAAATTAGATTTAATAAATTTAATACAAACGAGAAAGATATGTCCTTGTCTGTAGACAGTCGATATTCCAGAAAGATGTGTTCTCACAAAAAGTGAAAAAGAAGAATGATAACAATGAACCAAGAAACTATTAAGTTTTCTCTGTATAAAGACATAATTTAGCACACAGTTGATGTTCTAGAAGTTCACACACATAGCACAAGGCAACTAATAAGTAGGAGCTTCAACATGGCCAGTCCATATCCTTTTATATTTTTTCTCCTTCAAGACCAAAAAGGCTCCGTATGAAATACAACTTCAAAACATTACTTGGTCAATCCACTTTTGCTTACTCATCCAGGCATACTACTTTTGTATTACTATTCACAAATTGGACCAATTAGAATTTGACTCATGTAACAGGGACCCCATGACATTTTATATTCGACTTCGGGACAAACAATTTTTTTGGAAAAAAGTAATGCAGTAACCAACAGATTTGAATGAATATGTTAACTAGAAAGTCTAGTATACTTCCTGTGCTTCAGTCTGTCAAAGAATAATTACTTATCCCAAATAAATTACTTGTATGTGGAAGTTACATTTAAGTCTTGATTCATCTGATAGTATAAGTTTAACATAAATTTGGATGATCAACACCACAAACTAGAGAAAACAGCTCAGCTGGTCAGCATAGACTTATGGCATGTTACTGTCCAACATAATAGGTCCTGGATGCTAATGGGTAGCATGCTAGCTTAGTTGTTAGAGGTTCAAGCCACAGTCATTGGAAGGATATTTGAAAAGGATACAATTCATTCTCTCATAATTTTCATTTAGTTGTGGGGAACAATAAGTGCGTATAATCTATTGCTGATTGATGAACTTTCTTCTTTATTATATTTCATTTTAAAAATACCATAAAAGATGTAACTGACTCTTCCAGAATTACAGAACTTTCTTGTGTAAATCCTGTTCTAATTGGTTGACTGATGAACCATCCAAAATGATTTGGAAAGATAAACTGCCTTGCATTTGCTTAAATAATTGTTTAAGGATTAATAATTGTTCTAATATTCAACACAGGAAACTTAATGTTTGCACATCGCCTTCTTGGCATATTATGAGCAAGGAAACAGTTAAGAATATTGAACATCAATTCCTCTATCATCCAGTTGCACTGATGACATAAGCAAACACAAGGTTAGTTAAGCTTGGTCAATCCCGCTTCTTGTGTTTCTCTACTAATTGAGAATTTTTATGCTTAGAAATAAGTTTTGCAACCTATATTTAGGATATTTCTAGTGAGATAGGGAATGCACTTTTAAACTTCATTTTGGGTATTCTAAAAAATTTTAAAATAAGACCATTTCCCTTTATTTATGCAAATTGGGAAGCAGTTGTTTCTGGATACTTTTGTGCTTTTGCACATGTAAATGTTGTATTAGCTCTAAGCCCATTATCTGGCCAATATACTTAATTACTGTACATTTCATAGACTACTCATTCACCATTGTTGCACTTACTTAAACACAAAGTTGTTCTGTTATTTATCCCTTAAAATAAATAAATGAATGAATGCACAAAATTCAATCTTTCACTTACAGATGCACTGCATTCATGGTTTTAGCTCCTCTTTGGAGGGTTATCTCATAGGTACGATCACAAAGGTCTTGCAAAAATAACTCCAATGCTTTAGCTGCATAATATGCAACAAGAGAAGTATAAGCAACAAAAATAAAAATAAAAGAACCTACCATACTACTATCTTACTAGCGTAAGAAAGTCAGAAGTACTCACAAACTAAAACAGGCACCGCTAATGCTATCTTCCCAACATCCTCATCAGCTTGCATAATCTTTTTAATACGAGCCTGCCAAATTAAAATTTTGTATCAGAATAGGCTATACTAAACGTCTCAGTGGTTAGAAGGGATGAGATACATGTAAAACTTTAAAACTCAGCTACAGTTAAACAACTAAACATCATTTCTTCTAATCAGAAGCACAAGGCAAATATATCTTTGCTTAGTGCTTGAATGGCACAAGGGAGTAACATACTTAAGGACAAGACAAGGAATTCTCTAGAAATCAGTGCATTCATACACAGCCTCTCTTGGGGTAAAGGACAAGTGCTATCAACGAAATCCACTTGGAATCAAAATAGGAAACTCCCACACTTGATGCAAATATGATAACCATAAGACAACCCAGGGGAAAAAAAAGAATATTTTCTACACAACAAACTCAACAAATATGATATAACCATACGCAGAAAGATTTTGTTTTTGAAGATACAAAGTAATTTTGTGATCATAAGGATTATCTATAGGGGAGAGAGGCAGCGTTTGACAACAAAAGAAAATCGTATCCAAATAAGAGAAACTATAAAATACCAAAACAACACACAACAGCACTCCATAAACTACCAAATTGTATGTCGCACATTGTAAATTTCAATCACGAAGTTTATCAATGCATAACTCAAATTTTCAAGAAAAAAGTGTTTCTTGAATTCCTTCTTTCCTATTTTTCTTTTTGAAAGTTTCAAAAAATAAGGTCCACAACTCTCACACACCTAGGTCAACACCTCACAGAGCTATTCTCTGAAATCCAGTGTAGCATATGGATCACTAAGTAGCTGAGGAAGCGCAAACTCAACTTTTTTTCCTTTTTCTTTCAACACAAGTGAGATAAAACTCTCAAATGATTTTACAATCTTAAAAAATAATCCAAGTACTCATGTGAAAATAATATTTAAGATAACCAGATCAGATTTTACCCTAGGGGCTTTACAAGTCATTCACTTATCACTCATCTTGACCAAAATACAAAACCACAACACCATATGAGCAAAGAAGCATGTGTATCCCCATAAAATTCCCATCATTTAAGTACCAACTTATTTACTTTAACACGAGGCAAAATCATCGATAAAGAATAAAATCCCTAAACCAAACCAAATCACCCAAAACAAAACAAAAATCCCAATTCTACCTAAAATCACAATCACAGCAAATAAAAAGAAAATACAGTCTAAAGAAATCCAACCCAGATCAAATATCTCAGAAATCCCCAAAAGATTGAAACTTTAACCTAATAATTCTAATCAACGAAACATGCTTTCTTCCTCTAGCTAAGAAAACGCACGATAAGCAAAAAGAAACAGCTAAAAAGGTTTCTCCTTTTCCCCATTTTCCTAGCAACCAAACAAATTAAAACTCAATCGAAAGAAAACCCCTAAAAAAAAGAGCGAAAAGAGTGAGACAAAGAAGGGACTTACAGCAGGAAAACGGGTATCGAGCTTCTTCCTCATGGCGTCAGATTTGAAACATTAATTAAATCGAAAGGCAAAGACAACAAAGAAACCCGAAAGAGAATCGAATTTTCAGAGCCACAGAATGATTGCTTTCATCATTGTCGTATAAAATCCACCAGACCCATCTCAGATCCGAAACGTTTCTTCTTCTTTTTTTCTTACTTCGAAAAAAAAACGAAAATTAAGAAAGATATATAATAATAAAAATAATTAGCAAACGAATAAAACTGGTTTTTGGGTTCCAACAGAATATCCGTCCGTACGAGTTCGATGAAATAAAAACAAAAGCAAAAGAAGATATGATATATGAAGATCTGATGGACCGACTGTGAAATTGGGTTTTTAGGTAGAAGACCAGCTAATCGAAGCCAAGACATTGCAGCACCGCTTCACAAAATTTAATTCAAAGTCCTCAGTTTTTTCACATGTCACGTTTTCATTGGCCCGTTTATTCAAAGTGCGAGACATTACACTTGCCATACCGAAATCCCAATCTTAACCGTTGGATGGTTGGGATGGCGCCACATATGTCACATATCCTTGCGCAAGCCTCTTCTCTTTTGGAAATTTAGCTTTTCAAGTTTTCATGGATGGAGGATTGTGGAGGCTTCTACTGTGCATCATGTCTAAGGCATTATTAAAAAGTCATCAAAACTAGGGAAATAGTCTAAAATGCATCTCATAATTTTAAAGAACAAATTTTTTTACTACCACCTAGGACTTATTGATAATTGAATTAGTTAATTAATTTTTTTAAAGTAAATTGTGTCTAAAGGTGTCAAAGATTTGTTTTGTGCGGGTCTTTGTTGTCATAAATGAGTTGGCCAAAAGAAGAATTGGAATTACCTACTATAATGAAAAAAAGGGAAAAGTTGGGTTGGGGGGTTCTTCGCCATTGATGTAGATCCAATATGTAAAGATGGAGTTTATATATATATATATATATATATGTACATGACATAGAGTCAATTTCAAAAAGCCTGTTAGGCACGTGGGAGATATTTTGTTTTCTTTCATAAGTTTTGATTATTTAAAACTTGGACGACTTCCCTACATCATTTTTGGTTGGTGTGGAGGGGGGGACCCTATTTCGCTTACAAGGTTTATTGATTGCAGCTTCCTTGTCCTGGAAGACTAGTTCCGTTGAGCTCGACAAACCTTATGAGGTGAATGTGAAGTGTTACCTTGCATTGCATTTTCATCTTTTAACTTTCTTTTCATGTTTCACGCTGATGCTTTAGTATTTCTAGTTTTGCATAATTAGCAAATCATTTCATCTAATCTTATTTAGGCATGTGGGAATTTATAGATGTACCCAGGTTTTGCGCTTGTATTAGGAAGTTAGATTCTTGTGGTTCCTCTTCAGGTGAATTTAAATTGTTGTGCCTTGTTTTAGTAAGAAAGTTGGAGAAGCGTCAGACTGATAAAGCTTTGGTGGTGGTTGTTTGTTGGCTATCTTAACTTAAGAAAGTTGTATGCCAAGACTAACAGATTCCCAGTGCAAGAAATGATTACCTTATCACATAAATTGCAAAGGAGACTCTAGAGTAGAATTCACACGAGAAACTGTTATACATAATATGTTTAAAAAGCGGGAAATAGTTTAAAAGGCAATTGGTTGTGGACAATTATTTTCAAACAATCTGATAGCTACCCGATATTAAGATGAGCAGATAAATGACTCGGAAAGTATAAGCCAACAAACAACCACCACCAAATTGCTCTTCAATATGCAACAAATAAAGGTTGTTCTTCAACCCTAATTGAAGCGCAACAATTATAAACCACAAGAAAACTTCCTAATACAAGCGCAAAACCTCCACATCTATAAATTCCCACATGATGTTGGACTAAACAATAAATGATTATCTCTGTATGCCTAGACTACAAGCATCAGTATGAAAAGAAAGTTAACAAGATGCAAGGTAACACTTCACATTCAACCTCATAAGGTTTGTCGGCTCAAACGAAAGCCATGCAAGTAACGAAATAGGGTTCTCTGTCCATTTAGCATGAAAATGAAAGAAAACAAAATGAATCTGAACAGGCTAATACCATTGACAAGGTTACTCTATATCATGTACATATATATATATATATATATATATAAACTCCATCTTTACATAATGGAACTATTGGATCGACCCTGCATTTCTCTCCTTTTTTCCTCTTATATATTTTTGTTTTGCCTTCTAATTAATTCAATTCTTCTTTTGTAAAAATTCATAATACCTATTGAGGGTTCCAAGTTATTTAAATTTTCATCAAAGTCACAATCTTCTAACAAAAAAAATCTACCTCTGCAAAAAGACCCATAAACCCAAACCCAATTTCTGTAAACACTAAAACCCTAAACCAATTTCTTACAAATCCATACACCATAAACCAAATTCACAAAAACCCCAAATTTCAAAGTTTATGAACAACAAGAATCATACCATGAAGATTAGAAAGCAGAGCAATAAAAATTTTATATTTATAGGTGGTAGTTGTAAAAAAATTAGAAAGGGGTGGTATTTTTAGTTAAAATTATGAAATGGGTGGCATTTTAGGCTATTTCCCTCAAAACTAAGAACATCTCATTAAAGAACAAACTTAGGGATAATTGAATTAGTTAATTAATTTTTTTAAAGTAAATTGTGTTTAAAGGTGTCTCGTGTCTATTGGCCAAATGAAGGGGTTGGGTTGGGCTTGCCCATTTATTAAAATTAATAAGTCTCGTGGCCTTAGCTCATATAGGACTGGGCTCATGTGGACAAAATGTATGGCCCACGCCAAGCTCAACTCAATTTTTATTTCTGATAATTTCATTTCAATCTTTTTCAGACCCAAACAGGCCCTTGTTTTCAGACTGGCTCTATCTTAACCCAAGAAAACGAGAAACTCAAATTGTAAAAGCGGGAAAATAAATTGTTATTTGAAAATAAATCTTGAAGTTTGTTCAAGTATGATAACAAGTTGAAACGAAAGCCAAAGATTTCTCCATTTAGCTGCTTTTAAAGATTTACCTCTAAGCTTATGTTGTTTCAACAAGAATCATACCATGAAGATGGCAGAGCAATAAAAGATAAACGCAAAAGTTGTTAACTGGTTATCTGAACAATAAATTGGTTATTTGAAAAAATCTTGAAGTTTGTTCAAGTGTTTCCAAGATGTTGCGTCTGATTTTGGAGAGAGTCCCTTCTGCTGCTGTAAAGCCTCTATATTTATAGGCAAGAATCCCTAATAATGAAATGTGGAGGAGGATATTTGGATGTTGTCCAAAGTCAGCTATTGATATGCCCTCGTGAGCCGATCCGTAGGTAGGAGGAAAGGATATCTTGGATAAAACTACTGGTCTCAAGGGATGCTCATTTGATTTGTGTCCTTTCGCATCTCATTTGATTTGAAATCCAGTAGGGAAACGGTTCTTTTTGGTTCTCGTGTCCATTATCCAGCCTCTTGCGAGAGAGACAGCGTCAAGTCATTATTAATGGCAATAATCCATTTCTCGACCTTCACGTGGGTCAATGGGTAACGGTTACCTATTTTCTTAACTTTAGTATGGACCAAAGTTAGGAGTTTTTCGTAATATGAGCTTTTAAGAAGGTTTTGCACATTACTGGCCCAACTCCAAAAAAGCCCTTTTTGTTGTTTTTAAAAGAAAGAGGTTGGGCTAGGGTCTAACATAATCTTATTTAAGAAATAAAACCATATTTGGCCCATTTTCCAAATATGGTACAGACACTAACAAGATACATCATTTGTTGCAAAAGAAACCAGTGAAATAGAAAAAACTAGATTGTTTGAGTTTAAAAAATTGAAAACCAAAATTATTATTTAATTTATAAAGAACACATGTAATTTTAAAATGTATTATTAGAGAAAAGAAATATACTTAAATTTAAAATATAATATAATAATGTTATCTAAACCAAATATAATTGAATAAATGGGCTTTAAACAAGTTAGCTCAGTTTGTTAGGCCTTTTTAATCAGGTCAGACTCATGTCATACTGGGTGTTTTTTAATCAAGCCAGACTAGTGTTGTGCCACAGCTTTTTTAAATCAGGCAATACTTATGTCATGCTCGAGTTAGTCCAGTCTATTTGATACCTCTACTCCAATTCTAGGCTTTCTCTCCTCTTTGGCTTGACAATATGACAGCGATGGGCCTTCCATGGATCACTCTCTCCCTTTCAATTCTAATCTCATGACAGAAAGATCAAGAATAGCTCATTCACTCCCAAACTTATGCAGCATGAACGCATAGTGCAACTCTTTCTTAATCAGAAAAATACCTCATAAGAAATATTATTTTATATTTGAAAAAAAAGAAAAACTTATAGAAATTCAAATGTGGGGAGGTACATGGCAGCTTCAATATGGACGCCCTAGATGCATTCTCAACTATCAATTCAAAGGCCTAGATCAAATCAAAAGTCTTTGATTTTATCAACAGTTCAAATCTGATCTAGAATAAGATGAATGGTTCAAATGAAGCAAGCTCACGGAATAATATTATAGAACCTCGTCAAAGACTTCATCAAATGATTGATATTATACCAGCCAATCATGCGATGACACATGACGGTGTGATGTGTTCCAACCAATCAGAAAATGTGACGTGTCAATTCTATTTTAATTTTCCTATTTTTCAACTTCGAAATTTCACCAAAAATACCTCCAAGTTCTGAAAAATACCGCAACACATATCAACATCTACTATTTTTCCCATAAATTCAAACCACAAAATTTCAGAATATTAGTACTTAATTTTTCTTTATAATAATTGAACGGTTTATTTGAGGTAAGTGGAATTTTTCACAATGAAATATTGCTATTATATTTTAGGATAAATTAATTTCGAAGAATTTGAAGTTAGAATTTTGGTGTTTTGACTTCATCAAAAAATAGTGGACGTCGAATACAAGCAAGTGGTATTTTTCGGAACTAGGAGTTATTTTTGGTGAAATTTCGAAATTGGAAAATAGAAAAATTAAAATAGAATTGACACGTGGCATTTTCTGATTGGTTGGAACACACTGCCACGTGTCATCATATGCAAGGGTGGAACCAGAAATTTTTGACGGAGGGGCTAGCTAAAATTGTTAGCTCCAAATATAATGATTTTTTTTTTCTACTTACAATTTCTATTTTTTTTTTCTAAAAATAAAAGTATACAATGAGGGCATATTTGATATACCGTATTAGACTCTGGATATGAGTAAATAATTCATGTCAGTTGTTTGGTGTCAACTTATATTATTTAATTACTTGACTATATTAAACGGATTGGGCTTTTAATACTATCCTTACCTGACTAACTAATACAACTCAGACACACCAGTTTAGATAATACACGCTTAATTATAAGGCTAAGGAAAAAGAAAGCACGCTTTGTACGCTCTTTTCATCGTCTTCTCCTTAGGGTTTTTCTTTGCTATCTTCTCTTCTCCATATATTCATCTCTCCCTCTCTCTCATAGTCTCTCCAATATGCTTCTTCTTTCTTCTTTTGTCTTCATCTTCTCTTTCTTTATATATTAAATTTTTGTGAAAAGGTTATGTGTTTTTCTTCAAAATCCATATTGAGTTTTTCTTCAATATCCATGTCATTGCACTGGTTTGTTTGTTTGTTTGTTTTTTTTTTTGTTTTGGGTCAGAAACTGGGATTTCAATTAAGGGAAAAGGCAGAGACGCCATTCCGAAAAAAAAATATAGCTATAGAGAAGTCCAAACATAATGGGACAACAAAAAGCAAACTAAAACATTAGATCAAAGGTTTGGGAGGAGAGAGAGGTAGGACGCAGCCAAACAGCAACAAATGTGTTAGTTCAAGTAATCTTGTCTTATAGATCTTGGCAAAATAATAATAATAATAATAATAAAGGTCATATGAATCTTTCCAAACAATAAAAAAAAAAAAAAAGTTTGACGGAGCACCAAACACAGTATAACTTAGTCACTATTTATTCAACACCACCAAACATCTTATAATTTTATGATAAACAGTCCTCTCTGCGAACAAAGTAATACTATCCGACAAAAATTAGTCAGTATAGTCCAATGTACCAAACAAGTCCTAAATTATATAAACAACGCTAGTTCGTAACTCCATTGACTAATTTCCAATGACTATATGTTCAACAAAATAATATTTCCCTACTAATACGTTGTAGTTTTTTCCTTCTTCCTTTCTCGTTATTTAAAATTTTAATTTTTTGCAATGACAAACACAAAATGGACAATGGACCTCCCCACATTTTAATCTTGGTCGTCCATCTTGAAGCTACAATGGACCTCCCCACATTTTGTTGAAAACTCATTTTTGATATGAGCCTTTGAATTAATATGATTCAAATTAATCCGAGCCGTTAGGGAATTCTATAAATACCTTCTATTTTTCTTCACACCAAAACTTTCAAACCATTACTCCTTCTCCTCCACCAAAATCAATTCTATTACACTACGAGTTCACATTATGGGGCACTATTCATTACTAAGTTACTACATCACAACCGGGGTACACCTTATCTTATTCGTATTTCACTTATTCTGCCAACTTACCTAATTGGCTAATTTTCTCAGTTAGCCTTATAGCATTACTCTGTTCTCATCTATTCATTATGGGAAGTTACTATTCACATATTGGGACAATTTAAATCGAGCATAATAACGTTTTAGATACAGGAATATGGAATTTATTGAAAATGAAAAACGAGATAAGGAATAGATATGAAGGAACTTGGAGGTATTTTTGGTGAAATTTCAAATTTACAAAATCACTCCTCACATGACACCGCCACGTTTCAATGCGTGATTGGCGAGATTAAGTCTTTGACTAGGTTCTACAGTGCTATTTCATGAGCTCGCTTCACTCAACTATTGATCTTATTCGTTTTTGATATTTACTTTAATTACGTATTCCTATTTCTAAAGCCTTTGCATTCTGAGCCGTTATTCTGCCCAATTTAAATTGTCACTATTACTTAAATTAAACCGTTCCCTATTCATTATTATATTCACATTGGGTTTCATCTCACTCCTCCAACCGAGGTAATCTCTATACCTTATCTCGTTTTTTATTTACTTTAATTACGTATTCCTATTTCTAAAGCATTATTCTGCCCAATTTAAATTGTCACACTTAAATTAATTTTATTTTCTGAATGATTAATTTTCTCAGATATTTCTAAAAATTGGATCCTAATGCCATTACACTGCCCGTTTGAATTCTAATCAAACTTAAGAATCTTATGGCCATATATTATCCCGATTTCCTTGGACTATAATATCCGGTTGGAGGAGTGATGAATAGTGAAACATGATGTGAATAGTGCCCATGAAGAGTAACTTCCCGAAATGAATAGGGAACAACACCTACTAGCTTAGGGAAGTGAAGAGTGAAATCAAATGAATAGTGTATGTGAATAGTAACTCGGATGAAAAGTGACCTGAAGAAGGTTGGAATAGTAATTTTGTTGGAGGAGACGAAGTAATGGTTTGAAGGTTTTGGTTGAAGAAAAATGGAGAAGGGAGGTATTTATAAAATTCCCTGACATCTCGGATGGATTTGAATATTTAATTCAAAGGCTTAGATCAAAAGACGAATTTTGAACCAAATGTGGAGAGGCCTGTGGCAGCTTCAAGATGGATGGCCCAGAAGCATTCCCAACTACCATGGACCTCGACGTATTTGGTTCCAAACTCATCTTTTGATATGAGCCTTTGAATTAAAATATTTACAAATTTATAAATAAACCCAATCCTATACATGTATTTATAAAAAAACTTAAATATTATTTAAACATAGAAACACACCCAAAATCAACAATCAACAATTGTATATTTTTTGAGTGTGTTTATAAATGAGTTTTGAGTGTGTGTAATGATGGGTTTTGGGTGTGTTTATAAAGTGTTTTGAGTGTTGAGTTTTTTTATAATTTCAGCCCCCATTTTGGGTGTTTTAGTGAAACTCCCGTTACTATTCATGAGAGACTATTCACATTGAATTTCACTATTCCTTTTTTATTTTGTCTAAAAGTTGGGTTTCACTATCTCTATTTTCTTATCTTGATTTTCATTCGCTTTAATTTCGTATTCCTGTTTCTCAAGGGAGAAGGAACTGCGTGAAGATTGCAACTACAGCAGATATGTTTCTTAGAAAAATAGCGTTTTTCGCCCTTCCTATTCCCAAATAAGATTTGTATCCAAGGGTGAGGATCTTGCAAGTTCTTTATAACCATTACAAATAGTTTTGCTATACAATGTACAACACAAGCAAACAACGTCAAACTTGTAAGTCCATGCCATGCATCCGTCATGGACTAGATTTATAATCAAAACTAAGATATGAGGCTTCAATTATTTGAGTCAATATCCATGCCGTTTACGGATTTGCTCATTCTAAAATCAACCACAGCCTTGCCAAAAGTGCTCCTCACGTGTTGGCAAATCACCATGAGATCCTGGCATGAATCGTTGAATACATCTTTTGCTGCATCACCTGTAAAATTTCATGAAACATCCAGGTTTTATAACTACATGACAAAAACTAAGGAAGTTAGTATAAATTTTGATTTATATAACTACTTGCCATTAGAGACGAAGGCTACATTTCGGTAAATTGGAAGGGATCGAACCCCTAACGTATCCTAGTCATAAACCTTCTTCCCCACTCCCCCATCTCATCACCATTCACAACCAGGGCTAGCCCCAAGGTTAGATGACCAAAGCAGGACACTTTGATGCATTAGTTACCAAAGTAGAACTTTTGATGGGTCCATATAAATTATTCTTGAGATTAAAATAGGTCTCTTCACATACATGCTCAAGTAAAAACTCCATTAGAAGTATCAGAGAGCCCACAATTCTGTAGTGTACCAATTAAGCAGCTGTTTCTCTTGGCATCTAAAGTTGCTCCTATCAATTACTTGTTTCAGACTCCAAAACTTTGCTCCAATTAAGAGATAAAGTTTAAGCAAAGTATCAAATACACAACTGGAATATTTTGGAGGTATGACCAACTGAATAGAAAATATTGTTGTCATATTGACAATGTAAGCAAAAATCATCAGTATCAGATCTCTACCATAAAAAAATAAATAACCAACCAAAAATAAGCTCAAGGCTGCAATCATGGGAAACATAGTTGACAGAAAGAAGAAAATTATACTAGTTCATATACATTGCTTACGGCAAGGCATTTTACCTGTTGTCTGGATTCTGATATTAACTCGGTTATCCGATGGATGAGGAATGCTGTACCCACAAAATTTTGTTCTTGGACTGCAACATAACATTACAACTTGTTTAGGATATCATCATTAAACTGTTAGATCAAAGTTATAGGAGAAGCAGATTATTGATGCATAGCAACAGTAAAAAATTTACTAAAAGTACTTATAAAATAAGTAGAAAGCACTTACTCCTGATTCAAAGTGAACCTGGCGGCATTTGCAAATGTATGATCCTCATCAACCAAAGAAAATGTAGATTGGCTGGGATCAGTTAAGGACCCATGTTCCATTTCTTACAAAATCCTGCCTACCAAGAAAAAAGAACAAATTTAAAAAGAAGTAATTAAAAAAAATCCAGATTACACTATTTAACAGTAACATTCTAAATGAGACTAACATGCATTGAACACTCTCCAACCTTGAAATTTTCACAGAATTTTTCCTCCAAAGAAATATCAAATCCTAAAGGTTTTTAAGCAATTTTATTGTAGATGTCTGGAAAATATAAAATTATCAACTTGGAAGTAACCTGGTAGACAGTAAAAGAACTACTTCAGAAATATGCAAAATCAAAATGCCTTACCGAGGGAAAATAGTTGATACTGCTTGTCTCTCTCTCTCTCTCTCTCTCTCTGCAAAGGCGCGAGCGTTTAGGGTTTATGGTTTTGGTTGCGGATTTATCGAATTTTTGAAGATACCAATATTGCCCTCATTTTGTAAAATGACATTTTTGCCCTCCACCTTACTCATTCTCCTTTCGCCCGTTCTTCAAACTCAAACCTTGCGTTTTGGGTTCTCTCCACTGTCCACTGCAGCTTGTTTCTATCAAACGAAAACCTGATCTTTACTCCCTCGCCTACCTACAGGTACCATTCTCTCTGTACTCAAATGCCTTCCTTTTCCGTTTACTTTTTTTTCTTTCAAAATTTAAATATTAAGTTAGGGTTTTATGTGTAGAATTTTTCTTTCCTGCATTTTCTATCTTGTATCATTTTCATGATTTGGGCATTGTCATGATTTAGGGCGAATATATACTTATGGGTTTAGGATGATTTTTTGCTCTATGCATTTTCATGGTGTAGGGCTTTAGTATAACTGTAAGGCTTCTTGGTACAAATGGAGATAAGGAAATATGGTTGATTTTTTTTATAGAAAAAAGTCTCGCAATTTGATGATAACAGGAACTGAGAGACATATCTTGAACTTAGTTTGATTTTAGTGTTATTGGTCTGAGTTTGAGTTGGCAAATTAACCATCCCAATCAAATTCGAGATGAACTCGATTAGGGGTTCAACGTGCCTAAGTTCTTGTTTTGTTGGTTGACAAAAATTCTGAGCCCTCACGTTAAAACCTTTAATCCAAAAATTTATGTTCCTTAATCACATTCATGCTTGTAGCTCTGACTGCAAGTATAATGAAGAAGCAACATGTAGCAATGTTGTATTTGATACTTAATAAAATTTTAAGCACTTAGAAAAAAGTTCTCAGTAAGAGGCTGAAAATTTATGCACTCACTGTGTACTTTTTCCAGTCATAAATCTCTGCTTAGAGTTCAGTTTTTGCCCCGTACATGACAGCGAGAGCATGGTTTCAGTTGCCACGTGAACGATAGAAATGGGCCACCAATTTTTGTGGTAATCTTTTACTCAGATATGCAGGTGAAATTAACCAGGCATGCTCTTGAATATCCAAGTGAAATTCCAATACAATTATCCCACTCAAAGTTGTAACTTTAATCTCACTAAAACAAAATATGTGTATTGTCAACTTAACGCCAATTCAAAAAATCACCCAAAGTATTTAATAATTTAAGACACTTCATTTTTGCCCCTAATGAGATTTCTGCCCAGGCAATGTAACTGGTCTAAAATTTTAATCTTAACAGTGTCACCATGTATTGAATATGGAATGTGAGAGAAGCCCAAAGTAATACCATGCACCTATCAAAGTAAATTAACAATCTCTTCAATATTTTGTACCAAATCTGGTCCTTGATTTACTGTCTTCCTAGTTTGCAAGGTTTTGGATTTGAGTATGCTAGATTTACACTTCGGGGAGCTGAATTCAGTGTTGTTGTGTGTGTGTTCAATTCTTCTAGATATGTATGCACACATGCATTTGTTTATACACGTTAATTTGAACAATTCTATTCAACAGAAGATGGCATGGAGGCAAATTCTATTCAACTCAAGAGCAATTTTGGGACCATATTTAGCAACTGGATCCGCCAGATTCTCCACAAAATCAAACCCATACCTAGGTAAGTAAAGATTTTGATTTTAGGCTTTAATACGCAATTATTGATCCTTCCACTTGTCATTGGTTCCCAAGAAAATGATAGAAAATAAGATTTCTGGGTTTCATGAATTTGTGATTTCCTTTTCTTCAAAATTAGAAGATACACTTTTTATTTGGTTAAGTAGCTATGTGACATTAGAGGTTGTGTTTGGATGCTTTAAAAATGAAACAAGATGAAAGAAATGGGAACATAAAGTTTGGGTTTTGTTAATGCTCTATATTTAGGTTTTGATAGAAATGAGACTTTGTTGGTTACTTCACCAAAATCAATAAAGAAGAATGGCCCAAGAAGTGTTGTTATGCTTCTGTTGGCTCACCACTCAGTTGCTGAAAAAGTTGGGGATACAAAAGGGAGGCAGGTGAAATCTTGGGTTTTGTAAGGTCATGTTTCTTGTTTATTTAACTGTCGATTTAATGAGTAATTTTTCTATTACTGAACATCACACTTGGGTTCTGTTTTGTTCCTTTTCTTTTCAATTAAAAAAAGTTGTGCTAAGAGATTGAGAACACTGAAGGGCATGGAAAGTGAAAATTTTTGTGTAAAGCTTAGCCTATAGTTATTGACCAAAAAAAAAAAAAAAAAAAAAGCTTAGCCTATAGTTATATGTTGTAGGCTTAAATTCGCAGTCCTTCAAGTGTCAGAATAACAAACTTTTCTTGACGTTTTATTAGAAATTTAGGAGATAAATTTTCGAAAATTGGGTTTAATTCAGTGGAAAACCTTCAAATTGGGGTTTTGTGGTTGTTTTTCTTGCAGTGAAAGTTGGAATACCAGAGTTTTTGAATGGAATTGGCAATGGAGTGGAATCCCATGTGGCCAAGCTTGAAGCTGAGATTGGTGACTTCCAAAAGCTGCTTGTCACTCGTACTCTCAAGCTGAAGAAACTTGGCGTCCCATGCAAACATGTAATCAATCTCTGAGTTGATCACTTACTTTGCAGACGCACACACCCACCGGATATTAACATATTAAAGTTTCTGTTTCTAACATTAATTCTTGCAATTTAGGAATGTATAGCTATACAAAAGCCTTGGAATCAGCTTTATTGTTTCATGTTTTCTTTGGATCCGTCTCAGTAATCCTTCCTTTATGCATTGCTGATGAATGGATGGAAATAATAACCTTATTTCTTTCTTCTTTTTTTCCTTAAAAAACGAAAGAAATATAATTCCGAGGATTTTAATGTTGTTTTCTTGGTGGTTTAGAAATTTGATATTGGATTTCTCTTTTTGCAGAGGAAGCTGATCTTGAAATACACCCACAAGTATAGACTGGGACTCTGGAGACCTCTAGCTCCGGCAATCAAATCCTAGTTAGTTTTGGAGTAGTGTGTAGTTTACACAAAGATTTTGTCTGCTGCAAAATGTTACTGGCGGACACTCGATGTACGGAGCTGTGAAAGAAGAGAGTTTTTGTTTTCATGATATTCTAGTCTTTCTTCACCCTTATTTAAGTTTCATCATAAAGTTCAACGGTAGTGTACGATGTACTGCATTTAATTGAGCGCTCTACCTTGGTAGTTTCACCAGAACCCTTGTTTCATATCTTTGGTGTCCAAGTGTTCTGACTTATAGCAAACTGGTTTAGGAAGATTACAAAATCTGTTGGTATTGAAGGGTCAAATGTTTATTGATTTGTTAAACCCCTTATCTATGTGACACTGACAGTAGTTTTTAATTAAAATACCAGATTATTTAAAAAATTCTCTGCTCAAGTAATGAACAGCGCATATTAGCTTATAAAAATTGGTGAGATTATTAAGTTATAAGTGGCTGCAGACTGGCAACATCTAATCCTTTTCCTTAGGATTGTTGCTTCTCTTTCCTAGATTTCATATTTTCGCCAAGTCTTGGTTGCTATCTTGTAAATCATTGACAATGTCTTTTTGGTGATACTGAGCCTCCATATGCTCTTAGGATCCAGTAGCTCTGCATGGTTGAACATTTTAAATACAATCGATAGTCTAAACGTATGGTTCTCAAAGTAGAGAATTTAGCCAATTCCTTTTCTTGTTTCTTGTAATCAGAGTAGACCGTGGTACTCATTGACTTCCAAGGTTTAGTCATATAATTGTGTATTTTATGTAAATCATCAATTGCTTATTTATTTATTTTTCTGTTAAAATCATCAATTGCTTATTAATTCCATAGTAATTGCATATATTTTAACTGAAAAAAACTCATAACTCCAAAAAGATTTTGTGTTAATTATGCAGGTAACAGAGCATTAAGACCCCATTGGACAATAATATGCCCAACATAATTGCTATTAATTCCAAGGGAAATGACAAAGAACTATACAACCTTGTATAAATACATGTTTTTAGATCCCCCTCCAACCATCCCAATCTCAACAAGCTTCCACTGTCTCTCTGCCTGTCTCTTTCATATTAAAATATATATATATCCTTCCAATTTCTGCCATGGTTATGATGAAGAAGAAACCAGGCCAGGGACGCCAAAAGATTCCAATTGCCAAAATAGCCAAGAGAAGTAATTTACAAGTCACATTCTGTAAACGTCGTTCGGGGCTCTTCAAGAAGGCTAGTGAGCTCTGCACCGTTTGTGGTGTTGAGATTGCAATAGTTGTCTTCTCTCCTGCCAATAAACCCTTCTCCTTTGGCCACCCTCATGTTGAGCCCATCGTTGACCGCTTTCTTTGCACTCCAAAACCTTCCATAGACTCTGATTTCACTTCTCAACAACTACTTGTTGATCAGGCTCAGGGCTACATGAGTGACAGTAGTGTTCATGAGCTTAATATGGTGTTAACTCGGACTCAAAAACATTTGGAGGCTGAGAAAAAGCGAGGACAAGAACTTGACGAGATGAGCAAAGCCGGCCAGGGATCATCGAAACGGTGTTGGTGGGAAAACCCAATTGATGAAATGGGACTGCATGAGATACAGATACTGAAGGCTGCAATGAAGGAGGTCAAGAAGAATGTGATTGAACAAGTGAACAAGATTTTGAAGATCCAGTCTTGTGCTGCTGTCAATTCTCAGTACCACTCTTCAGATGAATGGTAATCACTAATCAAAGTGATGATCATCTATTTGAAAGCAAACCTGCAATCAAATTGGACCTGCTGGTTCTATGATCCCTAGTAGTGCCTATAACTTTGGTTGGCATGGTCTTGTCTGAATTTTCCTTTCTTTTAATGGTATCGTTAGGCTAGCTGATAGTCTTGCATCTGAGTTCGATCCCCTTTCTTTAGAAATTTAAAATTATCGCTTGTATAAAAACAAATTTTAAAAAGTTATATTATTATCATCATTATCATCATCATTAGTATTGATAACGATATCTACTTATTATTGGTTGTTCTCTTTTTCAGTTATGGTTGTAAATGAATTAATAATTACAAGTTTTTAATTTGCAAGCATTTACACTGGCTAGCTAGTAACGTAATATATACAACTATAAAATGGGATTTTCTATAAAATCATAAGATATTATGCCTATAAACCAAAAAACAGAATAAAGAAATTGGAAAGAACTTGGCTATGCTCCTGGAAGACAAAAATATTTTTCTTATATTGTCCAAACATCGGCTGTATTTTGCAAGTCGTCACATATTTATTCGTCGCATTATATATATTTTTAGAGTGTCGCGGATAATTGCCAAAAATCTTGGCGCCCAAATTGTCTAGCCCGAAAATGTTATTGGGGGAGAGCCCCAAAAAGAAAAAGAAAACAAAAAAATATTTCCCCAACCCATCCCGTCCAAACCTAACCATTACTTCACTTCCTTCATCTCCCTCTACAGCAGCTCCGGTTCCATCTTCCTCCAACCACCAACCACCAACCACCGGCTACGGCGACCACTCCTCCTCCTTTATCTCTCTCCCTTGCTCGCGCTCTCGCTTTTTCTCTCTCAAACACCCACAGGTAGTGTTTTTGAAGTTCTTATTTCTCTGTTCTATTCTTGGTTGTTATTTGATAAATTTTGATTGGGTTTTCTTTTTTTTCCTTTTTCTGGATATTTGAGGTAAACTAGAATTGGAAACCTGATCAATTTCTTGTGGGTTTTGCAGTGCTCTGCCTCAATTTGTTTGCTTTGGCTGTTTTCTGTTCTAGGGTTGAGGTAAATTTCTTTTAAAATCTGCCTCAATTTGTAATCTGAACAACGTGGCAAGGCAATGCCTAGGAGTTTTGCCTTTTGTACTTTTGCAATTCTACTCTTCAATGAATCTGGGCAAATTTTATTTTTAATGGCAGTGGTGTAATAGATTTTAGTTTACATACCCAAATTTTCAATTTGATATATGATAATGTTGAATTGAGTCTATAATCAAATCTGTTTTATGATGATGAAATGAGATGACAAGAAATGATGATGATGATGATGAGGACGAATTGATATGTTGAGAATTGATGACTTGAATGGATGGGAATTGAAAAATAAATTGATGATGAATTGATGAGAATGTTGATGATTTGAATTTGTTTAATAATGAAATCTGTTTTAACATATTTCTTTATATAATAATGTTGATAATGATGATGTGTATGATATGATAATAATTAGCGAAACAATTATAGCTGGATGATTGGTTAGGATTCATTTTTGGATTGATAATGATGTGTTAGCTGCTGATTGGTTATAATGTTTGGTGATAATTGAATTTATGGGGTTTTTGTTTGTTTGGTTGGTATATTTATTTATGATAGGATGGAGGCTAGCCAATCCAATACGCTAAATGCCTCAATTAGTACACCTTCTATTAAACTCGAAACCCAAGCTCAACCCCAAACACAACCTCAAGACCAACAAATAAATTCTGTCAATGTGGGAGAGAAGAGGAAACCCTCAAAATCTGTGGTGTGGTTACACTGCAAGAAAATGATAAAGAAAGATGCTCATGGGGTAAGGAAGATTACAAAATCTGTTGGTATTGAAGGGTCAAATGTTTATTGATTTGTTAAACCCCTTATCTATGTGACACTGACAGTAGTTTTTAATTAAAATACCAGATTATTTAAAAAATTCTCTGCTCAAGTAATGAACAGCGCATATTAGCTTATAAAAATTGGTGAGATTATTAAGTTATAAGTGGTTGCAGACTGGCAACATCTCATCCTTTTCCTTAGGATTGTTGCTTCTCTTTCCTAGATTTCATATTTTCGCCAAGTCTTGGTTGCTATCTTGTAAATCATTGACAATGTCTTTTTGGTGATACTGAGCCTCCATATGCTCTTAGGATCCAGTAGCTCTGCATGGTTGAACATTTTAAATACAATCGATAGTCTAAACGTATGGTTCTCAAAGTAGAGAATTTAGCCAATTCCTTTTCTTATTTCTTGTAATCAGAGTAGACCGTGGTACTCATTGACTTCCAAGGTTTAGTCATATAATTGTGTATTTTATGTAAATCATCAATTGCTTATTTATTTATTTTTCTGTTAAAATCATCAATTGCTTATTAGTTCCATAGTAATTGCATATATTTTAACTGAAAAAAACTCATAACTCCAAAAAGATTTTGTGTTAATTATGCAGGTAACAGAGCATTAAGACCCCATTGGACAATAATATGCCCAACATAACTGCTATTAATTCCAAGGGAAATGACAAAGAACTATACAACCTTGTATAAATACATGTTTTTAGATCCCCCTCCAACCATCCCAATCTCAACAAGCTTCCACTGTCTCTCTGCCTGTCTCTTTCATATTAAAAAATATATATATATCCTTCCAATTTCTGCCATGGTTATGATGAAGAAGAAACCAGGCCAGGGACGCCAAAAGATTCCAATTGCCAAAATAGCCAAGAGAAGTAATTTACAAGTCACATTCTGTAAACGTCGTTCGGGGCTCTTCAAGAAGGCTAGTGAGCTCTGCACCGTTTGTGGTGTTGAGATTGCAATAGTTGTCTTCTCTCCTGCCAATAAACCCTTCTCCTTTGGCCACCCTCATGTTGAGCCCATCGTTGACCGCTTTCTTTGCACTCCAAAACCTTCCATAGACTCTGATTTCACTTCTCAACAACTACTTGTTGATCAGGCTCAGGGCTACATGAGTGACAGTAGTGTTCATGAGCTTAATATGGTGTTAACTCGGACTCAAAAACATTTGGAGGCTGAGAAAAAGCGAGGACAAGAACTTGACGAGATGAGCAAAGCCGGCCAGGGATCATCGAAACGGTGTTGGTGGGAAAACCCAATTGATGAAATGGGACTGCATGAGATACAGATACTGAAGGCTGCAATGAAGGAGGTCAAGAAGAATGTGATTGAACAAGTGAACAAGATTTTGAAGATCCAGTCTTGTGCTGCTGTCAATTCTCAGTACCACTCTTCAGATGAATGGTAATCACTAATCAAAGTGATGATCATCTATTTGAAAGCAAACCTGCAATCAAATTGGACCTGCTGGTTCTATGATCCCTAGTAGTGCCTATAACTTTGGTTGGCATGGTCTTGTCTGAATTTTCCTTTCTTTTAATGGTATCGTTAGGCTAGCTGGTAGTCTTGCATCTGAGTTCGATCCCCTTTCTTTAGAAATTTAAAATTATCGCTTGTATAAAGACAAATTTTAAAAAGTTATATTATTATCATCATTATCATCATCATTAGTATTGATAACGATATCTACTTATTATTGGTTGTTCTCTTTTTCAGTTATGGTTGTAAATGAATTAATAATTACAAGTTTTTAATTTGCAAGCATTTACACTGGCTAGCTAGTAACGTAATATATACAACTATAAAATGGGATTTTCTATAAAATCATAAGATATTATGCCTATAAACCAAAAAACAGAATAAAGAAATTGGAAAGAACTTGGCTATGCTCCTGGAAGACAAAAATATTTTTCTTATATTGTCCAAACATCGGCTGTATTTTGCAAGTCGTCACATATTTATTCGTCGCATTATATATATTTTTAGAGTGTCGCGGATAATTGCCAAAAATCTTGGCGCCCAAATTGTCTAGCCCGAAAATGTTATTGGGGGAGAGCCCCAAAAAGAAAAAGAAAACAAAAAAATATTTCCCCAACCCATCCCGTCCAAACCTAACCATTACTTCACTTCCTTCATCTCCCTCTACAGCAGCTCCGGTTCCATCTTCCTCCAACCACCAACCACCAACCACCGGCTACGGCGACCACTCCTCCTCCTTTATCTCTCTCCCTTGCTCGCGCTCTCGCTTTTTCTCTCTCAAACACCCACAGGTAGTGTTTTTGAAGTTCTTATTTCTCTGTTCTATTCTTGGTTGTTATTTGATAAATTTTGATTGGGTTCTTCTTTTTTTTCCTTTTTCTGGATATTTGAGGTAAAATAGAATTGAAAACCTGATCAATTTCTTGTGGGTTTTGCAGTGCTCTGCCTCAATTTGTTTGCTTTGGCTGTTTTCTGTTCTGGGTTGAGGTAAATTTCTTTTAAAATCTGCCTCAATTTGTAATCTGAACAACATGGCAAGGCAATGCCTAGGAGTTTTGCCTTTTGTACTTTTGCAATTCTACTCTTCAATGAATCTGGGCAAATTTTATTTTTAATGGCAGTGGTATAATAGATTTTGGTTTACATACCCAAATTTTCAATTTGATATATGATAATGTTGAATTGAGTCTATAATCAAATCTGTTTTATGATGATGAAATGAGATGACAAGAAATGATGATGATGATGATGAGGACGAATTGATATGTTGAGAATTGATGACTTGAATGGATGGGAATTGAAAAATAAATTGATGATGAATTGATGAGAATGTTGATGATTTGAATTTGTTTAATAATGAAATCTGTTTTAACATATTTCTTTATATAAAAATGTTGATAATGATGATGTGTATGATATGATAATAATTAGCGAAACAATTATAGCTGGATGATTGGTTAGGATTCATTTTTGGATTGATAATGATGTGTTAGCTGCTGATTGGTTATAATGTTTGGTGATAATTGAATTTATGGGGTTTTTGTTTGTTTGGTTGGTATATTTATTTATGATAGGATGGAGGCTAGCCAATCCAATACGCTAAATGCCTCAATTAGTACACCTTCTATTAAACTCGAAACCCAAGCTCAACCCCAAACACAATCTCAAGAGCAACAAATAAATTCTGTCAATGTGGGAGAGAAGAGGAAACCCTCAAAATCTGTGGTGTGGTTACACTGCAAGAAAATGATAAAGAAAGATGCTCATGGGGTAAAGGTGATTGGGGTTTGCAATTACTGCAAAGAGGAAATGCCAGCTGATTCTAAGAAAAATGGGACAACTGGTTTAAAAAATCACTTAGCGAGGAGATGCAAGCTCTCTCCTCTTTATCAACGGGTGATGAAACTCAATCGGTATTAAATTTAGAGACCATGGGTGGTGGTCTATTCCCCCAAACTTTTAACCAGAAGAGAAGTGAACTCAAGTGTGTTATGTTCCTCATTAAGGATGAGATGCCTTTTAGAGCGGTTGAAGGCTCCGGGTTCAAGGACTTCATTACTGAACTTCAACCTAGTTTCAAGATACCTAATAAGAAGGAGATTGCGGCGGGAGTGTGGGATTTGTTCTTAGTGGAGAAGGCTAAGATCATGAGTCTTATCGGTGATCAAAGAGTAAGTATCACAACCGATACTTGGACATCAATTCAAAACATCAATTACATGGTAGTCACTGCTCATTTTATGGACAATGATTGGAAGTTGCATAAAAGGATCATCAATTTCACAAAGATCACTAGTCACAAGGGTGATGACATAGGGAGGTGCTTAGAGGCGTGTTTGAATAGTTGGGGGATTGACAAGGTCTTCAGCATTACAGTTGATAATGCGTCCGCAAATGATGAAGCAGTTGAGTACATGGCAAAGAGCCTCAAGTCAAAGAACACCATTATGCTTGATGGCAAGTACTTGCATATGAGGTGTGCTTGTCACATCCTTAATCTAATTGTTAAGGATGTGTTGAAGGAGCTTTATAACTCAATTGAGGGGATAAGGAATTGTGTGAAATACATTCATTCATCTCCAGAAAGGTTGGCCAAGTTTAGGGACTTTGTCTTCTTAGAGAAAAATGAGAAGATGGCAAATGTGCCCATGGATGATGTTACTAGGTGGAATGCAACTTATAAAATGCTTGATGGTGCATTGAAGTACAAGAAAGTGTTTAGTAGGATGGCAAATGACAATGCTTCCTTTGTGGCCTATTTTAATGAGTATGAGAAGGATGCAAAGGAAGGGCTTGTGAAGAGAGTGGGCCCTCCAGTAGAGGAGGATTGGGAGAATGCACAAGCCTTGGTGCATTTTCTTAAGAAGTTTTATGATACAACTCTTAAGCTTAGTGCAACCAAAACATGTACATCCAATCTAGTATTTACCGAAATGGTTGGGTTACAAGTTGAGATTGAGAAAAAATGAAGGATGGTAGAGATCCTAAATTGCAAAGGGTGGCTTTTTCAATAAAGTTAAAATTTGAGAAGTTTTGGGGGAGCTTTGAGACTGTAAACAAGCTTGTCTTTGTAGCCCATGTTCTGGACCCTAGATATAAATTGCAAATGCTTAAGATCATCTTTCGAAATCTTGGAGCCGAGCCTACTAAGATAGACTTTGTTGTTAGTGAGGTTAAAAAATGTATGCTCACTTTGTATAATGAGTATAAAGGGTCTGCTAGTATTGGGAGTCTACAATTGTTTGATTTACAAGATGAGGATGCTAAGGATGAGCTTGATGGTGATGATGCTCAATCACAATTGGTAAGGGACCTTTTGCAACAAATAAAGGAGGAACAACTTGCGGACATATCCAATGAAGTAGATAAATACTTCGCCGATCCTTTTGAAAATGCTTTTAACAAAGGGTTCAAACTCTTGGATTGGTGGAAAGGGAATCAATCAAGATATCCAATCCTTTCAAATATTGCCAAGGAAATCTTTTCAATCCCAAGTTCTACGGTTACTAGTGAGAATGTTTTTAGCCTGGGTAAGAGGATTGTGGATCCTTTTAGAAGTTCATTGACTCCTGAAATGGTAGAGGCATTAGTGTGTACTTGTGATTGGCTTAGAGCGGATGAATTTTGCTTCTACAAAGAGCCTATGGACGAGGAGCTTGAATTTTATAAGCAACTTGAAGAAATCCAAGCAAGTAAGTTGAAATTTCATTTTTTTTTTTAAAGTTGATATATTCCTGTTCAGTGCTTAATTTAATGATATTTTTCTTTGTTTTACATTTAGTTTCGTCTACTGCTCAAACTTCTACAAATCAGCCGCCTCCTCTACATTCGTCTTCTACATCATGAGCTTCAAGATTTGAACACTATCACGGGTTGTAATAAATTTTGTTATTTATGGATTATAATAACTTTTGGTTGCAATTCTCGCATGGAGGTGAAGTTGCTGGACTAGTATTAGAAACACTTAGCTTTTGTTGATTCAATGGAGTCTTAGGGTATGGAACTATTCCATTTTTAGAGCGATAGTAAGACTTTTCAGCAGAAAAGTGTAATCTGATATTTCTTGTATGAAATACAAGACCTGCCTGGAAATGATTTTGTACAGAGTGGAGGAATATGACCCCTTGCCTGAAGCAGGACAACAATGCATTTATTTGAAACCTTTGAAGATAATATTAATAGCACTCCCTTCTTTGTATCCTGAGATATAAAGGCATGAATTGTAAAAGTAAAGCAAATGCTTTAGGATACAAATGTGGATCCTGATTGTTGTGATGTAATACCATATGTTTTAAGCTTTATTGTTTAGTAATGCAACTGTTAAGCGCTTTATTTATTTATTATTGTTAAATACAGGCGTTATTGGGAGAGGGGAATCGAACCTAGTACCTCGGGTGCATGATTAATTGCTCTTAACCACTTTTGAGTTACAACCCCTTGCATCTACTAACTGATTTTTTTTTCCTTGAATCCATTTGTTTACAATTGCCTGTCAAGAAAGGTTCTAGATAGTAGAAAGGAAAAACAGTAACCCAGTTGCCATTCAAACCTTACAAGAAGGAAAAATTCTAGCAAGACAAAGTAGTTCCCTGGTTCATTAGCTAACTGTCCACAAGAATGAACCCCAAAATGTCAAGCACATTCATCTACTAATGAGTTGAGAGGAAAACCATCAGAAAATCTACTCTTCAAACGAGGAAGCGAAGCCTGCCAAACCAGTGAGTGCAGAAACATGACACAGCTAACCCAACAAACAAAAACAAAACAAAATTTGGACTGCCTTATAAATGAGAAAATGAAAAAGGTGAAGGAAGAGGCAACCATGGAAGGCTCTGAAGGCCAGATTTTATAGCCTTTATGGTTGTCTTGAACATCGGTGGCTCGGCCAATGAAAGCAGAGTTCCCAATCAGAGATGGGTATTTGATCGAAGCTTGTTCAAGAGAGCTCGAAAACCCTCTTCAGTAGCTTCAAAATCAAGTAACCCCAGGTAAAGAAAAGTTGTCAGAATTTGATAACCTTGACCAGGTCTTTGAATGCCTCTTTCCCTTTGAAGAAGGCATCTGTGAATACATACAATGCTATCCAAGTTGGTGTTGGGTGACAGAAAAAGTGAGGTAGAAAGAGAGTAACAAAATTTGCTCTAGAGTGTAATAACATTCGCCTCCATGCCATCTGCTGCTGAAAAGAAATGTTCAAATTAATGTGTATATACATACATGTGCATGAGTGTGCATACATTATACACATACACACTGAATTTAGCTTACAGAAGCACAAATCTATACTTCAAATCCAAAACCTTGCAAACAGATCAATGGAAGACAATAAACTGATTGTTTCACTACTCTCGCAAACTTTCCAAATCCTATAATTTCTCGTGTGAAAAAAAAAAGATTTAGCCAAATTAGTCACTGTATAATCAAACTTTTACAATTTATAAATATGGTGGTTGTTTTTCGTTGAGTAAACTTGGAGAGAGACATTAAAAGAAGGGTTAAAAATCTTTTTGTCATTAGATTCTACACTATATTTCACTTTGGTCATTAATAAATAATTATACTCAAATTGGTTACTATATTAACCCAAATAATGGTATGTCTATATACTTAACGTTGGGTTATACACCAATTTATTTATTTATTTATTTTTTGGTGATCAAATTAAAATATTATGTAAAATTCAGTGAGCAAAAAAATATTTTTACTGCATAGAAAGAAAAAAACCATCTATGCTCCGTATTAACTATTCAGCCCAAACAAATCAATATATTTGTTTCTGTCACGTGGCGGGAATAGACCGCGGCTGTTTGCAGGAAAAACAGTAGGCCTTCCCACATCTGATTACTTGTTTCCACGCCGTTCCCCTCTCTCTCTCTCTCTTCTCTCTCTCAAAATCGCTTCGCCTACCTCCTCTCTGAGTATTCGGCCGCGCACGACCTCATATCCGCCGTTGCCTCCACCGACGCCCTCTCCGCGCCCTCACCCATTCACGAACCCTCTCTCCCAGTCTCTGATTCATAGATATTAGAGATGGATGCTAAAGCCAGGAACAAGGCATTGTTTCGTGCTAGATTGAATGCCCAGAAGAAGGAAAAGCGCATAGACTCTCCTCTTGTACGGTCAGTGCTCACACCTCTTCTTTTCCAATTTTGCTTTTACACACACACACACACACATATTATTATTTGTAACTGGGTACATATTTTTACTTATAAGAACACAAATAAATTTTTTTAGACTAGGGACTTTCAGTTTAATGTAATTTATTATTTAAATTGCATTCTGTAGAACCATTTTCGTAAATTTTGTTTTCAATTTATGCTTTCGAAACATAAATTGATTATTTTTAGTATTTAAAATTGGGACATCTAATGTGCATTTGTTTAAAATACTTAATTTCATTTTTAAAGTAGTAGTTTTCTAGTTAAAAGAAAAGTTAAGCAGTGTTTATTACTGTTGGTTCTGTCAGAGTCTTGAATGTTTAATTGGTTTCATGTTAGAAAATCATCCTCTGAAATTTTGATCTTGTTTAGCAGTCCCTTTTAACTGTTTACAAATGCATTATTCTGTTCTAGCTAGTAAAATATAATTTGTTAAGTAGTATCTAATTCCTTAGCCATAATTTGAAATGAACCTCACGAGAACTCGTTTTAGATAGAAATGGGAATCAGCTAAGAAGATACGGATTATGGAATGTCAAACAAGCTTACTTTTATCTTTCCTGATTGTGTCTAGGAATTTGTTATGTATACTATCTTTCCTTTACCTTTTATTTGATGTTTTCACTTGTAACTACTTCTGATATCTTGTTTTCTACTGATAAAGCTGATTTATATATTTAAATTGCTAAGACAGAGTTTCTGACTGCTTCATTCTGCCCTTTTGTGTGATACATACAGGTATAATGAATCTGACCAGCCCGTATGCAGGGTTTGTGACATCGCTCTGAAATCTGAATTTCAGTGGGAAGCACATCAAGCATCTCGTAAACATCATGAGGTGATAACGATTCATATAGTACTTTTCTGGTCATAGCATTAAGCAACTAAGAGACCTACAAACATCTTGTAATATGGAAAATCCAAAGTTGATATGAAAGGTCTAAATTTTTTTAAATAATATGAATAGGAGAATGCATCAATTTTTCCTGCTTCTTGACAGTTATAGAAATAACACATTTGTTGTCAATCAAATCATGTATTGTGATGTTGGAGCATTACAATACTGTTGAATTCAATAACACCATTTTAGCTCTTGAAAGGTGGTTTTGTTACCATCTTGAATGGTTCCCTCTATCTTGTTGCTCAGCAGTCTAGGTCTCATCCCATCCCTCTAAATGTAGGCAATGTCAAAATGATCTTGTTCGGTTACATCTTATTTCTCGTATACTAATTTGGCTTGGATAACCCATACATTTAATCTATATTTGGCAGAAAGAGGAAGCATTTCCTTCTGTTAGACTCTCTAGATTTGAACCTGGGATGCCATAAATATAGATGTGTTTCCTTTTTCTTTATCTTTAATTTAGTTATCTGACTGTACTGAAGCGATGTTTCTATCGCAATAGGCAATAAATAATCTCAAAGCTACCGCAGCTGGACTAAACCGAGTCAACAACACAAAAACTGAAGTCCGTCCAGAATTGTCGAAACCTGTGCCTGAACATCCTTCGGAGTTGCATATCCCAAGACCTGAATGCTCTACAGAATTGCCTAGACCTCAAACGTCATCTGGGCTTCCTCCAGATTTTTTTGACAACAATGAGGCACAAAAACGAAATACTGGTGAGAATCTATTTCGTTTATATTACTATTATCACCACCCTATTGCTCAGTTTGATTGCCTGAGGAGTAAGGACTGTATCATCTTGTTTAGAGGATACAAAATTATATAAGGGAGAGACTGTATGTACTTGCCTTTTTGCACGGGTGTAGCTTGCTCTTTCATTTATTGGAACAAAAGGAGGATGGTTCTACTCAACTATGTAGAATTCAGTTGTTGGTTATAATATACTCAATTTACTTCATAATTATTAAATTCTACTTGGGTAGCTTGAAAAAGATTTATGTAGTTAGCCATGGGAAAGAGTAAGAAACTGGGTCAAGGGTGAGTGCATTCAACTTCTTGCTTTCCAGATTAAAAATATAAGTGTAGCACTGCTTATGAATATAGTTATTCCAATATGTGTGCACAATCCAAATCTTTATAATATTTCGTCTTTTTTTTTTGCATGGGTTTTTATCACAAATGGTCCCCGAGGTTGGCAAAATTATCACACCTTTGGCCCTTTGTGTTTTTTTCTGACATTATTGGTCCTCTGTGTTACACCTCACACATCAATTTGGTCCTGCTGTTTAGGTTCTGTCAAAATTTCTGTTAAATTGATGACGTGTCACGTATGTGGTGGCCACATATCCAATGAGATAATGACACGTGGATCTAAATAAAAAATAAATTTTTTAAAAAAAGGTTTAACATTTAAAATCTAAAAAAATTAGAAACTTAAATAAAGAAAATAAAAAATAAAAACTGCAGCAACTCTCCCCCTCCGCCCCTTCCCCTAATTTCCCTTTTGTCTCCCCCTTCTGTCTCTCACCCTCTCTTTTTCTCTAGCCCCACCCGAGAAGGGACGAAATTAACCAAAATTTAAATAAAGAGAGAGAGAGAGAGAGAGAGAGAGAGAGAGAGAGAGAGAGAGAGAGAGAGGGAGAGAGAGGCAAAGAGTGGATCTGAAAGGGGAGGGGTTGGGAAGGGGGGATGCTGACGTGTATTTTTGTTTTTGTTTCAGTTTTAATATTTTTTATTTATAAAAAGACTTAATTTTCTTTTTAAAGAGGATTTTAAGTTTTAAAATATTTAAAATATATCATATATTGTATTTAAAGCCACGTGGCATTATCACATGGTCACATCGGCAATTTAACAGAAATTTTGAAGGAACCTAACAGCATGACCAAATTGATGTGTGAGGTGTAACATAATTAAAGGACCAATAATGTCAGAAAAAAACATAAAGGACCAAAGGTGATAATTTCGCCAATCTCAAGGACCATTTGTGATAAAAACCCCTGTTTGCATTTCTGTTGCTAGGCATATCCTAAGTATGCTTTATTGCTTTCCTTGTTGTGAATACTTTCTTATTGTTGTTGTTTGTTATTTTGACTGCTGTTCTTAACTATGAAGGAGATCCTCTCAGGTAATATAATAAATAATAAGTGATAATTGTATTGATGGAAACAGAGTTTCACAGCACCTGTGTCCTCAGCAAAAATGTAGAAAATATCTGTATAGGATAGCATCTGAAGCTGTACAACTAGTTTTTGAATTCATTGATGGCATTAGTTATATATAGGCAATTACCTATCTCCTTACTTTCAGAATATTTTCTAGCCTTTTAGCTTACCTGCTCTATGTCTTTTAAGTTGTTTGTTTCATGTCCTGTGGTTGGATAAAAACACTCAGTTGAGATTAGGCTTGAACCCCTTGATCTTCTTCTTGTTGGGTTTTATTATTTTGTCTTTTTTTGGGAGGAAGAATATTTATAAGCCCTACATTAGAATTCTCCACCAAAACACACCCACCAGATTAATTCTTAATCACTAGAACTCAAAAAGCATATTTCTCATGCAATTTAGCCCAATAGTTTGTTTTATTAGTTTAACCCCTAACTTGATATGACTAAAGTGCCGATAGGCCTGAGATTTTTAAACTTTTTTTCTCAACTGAAAATTTTTAAGTTGATTTTTTTCTTGGAAAGTTCCAATTAAAACTGCAAATTTTCTCTTGCTTATTGAAAAAACAACTAGATGTGTAAATATATGATTCATGTATGTTCTTGCTCCTCGTTTTCTATTAGTAGAATTGATTTATTTGATAAATAAATTGCTAAAAAAGTACAATTCCCACCGTCAATAGTTTATTGCATCATTAGAAGTATATGAAATTGAAAATGTTAGCACTATAATCTAATTAACCCCAGGGTCATTGAGATGTAACCAAGCTAATAATCAATGATGGTTGAGACTGGAGAAGATATTGGCAATGGGGTTTGAATTGTTATTGGAATTTTGAAATAGTTAAACAAATTTTATTAGTGGAAAAACAGAAAACAAATTGGTGTCCCCCTCATTAAGCCTCTTTCTTCGCTCATAATCAAGTGAATCAAGTGAAGGAAACAAGAAACTCCACTAAAATTTTCACTTCAACAAAAAAAATACCCACAACAATCCTTTTTCAATAGTCCTTTATTTTATGACATTTAGTTAATATCACGCCTTTTCTTTAATGCCATTAGGCCACAAACAAACTGTTCGGCTTTCTTGTTTGATTATACAGTTTTTGGGTTTTATGAATCAATTCTTAAAGTTATGGTTTGTTATGGTTTTGATATGTGCCTTTTCTTACTTGGGTAATTTTCCCTTTTTTTGTTGTTGTAGACAGTAATTAATCTTTCCTTTCGGAAAACCAAATCTTTTGTGTCATATGTAGCTGCCTAGATGAAATTGGATCATTTATTTATATTGTGCTGATATTGGCACAATATGGTGTCATTCTAGAGCTTAATTTTTTGTGGTTTATATTAAAATGATGTAGGTTTGGTCGTATGCACAATACCAGAACAGAAAATCTAAGTAGAGGATTTGAACTCTGCCTGGAAGGCAATTTTTTGGATTTAGTTTTTCAACTGTCAATCCGTTTCTTTTTTTATGTTTTAGTGATATCGATTAGTCTTTCTAACTTTACAATATCGTCTTTGGAATGGACTCTATCACAGTGGTGGAGACTGATTCATACAAAAAGATTGAGACAAGAAAAACTGAGCCTGCCAGGGACCTTACACAGACATCATCACAGATTGCCAGTTCAGAAGCTAAGCAAATAAAGGGAGCTCTTCCTGAGGGCTTCTTTGATAACAAGGAAGCTGATTTATCTGCACGGGGAATAAAGCTTGTTAAGCCAGATGTCAAGTAAGTACACTGTTCTTATTAATAACTCCTGGATTATAATGGTGTAATTGTCTTAAAAGTTCTCTTACTTGTTTTGATTTTTCTAGTCTAGTATGTATTTACTCCCAAAGGTTGTTGGTTCTAAATTCCATTCTAGATATACATAGAAGTTCCAAATTCCAGTAAATATACTTGTTCATGTTAAAAGGATTCTGAAAAGGCTTAAAGAGTTCATAATTTGAATCTTCATACAGTGTAAGTTGGGAAGTTTGTTATTTGAAATTTTTAGTTTTTGCAATATTGTCTTGAATATGCTGGGTCTCTTAGTGTCTTTTAAATTGTCGGGTGCAGTTGTCATCTTTTAATGTCACTTTATTTTATTTTATTTTTCTCCTCTTGAAGTAGGTTTAACATGAACACATTGTGACCTTGAATTTGTGTTTAACTGTTGGGTAGAGATGAGTACAAAGAATTTGAAAAGTTGATCCAAGAGGACTTGAAGGAGGTCGATAATAGGTTGGAAGAAGAAGAGGTGAGCGTTTTTATATCCTTGCACTATTGTTTGTACTCTACATGAGGTTGATTTGCACACAAACTCGTATCATTCTCTTGTCTTTGCAATTGTGACACAGATTGATGCCGCTGAGATGATAGAAGAGGCTGAATCAGTAGAGCAAAGGTGAGTTCAGCAATAAAGGTGCTGTGCTTTGATTTTATACATTCTTTTCTTTTTTGTTACTCTATTTTCCTCACTGTAAACTTTTACCTTCTTCGTTCTCCTTTCTCTCAGGACATATCGGGAGAAAGTAGGATTGTTAAGAAAGAAGAAAATGGAGTTGAAGGCTGCGAGTGCTTCCAAGCGTAGAAGAATTTCGGAGAATGTCAAAAAGGAGCCCAGTCATGATGAGTCATCAAGTGATAGTGACAGTGATGAGAATTTTGCAGTGGATTGGAGAGCTCAACATCTTTGAATGCTCTTGGTCTCCTGTAGGATCTGTTCTTGACAAGTTCAAAACCAGACAATGTAATGTGCCAGTGACTGGCTTTGGAACCTGTAGGTTCTTTGGTGCTAAAATTGGAAGCTTTGCTGAGGTTATGTGCAATTGGGAGTTTGTGAAGGTGAAAGTAAACATGTATACCGAAATCATTTGGGCATCCCCACGATGTTGCATGCATTTAAAAGAAGTGAAAAAAAAAAAAAAAAACCACATTTTCCCGTCGACATACTTATTTACAGCTTCAATTCAATCCATTCATTCTCCATGCTTAATTTGTTGGGAATTTTTTTTGGCCAATAATTTGTTGGGAATTTACAACGCTATTAGTAGATCTCAAGGTTTCTCAATAAAGTCCAAGATGGCAAGATTTCATCAAATTAATTCATGGTTAGTTGTGCCATCAATGAAGATTATATATACCCCACTTCTTAAGTTCAATTTGGCATGAAACCAATTGACAAACACCATCATGATCTGAAGAAAAAAAAGAAGAACGAAATAAGCCATCGACCAAATTCATATGTGAATAAATAGTACAAGACATTCTGAGAGAGGGAAGCTGTTGAACTTGTTTTCCTTTTCATGGGTACTCTATGAATCTATTGATAAGAAAAAGTAATAGCACAAAGAAACAACCAATGAATTAGGATTAAGTGGTCAACCAATGAATTAGGATTAAGTGGTCATAGAATGCCAAAGCCAGTTACATTAAATAGAATGCCAAAGCCAGTTACACCAATGTGAATCCAAAAATGTGTTCAACCAAATGCGACACAAAAGGCATAGAGCCCACTACAATCATTAAACTCACGAAAGGCATAAGGCCCACATAACGACATGAAGCCACATAAAGGCAAAAGCCAACAAAATACAACACATACTTAGGAAACCGTAAGACAAAGAACACGAAAATGCTACACCACCCAAAACCCAGGAGCTGCGCCACCAATGCAAGATCACAACCGACAAAGAGAAACCGGTAACCAAAGCTACAAACAGAAGATGGTGATGGACAAGCTACCAAAGCTACAAAGAGCGCTATCATAATCCAAACAATAAGTGACACATACACTTTAAAGCATCCCCAACTCCATAAGTGCCACCGATGATAAACGATGGAAGAGACACCCGTGGATTCGAAGAGCAAATGATGGTGGTGGAGACCATAGGCCGAGACACAACCACCGATGATTGGTGGAGAAAATGCATAGCAAAAACCTATAAACACACAAACATAAAAACAAAGCCGATGCTGCCAAGGTCACCACATTCGTCACCTCCGCTGCTGCTGCCGACACAAGGGAGGAAGGTCATGTGGGGATCAGTTTTACAACAATTACAACCGTTTAATATTAAAATTTACCAATGGTTTTGACACTGCTTTTTATACTAACATCACTTTAAAAATGTAGTTTATCAAGGTGTCATGGAGGTTCAAAACTAAGACTATTAGTTTGCAAGTGAAAGTTCTTTTCCATTGAGATAGACCTGGTTGGCTTAGTTAGGAATTTTGGGTTCAAATAAAAAACACTTTGGGGAAGTGAAAGTAGGTGTCTTCTCAATATTGACTCATGATGCCATGCATATTCATTGAACACTTGTATTCCTATGAAATACACATTTCATTGATTAGTCATGACTGATTATTTGTTTATAAAGTACTTTAAAATTTTAAATTACATTCTATATATAGCATATATATTCTTCCATTTTTCTAACAGCCTAATATTTCTTTTCTTTAAGAAAACATGGATTTTTAAAATCAAGTACATTCCAATATACCAACCAATGGTGATATTCAAATTTTCAAACACTGTTAAGGAAAGTTTATTACTAACGAATACTTGATCCTACACTTGTACTTCAAAATTGAATGGCATATAATATAGTATTAATTACATGCTTACAATGAATAGTTTTAATACGGTTTAAGAAATAATATATCTTCTTGACTGCGTATGCTATCCTTTGAGTTGTTAAAATTAGTTGGCAGTGTGATTAATCACAAACAAATAATTAGTCTGCTGATATTTATCTTATCAATGTTAGAGGAAGTCCTAAATTCGAATTCCCGCACCCCACCTCATTGATTAAAAATAAAAAGGTGATTGTTTTGTTCAAATTATCTCTACAACTCAAAAAATTGTCGTCTCCAATTGAAATCAAAGTCATTCAGATACTATTACATTTCACTAATGATAACCCCCTCATTTTGGACATAAGCTTAGCAACATCATCATGACATGAGCAGAGACATTAAGATTCCTCTTCTCCAAGATCGTGTCCTTGAGGATCATAGAAATTGTTTCTACCTCCACCTGCCAGAAACATTTGTCAAGGCTAAAATTGGAAGCTTTGCTGAGGCTATGTGCAATTGGGAGTCTGTGAAGGTGAAAGTAAACATGTATACCGAACTCATTTGGGCATCCCCACGATGTTGCACGCATTTAAAAGAAGTGGAAAAAAAAAAAACACACACACACACATTTTCCCGTCGACATACTTATTTACAGCTTCAATTCAATCCATTCATTCTCCATGCTTAATTTGTTGGGAATTCTTTTTGGCCAATAATTTGTTGGGAATTCTTTTTGGCCAATAATTTGTTGGGAATTTACAACGCTATTAGTAGATCTCAAGGTTTCTCAATAAAGTCCAAGATGGTAAGATTTCATCAAATTAATTCATGGTTAGTTGTGCCATCAATGAAGATTATATATCCCCCACTTCTTAAGTTCAATTGGGCATGAAACCAATTGACAAACACCATCATGATCTGAAGAAAAAAAAAAGGATGAAATAAGCCATCGACCAAATTCATATGTGAATAAATAGTACAAGACATTCTGAGAGAGGGAAGCTGTTGACATTGTTTTCCTTTTCATGGGTACTCTATGAATCTATTCATAAGAAAAAGTAATAGCACAAAGAAACAACCAATGAATTAGGATTAAGGGGTCATAGAATGCCAAAGCCAGTTACATTAAATAGAATATCAAATCCAGTTACACCAATGTGAACCCAAAAATGTGTTCAACCAAATGCAACACAAAAAAGGCCTAGAGCCCATTACAATCATTAAACTCACGAAAGGCATAAGGTCCACATAACAACATGAAGCCCACATAAAGGCAAAATTCAACAAAATACAACACATACTAAGGAAACCCTAAGACAAAGAACACGAAAGGCATAAGGCCCACATAAGGACATGAAGCCCACATAAAGGCAAAAACCAACAAAATACAACACATACTTAGGAAACCCTAAGACAATGAATACGAAAATACTACACCACCCAAAACCCAGGAGCCCCGCCACCAATGCAAGATCACAACTGACGAAGAGAAATCGGTAACCAAAGCTACAAACAGAAGATGGTGATGGACAAGCTACCAAAGCTACAAAGAGCGCTATCATAATCCAAACAATAAGTGACACATACACTTTAAAGCATCCCCAACTCCGTAAGTGCCACCGATGATAAACGATGGAAGAGACACCCGTGGAGTCAAAGAGCAAATGATGGTGGTGGAGACCATAGGCCGAGACACAATGTTGAGGCCCAAAAAAATCCACGGCTTGGATCAAATGAATTCTCGGCCCAGCGCAATACCTTATTGAGAAAAAACCCGACTTGGAGCACACAAAAGTCCGCCATGCACGAGTCACACTCCACGCGTCATGCCAAATAAATAATTTGTCATGCTAGGAATCGAGATTAAGATTATAAAATGCATTATCTTTGCAAATCCTTCCTAATTATCCCGTCAAGCATAATAATTAAAAGCATGCCAAGCGATATGCCATGCCAAGCGACATGCCATGCCAAGCAGGAAATCATTATTACACACCCAACCACGCTATAAGCCTAAATGGGCCCAAGCCACTCGAATTTCCGGGGCTTGCTTGAGTGAGTTGTGGTATGGATGGTAACAAATTGTCATGAGGCCCATTGATGGACCGAGAAGTGGAGGTTCCAGGTTGCTTGGGAGCCTCGGAACTTAAGCTCATTTCTTAGACCCAAACATATGGGTGAGCACAAAATGGGAAAATAGTCCATCCAAAATAGCCCAACCAAAAAGCCCAACCAAAATGATCCACTAAAATTAACCCATATAGCCCAATGTTAGATGAAGATAGCCCATTTGTTTGGAAGGTTGACTTGCTATTTTAAAGGCCCACACAATTGGAGGTAAGAAGCAACAAAAGCATCATCCCATTTGCTAAAAGAAACAAAAGCCACGTAGGGAGCAAAGTGTCCACATATGCAGAGCTGCTGGAAGGCTCTAAGGAACAATTTCCAAGCACAAAACACCCGAAAAACCAAAGGATATTAATGTGCAAGCTGCTAGGAAGAGAAGCACTCTTCGAACCAGCATACATACCCCAATTCATTTCCCCATCAGACCTGGCCATAGAAAAGAGGAGGAAAGAAAGGAAGAAGATGGCTGGGAATGGAAATCTCTCACTGAAATAGCCGCGGGAAAGGGGATTGATTTGTTCAAAACCCTAAACCCTCATGCTAATGTGAGTCGTTAGCATGAGGGTTTAGGGTTTGGTGCTCAACTCATGCTAATGTGAGTCGTTAAAATGAATAGTTTTAATACGGAGATATGTTTAGGGTTTAGGGAGATATGAATAGTTTTAAACACTCCCTAAACCCTAAACCCTCATGCTAATGTCAGTCGTTAAAAAGGTGATTGATTTGTTCAAATTATCTCTACAACTCACAAAATTGGCGTCTCCAATTGAAATCAAAGTCATTCAGATACTATTACATTTCACTCATGATAACCCCCTCATTTTGGACATAAACTTAGCAACATCATCATGACATGAGCAGAGACATTAAGATTCCTCTTCTCCAAGATCGTGTCCTTGAGGATCTTAGAAATTGTTTCTACCTCCACCTGCTAGAAACATTTGTCAAGGCACACACGCAAGCCTCACTGATTCTACCTTGCTGCAAGGTTAGACGAAAGAGTGTTGTTATTTCCACCCCTGCCTTATTTCCCCACCCAACTTTATTTTTAAAATTTTAAAGACAAATTTACTCATTTGTAAAGTGACTTCTAAGAGCATCCGCAGTGGGGGGTGTAAATTCGGGGGTGTAAAGCCACTTTACATCCCTTTACACCTCCGTAAATATATTTTGCTCCAGTGGTGGGGTGTAAATTGGGGGTGTAGCCGTGGGCCCTAGCCTTTTATGTTGACTTTTCTTCATTTTTCTTCTCTTTTCTCTGGTGGGTCCCACCTGCAAGGGATGTAAAAATAGATGTAAATATACATTTTATTTTACATCCCCATGGTGGTAATGTATATTTACATCCATTTACATCTCCCCATTAGAGACGATTCTGTGACTCGGTGTATGTTTAACATATTTTAAAGATAAATTTACTCATTTGTAAAGTGGTGAATGTATATTTACATCCATTTACATCTCCCCATTAGAGACGATTCTGGTGACTCGGGGTGTATGTTTAACATACACCCTCATATACACCCCTCACTATGGATGCTTTAAGGACTTAGAAAAATTAAGTTGGAATATTAATCGAGATTAATCCAATGGCATAGACTTCCAAAATTTTATTACCTGCCAATCAGCGGCTTTACTCATTTACACGCCCAATCCAACTATCTATCGGCTCAAGTTCCTTTTGCTCTCTCTAAGAGCAACTCCTGATCAAGCCCGACTGAGGCTTGGGGAAAAAAAAATTGTGTTCGGGACAGCCCGGCTCGGGAAGGGTTTGGGACACCACCAACCTGCTGGCCCAAAGGCTACTTCCGCCGAGGTCCAAAACATGGGGTGGCGTCAACTCGGCGTTAGGTTGACGTCGAGCATGCGGTAATCAATTTTTTACCGTTGACGCGTCTTGGCGTCGACGACGCAAGTCCAACGGCTGGAAGCCACGTGGCACGCCCTAGCGCTCCGATTTGCTTCCACCTTCATCCAACGGTGGCGTTTTCCAGCAATAAAATTATGAAAAAAATCAAATTTAAAAAATTAAAAAAAACTTTAAAATTCTGATTTTTTTTTCCTATAAATACCTATAACTACCCTTCACTTTCAACACCAATTCTCATACATTTTATTCTACTTCTACAATTACTCAACATTTTATTCACTTTTCACTCAACATTTTCATCTCTTTCACCTTGTATTTTTATTTCTTATTTTTATGGCTTCTTCTATTTTAGTAGTAGTAATTCTTAATGACTTGTATTGGATTTCTTTATTTAATAAACAAAGCATTCAATAAAAGACCATTTTATTCAACATATTCCATACATCAAACAAAACATAATTAAAATAAAATAAAAACTACAAACAAGGCACAATAATAAATAAAAAAACAACACAACCAAACCATAAGCAATAAAAAACAACACAACCAAACCATAAGCAATAAAAAACAACACAACCAAACCATAAGCGATATTTTCCGATATATCGCGGTAATCAATTTGAATTTTGAAATTCATCCGAAATTTGAACCAAAAAAATTATCTGAAATTTGAAATTCATCCGAAATTTGAACCCAAAAATCTTATTCGGAAATTTTATCCGATTATGAATAGTCTTGACACGTAGGAACCTGGAAATCTTCTCCGAAAATATTATCCAAATTAATTATTGAGGTAAAAAAATTTGTGAATAAAACAAAAAAATGAATAGTAACTACCCTTAGCAAGGGCAACGGGTGGAAACACAAAATACTATTTGCAAGGGCAACCACTATTCACGTGAATAGTGGCTGCCCTAGTTCCCCCCTTGCCCATGGCTAAGAGCCTTTCCATCCATGAGCCCAGCTCGAGGCTAGGGGAAAAAAAAATTTGCGTTCAGTGAGGCCCGAGGCAGGGGTGTGGGACCCACCAACTCGGGCTGGCGAAGCGACTTCAGCTGAGGTCCAAAACGAGGGCTGATGTCGGCTATAGTATCGCTCTGATACTATTTTTTGCAATAAAATACTGGAAAAAATTCAAAATTTTTTAAAAATACCCAAAAATTAATGAATTTTTTTCTATAAATACCAGCCAATTTTTTTAATTTATCTGAAATTTGAAATTGAAAATTTTATCCGATTATGAGATATGAATAGTATTGACATGTAGGAACCCTAAAATCTAATCCTAAAATATTATCCAAATTAATTATTGTGGTAAAAAAAGTTGTGAAAAAAATAAAAAAATGAATAGTAATTGCCCTTTGCCATGGCAACGGGTGGAAACGGAAAATACTATTTGCAAGGGCAACTACTATTCACGTGTGAATAGTAGTTGCCCTAGCTCCCCCCTTGCCATGGCTAAGGGCAAATGGGTGAAGTTGCTCTAAGGGCAAATGGGTGGAGTTGCTCTAACTCTCTCGTGTTGCATGCTTCAAGAAATTTAATCAAAATTTTCTTCGTATGTTTGGTTAAGAAATAAACGGAATGTAAAGGCAAAGGCTTTCCTACACAAAAAGAAGAAGAAAAAAATTTTAAGAATCTAATCAAGAGGAGAAAAGAAAATCAATCCTTCTAAAAAGGCAAAATTGAGAGGTTTTCCTACATCAGATCCACTGCTGGGTCAACAATACAAGCATCGATCATATTTGAAAACCCATATGAAATAGGGAAAAGGTAAAAGAACCCAACCAAACTTTCCCTTTTCCTCAGAGAGAGAGAGAGAGAGAGAGAGAGAGAGAGAGAGAGAGAGAGATGGAGATGGAGGAGAGACGCTTGTAGGAGACGGTAGAATGGATACTGTTCATTTTTCTGGGTTAGTAAGGAAGGATGCTGGTTGTTAAATGGGTTAATAAGATTGTAAAAGTTTGTGCCGTTGGATTAATCCAACGGATGTCTTGAAATTGTCGCTCACTAGTTAACAGACTTCAGAACATAAAAGAGAATTTGCTTGAATTAATAATTAAAAAGTATTTTAGGAATAATAGTGGGCGAAAAGATAGAATTATGTTTTTTCAAATTTATATAGTGTGTGTGAAGATAAAGGTGGATAGGAAAATAGGACATGGGTGGAAATAGCAACACTTTAGACGAAATTATATAAAACCAAATTATATAAAACCTTTTTCTTTCTTTTTTTTTCAAGATTATGTCTTCCCCCTTATTTATTTATTTATTTACGCTAATTATATGTCTTCCTTTTTTGTTTTTGTTTTACTCTAATTATATGTCCTCCATTTTTATTTTTATTTTTTGTTTTTTTGTTTTTGTTTTTGACTCATATGCATATATATATATATATATATGAGTATTTGTTTTATGTCTTATTTTGTTTATAATTTTCCATAACTTCTTTGGCCAAAAAATTGATAAAATCAAGATAAGACATTGAATTAATATTATTGTTATTAATAGTTATACATAAGTTAGAGATGCATGGAACATCTCATGATTGTTGAATCACAAAAAAGAAAAAGAAAAAATTAATATACTATACATAAAACAAAAATTTCAAACATTGAATTAATATTATAGCTATTATTAGTTATTGAGAGAAAATCGATAATTGTATTAATAAATTAGGCACAAAGGCCATCAGCCACAAGGATAAATATAAATACCCACTAAGGGGTAATACACATATGGAAGCATATTAACAACGTAGGGTTAATTCATATATAGGCCACAAAAGGCCAGAGAAATTTTAACATAAAAGCAACATGCATGAACAAATCAGGCATGAATTGGAGCGCCTAAATCTACCAATACAACTACAACTTTTAAACTCTCACAAGTACAAAATACAAGTAAAGACTATAAAACAAACAAACACCAAACTCACAAGGAGTTGATGTAATTATTACAAAATAAGAAAACTGCAAACAAACAACAACAATAAAACCAACAAAGTCACTACCATCGATGCATGGCCGCCTTAGAGACAGAGAACACAATTTGCAACCACTCACCCTACAACAAAAAACAACCAAAAAAATCACATATCCAAGCAAATCTTGGTGTTAAAAAAAAAACAAAAATTCAAAATAGATATAGGCACAAATAACCTCCCCACAATTAAACCACAAATGCGAAGGGGAGAAATAAGTTGGGAGAGAAGGAGAGAGGAGGAGGAGGTGTGGCCAACTCTTCCCTCCCTTGGAACACACCACGCAAAAGTAGGTTAAGAGAGAGAAGGAAGGCTTCAGTGCTCAATTAAATTTTCAGTTATTATATTTGAAAATACTAATAGGCTGTTTTACTGCATAGTTTTTGCAGTTGAGTTTAACATTAAAAAAACAGTAATTCTTTTTTAATATAAATGGATATATTCAAATTTCAAAAAGGATTAAGATTTGTTATCATTGTTCACAATCATACATAGGTTAAAAAAAAGGTGTTTTGTTCAACATCAATAGTTATGTGCCACTTTCTGTCAAATTAGCTCTATATAGTTGGGATCAGGATTCTCTATTTGGATTTCTCTGTCATGATCTGCTTGATTTTCAATCTCCACATGCCACCTCATTTAAATTTTATCCAAGGAATTTAAAAGTTGACACGTCATTAATTTTTTATTAGAAAAAAAAAACACTTTGCTTAAAACATAAAATAAAAAGTAATAAAAAAACTAAAACCCTAAAGCAGGTACGTTCTGCAGCCTCTCTTCTTCTTCATCTTTTTAATTTTTAATTTTTGCTTTTCAATGTCTTCTTTCTGCCCAGTAACTTATTCAACCCCTTCGATTGTATATATATTTTTCTTTTTCATATTAAGCTAATTCCCTAAAGTAGTTGTAAGATTGGATTATGACAATTGGCAAGAACTAATTAAGATATGGGATGAAAAGAGACTGTGACTCTGTGAGGTGGTGTTTACATACAGATGGTCTCCCCTGCCGCCCTTCAGTGCTATCGGGCATGTGAATGTGCTTAGTGGCGTTGTTGTTACAAGGATGGTTGGATACCTCTGGTTATTATTATCTCTTGTATTATCTTTGTCTTTCAATGAAGTTTCACTTATCAACAACAACAAAAAACAAGATTTACGAAAATGGAAGATGATTCTTGTGGAGCCTTGAAAAGAAGAAGAAGAAAGGGAAAAAAAAAAAAAAAGGAAAGTTGCTGGCTTGACGTTGAACTCTTTAGGGTTAGTAATTATCGTTAATTGTTAAGTGTGATACAATTCTTTTTTGTTTTTTGTTTTCAATGTGACATGTCAACTTCTAAATGTTTGGATGAAATTTAAATAAGGTGACATGTGAAAAATAAAAGTTAAGCAGATCATGAGGGAGAAAATCCAAGCAGAGAATCCAGATCTGATTAGGAGCAAAAACAACACTTTATCTTTCAATAACTACAAATATTGTATATTGAATTGATTGATGTAGCGCATGTGGATAACCGATGTTAGGCATTTGTTCTAGATGAATTTTCAACTATAAGTATTGTTTATTAATTGACGTGGCATGTGGATGACCGATGCTAACATTTGCCCTAGATCAATATCTGGACAGTTGATTTAAAAGGAATGTATACTGATTTCTATATAATATTCTTGGCTTCCATGCGTGCTCCAACTTATTACCAAGTTTGGTTTTCATGTTAAAAATCCAAATATAAGCTACTTTAAAAGTCGATGCACTAATTGACACCCATATAAAAACTCAACTCTTTTTACACCCATGGTATATGGTAGTACGTAGTGTCAAATGGGCCGTGCCGTGCCGGCCCATCCCATGCTAGACTTTCAAAGAAAAATACTTAGATTAATTCTGTAGGCAAGAAATGATTCATTAATCAATCATTATTGGCAGAGGGCAAAAAGTTAAACACACCGAAATAATCTTATAATCGATTGTACTGATTAGATATCTTATAAGTAATAACATGAATTTCGAAATACAAAAAAAAACATCAAATGATTATTCTCAACAACAACAAAAAAGAAAAAAAAAATCATGGATTTTTAAATTTTTAAAAATTTCTTTATGTATTTTCAGCTTATTCTCAATAGGAGCATCAATTTTAAAAAAGTCGAACCCTAAATAAGAAAGTTTATCCTCAAAGAATGCTCCATCACACACTTGTACTTCAGAGTTGGAAGGCAAAATTAAGTTGATGTACATACATATTAATTCCAGGTTTACAATAATGAATATTTTAATACAATTTAGGAAATAATATCTGTTTTTGATACTACGTTACTCAAGTAACAACTAGTTCTTCACTGTGTCTGCATTAATCGCTGCGCTGTAAAAATCATATCTGCAAGTGCTTGATTTTTGGTTGATATTAGATCTGCGCACAACTCACAACCAATTCAAAGTCCTTGTAATATCTAACGTAATATTCCTTGTAATAAGTCGCGGGATTTGTGCTTTCCACATATGGTGCTAAGCCAAACTAGGAAGAAGGGAAAAAGAGTGGACTTCAAATCTCTTCAACATGTTAATTTTAATATAAATTAATAGTTAAATTCAAATTCTATGTCTTAATTATACTTATGGAAAATCGTCTTGTCAACTATTTTCTTTTTCAAATTATGTCTTTTAACAATTTTATTAACTAAAGGATATTTTAATGAATTTTAAATGTCTACATATATGTTATATAAAATATATTTTTTTTAATACCCAAAAGTAGAGGAAAAGATATTAGGTTGTGACAGTTCGGTAAAGTTTATGAACAATTTATTTTTTTGTCAGGGTTAGTCATACATATTAGGGTTTTTATTTTATTTTTTTATTAATAGGAAAAAGAGGAATCGAAATTAAGATCTCTTCTAATACGGGAATGAGAAGTATCCCTGTACTAAGTGCTAGTTGGTCCACACATATTATATGTTTAAATAGAAGTTATTTTCTCTTTTGCATCAATTGTCATGTGCCACGTGAGTTACTTTCAAACTCTATGCATCTATTGATTGATGTGGCACACGTAGACGACCATCGCTAACATTTGCCCACTTAATTTCACACCTAACTATATGGATGTATATGAAATTGACTTCAGAAGGAAAGTCCACTGATTTTCTATAACAACATTCGTGGACTTCGTATGTAATATTCTTGGTTTCCATGCATGGTGTAACTTATTACCAAGTATATTGTCCCTGTTCAAATCCAGTATAAAGCTACTTAAAAGTCGATGCACTGATTGCCACCTATATGAAAACTTAGTATAGAAGGTTGACAAGTATATATGAATAAATTAGACGAAATTACATGGTACTTGCAAATTATGGTGAGAATGATATAATTATTGTGGGGGCAAGCTTGGCCATGAAGCCAAATCTCAGGAAAAGCCTACTCATCACTTTAATCCTTTGCTATTAAAGTGCATATTACAATAACAAAATGAGATTTCTTTCCAAAAATGAACGATAAGGCATTAACTCAAACCCTTAATAAAAAGGAGTTGATGTCCCAAAATCTTTTCATCAAACCCAAAATTTCTATGCTAGATGGCAGAAGAATCCAGAGTAGAACGTCTGAGCTCTACTTCTGAGACTTCTAACATCTCAGCCGCCTCGGATGGCCCACCACCAACACAAAAAGATGGTCCTGAAAATCTTGATCAAAAAATAAAGATGAAATTGAAAGAGAAAATTGTCATCGATGATTCTGATGACGATGATACTCAACAACTCCCAAAACAACCACCGCCACAACCAGTCGTCAGATCATCGTCGTCGCCATCACCAAGTTCTCGACTCCGACTTGATCTGAAGCTTTGCAACGACAACTCTGCTCGCGGGTCAGGGTCGACGTCGAGGCTTGAACTCAGCCTGTTCAACACTTCGAACCCGGGTTCTTCCAACCCAGGCTCATCAAATCCTGTCTCAAGGTACTCTCAACCCAACGAGACCACAGATGAGAACCCACGTGGCAGTGATGACAAAAGATCCCAACCTAGGGTTTTCACATGCAACTTTTGCAAGAGGGAATTCTCTACTTCCCAAGCATTGGGAGGGCATCAAAACGCTCACAAACAAGAGCGCGCCTTAGCCAAAAGGCGGCAAGGAGGACTTGAAAATATGGGAGGTGTCTTGGGACATTCACCCTTTTCTTATTACAACCCATATTCAAGTTTCTCATCACCCTCTCTCTATGGATCTTTCAATAGATCTCTTGGGGTTAGGATGGATTCCATGATTCACAAGCCTTCTTATCCATGGTCCTCAACCCCAGGCTTTGGGCGGTTTGGCCATGGTTCTGGGGCATGGTCATCTAGGGCAGGAAGCCTCCTGAACTTCCAATCCACTATTGATAGGCTCAACCTGGAGGGCCTTCATGCTAATGCTCCCACTGGAATATTAGGGCTTCCAGGAACTAGTAGCGCTCCAAGGTTTGATCAGGAAATCGGTGCTGTTCGCAACTTTGGTGGTTCGAGTTCGAATTTTGGAATCAACAGGCCAGTCCTTGGTGATCTTATCCGCCGCGAACCTCCAACATCTGATACCGATGCTGCTGGCCTAGATCTGTCTCTTAAGCTTTAGGTTTATCATTGTTTGCTGTTGTTGTTTTTTATATTTTAATTCATGTAGTACACAGTGCGTGATTTGAGTTTGATTAGATCTTAGGTTTTTGTTGTTGTTTGTATTTCCATCCACAGATCTTTTGTATTGTTATGAAAATGTTGAATAAAAATAGTCGATGTGTTTGTACATGTATTTGATTGGGTTTTAATATTTTTTTTTTCCAAATTAATTCAACATCTGGCTTATAACCCTTCCTTTGGTGTTTGATGTGTGTGCTATTTAGGAAGAAGCAGGCATGACAAACTATGATTTGAATAGAGCATGGGTGTGTGTGTCAGTTTTGATTGCACTCAAAATCACATCTTTATTGCAAAATTATTATGTTAGTATAAACCTCTCATAAACTTGATATTTCAAAATTCAAACTAATGGCCTGGATTCATTTGACCACGGACAAATTTATGGCTTTCAATTAAAGCTGATCGTTCCTTCATTAAAATTTTAATTACAAAAGATCATTTTAGGCATGCATGGTTAGTTTGGGTTTCAAAGAGAAATTGATAGTCGGGTGTATATTCTTTCGTGTATATCTCTCTCCACACGTAACTCATCATGTGAGGAGAGAGATAGACACAAAGTGGTATATTATGTTGCAATAAGTTTTAGCCAAGTTTTGAGGGGATTAAACTTCCTCTTTTTTCCTTTGTTATGCTTCATTTCATGGGGGTAAGACATTAATGAAATATGAACTGGTGGATTTGCGAGACCTCTTTTCTTTGACCAATTAATTAACTTTCTTCCTTTTTCTCTAAATAAGGTTAATTAACCTTCTAAGAGAATTGAACTGACTGTGAAACGAACACGTGGACTTCGGTACGGAGGCAAGGTTGACATGTTTAATTGTGAGTGTCTGATGCATTGCATCTTGCATATGGAATAAGTTGGTCCATGGCTAGCACTTTGTTGTTATTCCCTAATCATTCTTTTTTTTTAATGAACAATATATATGGTAAACTTATTCAAAATGACATTTGAAATTAGGGATAATCCTAAATCACTGCAAACAAGGTAATTAATCATCATCATCTCCATCCAAGAGGTCAATCAGATCCAAACTCTTTGAAATGCTCGAAGTCAACTCTTTGTGTTGAATCTATTCGCCATTCCCTGATTTTAGAGCAGAAAATAAAATAAAATAAAAAAATCCAGATTCACAAAGAAATTTAAACATCAATTGGCGTAAATGGTAGTTTAAACTCAAAATGCAAAGTTTTTTCTCACTTAATTGCTAACAACTCTAACTGAGTTGTGGCCAGAAATCTGTCCCCTAATAGGAAATCCGCTGGCTCTTAATTAATTTACAACTAGCCAAGCCTTTCCCGCATATGTTTAAATTATTGTTTCACTTGTTTCCTTTTCTTTTTTTCTACGTAGTCTCAGCGGGATCAAACCGAATGTAGTTCGATAAGTTGAAATTAGAAATTTACTTGGAGTGAGTTTCTTCAGTTAATAAATAACTTTGGGAATGAAAATTTAACTGGGCGTATTTGAGGAGCCTAAACATGTGATGATGGACTCGTCAACTTTGCCCATTTGTTATTGGGGTTTTTATTTTGTAGACAAAAAAGATCCAATGCCTCATGGTGGACCGATGCTCCTTCCTATGTCCGGGACGGGCCGGCCCAGCACGGCACGAGCCCAGCCCATTAAATAGGCACGGCACGGCATGAGCACGAATATTAATGGGCGCTAGAAAAGTCATCTGCAATCAATTTTGGAAACATCTAATGTCATTATTTATATTTTTTTAATCATAAATATATATTTGATGTATTTCATTTTAGGGAACTTGGGTCCTTATCATATCAACTACAAATTAATTAAACAATATTGGACTTGATATCTAATCAGTACATATGACATATATGCTTCTCTTATAATCAAAGCAAGACATTATTTCACATATAAAATAATAAGTTGTTTAAAGATGAAAAGTTGAAGTGGACCTTGTAGAGTTTGACAATTTTCATATTGTTTGGATGTTTGATTTATTAATGTTTTCAAATAGTTCATCATTTCTTGTCTCTAATTATATTTTTAATGTTTATAATTTGAATTATCTAGCAAATTAAATGGATTGGTTCTTGGGCATGTGGCATGAGCAAACTCGTTCAATATGGACATGGGCTTATCAATAATTTTACTAAATGGGCGAGAGAGATTAAAGCACGAGTGGGAACATTTCTCCCCTTAATAGCTCTCGCTAGAAAAGTATCTTCAATCAATTTTGGAAACATCAAAACATCAACGGGGCATTGCGACATTTTATTTTTCACCAGTTAAGTTTGAGCAAAAATATACAAACTCGTTCAAGATTTATGCATTTCTCCCATTAAGAGCGATAAGGGTGGGCCCAAGAAGAAGAAATGCGTTCCAACAGGCCTTTTTGGCCCGGGCTGGGTGTGGGCTCTATCAGCCTGGGTTGGCCCTCAGGCAAAATCAACTCTTAGCTGAGTTTGCTGATGTCGTGATGACATTAGCAACCAAAAAAAATTAAAAAAATCTTTAAAAAAAATTTCAGAATTTTTTAAAAATAAATACTTAGTCATATTTTTCACTTCCCACACCAAAACTCTATAAAAATTCATCTCCTCATATCTCATGTGAATTGTGATTGTCATGGCAATGGATGGAAACACCACAAGCCTTTTGCAAGGGTTGCTACTATTCACATAAATAGTAATAGCCATTGCCTCCCCTTGCTCTTTGCCATGGAAAATGGATGGAAGTGCTTTAAGAGAAGGCTCATTTTCTAGAACATGGCATGAGGCTGAATCTATTTTTTCATTCCTCTACTACCGACATTTGCAGCCTCAGATAAGTTGGTTTGGCATTATTCCAAGAAATATATTCTGTACATTCTGGTTATATATTTGGGACTCCATAATGATTGGTATACCAGGTTGCATGGCTCTCAGGAGGTACATTAAGCTGCATGGAACTCAAAGGCAGTGATCTCGCATATTGGGGGCCGGAGACAAATTCCCTTCCATGGGAATCAAAGAGTATCTCTGACCATTTTTCCTTAAAATGGTCATCTTCAGGAACCATTTTTTTAATTAACGGAGCATAGCATGGCAACATAGTATACATAAAAAGAAAAAAGAATTACACAAGTGAATAATTATAAGGCTTTTTTGTAACATCCCGACCCAAATTAATTATTATTTAATTAATTTGTGAAATCTCAATTTTTACCCTTAGGGGTAGGGTCATTATGGTCACTTTTTAATATGGAAGGTTTTTGGGGATTTGAGTGGCACTGTTGCGTAAAGCTAGTTGATATGAGTTTGTATACACGTAGTGGGCCCAAATTGAAGTTTTAACAAAGAAGTTACAGTCAACGAAAGTACAGTGGCACAATCGTAATTTTTTCAAAGTCTAATTTTTTTTAAAAACAACCACCTTCTTTCTCTCTCTCCTCCCCCGATTCTCTTTCCTCCCTCTCACGTCGTCGCGACAGCTGGATTTTCCGGCGCCATCCGGCCACCAAATCCGACGCCACAACCTCCAAAATCTTCCTTTCCTCCTCCTCTACACAACCCACCCAATTTCCAAAGCCGATTTCTAGCAGTGAAGAGACTGTAACGAGGGCCACAACATTTCCAGCAAGCAAAATTGTCGAACCATATATGGTTTCTCATCCTCTCAATGCGTTTTAGCTGTTTTAATGGTTGGTTTCGACCGATTTGATGCCATGCATGTGCTGATGGACTCGTCGACTATGCCCATTTGTTATTGGGTTTTTATTTTGTGGACAAAAGGCCCAATGCCTCATGGTGGACCATGCCTCCTTCCTATGCCTATATGCCTCTGGTGGTAGAAAAATATGTGCAATCGATTTTAGTGTTTTGTTTTTGTTTTTGTTTGTTTGTTTTGTTTTGTTTGTTTGTTTGTTTTGTTTTGTTTGTTTGTCTGGTTTTTTTGTTTTTTTGTTTTTTTTCTGATAGCAATTAATCAAAGCTGAGTCATATAGATGTGTTGTTATCATAAAAATTTGGTATATATTACTGTCAAAGATTCTTGACTAGTTAAATGGCATATGATATTTGTACCAATACTTAATACATAACCGTTACTAGTAAAAAGTTGGAAATGCTTCATTACGTAAGAGTAGCAAAAATAACCAAGATCTAATATGCTCTTACGAATAGGAAGCAAAATAAGACACAAACACAAACAATCAATTTAAAGGACATATTGAGTCAAATTAATTTTCAAAGAGCAAAGTGGGACTCGGAACATGATTTATGAAGTACTAAAGTAATTAAGCCTTCTAAATACCATATTCACAATTGCAGATCAACAATATTAAAAATATAAATAAAAAACTAGCACTTTTGTTTAGAGATATTTAGTCATATACCCATTCTTAGTACTAAAACTATAAATAAACCGTACACCATTTAACTTCTATAAACAAATCCAAAAAATGACAGCTGACCCTATTGAATTTAATTTTGATTATTAAATTACTTTAATACCCTATTGAGTGTTTTGGGTTTTTTTTTTTAATGATGTTTTAGGGTTGTGTTTGTTTTAAGAAATCAATGTCAGTTTTGTAATTTAAAAGAAGTTAAAAGTCTTTTTGTTGTGTTGTAGAATGAGCTTTGGGTGTGTTTCTAAAGTCCATTTCATATTGGGTTTTTTTTAATTTAAAAATAATTTGGGCTCCTATATTGGATACAATAGTGAATCTCACTTCTAATTATATGCTACTAGGAACGCGGGTTTTCTACATGGATTGAGGAGGAGCCATTATTGTTGATTTCTTTGCCTTTTGCAAATTAGAAGCTTATGGCTGATTCTTGTATTAGATGGCAAGTGGGAGGTGCTCTTTTTCCCTTGAAAGATTTTCCTCCTTTTTTGGGGTTTTTTTAATGCTTTTTTTCACAAAGGTCCAAGTTTGCACATATTTTTGCTTTCTCCTCAGTGTATTTTGTTGGTTGGTTAATGAATGAACTTTATCGATTTAAAAAAAAACCTCATCCTAAAGGGTTTTTTTTTGGGTGGTCAATCTCAGTTCATTCATGCCCCAAAGTTGTGGGGAGCGAAAAAAACTAGAGATTACAAGAGCTTAAAAGGCCAATACATAGGAACAAAGAACAGCAAGCATATGAGAGTTCAAACTAAAAACCAGTACAGTCTAGTGAAATGAATCTTCCCCATCATAAAGTCAAAATAAAATACAAAACAAAAGCAAACAAAACCACTGCAGCAAAGGGATTAGGGACCGCACCAACATAGCCACAAAAGAGGAGATACACTCCCCTCACACAAATCAGCACAACTGCACAAAGAGACCCACCAATTTGCAGCCGAGAAACAAATTTCCCGAAAGCACAAAAGTACATTGACACAAGAACATCCATCCAAGACTCACAATCTCCATGAAGACTGAATTCGCCTTCGTACCATAGAGAAAACAACAACCATTCAAACCATGGTATATCCCAAAAAACCAAAACCAAGAGTGGAAGGTGGTGGTGCAAACACTAGAGCAGGAGCTAGCAAGAGCTCTATACACTTTCCAGTTTATACGCTAAAATTCGCTTATAGAAGTTGTTGATGTAGCCTAATGGAGGGGCCAAATCTAGAATGAGGAGAAGGAAAGAAGAGGTGGGGATGTATAGGAGGAAGTAAATCTGTTTTAGGGGGTGTTCGGCGGTGAACGGGGGACACAAACACAGACAGCTACCACTAATAAGGAGCCACCAACTCCTAAAGGTTTTCCGTGTAGCAAATTAGAATTTATCTTAAAATCCAATTATCTATTTCTAAATTCAAAGTTAATTCCATATTAAAGTTAAAAGCAAGTCATGACATGTTTACTAATCCGTAATCGGATTAGGAGAAATTGAATTGAGGATGAATTGAATTGATGAGGAGTATGATTAAAGAGAATTAGATTCCGGATTCCTATTGAAGTTGTTTACTAAACCAGATGGATATATGAGAGTTAGATTCTGGATCCCTATTGTAGTTGTTTACTAAACAATATGGAATTAGGGTAGGAGTGGTTCTAATTACTAAAATGTCCTCGTTGTTGGGCTTAAAGTATATGGCAAATTTGGAATTTTAAAAAATTGTGTGAGGATATAATGGGTAAAAAAAAAAGAATTCCTAATTGGTTAGTTCTCCAGGAATCAAATACCACATCTTACCCAAGAATTGAATTCCTCCAAAATCAGGAATTCAATTTCTAATTTTGTGTGGGCCACACTTACTTTTTAATTCCTTGATGTGAAGTAAACATAGGAATCCTCCAAAATTGAAATTCAATTCATGATTCAAATTAAGATTCTTGATTAGTAAACACACAATCAATGCAATATTAGTCAATTAAGCCATGACCGTAAGCAAAAGTTAGAACCTACTCATAACCCTTAATAAAAAGAATAGTTATTTGGTAAGATCACATGGGAAGTGAAACATACTCGCAAATGAAAGTTTCATTAAAATCCGTACGGAATTCAATCAAAGTATATGTGGAATTTATGAAAGTCAAATAAAATTCATAGATTCCTAACTACATATACTTTAAAATCCATTAAAATATTTTGTAATACAAGTGAAAGTCTAAACTACAAGAGAGAGGGGGTTTCTATCACAACCCGATTCAAGAATAAGGAATATTCCTGAATCAAGGTGTGAGTCATACCATAGTTATAAGAATAAAATCCTACAACCATGATATGTTGAGAAACAGAGCCACAAATAAAAAAAATTTACTTAACAACATAGAATCGGAGTCGCAGTATCTCGTAGTTAAATACACACTAAGATTGACTACTTACAAATATTAATTACACAAATCAACAACAAAAGTCTAGTAGCTTGGTTGAAACCCACTTCCTCAAACTTTGCCTTGAATCCTGCACATTCTATTAGGGTATGAGCATTCTAATACCCAATATAGAGTACCATCAAACTCCTCAACATTAGCTATCATAGTTAATCAAAGTGTCATACATCAAACAACACAAGATATGTAAAGTATGCAACTAGACCAGATAAATATATTTGCATATGGGGTGATATCATGAACTCCTCCCTTCTAATCCCACTAATTATACCTTAGGGCAACAAGCATGCATATCCCATACCATATGTTTTACCATTGTGGCTCCGAATACCCTAAAATATGACCTAGTGCCCGTTAGTCTCTTAACCCATTTTTCTTTTGTTTACGAATTTCTCAACTTTCACTTTTCATTAGAGGCCCTGCTCCTATCACCTTAGTATATTCAAGCCATGCTCCCACCACCTCAATATATTCAAGCCCTGCTTTCATCACCTGAATATATTCCATATTTTTACTCAGATATATCTAAGGCATTTTCCCACTCCTTAGATATACCTTAAACGACACACACACCCCAAACACCACTGTATTTATGATGCATATGTAATACAGCGTAAACATCATTTATCTCTACGAAATAATAATACAGATTATAACACTAATATTTCAGGCTTAATTACATAAATAATAATATTCACCCAACATCAAATAATATTCACCGAGCGAAACAACAATAATTTTCATATTTATAGTATTATATATAAGCACCAAGACTAGCCCAATAATTAGGAAATCAAGAAACCCTATCTCGTGTCCAGCTAGCCAAAGTACCGAATTACCCTTCGAAAGTTCCCGGATTCATCAAATCTACACTTTTGATCCAAATCTTGAAAAAATTCAAGCTCAAATTATTATTGAGTAGTCTTCAATCTATTTCACATAAAACTAGTAAACCTCAACTTAACACCTCAACCTTACGCATTTCAAAGATTCTGTGTGAAAATGATGAAAATGACCATAGGACCAACTCGGGGTCCAAAGCGGCCAAATCTTGTCCAAAATAATCTAAAAAATTGTGTCATATGCCCTGTCAACATCGAAACAAGGCCAAAGACACCTGTTATCCAAAAGTTAGCATTTAGGTCTCATGGGCCCTACAACAACCAATACTTTAAACAAAATTTGCATCGACATACAACCTCGGTTGACTCAAAACATATACCGTCGGACTCGGATCGAGAAATCGAGGTGAATGGCCTAAAAATATGGCTTCAGAGGCTATCAGAACAGCCGCCGCGTGTCACTACTCTTGAGATACGCTAGTGGGCTTGGCTAATGTTATTGTTCATCTTCTCCAGAAATTCTGCAAATTTCCCATATTTGTTTCATACTAAAACCCAAACTTTGTGACCAATCAAAAGTTAATGAAATTGGGAACACCTGCAATGGTTTTAAAGCTTATTCCCTCTAGTTTCTAACCCAACAAACCACACACAAAACGGAACTAAAACGAAGGAGAAAACCAACTTCAAAGTTGGGCTCGTGGCTGGTTTTCTAAATAAAATATATTGTTGTCCAAACTTTGCACATATGTTTGATGTATCAAAATTCTATAACCTTCAACGAAACGAATTGTGTTTTGTTCCTACCAAGTTTACTTTAAAACCCAACAAATGGCTTCCTCAAACACTCAAAGGATTGGGAGAAAAAGAGAGTCAAAGTGAGGCTTGCGGACTGCAAATTTCCAAAAAATGGAATTTTCTAGATTTGGTTCTAAGTCGTTTTGAACCTTTCTATCACTATCATGTTGTTCTAAGTAGGGGTGGTTGCGGTTAGGTAACCGCGAATTTTTACTCAAACCGCAAACTGACCGACTATTTGCGATTTGGTGATTTTTGAAACCGCAAACCGACCGCAATGCGGCGGTAAATCGCAAAATGCGGTCGGTTACTGCGAATTAACGGTTTAAAACCGTAAGTTCTCAAGCATTCACAAAAATATAAATTCACAACCTAAATAAATAAATACAAAATCTCAATTTCTCAAGCATATATAAATTCGCAATCTCTTCAACTTCTCAAGCATTCACAACCTAAGAAAATTAAAGTTACAATTCCAAGCATTCCAATTAAAGTTAAACTTCTCAAGCATTCAAATTCCAAATCCTTTAAAGTTACAAACCAAAAGGAAAATACAAAGCAAAATGAATTAAAGTTACAACCAAAAAGAAAAATCCAATTCAAAGTTAATTAAAGTTACAAACTAAAAGGAAAATGCAATGCACCAATATTACAAACTAAAGTTACAAACTCAAGTGTTGGTGGTGAGTGGATTTGAAGAACCCCGTTGTATTGTTTGAGCACTAATGTTATCTACAAATAAAACAACATAGTTTAATACATTTTATTATAAGAAAAAGCATAAATAACATTAGCATAAATAAACTAATTACTTACAAGTTGTCATATATTTCATTTCCTTGTAGAATTCAACATCATCATCCGTGCAGCTATACTTTGCGGTTTGCAGTAACCGCAAGTTTTGAAAATCAAATACCGCAAATGCGGTTCGGTTTACCGCGATTGCGGTTTCATTGCGGTAAATTGGTTGGTTTTTGCGGTTTTTCGATTTTTCGGTTTAAAATGCCACCCCTAGTTCTAAGGCTTCTAAAACTCTTCTAAAGTTCATACTTATCATTATAACTCATGAAAAACTCCAAATGGAACCAAAATCATAAACATTCACACTTGAAAAATTGCTCTATCCACCCACCCCGAAATTAGATGTTCAAACTCTTCCAATTCAATTTCTCTATCACTCAAGTGACTCAAAATACTTTTTAAGGGATTAGAATCACACAAACGCAAAGTTAAAAATCAAAAATTCAAAATTTGACTCCCTTAGAGAGATTTTCCTCTTTTCCTTTGATTCTACCTTCTCTCCCTCACCCAACTTCCATCTCCTACCTCCCACAATATTATCTTAGCTTAAGGAATCATTACACTTAACCTAGACTAGTGATTCATCTCTAATAGTTGAACAACTCATCCTTAATTGAGATCAAAATCAGATTTTGAAAGAGAAGATAATATGGAAGGGGGGATGAATGAAGAGAAATTAAGGGTTTTGCCTACACATTGCAAAACTAAAGATTTCTTCTCTCTCTCTCTCTCTAAAAGAAATCCGATTCATCATTGGGGAAGATCCCTTAGGCTAGCTGAGTCATAAATTTAGACTAGGTGACTCATCATTGGATTTGAAAGCTTGAGGCCGAGGGAAAGAATGGGAGAAGAGTGGGATGCTACCCTCCACGTTTCAGATTCCCTTGTTTTTTTTTTGGCCTACACGGGTATTTTTGTAATTTTTCACACATAGGGGTATTTTGGTCATTTTGGCCCAAAATTCAGAAACGATTTCTGATGTGTTCGTTAAGTTGACTACTATCGTACTCGCTAAGAGTCATAATTGTCTCACCTCAATTTCTTAAATTTTCTTTAAAAAAATTCACAAAATGTTATGTAAGGACATATTAATCCAACTTGAAATTACACACTCAATCCTATAGTCTCAGTCCAAAATCACTTGATAAAATACTCATAATCATTCTTCACTATAATATTATTTTTCATTGCAAAATGAAAGTCCACCTTTAATTTTTCAGGGTATTACAGTTTCTCGTATATACACTACCAATGTGCCATGGGGATTCGAACATGAGACCATTGGTCTACAAATCAAAACCTTTTTCCACTAATTAAAATCTTAATTGAATACACTAGTTTATGCTTCCCCTATACACTTCATTATACATACTTTTGACCATATAGTTTCATTTTGCTTCATGTGGGAGTAACTTTTAAATCCACCAAAAACCAAGAATTTAGTATTTTTCTATTATGATTGAAAATTGTTATTTCAGAGTAGTGTCATTATACCCATACACTTGGAAAGTTGAAGAAACCTATACACAAAATATTGGCCAACTATTAAACTATGTTAGAAAGTAATGGACTTCAACAAAATATTGGCCAATAAGCAATTTCAGTTCACTTGGAATGATAGTGGAGTCCTAATGCGAGGAACTTGCATTATATTATTGGTCTTGTATTCATTGATCTTGCACCTCCAATTTGTCTTTGAGAGCTTAAACTTCCAATTTGCATGAATAGGTCTTGGAGTGGGTACACCTACCTCCATCGACACAAACCCTATTAAAGTTCGTATACTTAATCGTGAATTGATAATCCTAATCTGAAAAAATTTCGCGCGCCCTATGCTTTGGATGACAAAATTGCCCTCCATGTGAGGGGCACATGTTTACTCCGTTAAAGAAATTAACGATGTCCTTGAATTTCTACATCAAAATTGAAACACAGGGTTCAAACTACAAGGATCATGACTTTTGGCCTTTAATGGCCACTTGTTAAATTGGCTGCTTAATGGCCTATATATTTCTCATTATTAGTTGTAATTATCACCTATATTTTAAGGTGAGGAGTTGATGGAATTAATGAGAAGAAAATTATTCTGTAAGTTATTTTAGAAGGGTTCCTCCATGAACCCTAGTTAAAGAGGTCAGGTTTCTCCATAAGTCCCACAATTCCAGAGTTTTTCTCTTTTGTTTGTATCATTATGCTTCCCCTTACACATTATACATATTTTATGCTTTTGCTATGTGGACTTTTAAATCCACCAAGAAAGTGTGAAAATGTTTAGAAATGTCCCATATTGGAAAGTTGAGAAACCTAACAATGACTTATAAGTAAGGACTAAAATATCAATAATATCGATGAAATATCGAGGGCATTATTGAGGATATTTTGGAACATATCCATACACATATCGTATAAGTATTGATAATATCGAAAAATATTGATGTCGATAATTTCTCTCACACTTCAATAACATTCGGCCAAAATATCGAGATGATGAAGGCTGTGAAAAATTTGAAGAGTTATTTACATTAACACCCCATGAGGTTATGCTTTTCTTAGGTCTAAAAAATTACACGAATACCCACTGAGGTTTCAGTTTGTTTTAACAAAAAACCATTTCGTTGATTGTTTGTCTAAAAATTGATGGTTTCATTGAAAAAAAAATACTTATGAAAATGACAAAATTAAGCTCAATGAAGTATATGCAATCTAATCTCAAAGGCCAACTTTGTCATTTGTAGAGGTTTTGTTTTTTTTTTTTTTTTTTTTTTGTTTTTGTTTTTTTTTTTTTTTTTTTTTTGTGTGTGTATAAAATCATCAATCTTTGGATTAAAAATCAATGAAAAGGTGTTTTGTGAAAACAATTTAAAATCTCAAGGGGTGTTCTTGTAATTTCTAAAACTTCAAGGAGTTTTGTAAAAAAACTGAAAACCTTTAGGAGTGTTAGTGTAAATAAGTCAAATTTGAACCTTATCAGAACTCTATGTAGTACTAAGTCACTCATGTATTACTACATATAAAGTCTAAATAAATCAATATAAATAAATGATTATGGTGTGTTTAATATTCTTTCATTAATTACAATATATTTTCTGCACTCACAATGTTTGTCAGCTCGCTATATAATCAACTTAAATCAGTTAAACCCATCATGCAATACATTTCCTTCCAATATTTTGTGATAAAGTAATAGATAATTGACTAAATAAACATCCTCCAATGTTTCAAGAAAAATTTCCAAGTTTTTCTTACAATTTCCGTGGTTTTTATTCAATTTTTATTGATATCGATAATATCCCGATATTTCCATTGAAATTTATGTGTTTTTGGAATACCGAAACTTCCGAAACCATCAATATTTTAGACTTTGAAAAGGGAACACAGAAAGCAGAAGAACTTGGATTGGTGGTGTTTGGGCAGAAATAAAATTTTTTCCCGAAATTTTATTTATTTTTAAGTTAAAATGTTCGTAACAATAAATCACAATAAGATAAGATAAAATCAACTAAAAAAAGAGAGAACCACTTTACATAGTAACAAAGCTCTTAGGAGATGTGCAATGAACCAAACCAGAAAATAGTAACAACATCAATTCTGTGGGATACCCAACTTCCAAATTTGAACCATATTCACACTGTGGCAGGGATTTTTTATTAAATGAGCCAGAGCTGTCCTCACCAAATATGCCAAGTGGGCAAAAACCCTCCTAAACCCCGAAAACACGTTTTCAAGTACACCAATTGCTTGCTTAGCAAGCATACACAATTCGCACGTGACCCACGGCCTCACGGCCTATAATTAGTTAATAAACTATACTCACAGTCTCCTACACGAAGCGGGAAAGGAAAGATATTGGGCGTTTGAGAGCTTCCTTCCTCTACTGCGACTCTGCCGAGGCCTTTTTCCAGACCCTCTCGCAGCTTTTCCTCTCAACCAATACTTTCGCTGCCGATTACAGCAGAGGTCAAAAGGTACACGAGTCCCTCCCTCTATGGCTTCTTCTTCCCTCTTGTTCATGGGTTTGGTGTTTTTTTCAATTTTTTTTTATTATAAATTTTTCTACTGCGGCTTATATTTGGGTTTTAATTTTTCTCTGTTTGATGAAATTTTTTGGGGTTTTCTGGGTGATGATACTTTGAATTGGTTATGCATGTGTGAATGTATGTGTTGGATTTGTTGAATTTGGGGTTTTTCTTTTTGGCATTTTTACAGTGAAGATATCGTCATTCAATGAAGTGTTGTGGTGCGTTGGTGTTGGGGCTTTGTTGTTGAAATTTTTTGTTGTAATGTTGTCCAAGAGTTTGGAGAAATCACTAAGTTATTAATGTTCCTTTAGGCTTTTGGCAAAATTCTACATTACTGAAGGTTGAAACATCGATACGTCATTTAGTAACAATTCCAATTTTTTTGAATTTTTCTTTTTGTTTTTAAAATCAGAGGAAGAAAAAAAAAAGGTCAAAGGCACAGTACCCGTTTGGTAATTTTTCAATTCTATAATAGAATGGGGAGAGGAAGAAGAAGAAAGCAAGAGAGCAGAATTGAGAGAGTATCGAGATATGGGGTTGAGGGTCTCTTCAACTTAAAAGCAAAATTTTTATTTTTATTTTTAACAAAACACTGGTTATTATGCAGTTTTAAAACACCTCCCGGCCTTAGACTAAATTGGTAAACGACTGTGGATACTTGTAATAGAGAATTTGCAGTTCTGGAATCCCTGTAATAAAGAATTATGTATATCTAAGAAGTTTGTTTCCAATGTAGTTTAACCAGTCTTTTAGGCCTCATAATCTTTATTATTTGCTTTCGTATTGAAAGCAGACTTGAGTTACATGATGCTGTGTGTTCTGTTCTCAAGCATGTCTACAAGTTTGTGATTCTTTTATTTGAACAAATCTGCCCTAGTAGTATCAGAATCATGATAAATACAATATATAATTAATAAAGGGAAGTCCTAGTTAATGTCTCCGCCACATTCATGGTGTAACTTCCCCTTCTCTCTACTGAGTGGTGCATATCATGAAAGGGGATGGGAGTTTGCCATGATTTATGTGATGTAGCCTTTTATGAGTATCATTTGATTGACTGGGATGCAAGTGGTTTTATTTAGATATGTTTTCAAAGTTTAGTCATTGACTCACTGGGGATGCTTCCTCTGGATTTCCTTTGTTGGCTTTACGAAATCGACAAGGAAAAAATTGTAATTGTCTATAAGATACAAGCACATGTATTCATTGTACGATAAGTAACATGCAGGTTGTCATTAGGGTGGAGGTTTTTCTGAACCTGTTTCCAGTCCTTACTGTTTATATATCTACCGTCACTATTTGTTCTTTTAAATGTGACCTACGAATTCCCTTGTCCTGTTTATAGTTACTGATTATTAAAGGCCTGTTCAAGCTAAAACTCGATATGGAGCCCGTCGATTGGAGAACTCAATTTCCTGCAGATTCTCGAGAAAGAGTTGTAAATAAGATGTAAGTTGAATAGCATTAATCATATCAAAACATTGTTTGAATTCCACCTCAAGGATTTTCCTTCTTTGATTACTTAAATATTATCTTGGCATTACAATTTTGGATTAGTACAATACTTTGTGTCATTACAATTTTGGATGTACATTGTGGGTACTGCCTTAATAAGTGTTTAATTACTTAATAAATAAATAATATTAATTTAGACATGTTAAGCTTTATGATAATTCTACATAGGCTGAGCTTGGGTGAGCATCAGCATGACTAATTGTTTTGCAGTATTTAACTTTTCTTCTGTATTAGTTATGAATTTTGCAAGCCAAGATTTTGAGCCTCGCGTAGATTTGAATGTTTATATATTACAATACCATTCTTTGACTAAGCCATTCTGATTGTTTACCAAAACTATTACATTTGATCTCTTCTTGAGCTTACATGGCTAGTAACTTTCTGACTGTGGAAAAATTTCTCATGCAGTATGAATACCTTAAGGAAGCGTTTTCCATCTTCTGACTCGGAAAAATGTATATCTGAAATCAAGAATATTGCTCTAAAGTTCGAGGAAAAGATTTATATGGTTGCCAGAAACCAGGTACCTTAGGTTATGAGATGCCTTTCTTCTCAAGCACATATTTCTGTTCTTTTCCTCAGCCTTGCCGCTCTTGAAACTCAACAGCCTCCTTTTAGTTATTGTGATATTTCTGGACTGCCTAGGTTTTAGAAGATAAATCATTGCAGTTCCTAATGCCTTTATTTATTTATTTATTTATGCTTATTTAAAACGAAAGAGTGTAAATTTAATGAACATTTCTTTTTTAATTTAGAAAGAATATGTAATGAAGATAATGTCAAGGTTGGAGGCAATGGTTCCTTCGTCATCAAAGTCAAACCCTCCCTATTCTGGTCTAAACACCTCGAATCCAGGTAAGACATCATTTTGAAAAACTAATTTATAGAGTTTTGCATTATGCATAAGAAAAGATTTAGGCTTTTATTTTTTCTACAGGGAAATGATTTTAGCACTCCTGATATCACCTCCCACACTCCTTTACTCTCTCTCACAAGAGGAGTGCATGAGGGTATTTTAGGGTGATTTTGGAGTGCCAAAATCATGACCCTTTCTTAAATCTGGAACAGTGTCAAAATATTACGCAATTTTAGCTTATTCTGTTGTTTTATATATCTTTCTTGGATACATAACATATGGTATTATATATTCCCTAGCTAAATTCTATTTGATATTTTTGTTATTTGTTTTTCAATCATGAAACAGAAAATTATTATTAGGTTTTTTTTTTGGGGGAAAAAACTGGGAACTGTTTTTTTATATCTTTTGGTGGCTACAAATTCAAATACTGGTATCACTGGGTTGAAGAGTAATATTGGTGTATATTTCTTATGTACTTCACCTATATTCCAATTACGTCATCTTGCTATTTCGATCTTTATTTTTCAATAACATCTTATGGCACTCCATCCCCAAGGTGGTAATCAAGGCCAATCAATTGCTGTTCAATCCAGAGATCAGTCTCAAGCACGGGAACAACATTCATTGCCTAATGTTCCAAATACCATTGCATCTGGTGGATTTTCTTCTAACTTAGCATCTGCACGGTCGACTGTCAGTGTTTCAGCTCGGGTTCCCTTGCCAAACAGTGCTACTGAAAATGCCAACTCGCAGAAGTCGGTAGGAAATTTATCAGGGCAAGGGGCACCTATCAATGTTTCTGCCAATAATGTGAGACAGGCGCAAGGGAGACAACATTTACCCCACATTGGTACTCAGCAGAACCATGAGCAACTAAATCATCATCTTGGTATTCAGGTCAAGCAGGAAAACATCTCACCATCATGTATAGCCCAGCAAAAACAACTACAGCAGTACCAGCAGCAGCAGCAGCAGAAACTCTTAAAACCTGCTCAGAAACAGACATCTCAACAATCTGTCATGCAAACTCCTGCCATACGGCCTTCTGAGACACATGTTGCTCCACTTTCTGATCTTCGGCAGGATCAGATGTCTTCTTTCGAGCAGACAACACGCTCTGTGATTAAGAATCATCCTCACACAGCATCTAGGCAAATACACCAATCACAGGAGACTCCTGATATTCATCAAAATGTATCATCAAGACCAGATAATCTAGCAATGCAATCACCAAAGCAATCACATTTGATAGGTACTCCTGGCTTGCAGCAGCAACAGACTAGGTTACCAGGCCAACCAAATAATGTACAACAATGGTTTCAGGTACAAAAAATGAATCTTTCAAGTGCACATCATGAACAATTGGCAGAAAGAAACAATATTTCTGTACCGCAACAAAGCTCGCAGCTGCTTGGAACACAATGTGCTAGCTCAGGCATGCTCCAAAGCAATTTTAAAATGCAGGAGGAAACCCAACACACTGCTTCGGCTCTTCTGCCAAATCAAGGTCAACGGTCACAACCACAGTCTCTCGAGAGGCAACTGAACTCTCAATCACAGCCAGATAAGATGCGACTGCTGCCAAATCCAACAGAACAAGATCAGCAGCAAACATATCAAACATCAGGTAAAACTGTAAAACCAAATCATGTAATTTGGCAGAAAAAATAGATTTGTTAGATAAAAGAAAATAAGTAGAAACACCTTCCTAGATACATTATTGTTATATTGTTGAGTTTCTAATTTTTACGGATGTGTGGGTAACCTCTAAATTGTTGCTGGCTAGTCCTAAATTCAACCCAAAGGCAAATGTCATAAATGTTGAAAAGCCTGACTGCCTTTTTTCTCATCATTCTGTTGGTTGGTTTTATTATCTATTGATTGACATGACTTTCTCTTCATTATCAAGCCTGGTTGCCTCTTTCCTCTTGCAGCTTATTTGGATTCTCATATCTTTTAGCAGTGAAATTAAATTTTTCTCTGATTGATGATTAGTTATATTATAAGTCATCACACCCTAGCTTCTGGGTAATCATAGTTGTTGCAATACTTTTGTGAAACTTTTGACTCCTCCATTAACAAACTGCAAAATCTCTACGACAATATTAGCTAGCTTCTAGGAATAAATATCTGCAGTAAAGATATGTTATACATATATATACCTTTTTTAAACTGGAAGCCATTGCCATTTTCTGGAATTATGTAGAAGTTGGATTTTCACCTTGATTATTAGTTTGTACCAAAAGAGGCTCACTTCTTAGGGCATCTATTCATCTCTGCCAGAATGAATTTTTAATTGAAAAAAAAATTGTAGAATTAAATACAACCCTCACTTCTATTTGCACAGTCATCCTATCAAATCTACTTTCAATTGACTTGTGCTTGCATATTTTTATAATTTTACAGGAACAGTAACGTCCACATCTGAGAAAAGGATTTCATTTGTAGACAACTGGCAAGAGGATATCTATAGGAAGGTACTCTTTCTCTGTCTTTGTCTATGTCTCTCTCTCTCTCTCATTTGATTGCTTATGTTTTATTCTTAACCTTTTTTTATGCGAATTTATGCTGACTGTCTATTACTCTATTCTAATGTTATTTGGGCACTGTTGTGCTGCTGCAAGTTGTAAGAATAGTTAATTACTTAATATGAAATATTAGTCGGAGAGGATTTGTTAGTCTAAGCCAAGTTCCTGCATTTTATTACTATATTAGCTTGTACTTTGTTTATGTTTGTATTTTATTTAAATATCTTGAGTCAGGTCTCTAATTGTTTGATATAGGCCACAATTGTGGGCTATGCATCTTATTTTAATAGTAGTCCACTTTAGCTTAAGCACTGGACTTAATTGATTGACTGAGAGATTTATTTATTTACCCCCTTTTTTTTTTTTTGCAAACCTCTGTAGGGATAATTTATTAAAAGAAAGAGAAAAGAACAAAGAGGGAGGAAATAGACTTCATATTGTAGTTAAAAAATGAGGACTGATTATCCTAGATAAGACAGTAATACACAAGCAATAATAAAGTCGTGTCAAATTATGACAAACTCCGTGATTAAAGTTATAATGAACTACACCATTAAATGCAATTAGAGTTTAGGTTGGAAAAATAATTATTCTTGGATGTTAAATTTGCATCCAATCACTGTGTGGCTTGATGCATAATTCTAGTGGAGGCATAAGCATCCTCTTACACATGGAAAAGTTAGCTGAACTCAAACATAAATGATTTAAGTTGTTGAACTTTAGTATAACTAACTGGTTTCATTTTGGTGAATTGGAAAGTGGGGTTTTATGCATTTCATTTAAACTGTTCCTTGGTCGAATTGGAACATTTTTAGTCTGACATTTTCAATTCATTACTAAACTATTTTTGAGTAACCAACTTGTTATGACTCACAATTGTGCAGAAACCGAAAATATCAGTTTTATGCTCTTGGCTTTCCACCTAAATTCTTTTCTTCGTGAAATAGGGTTTATTTTGCCCTGCATGAAATAAATGGAGGCTATCTACTTTTTCTTTATGAATACACTTCCTTGTTGGTGGTGGAGAGAAGCCGTAGGTTCTATGGAGATATAGTTTGTTAGCAATTATTTGGTCGATAGTGGAAAGAAAATAACAGGAATTTTGAGTAGTCGGAGGGGCATCACTTTTGGGGTTCAATTTCCCCTGCAACCTGTGACAGCCCCTTTTTTTCTTTTTGAACATGGATTGGGTAGCTGCTGTTTCCTCATCTGACTGTAGATTGAGAGCTGTTTTGTTTCATTCTTGTTTTTCTTTTCTTTTTTTTTCATTTCATCTTTTCTTGTTTGGTGCCCTGCATTTGTAGGCAGAAGCTAGGATCTTTTGCAGACTGCTGGTCCACTTGGGTTGTGTTCTACACTCATTAGTATACATTACATATTTCCTATCGGGAAAAATATTAATAGCCAAATTTCAGCCTTCTTTCTTACACAACTATTGACTTATTTATCTGATTGTTATTTTTCTAGATCATTTGGCATATGCAAAATCTTCTCATCCTGATAATGTGTGTGTGTGTGTGTGTGTGTGTGTGTGTGTGTGTGTTTTTTGTGTTGTCATAATTTTTGTGTGCAGATAAAATTACTGTCTTCCTATGGTTGCATAGGGAAATTTTATTTAAGAATTATATCTGTAGCTGAATACTTTTTAAAAAATGTTATTTTGCAGGTTGAAAGTTTAAAAAGCAAGTTTTTAACACCTCTTAGTGATATGCTTCGAAAAGTGACATATACAATCCAGCAGGTAAGTTACTGCTTCACTTCTTCAAGTTTTCTACCTTATCTATCCAACACAAGAACAAATGCTTTTTCAGCTTATATTTTAAAATTTATACATGACTAATTTCTATTATTGTTTTTAAAAATCTCTGAATTTTCTCCAGTTCAATTCCGTCTCTCAACAGACAGAAAGAGTCAGTATTGAGAGATATAAAGCATTGAAGAATAGGTTGACGGAGATCATTTTGCATCTAAATGTGCCCAAAAGCAAAATTACACCTTCTTACAAGGAGAATCTGGGTTCAATGGAGAGGCAAATACTGCTTATTCTTCACACATATGGAAGGGCAAAGCCTGTTCCCTCACTGCAGCATGGACAACTTCCTTCTGATGTGCACTCTACGCGTCAAATGGTGCAACTTCATTCTCAAACTCCTCAAATTCGTACACATCAAGACGAAAGGAAGCTACCATTGCAGTCAGTGAACTTGCAGTGTTCTGCAACAGGCAATGCGACAAACTTGGTGAACAGTTCTAGGTCTCCAGCAGAGCATCCAACCCTGAAACATAACATGGTGCATTTGAGAAAGAATTTGACTGAGCAATATTCAGGACAAGCAAATTCGTTGACTGCAGTGCAGCAGGTTGCCTCAGGATCCTCAAAAATCCCTTCAGGCAGTCCTCAAAAACCTAAGGTTCAGACCTCGTCACAAATACCCATACATGAAACCCAGTCTAATTTAAATGCTCTTGATTCTAGCTGTAGTACACTTAAAGATATGCACCTCAAATTACCTAAAGAAGAGCCGGCTGTACAGACTCAAAACCCAAAGCAAGAACTTCGAAGGCACATGATCACGGAGCAACTGGTGCAACAACAGAAAATAGTGCACCAGCATCATGAGCCGGTAAAGCTGCAGTCTGGAGCTTCATTTCCTCCTGCTGTGCCCAAAATTCTTGGTTCTTCCTGTCAAGAAATTTCTCAGTACTCTTCTCAGATTGACAAGAAAAATCTGCTGATACCCCTTACAAAAGCTAGAACGACTTTGTATCCCGCAAACTCCCCCTCTATTAAAATTTCTTCTTTGGTTCCCTTGGCTGCATCATCTAGGACAGGAGATTCTGAGAAACCTATTTCTGATACTTCATCCCTTTCAAATGCTGGGAGTACTGGAGATCCACAAGTCAATGTTGCACAATCTCCATCGCCCTTTGTCATCAGCACTCCTGGGATGTCTGCGTCACCCTTGCTTGAAGAGTACACTAATGGCATTCACCATAACACTTCAACAATAATTTCTGATGAGTTGACTGCTTCTGAGCAGCCTATTCAGCGCTTAACTAAAGTGGTTAGTTTGATTTGTTGCAACTTCCTCTTTGATTGTTCTAGAAAGTTTTGGACTTACCGCTTAACATCGAAAATTATTATCCTTGTCCCATTGCAGGTGAACTTGATGTCATCTAAAACACTAAGTGCTGCTGTTTTGGATATTGGTTCCATACTGTGTACAACTGATAGAATATTAGGACCAGAAACCGATGGGAGATCTATAGGTTCGTTTGGTAAAGATTTTGCGGAAGTGACCAATTCTCATTTGCTAAAGAGGTATTTGACCTGGCAAGATAACACCTTTCAAACAAGGAAACTTAAACGCTGCAGAAGTACAGTGCCAATGCATGTTGTTGATAGCTTACCGGAGTTTAGTGATAAGGAGAAATTTGACTTGGATTCAACTGCAATATCTTACATCAGAAGGCCTAGGATTGAGGTATGTTGCTGGTTTGATAGGATCTTTTAATTTCTTATAGCTAATAATTATATCTAATGATAGCACTCTCTCATGGATGCTGCCTGCAACAGAGCATCAGTGCAGTTGAGAAACTACCATCACTGTGATCCTTTTGGTTTTAATGGTTTGCTCATTTTTCTTGCCATTACCATCTGATATAAAAAGAAAGTGCTCTATCTCTTGTCTGCTACACAATGACCCAAATACTATCTGTCTTCCAGTTTCTTTCTTTCATTTGTAACAACTGCCTGGTATGAAAGGGACTCTTAAGTCATATCTCACATTTCTGTTTGCATTGAGAGGATCTTTCTGAAACGTATTTCAGCATTCATTCATTGGTTTATTATAGTAACCCGTAGCTTAACCTACATAATTTCATAAAAAGATTAGATAGACCGTATTTTGTCTATTCTATGAATTTGTGGAATTACTGTAGGTTATCTGAAAGAGTAATTAATTTGTGGTTACTTTCCCATGAAAATGATGTCAGCATCATTTGCAGAGTTTTAATGACTTTGTGATTGATTTATTATAATACTAGAATTAATTAATTAGTTTTTCCCTAGAACATCTATCTAATAGGTAATAAGTTATGCATATAAAGAACATATTAGGGAAGTCTCAATTCCAGAATTAATAGAAGAGAAGAAAATGAGACAATCTGTAGGCAATCTGATGTGCATGGGATTTGGAGTCGGTATCTAAAGCTCAATTGCATATCTTCCACCTTGATAAAAACCAGGAGGACATTATCATTTTAAAACTTTGCTTTTAATATCACAATACATGAATTATGTTTTGCTCAAGAAAATAGTTTGCTGTTTAGTTGACAAAGGAATTTCATGTTTATTTCAAGTTCAGAAATTCCCTTGTTTAGGGATCCCGTTCTCTACATTTATGAACCATTTTCTGTAATTTTTTATAAAATCTAGATTCTAACATTGTTCTGTTACCCGTGTTTGTTTGAAATGTATATTAGATATTTTTTAAAAATATTTTGTAAAATATCTATGTCAGTTCTCCTCATTATTGTTATAATATCCCTATATTCAAGCCAGGAAAGCTGTATAATATTTCCTTTAGGCAGAGAAAGTCAATTACTGTTCCTGATTCTAATTATTTGATGTTGTCTTTGTGTTGTACTGTGGTATCCCTTTCTGGTAAGCTTTTGTACATCTCTTAAAGTAAGACCCCATAGGGTTGAATTGGGATTACAAAAATAGATATATATATATATATTATATTTTATACACATATGAAACTTAGCTGCCTTCTCAAAACTTTGGGTCATAGTATTTCTCCATGTCCTTACTGTTATCATTAATGCATCACATGTTGCAGGTGAATCAAACCCTCTTAGAAGAAATTACAGTAATCAACCGCCAACTAATAGACACAGTACTGGATATCAGTGATGAAGACACCCCTCCAATAGTAGCCTCAGCCCCAATTAAAGTTGGTGAAGGAACCATCGTCAGGTGCTCCTTCATTGCTGTGGCCATCAGTCCAAGTCTGAAGTCAGAGCAGGTTTCAGCATATTGTTTTACACATTAGTCCAAATGTGATCAGAAACCACATGGCTACTTTTCGATTCCCGTATTAACTTTGTGTTCAATGTCTATGTAGCTTCCAATCCAGCCTTTACGATTGCTTGTTCCTGCAAATTATCCGTTGTGCTCCCCCATATTTCTAGACAAGTTGAGAGTGGACATCAGGTGAGACAATGAGCCTATACTTTTGTCTTTATTTGCTGTTTGTTTTATACATCGTGCTACAACCTGAAGCAACTGTCATCTTTCTTCCCTTTCCCAAAAAAATTATGTTTTTTCTTTTCACCAAGCACAACAACTAGCTGGCACAACACTTGTCACACTGCCTTCCTCACACATCTTCATAATCAGCCTTGCACAAGATGCACCACTGGAGGGACAGCCACATAAGAGGTCTCCTCCTTTGGAATCCTTCCATGTTCGACTGCCACCAACCATGCCAAATCTGCACATCTGGAGGCGTTTTGGCTATATTACTGCAGCAATATTTAAAATATGAACTGACAGAAAATGTGCCTGACTTACCTAGGAGTGACTTCCTTACATCCTCTCTACTAATGTAAAGTCCCAACCCTTTCAATGCTTTCAAAAAACCTGCCCGTTCCCCAGCTTCCTCATCCTTTAGATTCTTTCTAAAGCCAAAATCCCAGCAGACAGGAAAGTTGTTATTCATTGCTGTACTTACAACTGCTACATTAAGGCTACAGGATAGATATAGAGCTGAGGGAATTCCCTATTAAAAGGTCTTCCCCCTCCCAAACATCTTTGCCGAAATCCTATTCTCTCCTCATTTCTTACCAAGCTCACAATTTTTGATGAAATCCTCATAGCCAAGACTAATCTCTTTCCAAGCGCACCTACTAATTTCCCTCACCAATGTTTGGCATCCCACACATTTTTCGGCAACCAATACCTGCTTCTTAATTCTTATCACCACATGCCACAATGCCTCCATCATCAATATGCAATTACATTTTCCATGAATCAGATTACTTTCTTCTTGATACATAATGATGATGGAAATCATGACAAAGAGTGAACTCACTCTTGAAAATACGGCAGTGAAACTTCTTTTTTTTTTTTCTTTTTTTTTTTTGACAAAAAGTTCCTTAAGTTGTCGCTATAAACTTATAGTGGTTATTTGTCTCTGTAGAGAGGAGTGCTCTTATTAATTTAGGCCTTGGGCCTTTAAATGATTGTCCGAGATTTTCACTGTTTTTGTGCCACATGGTCAATTATGAAGATTTATGCCAGATTTTATAAAATCGTATTATCAACTTAATTCATTGGCATGCTTTTCATCTGACCACCCTTGCAAATGATGATTAATTACCAGTATAGTTACTATTTGTCCTCTTGGCCTAATGAACTTGTACCCCTTGTTGCTCTGGCAGTGATGAGCTAGAAGATCTTTCAGCAAAGGTGAAGTCAAAACTCAATATCTCTCTCCGGAGCTTGACGGAACCTTTGTCCCTTGGGGAGATAGCAAGGACATGGGATGTTTGCGCCCGAGCGGCTATCTCTGAATATGCACAGCAGCTTGGGGGAGGAAGCTTCAGTTCTAAGTGTGGAATGTGGGAAGACTGTCTTAGTGCTGCTTGAATCATTTTTGCATGTACAGTGCCTGCCTGTTCAGAAGTTCCTCTTAATAAGCAGCATGCTCTGTGGAAGATACAGTCATGTGGTATATAGTCTGCTGATTGTATAGATTTGGATGACAATTGGACCCTTTGAAAACAAAATTTTTGTTTGATGTACAAAAGTTTTGGATATTAAGAGCTTGTGTAGTAATTTTCTTTCTTTTGGTTCTGATGTGTTTTCCTTCTTTCTCTTTAATTAAAACAAATGGGGGAAAAAAAAGCAACAAAAAAATTCTTACAAAATATGAACCAGATCCCCTACAAGGCTATAACTTATATAAGTGTTGCTGAATATATCGCATTTTAAATGTTTGGCCATCGAAAATAAATCTGCGATAAGGAAGGACTGCCCCTGCATATTTAAATGTTTAATTTAGGTCCAATTATAGTCTAAAATATCGATAATATGAACGGAATATCGAGAATATTATTATTTTTTCGGGTTAAGGATATTTTGGAACAGATCCGTACACCCCATAAGGTTTCAATTTGTTTTCACAAAAACCCTTTTCGTTGATTGTTTGTCTAAAAATTGATGATTTCATTGAAAAAAAATATATATGCAAATGACAAAATTAACCTCAATGAAGTATATGCAATCTAATCTCAAAAGCCAACTTTGTCATTTGGCGAATTTCTAAAACCTCAACTAGGGTCATTAAAGCTCAATTTTTGCCCTTTTTGGATTCAGCTTCATGATTTACCTATTGACTGTCGAGGAGAGATGACGGTGGCACTCATAGGCAGCTGCTTTAGGGAGGTCTCGAAGATCTATTTGGGGAAAGAACAAAATGGCTTTGTTCGTCAACATCAGGGTGAGGGTGGTAGTGGATATTAGTAAACCATTGGCAAGAGGAGCGATGATCAATAGTGGGGGAGCTAAACACTGGATTCGTTTTAAATATGACCGTTTACCAGTCTTTTGTGCAAGATGCGGGTTGCTGGGACATGAAGCGAGGAGTTGTTTGACCAAAATTTTTGGATGTGGAATCCAATATAGCAATGATTTGCGGCTGTCATTGTATCTAAAAGGGACACTAACGGTGTACCAGAGAGCTCTTCAAATTTTTCTTATGGCTCTTGGGGAAGTGGTGGGCTCAAATTCACTCAATGCGGTGATGGTGGTGGGCGAGTACCGGTGGAAGAACGGCGTGCTGGTAAAGAAGCATTAAATGGTGACCGTTATGGTAAGGGTAAAGTTTCTCATATGACTGTAAATGAGAATGATCTGGGGGAGGGTACTAGGGATGTTGACATTAATGGGGCATTTCTCAAGGAGCCAGGAAAAAAAAGTAACGGTTTGAAGATAATTATCAAAGGAAAAAGAATTAATGTGGCACAATTAGGACATTCAAGTCATGGTTTGAATACCATTTAAAATAATTCTTGGACAAATTCAAAGGTGCCATTTGAGCATACTTCCCTTCCCTAGGCCAAAGCAGTCAACTTGTCCATGGAGGGCTAAGGGAAGAGGTTGCTACCCAACCTAAGGCCCTGAGGATCCAAGTTTGGTAAATTTTTCTTATGGTGCCACTGAAAAGGAATTGGGTAAGCGAAAGTGGAAGACAGGAGTGAGAGGAGTGCAGTTATCTACTGCGGGCCAACCTCACCAACCTTTGGCTCAAGAAGAAAATCTACAAACCTTGTTTTCTGGGGTTTCAGGGCGGAAAAGAGTAATACGGAAGACGATGGAGACTTTGGAGGTTGAAGGGAGGAAGAGGAGGAAATCTGCAACTTTAATCAAGGAAGGAGAAAAGGCTACAATACCAGTGATGGGGTCAGCAATACTACCCTGTCACTCATCATGAATATTTTCGCTTAGAATGTACGTGGGCTTGGGAACCCTAGTACGTTCCATGACTTGAGGTTCCTCCTCAAATTAATAGGGTCAGCTTAGTTTTCTTGTCAGAAACTAAATTATCAATAGATGGAGCAGTTTAAGTTACAGTTGGGGTTTCATGAGAATGTAGTTGTGGGACGTAAAGGTTTGAGTGGTGGCTTATTGCTATGGAAAGAGGGTTGGAGTGTGTCAGTTAATTCAGTTTCAACTGCATATATTGATGTATTTGCTACTAATCCTAACGGATTCTCCTTTCGATTTATCGGGTTTTATGGTCATTCAGAACCAAGCCAAAGACATCATTCATGGGAACTTCTTTGCAGGCTTTCTCATAGAAATTCAAGGCCTTGGATTTGCATGGGAGATTTTAACGAAGTGATGCACGAATGGGAGAAGTCAGGAGGACGAGATCGAAGTAGAATGGCAATGGATGCGTTCAAAGATGTGGTTAACAATGTTGCCCTTTGTGAGGTAAATTATATAAGGCCTCATTTCACGTGGTGGAATAAGGGGGAGGCAATGCAATGATGGAAGAGCGTCTTGATAGAGCTTTGGTTATAGATGATGTACTTTTGGAGTTTTTTCCTCAAGCAAAGGTTGTTAACTTAATCTCTGACTTTTCATATCATTATCCAATCTCTCTGGAGTTAGGTCCCAATGAAAGCAGATTTTCTTGTACTAGGAAGGGAAGGCATAGATTTCATTTTGAAGAATTTTGGGCCTCACTTTTACATAAGATTGAATTATGTGGACAACGACTGGACTGCTATCTTGTAATGAGATATGTTACTGTATGGAAGAGGGGCCTAGTTGGCTTCACTCTTACTTTCAGAATGATTTGCGCTCTTTACATTCTATTGATGAATAAAGTCAATTGGCCTTTGGCCTTTAATCCAAAAAAGAAAGAAAGAATGAACTCTATGTGATATTAAGTGACTTACGTATCTTACCATGTAATGTATAAAGTGTAAAATATTGTAGTGAATCATTATAAATAAATCATTATGGTGTGTTTAATTTTATTTCATTAATCACTACATATTTTCTACACTCGTAGTGTTTGTCAGCTCGCTATATAATCAACTTAAATCAGTTAAATTCATCATGCAATGTATTTCCTTCCTTTTTAAAAAAAAAATATTTATGATAACGTAATAAATAATTAACTAAATAAACATCATCCCAAGTTTCAAGAAAAATTTTCAAGTTTGTCTTACAAATTCCGTGGTTTTTATTCAATTTTTATTAGGGAGTTTCACTAAAACACCCAAAATGGAGGTTGAAATTATAAAAAAATCCAACACCCAAAACACTTTATAAACACACCCAAAACCCATCATTACACACACTCAAAACCCATTTATAAACACACCCAAAAAGTTGACTTTGGGGTTGATTTTGAGTGTGTTTCTATGTTTAAATAGTGCTTGAGTTTTTTTATAAATACATGTCTAGGATTGGGTTTATTTATAAATTTGTATTTTTATTAATATCGATAATATCCCGATATTTCCATAGAAATTTCAATATTTTTAGACTACCGATATTTTCGAAACCACATATATTTTAGACCTTGAGTCCAATTACAATTTTGGGTCCGCAAAATGGTCTAGTTTGGAAGTCCCCCAAAAGTTATCATTCAACATTACACTACCAGTTGCGTTCAACATTTAAATGTTGGTTTTCTTTTTGAGTAATGCTATTTAGACACACAACATTGACCATCTTAACTGACAACCTTATGTGGCAACTGATGTGTCATGCCATGTCAATTAATGAATGTTGCCATGAGATCACTCATTAGGAATGCTAGGGTTTTTTAATTTATTTTTTAATTGACATGGTATGACACATCAGTTGCCACATAAGGTGGTCAGTTAAAGTGGTTAATGTTGTGTGTCTAAATAGCATTTCTCATAAAGTAATTGAATGGGCCGAGTAGAATAGGAAACAAAGGCGTCCTTTTTGGTGTGAGTGTGCTCAGCGTGTCAATATCATGGAGAAATGGTCATTAAAGGACACCCAAATGTTAAAAGACATCATTTGAAAAAGAAAATAGTTGACAAGATGATTTTTCATTATTATAATTAAGACATAGAATTTGAATTTAAGTATTAAAACTAACATGTTGAAGAGTTTTTGAAGTCCACTCGTATTCCCTTCTTCCTAGTTTGGCTTAGCCCCAAATGGAAAACACAAATCCTGCCACTTATTACAAGGAATGTTACGGTAGATATTACAAGGACTTTGAATTGGTATGCAAATAATATCAACCAAATATCAAACACTTGCAGATATGATTTTTACAACACAGAGATTAATGCATACACAGTGAAAACTAGTTGTTACTTGAGTAACGTAGTATCAAAAACAGATATTATTTCATAAATTGTATTAAAATATTCATTATTGTAAACCTGGAATTAATATGTATGTACATCAACTTAATTTTGCCATCCAACTCTGAAGTACAAGTGTATGATGGAGGCATTCTTTGAGGATAAACTTTCTCATTTAGGGTTAGAATTTTTTAAAATTAAGTCTATTAAATCCTGAATTTTTTTTTAATTTTAAAAAATACATCCTTTTTTTTATATATATATATAGAATAAGCGACAATTTTTATTGAAAATCCATGTTTGCTTAAAGAAAGTAGTCGATTATCGGTTGTTAGAAAATGGAAGAATACGCTATAGAATTAATCTAAGATTTTTTTCTTCTAAACTCTAGCATGGGACGTAAACCGTATTACCATAGTACCATGGGTATAAAAAGAGTTGACTTTTTATATGGGGTGGCAATCAGTGCATCGAGTTTTAAAGGAGCTTATACTAGATTTTTAAGGGATTGAGACCAAACCAGAGGGACTAACGTGGGCGTGAGAGTGCTTGATGATCATATCGAGCGTGGGGTTGACGTAGAAGGCGGGGGGTGGCGGGAATAGGACTCCATGAGCCAGATGCTGAGGAGGATGTTCTAGGTGTCACCGTGAAACGACATGGGAATGGTGCCGTTGGCCTGGAGGAGGTTGGCAGAACGACCATCGTTCTGGGTGAACATATCACTGTTTTGGGGTTGAGGGAAGGGTAGGCGGTGGTGAGAGAGACGAGGTGATTGTGGATGTGCTATTTGGTATCTTAGGCATAAGGGAGGGAAGAGGGGCCACGCTGCGAGAGGACTGAGCTCAGGAACTGCTGAATCAGTTGTGGGTTCGCTGGGGTTTGACCAGCCGGCGAAACCATCGCTATTTGGGTGGGGAAAATTGAGATTTCAGATTGTGAGAGAGAGAGAATTTTGATTGTTGAAGTGAAATTAGGGGATTGGTTTGTTCGTTATGTTTGCTTTGGGGAGAAGGGCTTGTGAAATTAGGGGTCTGACCTTTTTTATTTTATTTTTTAAATACAAATCGCATTATACTTCTATTTAATCTAAATTATCATAAGGAATTCAAACTTTAATGCAAACTGATATTATACTTTAATTAATCTAAATTATCGAATGTGATTCGAACTCCTATGCAGAGTGGAGATCATATCCACTTTAATCAACTTGGCTAAACTCATATATATGATTTTTATTTTTGAGAAGCAATTTTTTGAGTGTCCATGGTTAACAAGGTTGAAGCAGACTCTCAAAGTGACAGGATTTATACTAAATTCTCAGGATCAGTGGGATAGATTTATACTTGTTTCAACAAAAACATGCAGCAAGTTGATGTCTAAAGAATATACGTACACATACAAGTCAGCAAGTTGCAAAACAAAGCATGCCTTACAGTTTACCTGGTTAGATTAAAATGCATATAAAGATGAGAAACTGACCTAATGCGTAATTGCGCAGGCTCACTTTCTTCTTCCTCCATGCTGTACAAATGAATCATGCCTTTGAGCTCTGGCCTATTAAGTACTGAAAGGTCAACGTTTCAGTTTCCCAACTGAGAATATCATGTAATCAACCAGTGTTTGAGCATGGCACTCGATTTTAAAAAGGTGAGGCGAATTGAGTGAAAATCCAGTGCAAGTGATGTAGTCGGATTAATATTGACACTGTAATAACAAATACATGGACGGTTTCAATTGCTTGAAGTACACATTCAAAATAAACTTAGACTAAATTATTTATTGATCCAAGGGAGCATAACATGTTACATGGAAGCCAACGCATAAAAAGGAGAAAAAAAAAACCAGCAAAAAAGTGAAAACCAGTTTTGTAATTCATGTTCAGCACTGTCAAAGCATTTTCCAAACTCCATTGGTATACGATTTTACTACACCTATTACAAATGGTTTAGCCTCAACTTTTTCATCCTGCATCACAACAGAAGCAGTCAGATCACTAAGAAAAACAGTGAAATCATTTTGAAGTATATTGCTGACCACTGCACATTTTTGAGTTATTAAAAGCAATATTAGCTAGATACATATCCTAATACCTTAACATGGAGAGACACCATAATTGATAATAAATGGAAATAGTAGAAGTTACATGCGAGGAAGATAAGAAAAGTAGAGAGATTCAAGGATAGAAAATAAGTAAAGAGAGGATCAGCGAAATTGGAGTAGCCACTCACCAGTTTTATGTATATGAAAATGCTATGCCAAAAGGAATGGAACCTTTACAAAGATAAGTTGGGAGCCCCACATAGTCTGGGTTTGATTACTCAAGATACCTAGTATCTATCTTGCTATCTGCTAGACTTTCCTGCCTCCCAATGATTGTAGGGTTTGTCTCGCAGCCCCAGACAAACTAGCAATCATAACCAAACATAACCCAATAAAAGGTAGAATGGAGAGAAGAACATGGTAGATGTGCTCTAATGCCAACTCAAAATGTACTTGGTTGCTCTCATGCCAAATTAGAAGTTAGATTAGATGAAGATAAGAAAAATTGAGAGATTGGGAGGAGAGAAAAAGAAGAAAAGAGAGTGAGGCTTGGTCAAATTAGGGTTGCCTCTCCTCAAAAATACAATAGCATACTCCTATATATATTTCTACAAGACTGTTCCAGTAATAATAACAAAACGAGAGAGAAACTAATAATGAAATTCATGATAAGAAGTTTCAGTAAAGAAAAAGTGGCCAAAATTTTCTTAATGCATACCTTCACCATAGCAGGACTCATAAGAAACTTGGCTCCTGCTATCATTTCCTTTTGGCATTCTCAACATTTAGTACAGTTCCTACCTGCAGGGCACCTAGCTACCACATTCAGAATAACTAATTTTTAACGGATTCAATTTATGGGGACCTGTACTTCACCCTTCTTGTAATATGGAAATAGAATGTTGAATGCCAATCAAAAACACCTTCATATAAAATTTATTTCAGGTTGGTCACTGCTACACATACAACCAGATTGGTCACTTAGAGAAATTTGAAAGAGAAGCTATTACAGGTTTTCTAGTAATCCAAGATTTCCTAGCTTGAACATTTATTCTACAAGGTATTTCATATAGCATCCAAGGAATCGACAGTGTATGGCTCTTCTTTCACATTGAACCAATATTTATGTTAAAAATTGCAGACATAGCATATCTGCAAATATTACTTATAAGCTTTAATGCATTCTGTGTCAAACACCATGACTTAGAGCCCACGAGAAAATGAAAAAAAAAGTCAAGATATTGATGAGGAAAAAGATGATTACCCCTAGGACTCTTGTAGGATGGTCATGTACTAGCTGCTGTAGAACCTGTGCAGGAAGGGGAAAAAAGAGCATAAGCTTTCAATCTAAGTGATCATTTTTAATAGGAAACAGGAAAGTTCGAAAGTTTAAACAACCTCAAACACACAATCCCCAGCTACATATTAAGAAATATAAAAATATTAGAAACACATCACTGGTGATCCAAAATGAAAGTAAATTACTGCACTGTAGATCGCCTAAAATATGCAAACATGCACCAAAAATTTCTTGTACAAGGATTGCGCTTCCTCGGCAGTTAGTCACTTTTTTTCTGATAAAATGTGGTACTTATTGTCAGCCTAGCAAGAGAAATAGAAGAAAAGGAAAAGCGATTGAAAATAAATGGGGGTTATCTCCTTAGAATGAGAAAGACAACCATTATATATCAACCAATATATTGATGCTTGCAAAAATAGGAAACAGCAGATATTTCTTGCCACCATATGAAGTTGTAACCCAAATTCCAAAATGCAAGGCACCTTAGGCTTGGCAAGAATTTAAATACCGTGAGGGACACCTGATTCAAATACTTGGCGATATGCCACGGTGGGCAAGTAATATATTTCAGAAATTCCAAACCGATGCAACTGATTCGATTATTACACAAATATGATCAAATTATAAAAATCTAACTCAGAGTAAAACATTCAGTTTACTATGAATATTTTTGTTGTTTAAAAGCTTTAGGTTTTTCTTTCATATTTAACAACAGAGCTTGTAAGGAAACAAGTTTCTACTTCCTGTACGAAATTTAAGGGAAAAAAAGAGTTATGAATGGAGAGCTCACAACTAAAATTCCACCAGGAAGTGCAGCACATGCAGCTTCAATTGCCATCTCTGCACTACACAAAAGGGAAACAGACAGTAAGCCCAAAAACCTGGGGCAAATAATCTGCTTAAATTTACAAAAAAATACAAAAAAATCTTTCTAACATCGCTATAAAATTCAATCTTAATAACTCTATCACCCTGTTTAACTTTTGACAAATGAAGATGAGCACTACTATCCTTTTAGATCAATGAGAAATATTATTCAAACAAAATGCAGTACAAGCAGCCAGGGTCACAATACATCAACAAGCAGGTTTTCCTGCACAAGAAGCATAACAGAAACTAAAAAACAAGTCAATTTCAAGCTAAAAAGGAGCTGAGCACCCCTAAGCCTAATGAAGATTCCTATTCTCAGTACTACAAGATATAAATTACAAAGAAACTCTCCTATCTATTTGTTTCTTGGCCATTTCCATACAAAATTCTCTGCTCAAGTATTTTGATGACATTCAGGAAGAATAGAAAATACTTGACCTACAGACCTGCATCCCAAATTGAATAGACACGACCCAGCATGCACGAGACAGATGCTTTGTTTTTCCAAGAAGTAAATCTCCGACAGAAGAGTGAAATCTTCAAAAAATTAAAAGCACCCTAAGATATTCCTGGAAAAAGTGTTTTTATTTTAGAAAAATTAAAATCTGATGTTTGCAAGTGGTTGTATTTCCCGGAAAGGGTATTTCACTCTAGCCTTTATTTGACTTCGGACCAATCACTGATGACTGATGCATAGCAGTCCGCCCAAAGGAATAATAATTGACTTTCTAACTAGTTTCAAATTGTACAGAGATAACACAGCTTTCCTGGCTTGAATTATGGGATATTATATTATACCAATAATGAGGAGAACCAAAATGGATATTTCACAAAATATTATTTTAAAAAATCTTTCATAAACATTTCAAACACACGCGGATACTCTAACAGAACATGGTTCATAAATGTAGAGGAGGAGGATCCCTAAACATGGGAATTTCTGAACTTGAAATAAACATGAAATTCTTTTGTCAACTAAACAGCAAAATATTTTCTTGAGCAAAACATAATTCATATTACAATAACAAAATGAGATTTCTTTCCAAACATGAACGATAAGGCATTAATTCAAGCCCTTAATAAAAAAGAGTTGATGTCCCCAAATCTTTTCATCAAACTCAAAATTTCTATGCTCAGGATGGGTGAAGAACTCAGACTAGAACGTCTAAGCCCCACTTCTGAGGCTTCTAACATCTCAGCCACCTCGGATGATCTGCCACCAACAAAAAAAGATGGCCCAGAAAATCTTAACCAAAAAATGAAAAAGAAAATTGTCATCGATGATTCTGATGACGATGATACTCAACAACCCCCACAACAACCACCGCCACCACCAGTCGTCAGCTCATCGTCGTCGCCATCACCAAGTTCTCGGCTCCGACTTGATCTGAAGCTTTGCAACGACGACTCTGCTCATGGGTTAGGGTCGTCGTCGTCGAGGGTTGAACTCAGCCTGTTCAACCCTTCGAACCTGGGTGCTTCCAACCCGGGCTCATCAAACCCGGTCTCAGGGTACTCTCAACCCAACGAGACCATAGACGAGAACCCACGCGGAAGTGATGACAAAAGATCCCAACCTAGGGTTTTCACGTGCCACTTTTGCAAGAGGGAGTTCTCTACTTCTCAAGCATTGGGAGGGCATCAAAACGCTCACAAACAAGAGCGCGCCTTGGCCAAAAGGCAACAAGGAGGACTTGAAAATATGGGAGGTGTCTTGGGACATTCACCCTTTTCTTATTACAACCCATATTCCAGTCTCTCATCACCCTCTCTCTATGGATCTTTCAATAGATCTCTTGGGGTTAGGATGGATTCCATGATTCACAAGCCTTCTTATCCATGGTCCTCAACCCCCGGGCGGTTTGGCCCTAGCTCTGGGGCATGGTCATCTAGGGCAGGTAGCCTCTTGAACTTCCAATCCACTATTGATAGGCTCAACCTAGAAGGCCTTCATGCTAATGCTCCCAGTGGAATATTAGGGCTTCCAGGAACCAGTAGCGCTTCAAGGTTTGATAAGGAAATCGATGTTGTTCACAACTTTGGTGGTTCGAGTTCGAATTCTGAAATTAACAGGCCAATCCTTGGTGATCTTCTCCGCCGTGAGCCTCCAACATCCGATACTGATGCTGCTGGCCTAGATCTGTCTCTTAAACTTTAGATTTATATTGTTCTTTGCTGTTGTTATTTTTTATTTTAATTTATGTAGTACACAGTGCATGATTTGAGTTTGATTAGATCTTAGGTTTTTGTTGTTGTTTGTATTTCCATCCACAGATCTTTTGTATTGTTATGAAAATGTTGAATAAAAATAGTCGATGTGTTTGTACATGTATTTGATTGGGTTTTAATGTTTTTTATTTTATTTTTATTATAAATTAATTCATCAATTCAGCATCTGGCTTATAACCCTTTGGTGTTTGATGTGTGTGCTATTTAGGAAGATGCAGGCATGATGCAATGCAAAGCAGTCCACTGTTTTAATTAGTTAGCAGAACTGAATGTAAATTCGATGATGCGAATATGGAAAAGTCATCACCAAAGCGAAGACACAAGATTCTCAACTCTGCACATACTGAATGACAAATTAACTTATGAAAAGTTTTCTTGTCCATTGGCATGTTCAACACGTCCTACATAATAATGACAGAATCCCATCAGAGCACGAGTTAATCATATACAAATAGGCATAGTGAAACGCAAAGGCTAATGCTATACAAAAACTTTCACAATTGAACCCGGGCAAAGGGTTAAACCGAAAAACAAATCATAAAAGAAATAAGAATCCAGGAGTAATGACTATATCTGATATTCTATATATAAATCTGGAGCAAAAATGAGTTTTCATATCATACTTATTGAACTACACATTTCCCGGAGAAACGGTCTCTAAAGAAAAATTGTGAAAAAACAATACAGAAAAAATAGAAAAGAAACCATTGACATATATATATATATATATATACAGGAATATAACTAGAAACTATATCATTTCTACTATAATCAATGGTGTAGAGGTGATGCGTTTCTAGTCCGCTATGTGAGGCGTAAGCCTTTTGAATATTAATTTATTTAAATAAAAAAATTAATAAATAATAATACAGATAAATTGTACTACTAATTCTTATTGAGCCAGAATATTCTATAAAAAATATGAGTACTAAATATCATTCAAGCATAATAATCAATCTCAGAAGTAGGGCTTAGACATTCTAATCTAGGTTCTTTAGCCATCCCGAGCATAGAAATTTTGAGTTTGATGAAAAGATTTGGGGACATCAACTCCTTTTTTTAAAGGGTTTGAATTAATGCCTTATCGTTCATGTTTGGAAAGAAATCTCATTTATTATCGTAATATGCACTATAATCCCCATATTGGAAGAGATCTTAATTTCGATTCTCCTTCCTATTAATCAAAAAAATAAAAATAAAAACCAAATATGTATGATTAAGCCTTGACAAGATGATTTTTCATTAATATAATTAAGACATAGAATTTGAATTTAACTATTAATTTATCCCTTTCATTAACACTAACATGTTGAAGAGTTTTTGAAGTCCACTCCTTTTCCCTTCTTCCTAGTTTGGCTTAGCACCAAATGGAAAGCACAAATCCTGCCACTTCTTACAAGGAATATTACGTTGGATATTACAAGGACTTTGAATTGGTATGCAAATAATATCAACCAAATATCAAACACTTGCAGATATGATTTTTACAACACAGAGATTAATGCATACACAGTGAAAACTAGTTGTTACTTGAGTAACGTAGTATCAAAAACAGATATTATTTCCTAAATTGTATTAAAATATTCATTATTGTAAACCTGGAATTAATATGTATGTACATCAACTTAATTTTGCCATCCAACTCTGAAGTACAAGTGTATGATGGAGCATTCTTTGAGGATAAACTTTCTTATTTAGGGTTAGAATTTCTTAAAATTGAGTCTATTAAATCCTGAATTTTTTTTTTTAATTTGAAAAAATACATCTTTTATTTTATTTTATTTTTATTTTATAGAATAAGCGATAATTTGTAATGAAAATCCATGCATAGAGCGGATTGGGCTATTAATCCCGCCCAAAATTATGTCCTTCCTCGCACAACACGGGAAAACGTGAGACTTAAACGGAGCACTGGATATGGCGAGTACGAGTGTGAGCATCATACGGCCTTTGGCTTCTTCTCCTGGCCTTCAAATCTCACCGTCACAGCTACCGCCTCGGCCAAACCGCCTTCGGGTTTGTTGCTTCTCTCGTGGGATTTCTACTGAGAAAACCTTGACGCAGATTGAGAGTTCAGGTGTCATCGCCTGCCTTCGTGCCAATAGGTGACTACAAATTTTGTATTTTTGTATGAAATTTACATACTTTTATAAGAAAATTTCTATTTTTATGGGTTTTTGTTTTCTTATTTTGCTTTTAATTTTTCTGGGTACGTGAGACACAAGATAATAATGCTCATTTTCTCTAGAACTAGTTCAAACTACCAAATAAACTCTAAAACCAGCATGATTTGCCATAAAGATTGACATAATTAAGGCTTAAGATACAGTTAGATGAGACTTTCTCCTCAATGTTCCAGAGAAGTTCATTACTTGGATCATAGCATTAGCATTAGCCTTTGCGTTTACTATGCCTAGTTTTTGTATATGATTAGCGGGGCAAATTGATTCTTGTGTCTTTGCTTTGTTGATGACTTTTGCATATTCTCATCTCATCCACGAATTTTCATTCAGTTCTGCTAATTAAAACAGTGCGGACAGTCTTGCATCAGTGGTTGATCCTAAGTCAAATAAAGACTAGAGTGAAATACCCTTTTCGGGAAATACAACCACTTGCAAAGATCAGATTTTAATTTTTCTGCAATACAAACGCTTTCAATTTTTTGAACACTTTCCTATAAAGATTTCACTATTCTGTCTGAGATATACTTATTAGAAAAATGAAGCATCTGTCCGGTGCATGCTGGATCATGTCTATTCTATTTGGGATGCAGGTCTGTAGGTCAAGTATTTTCTATTCTTCCTAAATGTCATCAAAATACTTGAGCAGAGAATTTCGTATTGACAGGGCCAAGAAACAAATAGGAGAGTTTCTTTGTAATTTATATCGTGTAGTACTGAGAATAGGAATCTTCATTAGGCTTAGGGGTGCTCAGCTCCTTTTTAGCTTTAAATTGACTTGTTTTTTAGTTTCTGTTATGCTTCTTGTGCAGGAAAACCTGCTTGTTGATGTATTGTGACCCTGGCTGCTTGTACTGCATTTTGTTTGAATAATATTTCTTATTGATCTAAAAGGATAATAGTGCTCATCTTCACTTGTCAAAAGTTAAACAGGGTGATAGAGTTATTAAGATTGAATTTTTGAACAATGTTACAAGGTTTTTCGTATTTTTGGTAAATTTAGCAGACGATTAGCCCCAGGTTTTTGGGCTTACTGTCTGTTTCCCTTTTTTGTAGTGCAGAGCTGGCAATTGAAGCTGCGTGTGCTGCACTTCATGGTGGCATTTCAGTTGTGAGCTCTCCATTCATAACTCTTTTTTTCCTTAAATTTCGTACAGGAAGTAGAAACTTCTTTCCCTACAAGCTCTGTTGTTAAATATGAAAGGAAAAACCTAAAGCTTTTAAACAACAATTAACATTCATACGTGCATCGGTTTGGAATTTCTGAAGGATATTACTAGCCCACCATGGCATGTCCCCAAGTACTTGAATCAGGTGTCCCTGGTGGTATTTAAATTCTTGCCAAGCCTAAGGTGCCTTGCATTTTGGAAAGTTGGGTTACAACTTCATATGGTGGGAGGAAATATCTGCTGCATTTTCCTGTTTTTGCAAGTGTTAGGGTTTTCTTATACAGCAGTGAGAGTAGTTTTGTAAGCATCGATATGTTGGTTGATAAATAATGGTTGTCTCTCATTCTAAGGAGATATCCTGCTTTTATTTTCAATTGCTCTTCCTTTTCTTCTATTTCTGTTGCTTTTTTTTTAACTGTCGAAATTCTTTTTCTGTTGCTAAGCTGACAATAAGTACCGCATTTTACCCAAAAAAAGTGACTAACTGCCAAGGAAGTGCAATCGTTGTACAACAAATTTTTTATGCATGTTTGCATTTTTTAGGAGATCTACAGTGTAGTAGTATACTTTCATTTTGATCACCAGTTATGGTTTCTAATACTTTTATATTTCTTCATATGTAGCTGGAGATTGTGATGTCGACCCCAGGTGTGTTTGAGGTTGTTTAAACTTTCAAACTATCCTGTTTCCTATTAAAAATTGTCACTTAGATTGAGAGCTTATGCTCTTTTTTCCCCTTCCTGCACAGGTTCTACAGCAGCTAGTACATGACCATCCTACAAGAGTCCTAGGGGTAATCATCTTTTTCCTCCTTGATATCTTGACTTCTTTTTTTATTTTCTTGTGGGCTCTAAGTCATGGTGTTTGACACAGAATGCATTGAAACTTATAAGTAATATTTGCAGATATGCTGTGTCTGCATTATTTAACATAAATGGTTCGATGTGGAATAAGAGCCATACACCGTCCATTCCTTGGATGCTACATGAAATACCTGGTAGCATAAATGTTCAAGATGGGGAATCTTGGATTACTAGAAAACCCTTAATAGCTTCTCTTTTCAAATTTCTCGAAGTGACAAATGTGGTTGTATAACCTGAAATAAATCTTATATAAAGGTTTTTTTGATTGGCGTTCAACATTCTAATTCCATATTACAAAAGGGGTGAGGTACAGGTCTGTATAAATTGAAACCGTTAAAAATTAGTTCTTCTGAATGTGCTTTATGCCTGCCCTGCAGGTAGGAACTGTACTAAATGTTGAGGATGCCAAAAGGGCAATGATAGCAGGAGCCAAGTTTCTTATGAGTCCTGCTATGGTTAAGGTAAGCATTGAGAAATGTTTGGCCACTTTTTCTTTACTAAAACTTATTATCTATTAGTCATGAAATTCATTATTAGTTTCTCTCTCTCGTTTTGTTATTATTAGGAACAGTCTTTTGTTTTGCCTCTCTTTTTCTGTTTCGGCCTTGTAGAAATATATATAGGAGTATGATATTGTATTCTGAGGAGCAACCCTAATTCTCTCCTCTCTTTTCTTCTTTTTCTCTCCTCCATTCTAATGTTTCTTACTTTTATTAACTTCTAACTTGGGAGGGACAAAGCACATTATGTTAGAGCACATCTACCATGTTCTTCTCTCCATTCTACCTTTTATTGTTATGTTTGGTTATTGCTAGTTTGTCTGGGGCCACGAGACAAACCCTACAATCATTGGGAGGCAGGAAAGTCTAGCAAATAGCAAGATAGATACTAGGTATTTTGAGTAACCAAACCCCAGACTATGTGGGGCTCCCAGCTTATCTTTGTAAAGGTCCCATTCCTTTTGGCATAGCATTTTTATATACATAAAACTGGTGAGTGGCTACTCCAATTTCGCTGATCCTCCCTCTTTACTTCTTTTCTATCCTTGAATCTCTCTACTTTTCTTATCTTCCTCGCATGTAACTTCTATTATTTCCATTTATTATCAATTATGGTGTCTCTCCATGTTAAGGTATTAGGATATGTATCTAATATTGCTTGCTTTTAATAACTCAAAAATGTGCATCAGGGCATTTTGGATGATTTTCAAGATAGTGGAGTTTTATACATACCTGGTGTTATGACCCCAACAGAGGTAAAAGCATTTCTTATACTTAAATTCTAACTCCTTGTAATCTCCGAGGCTTTGTTGGATTTTCACTTAAACCTGTTTGACTTATTAGAATGTTTATTTCCTTGATCTCTACTTTTGTCATTGTATGGCAAATCTAGATGCATTTTTATATCATTGTTTTCTGATTGGGGTTGCAAAAGGCTGATCACCTTTTCCTCAAATTAATTTTCTATTTGCAGATATTGTCTGCATATGATGCTGGTGCCAAAATTGTCAAGGTGATTCTTGTCATTCATCTTTTTTATATTTTTTTTAAACGCATTCATCTTTTTCTTGTAGAAGTTCATCAAGGTAGATGTGTCATCTTCACTGGCTTTCTGTACACTTATAAGGCTACGTTATTAAATTTATTATCCTGTTTTTACCAGGCCTTTATAATTTTTATTTAGGTATGTGAGCATGGCATGATGGTTTCTGGTTATCAGACACTTAATAATTATGAGTCGTACTTAAATTAAAAGTAGGAAAGTTTTAAATATCTAATTTGCTTTATGGAGCTTAAATGAAAAGTAGGAAAGTTATAAATATCTTCTGCATAACTTGTAGTCATTCTCTATTGAGTTAGCAGTCTGGACCTAGTTTTTATTTTTTAAACCATGAACTTTCATTGGTTATTGGTGTATTTTATTGGTGCATATGTTGCTTTTACCCAACATAATTCATTATGTATACATTTCAAGTTGCATCTGCATATAGTTTTAAACCTAAAGTGATTAGATTGTTGTTAACTGATTATTGGCTGGTTCAGTTCAATTTCTTATGCATGTTTGTTCGGGTCCAGGCATGACTGAGGGTTCTAACTCCGTCTTATTTGATAATCAGGTTTATCCTGTTTCTGCATTAGGTGGTTCACAATATATATCAGCTATCAAGAAGCCTTTTCCTCATATCTCAATGGTTGCTTCCCAAGGCATAACAACAGGTTGGTAATTGACTCTCCTGTTCTCTTTAAAGCTCCAGTGCTGCCCACACTTTGTGCTACTACTGGGAAGATATTTAGTTTACTCCTATTTTTCAGGTTTAGTTCAACATGTTTTTGAAGAAAGATATGATTCTTTGTTTTTAAGCATCAGAGCATGTACATCTGACTTATGTGGATTCTCTGTTCTTCTAATTGACACAGATTCAGTTGGGGAGTATATTGCTCAGGGAGCATCGTCAGTTGTTTTATCAGATGCCATATTTGATAAAGAAGCAATGGGTCAAAAAAATTTCACTAAAATCTATCAACTTGCAAATGCCGCAGCTTTGCATGGCAATGAAGCTGTAGACCGGTTAGATATTGTCCTCTGTTTCATAGTGATGTTTTTTTTTTTTTTTACTTATGTAGGATGTTTATTCATTACATTGCTAATGTTACTATGATATTGTTTTCCCTGTTTATCTTTGACTAAAAATTTACTGCTACAATTTAGTTTTGAAACTTCTTGAGTAGATAAAACCCATGTGGCTTTTGTTCTGGGTAAATGCTGGCAACTGTTGTTGGCAGACCACATCTTTTACATTGACATTTCAGTAGGCAAACCAGGGCTCCCTTGTTGGAGGTGTTTTGGAATTTGGATTCTAGTGGGTGTGTCCTTGGAGCTACTTTTTGCTGTTGGCCAAGGGTTTGTTAGGAGCCAAAAACAGCTGGTTACTCTTGGAGGTGTGCTGTTTTGGCTGTTACATTGTGTGTTTGGTTTGTATGGAATACAGTGGTTCTTTAGGGCAACAAGGAATAATTGAAGTTTCTCTGGGATAAGATTAAATGTTTAGCTTCTTCTTGGACTTCTTTGCCAAACATTTTTAATGACCTTCCTTTCTTATTGTGTGTTAAGTACATTATGTGTTTTGTTTGAGGTTAAAGAACTAATTTTGATGAACTTATCATCCATCTTTAGGAACTTTCTTCTATTTTTATTGATAAAGTTTGCCTTTATCATATTAAAAAGTTTAAAATACTTCAAAGTGGATTAGTCTTGGATGGTCAATTACAATTTGGGGATTAGTCTTAGATGGTAAATTACAATTTGGGGCCCATTTACACTTTGATCCCCACACTTCCGGTTTTGCCTATCTTATTATCCCTGTAGTTAATTAACAGTCTCAAACCCAAATCGAGATTTCCATCAATATTAACAGTCTCAAATCCAAATTGGACTTGATTGCAAGCCTTAATAAACTACAGGGATACGACTGAATTGAAAATATGGGGACCAATATGGAGAATGGCCCAAAATACATGAACTAATTTTGTAGTTTGGCCGTCTTACATATGACCTCCAATAATGCTCTTCCCCCTCCTCCCTTTGCTCACACAGACACGTATATAAGTTGCACCCATCCATTTAACTGTATATCTGCAAAATTTGTAACCCACATTGATGGATAGTGATACAAAGATCTACTACTAACTTGGAATATGGATTGTTGTCTTTAAAAATAGTACTCAAAGCTGACACTTACTAATTAGAAAAATCAGTAATCAGTCTTGTCTTAATCCTCCAATAGGTTTGTGGCATTGGCGGAATATTCTCTTTTTCAGTATATCAAAATCCATATTATCTCATCATTTGACTTCTCTCTGATTCCCCACTCTGATCCCTTACTCTCATTTACTTCCTTATGTATCTTTAGATTTTAGTCAAGTACTGAATTGAATAAAAAAATAGAAAATTAAAAGGTCTGAAATCTATGCAGGGGTCAGCAATATACTTCCAAATGATCTATATTTCTCCTGAGTTCACTTTTTTTCTTAGCGCTCTAACTGCTTCTGTTGTCATGCAGGATGAAAAAGTTGAGGCTAAACCATTTGTAATAGGTGTAGTAAAATTTTATACCAATGTAGTTTGGAAAATGCTTTGACAGTGCTGGACATGTACTAGCAAACTGGTAAAGTCAGGTTTTCACTTTTTTGCTTTTTTTTTTCTCCATTTTATACGTTGGCTTCCATGTAACCTATTATGCACTCTTAGATCAATAAAGAATTTAGTCTAAGTTTATTTTGAATGTGTACTTCAAGCAACTGAAACTGTCATAGTAGTTTGTTGAACTATTAAGCATCATGAACCTGTTCATGTATTTGTTATTACATTATCAATATTAATCCGACATCACTTGCACTGGATTTTCACTCAATTCGCCTCACCTTTTTAAAATTGAGTGCCATGTTCAAACAGGTTTATTACATGATATTCTCAGTTGGGAAAATGAAAAGTTGACCTTTCAGCATGGAGTAAGAAGAAAGTGAGCCTGCACAATCCCGTATTTGGTCAGTTTCTCATCTTTATATGCATTTAATCTAACTCTGGGTTCCAATATATTGGGGTTAACTTGGTTGCAATTTCCTAATATTCAAATGGAGTTTAATATTAGCTGCTTTGGAATTCAAATACGAGGAGATTGTTTGAAGTTTTCATTTCGTAGTAATGTCTGTCTTTTGCTCTTTTACATATTTGTTTTAATGCTTCTCTTTGGCAGGATGACCAAATTTTGTAGAGATGCTTTGAAGTTTCAGCCAGGAGTGAGGATCATTTGACAAGGAAGAAAATTGAAGTAATTTTTGCTTTGAGGTCTAGTAATTAACAAGCTTTAACACATGCAGGCAGGCTCCATAATGGATGGTCTCCAGGACACAAAAAGAGTTATTGGAGTGTAGTTTTGTTTGCCGTATTTTAGTTCTATAAGAAAGAGTATTTTTCTGTACCAAAGTAGACATTTTCACAATATGTTATTTTAAATTACTCTAATGTATATACTCTAGACATCAACTTGCTGCATGTTTTTGTTGAAACAAGTATAATTTTATCCTATTGATCCTTGAGAATTTAGTATAAATCCTGTCACTTTTGAGAGTCTGCTTCAAGTGAGTTGTGACAACTTTGTTACCATTATTATTTTGGTTTGGTCGAACAACCTTGTTATCTTGCAGACATGGATTTAGTCAAGTTGACTAAAGTGAATATGTTCTTTACTCAGCATCCGAGTTCGAATCCTTCCGATAATTTTAGATTAAATTAAAGTATAATGTCATTTGTATTTATATAAAAAAAAAAAAGTAAAGATCGCTTGGGTGTCCGGAGATATTTTTGAGCGTTCAGAGACTTTGCGCACCAGTTCTGAAAGGGAAGGTCAGCAACACGCTCACACGCCAGTCTCAACTCAACACGGCACGCTCACAATCCCTTTTCCGCGAAGCAAACTAACAAACAAACAAATCCCCCAATTTCAAATCAACAATCAAAATCCTCTCTCTCTCTCTCTCTCTCTCTCTCTCTCAATCTGAAATCTCCATTTTCCCGACCCGAATAGCGATGGTTCCGCCGGCCAGTCCAACCCCAGCGAACCCGCAACTGATTCAGCAGTTCCTGAGCTCAGTCCTCTCGCAGCGCGGCCCCTCGTCCCTCCCTTACTCCGAAGACACCAAATGGCACATCCGCAACCACCTCGTCTCTCTCACCACCGCCTACCCCTCCCTCGACCCCAAAACGGCGACGTTCACCCACAACGACGGTCGTTCCGTCAACCTCCTCCAGGCCGAGGGCACCGTCCCCATGTCGTTTCAAGGCGTCACCTACAACATCCCCGTCATCATCTGGCTCATGGAGTCCTACCCCCGCCAGCCGCCCGTCGTCTACGTCAACCCCACGCGCGACATGATCATCAAGCGCCCTCACGCCCACGTTACTCCCTCTGGTTTGGTCTCAATCCCTTACCTGCACAATTGGGTCTACCCGAGCTCCAATCTTGTCGATCTCGCCAAGAATCTCAGCGCTGTCTTTGGTCAAGACCCGCCTCTGTTCTCTCAGCGCAGGCCCAATCCCAATCCAAATCCTAACCCTAACCCTAATCTGGGTCATTCCTCCTCGGCGATTTCGAATTCGGGTTATTCCAGCTATTCGGGCTATTCGGGATCTTCAGGCTCGGTTACTCCTGCCCGCCCCGCGATCCCCCCGAGGGCCTACCCGCCGTCCCCGTATGGAAGCAGCGGGTCGTTTTCTCGGGTTCAGACCGAGGATCCGAACGAGGTTTTCAAGCGAAATGCGATCAGTAAGCTTGTGGAGATCGTGCACGGCGATGTGGCCGGGTTAAGGAAGACGAGGGAGGCAGAAATGGAAGGCTTGTTCAATGCGCAGGCCGAGCTGAGGCAGCGGTCTGAGCAGCTTAGCAAAGGTTTGAAGGAGATGGGGGACGAGAAGGAGGGTTTGGAGCAGCAATTGCAAATGGTGTTGATGAATTCAGACGTTTTGGAGGGGTGGCTGAGAGAGAATGAGGGGAAACCTAGGGGCAGGTTGAATGGTGTTGATGTGGACGATGCATTCGAATGCATAGACGTGCTGTCGAAGCAAATGTTGGATTGTACGGCCTCTGATTTGGCTATAGAAGATGTTGTGTATTCCTTAGATAAGGCATTGCAAGATGGGGCAATACCCGTTGATGAGTACTTAAAGAATGTGAGGTCTTTGTCACGCAAGCAGTTCTATGATCGCGCCACGGCCGCGAAAGTCAGGGCTGTCCAAATGCAATCACAGGTTGCAAATATGGCGTCTAGGCTTTCACATTATGTTGCCTCATAGTATATTCCTGGTTGTGAGTGTTGGTGGATCAACTGGCTGCATATTCGGGCTCCATTTCTCCACCGCATCAGTCAATCAGTGGATCAGTATAATAGAAATGATATAGTTTCTGGTTATATTCCTGTAAAAAAATATGTCAATGGTTTATTTTCTATTTTTTCTGTATTGTTTTTTCACAATTTTTCTTTAGAGACGGTTTCTCTGGGAAATGTGTTGTTCAATAAGTATGATATGAAAACTCATTTTTGCTCCAGATTTATATAAGAATATCAGATATAGTCATTACTCCTGGATTCTTACTTCTTTTATGATTTGTTTTTGGCTTAACCCTTTGCCCAGGTTCAATTGTGAAAGTTTTTGTATAGCATTAGCCTGTGTGTTTACTATGCCTAGTTTTTGTATATGATTAACTGGTTCTCTAATGGGATTCTTTCAGGACAGGGCAACAAGACAAAGGGACAGTTTATCTCCTTTTCTTTTTGTCATTATTATGTAGGACGTGTTTACCATGCTAATGGACGAGAAAACTTTTCATAAGTTAATTTGTCATTCAATATGTGCAAAGTTGAGAATATTATGTCTTTGCTTTACTGATGACTTTTGCATATTCCCATCAGCTAATTTGCCTTCAGTTCTGCTAATTAAAGCAGTGTGGACTGCTTTGCATTGCATCAGTGGTTGTTCCTAAATGAAATAAAGGCAAGAGTGAAATACCCTTTTCCGGAAATACAACCACTTGCAACTTTTTCCAGGAATACCGTAGGGTGCTTTTAAAATTTTGAAGATTTGCCTATAAAGATTTCATTCTTCTGTCTGAGATTTACTTATTGGAAAAACAAAGCATCTGTCCCATGACTAATGAATCATGTCTATTCTACTTCCAATGCAGGTTTGAGGCTTAAGAAGTGCTGAGCTCCGGGGGTGCTGAGCTCCTTTCTAACTTGTAATTTACTTGGTTTTGAGCTTCTGTTATGCTTCTTGTGCAGGGAATCCTTGTTGATTTATTGTGTAACCCTGGCTGCTTGTACTGCATTTTGTTTGAATAATATTTTTATTGCTCTAAAAAGATAATATTGCTAATCTTCACTTGTCAAAAGTTGAAACTGAACATGGTGATAGAGTTATTAAGATTGAATTTTATAACAATGTTACAAGTTTTTTGTATTTTTGGCAAATTTAGCAGATGATTTACCCCAGGTTTTTGGGCTTACTCTCTGTTTCCCTTTTGTGTAGTACAGAGCTGGCAATTGAAGCTGCATGTGCAAGATCCCTGGTGGTTGATACTTCAACTTCTTGCCAAGCCTAAGGCGCCTTGCATTTTGGAAAGTTGTGTTACAACTTCATATGGGAAGGAAGAAGTATCTGCTGCATTTTCCTGTTTTTGACAAGTGTTAGGGTTTTCTCATACAGCAGCTGGGGTAGTTTTGTAAGCATAAATATGTTGGTTGATATATAATGGTTGTCTCTCATTCTAAGAGGTAACCTGATTTATTTTCAATTGCTCTTCCTTTTCTTCTGTCTGTTGGTAACCTGACGATATGTGTCACATTTTACAAAAAGAGTGCCAACTGCCAAGGAAGCGCAACCCTTGTACAAGAAATGTTTGCTGCTTGTTTGCATTGTTAATGACATCTACAGTGAGTAGTATACTTTAATTTTGGATCACCAGTGATGGGTTTCAAATATTTTATATTTCTTCATATGTAGCTGGAGATTGTGATGTCGACCCCAGGTGTGTTTGAGGTTGTTTAAACATTAAAACTTTCCCGTTTCCTGTTAAAAATGGTCACCAAGGTTGAGAACTTATGTTATTTTTAACCCTTCCTACACATGTTCTATGACAGCTGGTACACGACCATCCTACAAGAGTCTTAGGGGTAATCGTCTTTTTCCTCCTCAATATCTTGACATGTTTTTTGTATTTTCTTGTGGGCTCTAATTCATGGTGTTTGACAGAGAATGTAGATAAAGTAATATTTGCAGATATGCTGTGTCTGCATTGTATAACATAAATATTGGTTCAATGTGGAAGAATAGCCATACAATGTCCATTCCTTGGATGTTATATGGAATGCCTTCTAGCTTATGTTTAAGATGATTTACTAGAAAACCATTAATAGCGTCTCTTTTCAAATTTCTGTCACGTCTGTTCTGGTACAAATCATAGTAGATGCATATGTAAGTGACCAATCTGGTTGTATGTAATATGTATAGCAGTGACCAACCTGAAATAAATCTTAATAAAGGTGTTTTTTTTTATTGGTATTCAAAATTGTAATTCCATATTACAAGAAGGGCGAGGTACTGGTCCGTATATAAATTGAGACCGTTAAAATTTACGTTCTCTGAGTGTGCTAAGTGCTGTGCAGGTAGGAACTGTCCTAACTGATTTTTCACCCTCAACAAGCCGATTCTATCACTGTCCATCACCTTAGAGCAATCTCCAAACAATCTGCAGACAAGCCAAGACCTTTAGCAAGCACCGCAGCCTGTTTACTGTAATTTTTTTCTGCTACATAATTTGTAGTCATTCTCTATTGAGTTAGCACTTTGGACGTAGTTTTTGTTTCTTAAGCCATGAACTTTCATTGGTTGTTCATGTATTGTACTGGTGCATAATGTTGCTTTGTTTTCCCAACATAATTCATTATGTATGCATTTCTAGTTGCATGTGCATGTAATTTAAAACCGGAAGTGATTAGATTGTTAACTGATTATTGGCTGGTTCAGTTAAATTTCTTATGCATGTTTGTTCCATTCCAGGCATGACTGGTAGGTTCTAAAGTTGTTTATTGGTTAGTTTATCCTTTTTCTGCATTAGATGGCGCACAATGTATATCAGCTATCAAGAAGCCTATTCCCCATATCTCTATGGTTGCTTGACTCTCCAGTTCCCTTTAAAACTCCAGTCTACTCCATCACTTTGTGTTAGTTATTGGGAAGATATTTAGTTTATGTAAAGTGAGAAATATATACGGTGCTAGAGGGCGTGAAAAGCATATGGTGCTAGCTGATCTATGTGAGTTGGGTAGTTCCATCGGCCCGGTGGGTTGCTCTTCTCTTCTATGTGATAAGCAGATATTGCTAAGGGTTGCATGAAGGAAAAGTTCTTTGGGCTTGCATCGTGATAACTGTTTTTTGGGTCTACATTAGTTAAAACTTAAACCATATAGACAACCTTTGTAGTTATATTTAGCTAATTTTATTTCCAGTAGTGAAAGTTTACTCCTTTTTATCTGATCTAGTTCATCATGTTCCTGAAAAAGATATGTTTATTGGCTTTGAGCATCAGCCCATGTTACTTATGTCGATACTTTGTTCTTCTAATTGATACAGATTCTGTTGGGGAATATATTACTCAGGGAGCATCATCAGTTGTTTTATAAGATGCCATATTTGATAAAGAAGCAATTGGAAAAAAAAATCAACTTGCACATGCCGCAGCTTTCCATGGCAATGAAGCTGTAGTCCGGTTAGATATTGTACTCTATTTCATAATGATGTTTTTTTAACTTATGTAGGATGTTTATTCATAACATTGTTATTGTTACTATAATATTGTTTTCCCTGTTTATCTTCAACCGAAAATTTACTGCTACAATTAAGTTTAGAAACTTCGAGAGTAGACATAAAACCTATGTGGCTTTGTTCTGGGTAAATGCTGGCATACCACATCTTTTACATTGACATTTCAATAGGCAAACCCGGGCTCTCTTGTTGGAGGTGTTTGGAATTTGGATTCGAGCGGGTGTGTCCTAGGAGCTACTTTTTTGTTAGGAGCCAGGAAAAGCTGGTTACCCTTGGAGGTGGGCGGTTTTGGCTATTACGTTGTGTGTTAGATTTGGATGGACTACAGTGGTTATTTAGGGAAACAAGGGAAGAATTGAAGTTACTCTGGGCTAGGATTAAGCTTTTAGCTTCTTCTTGGACTTCTTTGCTGAAGAATTTTAATGGCCTAACTTTCTTATTGTGTATTGATATATTAAGTGTTCTGTAAAGCCAAATCGAGATTTCCATCAATATTAAGAGTCTCATATCCAAATTGGACTTAGTTGCAAGCCTCAATTAACTACAGGGATACGACTGAATTGAATTGAAATTTTGGGGACCAAAATGGAGAATGGCCCAAAGTACATGTTGCATATGACCTCCAATAATGCTCTTCTCCCGCTCCCCTTTTTCACACACACGCATAAAAGTTGCACCCATGCATTTAACTGTATATCGGCAAAATTTGTAACCCACATTGATAGTGATACAAAGATTCTCTACTAACTTGGAGTATGGATTTTTGTCTTTAAAAACGTCAAAGTTTAAACTTACTAATTAGAAAAATCAGTAATCATTCTTATCTTAATCATCCTATAGGTATTTGGCATCGGCTTAATCCATTTTATCTCTTCATCAAAAAAAAAAAAAAGATTAAAAAAAGTCCATATCATCTGATCATTTTACTTCTCTCTATTCCCCCACTCTGTTCCCTGATTCTCAGTTACATCCTTATGTATCTTTAGATTTTAGTCAAGCATTGAATTGAATAAAAAAGAAAAATTAAAAGGTCCGAAATCTATGCAAGGGTCAGCAGTATACTTCCAAATGATCCATATTTCTCCTGATCTCACTGTTTGTCTTACCTCTCTGATTGCCTTTGTTGTCATGCAGGGCGAAAAAGTTGAGGCGAAACCAATTGTAATAGGTGAAGTAAATTTTTGTACCAATGAATCACGGAAGATGCTTTTTGACAGTGCTGGACATAAACTAGAAAACTGGTAAAGTCGGATTTTCACTTTTTCACTTGTTTTTTTTCTTCTTCTTTTTATACGTTGGCTTCCATGTAACATATTATGCACACTTAGATGGATAAAGAAATTAGTTTCAGTTTATTTTGAATTTGTACTTTAAGCAATTGAAATGCATTTGTTTTGACATTGTCAAATACTTATCCAATATCACCTGCACTTGATTTTTACTCCATTCGCCTTGAGTGTCATGCTCAAACACAGGTTGATTACATGATATTCTCAGTTGGGAAACTGAAAAGTTGAACTTTCAGTGCTCAATATGCCAGAGCTCAGAGGCATGATCATTTGTACAGCATGAGGAAGAAGAAAGTGAGCCTAATCCCGTGTTTGGTCAGTTTCTCATCTTTTATGCATTTCATTCTAACTTTGGGTTCCAATATATTGGGGTTCCTTGGTTGCAATTTCATAATATGCAAATGGAGTTTAATATATAGAAATTAGCCATATACCCATTCCGACTAGTACTATTAGTGATAAACACTAAATCATTTGAATTGGAGAAAGAAACCCAAAATAGGACAGCTGCCCAATTTCTTAGTTTATTAGATGTTTGAAATACCTATGTTGCCCATTCAGCATAGATTTTAATAAGAAAACCCATAAATCTCCAGCTGTCTAATTTAAAGTAGATATCGGAATTTATCAGCAGAGCCGCTAGACACCTAGTTCCTGGCTGCTGCCAAACACAAACCGCCAGCTTGTGCCCCTTGAGGACCCCACCGTGTGACAACTTCTCACACTCCCAAAAGTTGACAAGCTCATCGGAAGACCCGCAGTACACTATCTTTCCCCAAAGAGGAAGCGGAAAGTGGAGAAGGTGAAGCTGGGGAAGAGGGCGCCGTTGATGATGACAAAGAGGGTGCTCCAAGAAACAATGTCTCCGGGTGATCTCTTCTTATGACCAACACCCTTGGCTCCCTTCATAGTTTGGGCCCGCTGCTATGGAAGCTAGAGAGAAACAAACACAAGAAAAAATCAGGACAGAGAATCTCAACTCCTATCTGGTTTGGATGCAGCCTGAACATCCGTATTTGTAGGGAGATACAACTTTAAGCGGATGGTTCCAGAGAATTCTTTTCGAACCCGGCTCAGTAAGATAGAGCAAACAAGAATCGCTTCCCATGTTGCCTTTATTTGCTGGAACATATGTAAAACTCGCTGCAAGGCAGTCATTGAAGGTCAAGTGACATCCCCAATGGAAGTCATCTATGCAACTTCCAATGCTGTCTCTGAGTTTATGGCAGCAAAACCTGCTTCTTTGGATGCTAGACTCCGTTCTATCTCAACAAACCAGGTGAATCGAACTTGGTCTCCCCCAACGGCTCCTAAGGTTAAAATTAATATGGATGCAGCTTGGTCTGCCAGTTCAAAATGTGGAGGCATTGGTTTGGTTGCCCAGGACCACTTGGGGTCGTTCCATTTGGCAAAGGCGTGTCCTTACAAGGCAAAGTCTGCAATGGAAGCTGAAGCGACAGTAGTAGTGGAAGCGTGCTCCTTTGTTATTGAACATAAGTTCCAAAATGTTCATTATGAGACGGATTGTAGGTGACTTGGGGATTAGAAGGTGATATATCATTGATGCTAGTTGGTCTTGGTGTCCAAGAACAGCTAATAAAGTAGCAGTTCATATTGTGAAAATTGTGTGTGCGAGGATGAGCCCTGTGACTTGGGTCTTTCAACCTCTATCCTCACTGGTGCATGTTTTGAACAAGGATGGCCTTCCTTGTCCCCATCCCTAGTCTGCAAGGATGATGTTTGGTGTCTTTATGTTGGGCGACGTCTTTGTTTGGTTTCTTTGCAGTTTGTTGTGTTAGCTTATGTTTGTCGCTTGTTAGCCCTAGTTCTGTTTTGGGACTTTCAGCGTCTTTGTATGTTTTTCGTGGGCTCTGCGCTTTTAATGAAAAGTCATGTTCGACCCCAAAAAAAGGGAAGAAAATTTTTCTTTGAGCTCTAGTAATTAGCAAGCTTAACACATAAAAGTAGGCTTCAAATTAAGGGAGCTTCACTAATATACCCAAAATAGGAGCTGAAATTATAAAAAAAACCCCACATGGAATGCATTTTAAAAACACACCCAAAATTCATTTACTACATAAGAAATTAGTGTTTAAGTTCTTATAAATTACATGATTGCCATTGATCAATTTAAAAAAGAAGACCAACAAAAAAAAAACTTAAATAGCACTCAAAACAAGCCTAAATTTTACAAAAAAAAAACAAGCCTAGCCCAAAATTTTATAAAAAAACTCAAACAATTTATTACAAACAAAAGGTCTTGAAAACTATAGTTTCATTAATGTGTCATGTTAATTAATGATTGTAATGTTCTACACCTTTATTGTCATGTTGATTAATTGTTGTAATGTTCCAGTTTAGGGTAATAACACTACTCTGTCATGTTGATTAATGGTTGTAATGTTCCAGTGTAAGGTAATAACACTGCTAGTTTCCTATAACATCCTATTTCTAATGCATGTTTACCCCTGTAATGTTCCAGTGTAAGGTAATAACACTGCGAGTTTCCTATGATATCATATTTCTAATGCATGTCTACCCATGTAATGTTCCAATATAGGGTAATAATATTGCTAGTTTATTATCATGTTGATTAATGGTTGTAATGTACCAATCTAAGGTAATAACAATGTTAGTTTATTGTCATGTTGATTAATGGTTATAATGTTCCAGTGTAGGATAATAACACTGCTAGTTTCCTATGATATCCTATTTCTAATTCATGTCTACCCATGTAATGTTCCAATGTAGGGTAATAACACTGTTAGTTTTCTATGATATTCTATTTCTAATGCATATCTATCCCCTGTAATGTTCTAGTATAGGGTAATAACACTGTTTTTTCCTATGACATCCTATTTCTAATGCATGTTTACCCCTGTAATGTTCCAATCTAAGGTAATAACACTGCTAGTTTACTGTCATATTGATTAATGTTTGTCATGTTGCTATTTCTAATACATGTCCATCAAATAAAAGATGAAGAAAGAACAAACCAAACCAACTCAAAACAAGCTGAGCTCAGATTGTTAATACTATTATGTCATAGAAGTATATTATTAATACTCTGTTATAAAAGTACATTGTTAATACTCTGTCACAGAAGTACATTTTTAAACAAAAATTAGATTCATAATTGAAATAGTAACAAAAGTTGAATCGATCATCAAAGCTTAAAATACATTTCGAAAATCAACTAAAATCTGAAGAGAAACACATAATTGAAGTAAAAGATCAAAAATGTTAAGTCCAAACCAAACAACGATGACGATAACAACAACGACGATGTGGTGAAAGAGGATAGAGCTAAGAGCTAAGAGCATCTGATCGAGGTTTGTTCGAGGTCTTGAACAATCCGAAAAAAGAAAAAATAATAGAAGCACGATTTTAGAACAAGAAATCGAAGGTGAAATATTGAAAAATGTAGATTAAAGATGAAGAATATAGTTGGACCTGAGACTGAGCTTCAATGGAAGCTCCTCTTGCTCCAACACCAGAGAAAACATCAACGAGAAAGGAGAAAATAAATGGGAGTTTCACTAAAACACCCAAAATGGAGGTTGAAATTATAAAAAAACCCAACACCCAAAACACTTTATAAACACACCCAAAATCCATCATTACACACACTCAAAACTCATTTATAAACACACCAAAAAAGTTGACTTTGGGGTTGATTTTGGGGGTGTTTCTATATTTAAATAGTGCTTGAGTTTTTTTATAAATACATGTCCAGGATTGGGTTTATTTATAAATTTGTAAAAATAAATTTGATTTGGTTTTTTGGCAGATTTGATTTTTTTGGCAAATCTGGTTTTTTGGCAGATCTGGAAATATTTGGTTTTATGGCATATCTGGTTTTTTGGTAGATCTCTGATTTTCCTCTCTTAAATCCATAGTACAAGGACAATATAGGTATTTAACACACACAAATAAACTAAAAAACAACTATTAAATTAAAAAAATTAACAGCTGTCAATTTTTGGATTTTTTTTTTGTGTGTTTATAGTTTTTAAATGGTGTAGGGTTTCTTTATAAAATTATGTTTAAAATTGGGTGTATAACTAAATTTCTATCAAATTTATTGGTCTCCAGGACACAAAATGAGTTATAGGAGTACACTTGTCAACTATTGAGTGATTTTTTATAATTTTGTTTATTCTGCAAAAAATTGAGTTCACTACTTGTGTAATATACATGGAGTCTCAGTCGAGGAATCCCTCAAATAAATTTATTTGATAAACACATTTATAGGGTCCACTCTGTATTGTATTTCAATAATTCAAACCGTCTATTTTGTAGATACTCATTCAAAGATCATATCTACAAAAAATCATTTGAATATAATATCATTTGACTATATTGAAATTTTAGTACAATTAGTCTACACTAGCATACAATCAGTTAAACATCAAAACAAAAAGCATGACTTGGTCCATCAATTAAAGACAAAAATTAAAAATCAAAGTCCATGAAATATATATGTCATAGAATTCATTAATTGAAGTGCTGAACAAGAGAACGGTTTAACAAAACACCTCCTGCAATGTCCTTCAGAAACTTTGTCTTGATTTTCTTGAGTGTGGCTACAACTTCTTTCATGCTTATCCTCTCTTCTGGTGATTCTGCACAGCAAGCGAGAGCTAATCTCATAATGGATGACAAGCAATCCCTCTTGTTCACAAAATCATCATCTTCCTGCTCTGTCCCAACTAAATTACCATCCACAACTCCATCTTTTATTGCATCTGGTAATAGTGATTTTGTAATCCATTGCTTGAAATTCATCTCCCCAACAAACATCTCATCTGTTGGCTTCCTTCTTGTGAATGTTTCCATCACTACAATTCCAAAACTGTAAACATCCCCTCTTGTTGAAACTATTCCTTCCATTCCATACTCTGCAATAAGAATTATATTTGAATTATACTTATGTGTGTGTGAAATATATTATATTCATTTTTTTTTACAAGCAATAGTCTAAACTACAGAGAATGAGGATTTCTCTTTCATACACACAACTATGATGCTATGGGAGTTCAAACCTAAGATATCTAGTTTGCAAGTCAACGCCATTTTCCACTAGGCTAGACCTCATAGGCTTATTATATTCATTTGTATAATGAAAAGAAAATTATAATTTAAGTTCTTCATAATCAAGGACAACATTATAAAATTGAAAAATATTAAACTAGCAAGTACATCACCTGGAGCCATATACCCAACTGTGGCTAAGGTCATGGTTTGGGTCATAGAATCTCCTCCACCCAAGAGTTTTGCGATTCCAAAATCGGCAACGTGTGCAACCATATCATCATCTAGTAGTATATTGCTGGGCTTCAAATCGCAATGTACAATAGGTATTGAATAACCATGGTGTAGGTATTCCAATGCCAATGAAACATCTACCATTATATTCATCCTCTGTAAGATACTCAAAGAAGAGTTTTCAGTATACAACCACTTCTCAAGGCTCCCATTAGGCATGTAGTTCAGTACCAAGGCTTTGAAATCAGTTTGACTGCAACAACTGATGACTTTTATAAGATTTCGATGACGAATCTTGCTTAGCATTTCACATTCCCTATCAAAACTCTTGAAACCCCCTTCTAGTTGTAACTTGAAAACCTTTACAGCAACATCTATCCCATCTGAAAGTGTCCCTTTATACACTGAGCCAAAACCCCCACTTCCAAGTAAGTTTCCTTCATTAAATCCGTTTGTCGCCCTAAGAAGTTCAAGGTGTGAAACTCTTCTCCAAAGAACTTGAGGTGACAAGGTAGTCTCTATTACAACTGGCACCTTCCTTTTCTTGTGTAGTATCAACATCGATATAGAGACTGCTAGGAGTATTGCTGCTAGGATCCCTGGAATAATATATTTCAAGATGAACGAACCAGCCTTCCTTGAATGGGGTTTATGTTTTGTACTGCTTTTGCATGGTTGAATATTCAGTCGGGGTGCGCCACACAGTGCATCATTCCAAAGAAATGATTGAGCAGAGAAGTTTTCGAAAGGTCCACCGGTTGGAACGTCTCCTTGGAGTCTGTTGGAAGACAAATTCAGATACTTGAGGTGTAAGAGTCTTTCTAAAGACTTTGGAATCACTCCAGAAAGATTGTTTTTGGATAAGTCCAAGATTTCCAGGCTCACTAAGTCGCCAAATGAACTAGGAATAGGGCCTTGGAAATTATTATTTGCCAACGAGAGATTAACCAAATCTTTCAAACCCTCGATGTTGCTTGGTATACGACCTGATAAATGGTTATTTGATAAATCCATATCTGTCACAACTTTTAGTTTTCCAGTATCATCTGATAGAGATCCAGTAAGAGAATTGGATGACAGGTTTAGCCGTAATATAAATGCTACTTCCCACAAGGTTGATGGTATTGTGGAATTTAACAAATTTGACTCTAATGATAGACTTCTTAGAGATGTGGCTAGATTACCCAAACATGGAGGTATAGAACCAAATAGTTGATTGACACCCAAAACTAAGTCGACGAGGTTTTTGAGTTGACAAAGTTCGTATGGGATATATCCTTGCAACTTGTTATCATTCAAATACAAACCTTGCAGATGACGTAGTCTTCCCAGTGAAGCTGGAATTGGTCCACTCAATTGATTGTAACTCAGGTCCAAGGCTACCAAGCCGCTCAAGTTACTAATTTCACTGGGAATTTCACCCCTCATGTTGCAAAGGCCTAAACGAAGATCTTGCAGTGATGTAGACAGAGTCTTAAAGAAAAAAGGAACCGTGACATTTAACGGATTACCTGTCAAGTATAGTGCCGCCAAATTTCTAAGATTAGCCAAGCAAGAGAGAATGTTTGCTTCCGGAATAGAAATATCAATCGTCAAAGTATTCATCTCTAAGCCAAGGCCCTGAAGGTTTGTTAATGCACATAGTGTGCTAGGAATAAACCCAGTAAATGAGTTAATACCCATGTCTAGATTGGTGAGCTTAGAGGCATTGGAGAGGTTGGGGATTACTCCACTGACTTGATTTTCTGGTAAAACAAACTTTTCTAAGTTGGGAACCCCAACGCCTATGTTTGCTGGGAGGCTACCTGATAGCTGATTTAGACCAAGCGATATTGTTCTTATCATGGACATGTTGAAGATTGTGGATGGGATCAGGCCATTTAGATTGTTACCAAAGACTACGAAAACCTCTAAACTTTGAAGACCGCCAATCTCTTCTGGTATAGTACCTGCCACAATTCAGCATCATTGCATGATAAATCATCATAAGAATCACATAATAAGATAACAGATTTTAAAAGAAGGAACAAAATTGTTTCTAAATGCCTCAAAAGAAACAAAAAAAAAAAAAAAAAGCTGACATGATAATACTACATGTACCTGTCAAGTTGTTGAGCTCAAGATGTAGCTGCGTGATTTGGGTTAAGTTCCCAATATTTTTCGGTATGCTTCCACTGAACTTGTTAGAGCTCAACGCTAATACTTGCATCTCTCGGCATTGCCATAATTTGGAGGGAAGTGGACCACTAAATTTGTTGTCAGTCAAATCAAGAAGTTGAATACGAGGAAGATGCTGACATACATTGTCTGGAATACTACCATTCAAATTGTTTAGATGTAGAGCCAAACTAGTCAAAGAAGACATATTGAATAGAGCCACAGGAATAGTCCCTTTTAGGGTATTAAACTGCACGAACAAGTTCTCCAACTTATCTAAACTGCCCATCTCGTTTGGAATTTCTACAAAAATCAACCCCAACATATTAAACTCATGGATCATCAGCCATCCTAAACTATATATATACACACATATAGCCAACTCCATATTGTAGTTCAATGATTTGAACTGCCTATCTTTTAAAAAATCATTTGAATATGAAATCATTTGATCACTCAATTAACTATTGTCATTTTAATATTTTCTTGAAGCTCCATGGTCGTCTATTTTGTTAGTCAAAATTGATGTGTTTGTTGAACAAAACAAATTCACAAAAAAAAAATTGGATTGTGTTTGCCTAAGCCCATGTCCAGCAAGTTTATCTAATATAGATGATAAGTGTTTAAAAAAAAGCAAGTAAATCCAACTATCCCATATGCTTTTCAAATTTCAAAGCCAAAGGATAAACTAATTCAAAAGTGGGTTGATCCCACGTGCAAGTCCCCTCATTTTCCTGGAAGCTTGGTATTTAGGTGTAAGAAAGGAGTTTAGAACAAATGGGAGTTTGACCAGCCAATCTCAAGAGGTTGGTGGTTCCAATTTTTGTGGGGCTCAGCTAATCTTTAGGGGAAAAAGAATTGAAAGTCCTCTAATTGGTTCTGATCCAAAGGAAGCCTATAAAAAGCAATGAGGAGGACAGGGAAAAAAGGAGGGCAGCTGTGAGGTTGCAGAGACAAAAATAAAAGAGGAGGCTTCAGAAAAAAAGAGGGCTAACAAGGCCACAAAGGCAGAGAAGAACAGCCGAAAGGCTGGGGAGAAAAAAAAAAACAGAAGCAATCAAAGATGCATCTGCATTAAGGCTCCTCTCTTTAGGTCCTCCATGATGGGTGAGTAACCCCGAAATGATATGGATGTAAAAATCCATGGGTGAGAAACCCCGAAATTATATGGATGCAAATCAATGGGTGGGTAACCCTGAAACTATTTGGATGAAAATCCATGGGTGAGTAACCCCGAAATTATATGGATGAAAATCCACGGGTGAGAAACCCCGAAACTATTCGGATGAAAATCCATAGGTGAGTAACCCCGAAATTATATGGATGAAAATCCACGGGAGAGAAACCCCGAAACTATTCGGATGAAAATCCATAGGTGAGTAACCCCGAAACTATTTGGATGAAAATCCGTGAGTGAGTAACCCCGAAATTATTTGGATGTCAAAATCCATATGGGTGAGAAACCCAGAATCCCTGCAGCTAAAAAAATCTAGAAAGTGGGTTCACATATGCAACAAACAAAAAAATTGGGAACGAAAGTGGCGTACAGCCACTTTGTTCACGTTGCTGCGTAAATAGGGAAGAACAGATTGGTTTTCCTACAGCTCTTTGAAACAAAAGTGGCGTACTGTCTTGCTAAGTTTTTTTTTAAAAAAAGACAAAAAAAAAAAGACTAGCGTCAGCCACTTTGTTTGAGAGGCTTTGACAGCTTGGTGTTGTTGCACATGGCAACAAGAAGCAAACAAAATGAAGAAAAGAGGGAGCCATCAGCCTTTTTTTTTGGCAGCTTGGCGTTGGCAAACCAGGAAAAAAAAAGAAGCAAGGGAAGAGGGAAGTGGCTGTATGCCACTTTCTTTGACTACAGGGCTACACTTCCTTCACCTGTCCAATTCCTTTGCGTCTTTAATTCCTGAGCTGCACTCTGATCTCTTTTGTCACAAAGACCACCGTTGTGAACCAATTTCTGCTCAAACATCAAAGGCCCAAGATAGAATAACGGGCTGTAAAAAATAATCGCCCGTTAACCCTCAAAAGTCCAAAGTATTTATTGAGTGATCAAATAAATACTCATTAAATTTACGAAGGCCCAAATTGCCTATTATATGGTTAATGCAAATGTCAATTTTAGAAAATTAGTGAGCTAATCGAAATTGTTCATTATTTTTCTTGAACATTGACAAAAAGAAAAATGGTACAAAACCATCCAATTTTCCCCATGGGTCATCTACCCATGCAAATTTCATTGAGATTAAATTCAAATCTCTCAATTAATGGGCCACACTCACCCGTTAATTTCCAATTTTTCTCATGGGTCATCTACTCATGAAAATTTCAATGAGATTAAATTCAAATCTCTTAAACACAAATTCTCAATTAGTGGGCCACACTTACTCATTAATTTCCAATTTTTCCCATAGGTCATCTACCTATGGAAATCTCCAAGTTGTCCCAAAGACACAAATTCTCAATTGGTGGGCCACACTTACCCATTAATTTCCAAATTTTGGAACTACGTCGGTTTGATCCCGTTAAGGGTACATAGGCAGTCTAACATCTCAATAGACGCAACCGCAACCAAATTTGAATCCCTTATTTTATCATAACCAAATTCTTCCAAACACTTTTCCAAATGCAAACGTCAATTGTAGAAAATTAGTGTGTTCATCAAAACTGCTCATTACTTTTCTTGGACATTGACAAAAAGAAAAATGGTACAAAACTATCCAATTTTCCTCATGGGTCATCTACCCATGCAAATTTCATTGGGATTAAATTCAAATCCCCCAAATAGAATTCTCAATTAATGGGCCACACTCACCCATTAATTTTCAATTTTTCTCATGGGTCATCTATTCATGAAAATTCCAATAAGATTAAATTCAAATATCTCAAACACAAATTCTCAATTAGTGGGCCACACTTACCAATTAATTTCCAATTTTTCCCATAGGTCATCTACCTATGAAAATCCCTAAATTATCTCAAAGACACAAGTTCTAAATTATTAGGCTACACTTACCCATTAATTTCTAATTTTTTCCATAGGTCATCTACCTATGAAAATCTTCAAATCGTCTCAAAGACACCAATTCTAAATTATTAGGCCACACTTACCCATTAATTTCCAAATTTGGAACTACGTCGGTTTGATCCCAGTAAGGGTACGTAGGCAATCTAGAGACTCAATCTAGATGCAACAACCCAAATCTCAAATCCAAACAGAATCCCTGGTTTATTCTTAACCAAATTCACCCCAAACACAATTCCATATTGAATCCCTGGTTTATTCAGCCAAATTCACTCAAACACTCCTCAACACAATTCAAATCAAATTCCCCCTTGCAATGAGTCATTTACTCATTACGACTCTTCGAACTACTAGTGGCTTGATTCTCGCAAGAGATACGTAGGCACCCCGAGGTTGGACTTGGGAGCAGCCGCAAAACCAAACACACACATGTTGTTCCTTTATGATGGAATTAAAGGGTTTTTCCCTTGTAAGCAAGGGATTGTAATTAAGAGACTTGCGTCTCGAATGGGTCAAACCTAAAATAATAAAACCTCATTAATTAATTAGTGGTGGTGAAATTATGTTGGGAGGTTCACATTTTCCTTCAACAGTGTTAATGGTTTTTAATTTGTCTAATATTTTGTAAGGATGATCTATGAATGAAACTTGAAAAATAAACAGTTCAAATCATTGAAATAAAATTCGTTGTGTACCGCACAAGGTGTCCCTTGAGGGATCCCTCAATATTATGTACCTTTGAAATTGTTGTTGTCGAGGTATATCTCCACCAGCATTGTTAAGTTCCCTATTTCTCTCGGTATTTTACCTATCAAATAGGTGCATGGCGAAGATAAAAAAAAAAAGGAACTAGAAGAGTAAGATATATGATCACTGGATCAAATTAATAATCGAATCATACCCTCAAAATTGTTATAGGCAAGGTATATCCCCTTCAACTTTGTTAACTTCCCGATTTCTCTTGGTATGCTACCTGTTAAATGTGGATGTGTGCCAGAGAATGAATAAGGGGGAAAAACACTAGCAGATATCAGCTATCTTGTATGTGGATACATAGTAATGATCACCAAGAATTCCACCAGATAGCTTGTTGGTAATTGGCATGTATGTAGGTACCTGATAGCTGGTTGTTGCTAAGATCAAGTACTTGCAGTGCAGATAAGTTGTAGATAGCATTGGGTATGGAACCTGAAAACTGATTACCATACAAACCAAGGGTTTGAAGTTTGGATAAGTGCCCAAACCATGCTGGAATGCTTCCCATAAAATTGTTGAATCCAAAGCTAATCAACTTCAATCGGCGCAAAGCAGCCAATTCTTGGGGCAAGTTGCCATGGAAACTATTATTTCGGAGGGTTAGGCTAACAAGAAATGAGAGGTTGGCTAGGTGGGGAGGAATGATGCCCGTGAGACCCATGAATGAGAGATTCAATGCTGTGACTCTACGGTGGTGTACACCGCAAGTAACGCCAACCCAGTTGCAAATATTGGAGGTTTTAGTGGCAGACCAGTTGGTAGTCAAGATGTTTTGACCACTAGTGATATGAGCCTTAAGAGCAATAAGAGCAGATTGGTCTGTGGTGATGTTGGTTTTTGTTGCTAGTGCTACGGTTAAGTTGACCATATATATAACAGAGTATACCAGCAACAATGTTCTCGACAAGAGGAACCCAGGTCTCTCCATATTCTGAAATTCTTGAGACTGCAAACCAGGAAGAGAAAAGTGAGTTGAAGAAGGATCCAAGTTGAAAGGTTCGAATGTCTTTTATATGATGAAAAAAAAAACAAACACTCAATTGCCGGGTTCATTTTTCAATGCTGCCATGAAATCCTTAAATGGGGAAGAGTTAAGGTCTCAAAGATTACCAATCACATTTAAACATAATGTGTAGGTCCTACAATTAAGACATAGTTAAATGCATATGAGTACTGCTATATTCATCCCTATCCTATTTTCCTACTCACCTTATCTTTAAAAATTTTAAGCCAAATTTTTCCGTTTATAAATGACTTCTAAGAATTGGAAAAAACCTCAATTAATTACCTTATTATGCAAAGAAAAACTTGTCAATATTTGAGTTCAAATCTGGAAAAAGAATTCTAAAAATCTGGAAAAGCAAATTGCCACTTTGACCCTGGCTCATTTCCAACCACTAAAATATTCCGTATCAACTGGAACTTGATAGAAGGTCACTTATTGCCACAATAGTCATATCATAAACCAAATTATAGTAAAGATTCTCCCTTTACATTCTCTCCCTCAAGAACTACGACAACTCTATGTGAGGTCCCCGCAGTATCTCTTCTGAGTAATCAGGGATGACCCGAACTTCGGTGTCCAACATTCAATCGGCTATGAAGGGAGGTTTCAACAAGGTCAAGCTGATCGGACCTACTCGACCAAGCCGATTAGCGAGTCGACCAACTCGTGGGAGATGGTCTTTGCCCCTCTTCCTCCCCAACACTTATTCTCCTATTCCTTCTATGTGGTGGTGCTTCAATCCTTTCTTGGTGTTTGCTAAGAAGAATTGTTGTGCTTGGATACTATTTTGCGACGATGCGGGTGTCGACCGCTAACAGTGGTGGTTTGGTGTTTGTGTGTGTGTGTGTTTTTTAAAAAGTAAGTGCATCAACGCGCGAGTTTGGTTGTCTCTCCTCGAGAGAGTTTTGCTCGCGTTAGGCAAGGAGTTGTGTTTCTTGGTTGTTCCAAGCTTACTCGTTGTGTGCCGATTTCTGGTAGCTTTCTAGATGTACTGACCTTGGGTAAGCTGGGTTACACTTAGGTCCTTGTTGGGGGAGTACCATATAAGTTTACCCATTGTACCCCCATTGGAAGTTGTATGGTCCTTGTGACAGGTGCCCTTCGGGGCTATTTGTGATGGTTGATGTACCAACTGATGTATCGTGCCCTTCGTGGCAAATTATATGAATGCAATATCTCCCTAACGTTTGACCTACAATATTAGTACTCCCTCTCTTCAAGTAATAAGGCCCCGTTTGGTATTAAGGTGCGGTGGAAATAATCAGCTTATTTTTTAAATTATTTGACTTTTGGTGTTTGGTTACACAAGTGAAAGTTGATTTTTTTTTTCTTTTCAAAATCATGGGTTAGTGGCGGCAGATTTAATAAGCAGGTGAAAGACTGCTTTTAAAATCTACTTCCTTGAGAAGCATACGGAGCCTTTAATGAAATCTTTAGGCCATCTCCAACAATAGAAGGCTAAACATAGCCCACGCATAAAATATAGTCCACTATTTATAGTTTTTAAAGGAATAGTGTTGGACTATATTTTTACCATCACTAATTGTGGAGGGCGAAATCATGGCCCCTTCAATATTTTTTATTTATTTAGTATATTCTTTAACTATATTGGTTAATTTAATTAACAAATAAACATCAATTGAAAAACAATAACCAAAAAATTAATTTAAAAATAGCAACAAAAACATTAATTTAAAAACAACTTCTAAAAACTTAAAAAGATGAAGAAAAAATATGGAAAATTAGATAGAATGATGAAAAGAATGTGGGAAATTATGTAGAAATGAGGTTGGTATTTATAGAAAAAAAATTTGGAATTTTTTTGGAATTTTTTAATAATAATTAAAAAAACCAATATTTAAGATTTTTTGGAAAATAAATAAGTAAAAGGCTAGCTGAAGCAAGAAGTCATTTCAAGTTTTTGAAAAAAAAAATTATAAAATGTATAGCCCATCCAAGAATCATGCCAAGTTTGGCCTCTTTGGCTTGCTGACTGAGTTTGGCCAATCAACATAACATATTTAGCCTGCTTACTGAAGATGAGTTTTAGATTTAAAAGGGCTAAATTTGAGGATTTAGTAATATGCATATACTACTCTTATTTTAGTGATAGAATATTGGATTGTTTGGATTATTTGAAAATTGAATTGACAAGCAAGGGTGAAAAGATTAGAATTTGTTTTTTATCTTTTAGTGCTAAGTTTAGATTAAGATATTTTGTTTTAAAGATAAGTACATGTACTATAGTTGGTTTTCTTTTTCCCAAAAAAAATATTAACACTTTCAACATCATGTCTTTTGTTGCCATTATACACACTAAAAGAATTTCTAATAAAAATTTACCAAACAATTTAACTACTCACCACTACATCTTAAACAAATACAATTCATCCAATATCGCTTAACTGCTTGATTTCAATACATTATATTATATCATTCTCTCGCTCTCTATCTCTCGCTTGCCTTTCAATTTCTCAAACGCTTTTGTCATTTATGTTTGGATTGTGTTTGTATTTTTGTAAGCATAAGGCATAAGTTTAACTCTTTTGGTTTGTAAGCCATAATGCATGAGTTTTAACCATTTTGATTTGATGAATATGTTGATGGATAAATATTGATTTGGATATTGAATATGTTGATTAGGATTTGAATATTAAATATGTTAATGGATATTGAATATTGAAAATGTTGATGGATATTGAATATGTTGAATCTTTGAATTTGTAACCATCACTTATTTTGGTGTTGAATATTGAATTAGTTTATTTTTTAGTTGTATCAAGTGATAATGACCTAGATTAGGTAATCAAGTGATAATGACAATTAGTAATCAAGCAAGTATAAGGTAATGTTAAGTAAAACAAAGGAAGCGAATAAATGAAAGAGAAATACTTACATAACCTTTAGAGTTATAAACAACACCCCAGAAAGCAATGCGCAAACTTGGGAGAGAAACTTAAAACTAAGAGCTCCCTCTCAAGTGGAAAACAAAAGGCACTCTTGAATACAAGGGGATGAGCCAAGGCTCTGAATTTAAAGGAAATTCACCACACAAAACCACAAAGCAAAAACTATTAAGAGACAAGATGCCAGCTGCCATACTTTTATTGGTTTTCATATTGGTGTTGGATGCTGACAGTGGCATCACTGTGGACAGGTTTTCTCCAAAATATCAGACCAGAGTCCATGCAGACAGCTGTAAAACTACTGGTCCCACCACAATTATTTGATGGGCTGAAATTATATGACAATGTCTTCGTTGGCGAACAGATCTTCGTCCATCTGGCATTGTGATAACGCTATAGTCAATGCTTTCACCATCTAAGTCAAGATTGGATGGCTTTCTTCTTTTTAAGTCTTCTTTTTGTTTTTTCCCAAATTTCAAGTCTTCTTTTGACTATGAGGAACCACCTCAAGCTTTCAGCTTTTGAGATAAATCAGGGTTAGATTTCAAGGTGGATTGCCAACGGGTTTTCGTTGAATAAAAAGGGGCTTTTACTTCTAGATTCTATGTTTGAATTCTCATAGTATTTTAATAGTGTGTGTTTGTGATAATTTTTTTTTTTTTTTTGTGTGTGTTTTAACTTTTTAAAATTAATGTTATGTGTGTTAGATTAATTTTATTTTTCCAAATAAATGGGCCTAAAAAAATTTAAATTTAGAAAACACATGATTTTACCTACAAACTAACATAAAAATATCGATGTATAAATTTCTAATTTATTTTAAACATTTTAAGGTATTTTTTCTAATATTTCAGACCATTGGAAGTGCAATGCAAATTGCATGAAATTTGGGTCTTCCATTTTGAATTCCAATCCATCTCAGCCATTCATCACAGAGTTGTTGGGGATTGCAGCGCACCACTTGGTGTGCTGGCATCAAGCGGAGCCCTCTACATATGGCGTTGGATGAGTGATTCCAACCTTCTCTTTTCCTTTTTCTCATGTGGTCCCGCCACAGAAAGACTGAAATTTTTTAGCGGATGCAATATTAAGTATGAAAAATAGTTTTTCGGAAAATCATTTTCTCAAGATAATTTTTGGTGGCTTTTATTCCTTACACATCAAATAAGAAAATTTGATTTTATGGGATTTTAGTGTGAAGTATATATTGACTTAATGATCCATCATTTTTAGCCTAAATTGTATTTTGCACTAAAACTGATTTTTCATATTTTGATTTGGTAGGAATTTGATTTTCTAGTATTTTTATTTGAATTCAAATGGGGAGTACTTCTTTATTTACATTGTAAACTTAAGTAAATGAAGTAATATAAAAATAAATGAAAGTAAAAGTACAAAAACATTTACTTAAATGTTGAAAATGGAAATAAGATAATCTGTACACCAGTTGAAGAAAGGGACAATTTAAAGCACCTACAATAGTTTTTCCGGGCGAGAAAAGGTGCAGCTGCACCTTCTTGCACCTTAATAGGTCCGCCTCTGCTATAGAGGATGTAAAAAAGGATGCACATGTGCATCTAATTTTTCATCTCCAAGCTGTGATGCATTTTTATAACCATTTACACCTGTCCATTCTAGGTGATTTCGGCGACAAAGTTTGTATATTTAGCATACACTTGGCTTTACACCCCCCTCCTCCCCAGTGATGCTTTAAGGATTGACCTCCTTCCTAACCTCTTAGGTATGAATCCTGCAAAAATTCAAGAGTAAGAAAATCAAGCAACGAATTAGACTCACCCTTAATATATTCAATTTGAAAATCAAAAGCAGATCAAAATTCCTTGCCATTTAGGGAAGATTTGTTTAGATGCTAAATTTTTAACATCTTTGAACAAAATGTCCTTAGTGGCCTTACAATTCACCCTAATCATGAAGTCTTATTTAGAACCACTAGTGGAACCAAGTTAAAGGCTACCATGAGCTCTAGCCCAGTATCCTTTTTTAAAATTAAAATATGATAAATGTTGTAAAATAAATGGGATATGCTAGAATATTGAGTTGCACATAAAGTAGATGAGACACAACATTTAACGAGGTTCGGCCATGCCTACATCCTGTGAGAGCAACAGCAATAACTTTTCCACTATGTAAAATAATAGGGCTACAACTTTAGTGTTTACAATATATGTGGCTCACTGATTTTTTCTCTCTTGGATAATTTCTCTCTGCTCTCTTTTTTTCTCCACTCACTCACCCTCTTTCTTCCTTCTCTTCTTTCTTTCTTTCCTCTCTGCCTAGGCTCTCATTTCTTCTCAGATGGAGTGTGTCACGCAAGGAAAGGGTGAAGCCTTTCTATAGGCAAAGTTGATAGCTTCTCATGGATGTGTGGTTGGCTCCCAAGGAATGATGGCAGACAAGCTTCATCATTATTCTTCAATCAATTAGGTAGTGGGCTCTACCATTTTGGGCTCCATTCTTGACTTTATAACACTCCCCCTTGGAGACCACAAATGATATGTCGATTGCCTCATTAAAATTTTGCTTGAAGAGTGAGGTAGAAAACTAATGGAAGGAAGAAGATTACAGTAATTAGTGTAGCATACTTTTGGATACTCCCCCTGATGAATATCTCCCCTTAATATCTTCATGACTATCTTTTTGGAGGGAAAATCTTTCAGAGTGAGTGGAGGATGTAGCCATAAAAAATTCCTTAGTTGAGTAAGTAAATATATTTCCAGTGAGCTATCTCTATGTAAATCATAGAAATTTCTAGAGTCTGCATATCCAACAAAATATGGGCTATTTGTACATTCACTTGAAAAGAATATGCCCATATATGATGTTATGCGAAGATAGCATTAAATATGCCTCACATAATCCCAAAGTGGTGGTGATGAAGCTAAGCTCTATCTGGAAAATACAATGTCCGGTCCAGTATACTTCCGGAAAATCATTTAAATGTCCAACAGGTAAACCCACATAAAAATGCTTCAATACTTTCTTAGTATAAGCAAGAATCTCATTGGCATAATGCTCGATCTTCAGGCCGAGACAAATATTTTTTGAACTCTTCAGGAGTTTTGATCAATTATCAACTCTTCAGGAGTTGTAATGTGTTGCAACCATATCATAATTAATGTATTCACTGACGCAATTTATACATATTAGTATTGAGTACAAAATTTGTGCTTCAGGCACATGTCATTCAAAGACTTGCTTCATGCAATTTCAATCCTTTAGGAATTTTATTTAAGGAATTACACTTCATGACACATTATATAGCTTTATATCCAGCTCTTTGTTTTATTTGTACATCTTTAGGGAATTGCTTCTAGGGATATGCTCCATGCATTTAATAACCTTTAAAGATAACATGTTGGTCTTCGTAAATGTGCAATAAGAAGGCACAATTGTATATGCAAATATGGAGAACCTCAACATTCCTTATTCCTATCAGAAATATTGTGTCATATAAATTGAGTATATTCCTCTTGTATTCCGAACAGCCAAGTATAACTTTCAAGGTTAACATCTTTTGGGGTTCATACTATGGGTTTGTTCCTTCACGTTCATTCTCATATGTAATGGAATTGCCTCTTTTCCATTTTTGGCCAATGATATTGTCGACATTTAATAATATAACGTGGTTTCAATCAACACAACCCATTGATAATTTCAATAGCTACTCTAAAATCAAAAATTGTCATTCATCAATTCGTGATCCCACTATTCTCATGTGCATGTGAATGCATCAATTATAAGCATTTCTTTGCTTTTGGGGTACCTAAGCCACTTCAGGGGGCTTTTATTATCTCTTTCCATACATACATTTCTTGTAGGATAAATTATATGAGAATGTGGATCATAACCTCCAATGGAGCGTTATTTTACATTAGGGCGTGGATAGTCTCCATTTAGGGAGTTTGAACATTTAGAACCCATATATCTGTCATGCTACAAGCATGCCACAGATTAATATATACATGTCAATTAATTGTCCTTCTGGGACTTTAAACCATATAATTTGCTACGCATTAGGCCTGCACCGTATTAATATTGATATGATAAAAGATTGTCCTTCCGGGACTTCAATCCATATCATTTTGCTACGCAACAAGCGTGCATCATATTGATCACTGCTATACCCATGTTCTATTCTTATGGGACTTTAATCTATGCAATGTATCATTAATGTATCCAATTTGCAATCTGTGAAATTTGCATTAATAATTCATGAATACATATCAGAATGATACAAGCCATTCTTCTGGAATGGTCATAATACAAGTCGTTCTTCTGGAACGATCTATAATGCAAGTTATTCTTCTGGAATGGTCCTTTGCATGGCATTCTTTTATAACGGCCTTATCTCCCCATTTGGTTACCTTTAAGGATGTCGTACAAAATATCAAAATAAGAGTACAAGCATGAAATAACATAAGTATTGCTTACATCCTTAGGTGGGAGAAACTTTGCTCAAATATCATTCAAGCTCGTATCAGCTCAGCAAATATAATGTAATGCTTGATGATCTAGTTATATCATGCAAGAGCAAAAATCACAATTCTTCTATTTGAGTCAAAAAATAACCCTCAGTGTTAGGATCACTACATGGATTCTTTCTTCATATGTTTGTTCTAAAGAAATAAATCCATTATGAACAAAGAGTTATAAAATAAAGAAAAGATACAAAGAATTGTGATATTGATTGCAAAGGTAGGTAAGCAATCAGGAAAGGAAACTGGTGAGGTAACAGACAACAAACTCTCATTTCTCCAAGCATAGAAGAACTTCAGGAGATTAGAGCTTGTGGTCGTCCTTACAGCTCCTCGACATCGCCAAAACGTGATCAGGGATAGTCTTACTTCCTGAATGGATGATCATAGATAGTCTCGCTTCTCAAGCACATCGAGTGCTCACTGATAGGAAAAACAAGTGGATATTGCATCACTAGATATGGAGAAAGCTGGATGTATTCTGTAAAGAAGATTTCGTTAGTAACATATTTGTACATAAATTAGAGGAATAGGTAGATCTGGTGAATTTCAAATTAACCATAGAAATTTGTGAGGTTTTCGAGATGCTTTTGAAAAAGTAACTTTGTGAAATATGCAAAGCAAGATCGGCTTTGACGAAAATAATCCTTGGAACCCTTAAAGTGTTGACAGACATTAATGAAGGCCGTGTGAAGTTTTGGAATCTAGGAAAGAAAAAGAGAATATGAGGATCCAAGAAAACATTGTGATCTTGAAAACGATGCCATATTTTCATGTATAGATATTGCATTTGCAAGGCCTGATTGGACTAATTGTGTTTCAACTCAACTTCCTTCCATTTCCTGAAATTTAAGCTTTTCTAAGACTTTCCTCAAAACCCTCTTAAAATGGCTTCTCTTCTTTTCCCCCAAAGTATCTCGATTTAAATGTTGCTCCCAAAACAACCTGTGACGCCAAAGTCTAGCGTCCATCTTTTGTATCCCAAAATCGTCATCTCATGGTTAATGATTCTGTGATGATGAATGATACGACTGTTGTCATCATAGCTAGGAATCTCCTTACTTCTATGGATGAAATACTGTTAACAGGAAAGTTTAACGAATAGGCTATTTATGACTCAATGGCTTTTAGCATTCAGAGTGTTGTTTCTATTTCTAACATGGCTGATTGTTTGCGTGCTAGAGCAAACGAGATTCAGGAGTTGAACACTGAAAATTCGTCTCTTCGAAGAATGCTTCATGAGTCTCAGCAAGTGGTTGAGAAACTTAAAGAGGAAAATAAGGCCTTGCTGAAACTGGTGAGTTCATTCTCCATCGATACTTAGACAAGGCTTGATATGCTGCAGATTTCCAATGAAAAAATTTTGGGAGACAATGAGAGGCTTATGATTAAGCTTAAGAGGCGTCATCCTCTTCCATCAATGGCTTCTAGAACATAATGGAATTTTATAGATTTTATAGAACTTGCTTCTTCCTTGTAGGTGAAAAGAATCTATATGTTGCATGCTCATTTCCTATTATAAAAATTGGGCAAATTCTTAAACTTACACCTGTAATTTTTAAGTCTTTTCAAAATGACGGTTTGAAACCTTTTGCCTTATAGGTTCAAATAACCACATCAAATATCTCAAATTACATATTTCAATGCATGTGAGTCCGGAACTTCTGGCCCGAGTTAAACACGACCTGAAAATTTATTTGGCCTTTTCAAATGGGCATGAAATATAAATTGAGTAAAAGCCATGATAATACTGCAATATAGTGAAGAACATTAACTATTATACACCCAAAATTTTAGGTTCGGGATCTCTCATATATTTGGATCCATGGGCTTCCAGCCCAGATCATATAACAAAATATGTGGGGAGCCTCAATTCATCTTTTAAGGTTTGTCATGATATTATCCATTTCATGGTGTATTCTTAACAACCGGAATTCACAAAATATATTTCTTCCTTGAGGTGTCGATTATAATAGAATCAAACTTTATTAAATTCATCATTTTCTTATGCCAGAGAAATATGTGGTGTACCACAATTTGCAATAATAACTCAAGGTTTGTCTATTTAACTGTTGGAACTTCATGTTCCCAATATTGTCAAATTTTGAACTTTAAGTCAAAATTGCATATTTTCATGGTATAAACATTCAATACTCTTAGATTTTGAACTTCGGGCCAAAATCACATATTCTCACGGTGTGGACATTTTTATAATTTCATGTACATATTTCAGGACTTCAGGTCCTTACATAATTTTTCATGTTTTGAGGAACTTTTGGCATCTCATTTAATTGCTCATCCATGAGTTTAAGGAGCTACAGGTTCCCTTTTGTATATAGTGACAGTTTACCCAATATGGTTAATATTTATGTATATGTCACTATTCATGTATACGGTACTATTCATCAAGTCATGAATACGTGTCTATTCATGCATACAATACACTTGCCAGTACAATTACTATTCATGTGTACTTCACTATTAACCAATATGGTACTGTTACATCATCAAGGAACTTCCATGGTCATTATTTACATGTCAAGGATCAAGGATCTTCAGGTCCGATCTCTTGTTTACAAATATAGTACTAGAAAGACTGCTAGCAATCATATCATTATCATAATCAAGGATCTTCAGGTCCTGATGTAGTTGTATGATGAGGATCAAGGAACTTTTAGTCTTGATCTCTATATGCTGTAAAACTCATCATGCTGCACAATTAATTCATAAAATAAATTGCTATAAATTGCTTGTAGATAAATTGTTGGTATGGATGATAAACCCGCACCATACTTTAAATAAAATTAAATGTATGGTAAAATAAATTTGTAAAGTAAATTACTTGTTGTATGGACATTAATTCCGTACCATACCTTAAATAATAAAGTAAATGTGCTTGTATGGGCACTAATTCTACTCCATACTTTTAAATAAAAATTAAAGGCAATTGTGTGGACAATAAACCCGCGCCACACTTTTTAAATAAATATTGTTGTATGGATAATAAACTTACACCATACAGTAAATAAAGTAAATATGGGGATAAAACCCCCACTAAAAGTATACGAGGTGAAACCATCCATTAAAGAAACAATAATAAGATTTAGTATATACCATTAACTTTTCCATAATAATATTATATATGTTCTTATACAAATATATAATCAGAAAAGTAGAGAAAATGGTTAGTGGTAGAGAACATCACGCATGCTCCAAGTTTCCAATTCAATTGCTTTTGTTCTGTCCCCAATCAATTGTTTTCTTATCTGCCAAAACATTAATAATCATAAGTACCACCAACTTTCTATAGTCAACAAGGACATTTAAATAATATAGATATAGTAATAATAAATTTTCAAGATAAAAGAAAAGGTAGTGGGCTTATGTTTTTCGGTGGTTTTGCTCGTATATCGCTCTCTTATAAAAGTCAGCAACTTCCCCTCTCTAGCAGACCACAGCTCCTCCACTACTTTTCTTCCTTCCATCAACATAATGGTTAGTAATTGTTTAGGAGTGGTAGAAATCCACCTAACCCGGGCACACGAGAATTGGCTGGGCACAAGAAGAATAGCGGCCGGGCTTCTCAACAACGAGTTGGGCCGAATGGAGTGGGCACGGATGAAATTGGGCCCTTGGAATTGCGGCGGGGCCTGGAGCTCTGGAGGTCTTGCGAAGTTATGGCCGAGGCTTGGAGAGTTTGGGTAGCTAGGCTACACGCTGGTACGACCGGATTTTTTGGAGCCAAGTTGGCCGGGCTGCATTTGTAGTAAGATTCGAAAGTGGTGGGCAGATCTGGAAATTACGGCCGGACTTGGAATGGATGAATGCGGTGTGTTTTCTTGAATGGAAGAATATGCGGCCGAGATTCCTAGCGGCCGAGAATTCTTAGAGGGCGAGAATTCCTAGCGGGAGAGAATTCTTAGCGGGCGAGAGTTCCTAACGGCGGATAATTCATAGCGGGCTAGAATTCTTAGCGGCGAATTCGAAGAATTCTAGCAGCCAAGAGTTTCTAGCTGCCATGGTGCCATTCTCAAAAAGGTGGCCGAGGTCTTTTCTTCAAAGGCCATGGTGCCTTTTCAAAAATGCGGCCGATGTGTTTTCTTCAAAGGCCGTGGTGCCTTCTCAAAAATATGATCGGGCACTTCCCTTTGCCAAAATGATCGGGCATATCCTTGCAAAAGTAGCCGGGCAATCCTCGCAAAAAGTAGCTGGGCATATCCTTACAAAAGTGGCTCAATGCTTCCTTCTCAAAAAGTTGGGCTGGGCACTCCTGGAATACCTTGGTCAGCCACTCCTCTTACAAAAAGCTGGGCTAGGACGAATTTTCTCCTTGTTCACCTAGGCACCCTCCTCTCAACACTTGGGCAGGAATAGTCGGGACAAGGGAGTTGAAGTTCAGCGAGAGGTATGTCCGCCGAGTGCCCAATATTCGAATATTTGAGAACTCAAATATAGTCCAATGTAGGGCCAAGCCCAACATCCAAATATTTGGAGTTTCCATACCACCCATCTTGGTGAATGGTCGACGGATGGTAAGCCAACTCTATAATTCTAAAAACTCAAGGCGCACAAGGTTCCACCAGATGTCAAGATGAAATCTCATAGGTCAAGGCCCAAGCCACGGATTCACGCCCAAGATTTCCGGAGGTCAGTGTGCATGTGATGGAGGCCTCACAAGGAAACAAATCAAGGAGATTGATGATAGTTCATAATATTCCAAAACACACTACTACAAAAAGTGAAAAAGACGAGCAAAAAAAGACGACGATAGAAGAAAAAACCGTCGTTGTATTTAAAAAGACGACAGTAACAAAAAACCGTCGTGGATAAGTGACTTAAATAACAACAAAAAGGAGGTATTGTTGAATATTTTTTATAACGACGCACACAAATAAAAAAGTCGTCTTATTAAAAAGGTTTTCTTCAGAGTTAAAATCTGACCAAAAAACAACGACAATAGGTATGACAAGCGTCGTCTTTTAAATATCAAGTGTCCTTTTTTTGGTAAAGACATGGTTGTTTTGAAAGAACCGTCGTCTATTATATGTAAAGATGATGCTTTTTATACAAACCGTCGTCTATTATTTATAAAGATGACACTTTTTATAAAAATCCGTCGTCTATTATATGTAAAGATAACGCTTTTATAAAATCGTCGTCTATTATATGTAAAGATGACGTTTTTTTATAAAAACCGTCGTCTATTATATATAATATAGATGACGCTTTTATAAAAACCATCGTCTATTATATGTAAAGATGACGCTTTTTATTAAAAAAATGTCGTCTATTATATGTAAAGATGACGCTTTTTATAAAAACCGTCGTCTATTATATGTAAAGATGACGCTTTTATAAAAAAATCGTCTATTATATATAATAGATTACGCTTTTTATAAAAACTCATCTATTATATGTAAATATGACGCTTTTTATAAAAAAAAGTCTATTATATGTAAAGATGACGATTTTTATAAAAATCATCGTCTATTATGAAGTAAAGATGACGCTTTTTATAAAAAAACCGTTGTCTATTATATGTAAAGATGACGATTTTTATAAAAACCGTCGTCTATTATGAAGTAAAGATGACGGTTTTTTTTTTAAAATGGTCGTCTATTATATATAAAGATTACGCTTTTTATAAAAAATGGCCGTCTATTATATGTAAAAATGATGCTTTTTTAAATAAATAAAACAGGGTCGTCTATTATATGTAAAGATGATGGTTTGTTAAAATAACCGTTAAATCATGATTTTTCATTTATAACCGTAGAAATTTTTTGTCCCGTTACTTGATCTCTGAATGTTTATTTTTTCCGATTTTTGGTGTATATGATCTCGAAGTATAAACGAAACAAGTTTGACGGTTGGATCGTTGAAACTAGTTTCTTAGAATGCGTATGCTATCAAAACAATATATTCACTAACAAGTAAGAGTTTATTTATACTTTCGTTAAATATAACATAAGATTTTGTGGTATCCACTAGCGTAAATATTTTAAATTGAAGATCAAATTCAGTCATTGTATTCATATAGGGTCAAGGAGTGTAGTGGTAAAAAATCATCAAAATCAAAGTTAAAATAACCGTTAAATCATAATTTTTCATTTATAACCGTCGAAAATTTTTGTCCCGTTACTTGATCTTTGAATGTTTATTTTTTCCGATTTTTGGCGTATATGATCTCGAAGTATAAACAAACAAGTTTGACGGTTGATCATTGAAAATAGTTTCTTAAAATGCATATGCCATCAAAAAATATATTCACTAACAATTAAGATTTTATTTATACTTTCGTTAAATATAACATAAGATTTTGTGGTATCCACTTGTGTAAATATTTTAAATTGAAGATCAAATTCAGTCATTGTATTCATATAGGGTCAAGGAGTGTAGTGGTAAAAAAACATCAAAATCGAAGTTAAAATAACCATTAAATCATGATTTTTCATTTGTAACCGTTGAAATTTTTTATCCTGTTACTTGATCTCTGAATGTTTATTTTTTCCGATTTTTGGCGTATATGATCTCGAAGTATAAACAAACAAATTTGATGGTTTGATCGTTGAAACTAGTTTCTTAAAATGCGTATGCCATCAAAAAAATATATTCACTAACAATTAAGAGTTTATTTATACTTTCGTTAAATATAACATAAGATTTTGTGGTATCCACTAGTGTAAATATTTTAAATTGAAGATCAAATTCAGTCATTGTATTCATATAGGGTCAAGGAGTGTAGTGGTAAAAAATCATCAAAATCGGAGTTAAAATAACCGTTAAATCATGATTTTTCATTTGTAACCGTCGAAATTTTTTGTCCTGTTACTTAATCTCTGAATGTTTATTTTTTCCGATTTTTGGCGTATATGATCTCGAAGTATAAACAAACAAGTTTGACCGTTGGATCATTGAAACTAGTTTCTTAGAATGCGTATGCCATCAAAACAATATATTCACTAACAATTAAGAGTTTATTTATACTTTCGTTAAATATAACATAAGATTTTATGGTATCCACTAGTGTAAATATTTTAAATTGAAAATCAAATTCAATCATTGTATTCATATAGGGTCAAGGAGTGTAGCTGTAAAAAATCATCAAAATCGGAGTTAAAATAACCGTTAAATCATGATTTTTCATTTATAACTGTCGAAATTTTTTGTCCCGTTAGTTGATCTCTAAATGTTTATTTTTTCTGATTTTTGGTGTATATGATCTCGAAGTATAAACAAACAAGTTTGACGGTTGGATCATTGAAACTAGTTTCTTAAAATGCGTATGCCATCAAAACAATATATTCACTAACAATTAAGAGTTTATTTATACTTTCGTTAAATATAACATATGATTTTGTGGTATCCTCACATGTGTCGAATCTATTTTATATGTTTAAAGGTGATTATTAGAATGGTTTGTTTAAAAGCTAGGTCCGTGATTATAAAGAGAAGTAAAGAAGGAGAAGAGAAGACAAAACCGTTGAAGCTAAAGAGCCTATTTATGTCATTCATAGCCATTTAAAGGTTTAATCCAATTAATCCCTCAATTAAACCCTTCATCACCCACCATGAATGTATTAACTTCCCACTCACCTCATTGACTACTTAAATCACCCATCAACTATAAGGGCAGTCTTTTGTAATGAGTTGCTATCTATAAGGCTAAAGGGAATGTTCTTTGAGTAAGTTTGTGAATTGTTCTTTAATCCAATATACGGTATGAATTGCTAAATTATTTTATTTTTGGTTGTTCAATATTTTCATATCCTTTTGTTTTGATTGATGTTAAGTGCTAATCTTTCATGAGTTCAATTATATTTTTCTCATTGTTAAGAACTGACTTGGCATGCTTTTAAATTAAAAGAGTAGATATTAAGCAACTCCATTTTCTGAACAATCATTAATAAAAGATTACATTGAAAAATTAAATTGGTTTTAATTTCTTTAGATGATTTTAATCGAGTTATAATTTGGATTAAAGAGCATGAAACATATTTTGTTTAAAGAATTGAACGATTTTTATTGATATTTCATACAAACGCTCGTCGTAATTATATATTTGCCTACCTGCTCCTTGAGGATACGATACTTGGACTTCCAAGATTATTACTACGTGTGACTACTTGCACTCGTATCTATTATATGTAAAGATGATGGTTTGTTTAAAAAAGGGTCGTCTATTATGAAATAAAGACGACGCTGATTATGTAAAGATGACGCTTTTTATAAAACAACCATTTTATATAAAGATGACGTCTATTATATGTAAAGATGACGATGTTTATAAAAAACCGTCGTCTATTATATGAAAAGATGATGCTTTTTATAAAAACCATCGTCTATTATGTGTAAAGATAACAAGTTTTTTTAAAAAAGGGTCGTCTTTTAAAACACGCTAAAAAATGGGCGCTTAAGTGAATTCGCGCTCGACAAATTTTCAAATTTTCACCCGTCTTTGAAAACCTTATCTCTCATTAACAAGCGTTGTCTTTTAAAACACGCTAAAAAAAGTCTACTTAAGTGAATTCGCGCTCGACAAATTTTCAGATTTTCCCCTTCTCTGAAAACCTTATCTTTCCCTCCTTGAAACCCTCATGCACTCTCTAAAACACCCTCATGAAACTCTCTACAAAATCATCAAAAAATCGATATCAATGAAGGAGTTGAGAGATTGAGGTCTTCGCAGATCCATAAGATGTAGAGGGATGTTCTGTATTTGAGAATCAAAGCTGGTTGAAAGGTTTGATTTGAAAGTCACCTAATCTCTTAATACCCTTCTATATCTTGCTAGTGAATTCTAGATTAGTCTCTTTGCGTTTCTGGTATGTTCTTTGTCTCCCTAATTTCAGATTTTGTCTCTCTTGATTTGTCTGGTTTGTTTACATATTTTTTTATATTTCTAGTTTCTTTTTAGATTTTCTGATTTGGTTATCAGGAGATGAGGAGGAAGCTTGCAGATTTATAACTTTTTCTTTTGCACGGTTTTCTATGTAAGTCGTATGTTTTTTTGTTGTTGAAAATTTGCAAGTTCTCGATGGTATTTTTTATGCTCATTTTACAAGTTTTCTATGGAAATATGGACCAATGGTAAAATTTCTCTTCCACCTAATTTTTTATGTTTATAATCATAGCTTCTTTTTTTTTCTTTCTCTCTTTGTCATTTTGATTTATTTACAGGGATGATGGAGGAGACTTCAGTTGTGCATCATTTGTATGTTTGGATGAGGAATGCTTGGATTAGGAGTACGTAGGTCTTGTTAGGAATTATGTTTGTTGTAGAATAAAAATTGGTTAACTATGTAATAACTATTGAATCTTCAAGTTTTATGAAAGAAACTATTTTTGAGTGTATATATTCATTAATAAAGCATTATGGTTGGTTTTCTAGTTAAAATCGTTGTATAGCATCATAGGAAATAAAAAATAACTAAAATGTAGCAGTTTGGAAACTTATTAGACGACGATTTTTATAATAAATCATAGTCTTTACAGATAATTAACGACGATTTTTATAATAAATCATAGTCTTTACAGATAATTAACGACGATTTTTATAAAAAAATGGTCGTCTATTATATGTAAAGATGACGCTTTTATAAAACCGTCGTCTATTATATGTAAAGATGAACGCTTTTTATATTTAAAAAAACGGGTCGTCTATTATATGTAAAGATGACGATTTTTATACAAACCGTCGTCTATTATATGTAAAGATGACGCTTTTATAAAACCGTCGTCTATTATATGTAAAGATAATACTTTTTATAAAAACCGTCGTCTATTATATATAAAGATGACGATTTTTATAAAAACCGTCGTCTATTATATGTAAAGATGACGCTTTTTATAAATACCGTCATCTATTATGAAGTAAAGATGACGCTTTTTATAAAAACCGTCGTCTATTATATGTAAAGATGACACTTTTTATAATATAAAAAACCGGTCGTCTATTATATGTAAAGATGACGCTTTTTATAAAAACCGTCGTCTATTATGAAGTAAAGATGACGCTTTTATAAAGAAAAACCATCGTCTTTATAAACAATCCACGACGGTTTTCATAAAAAATCGTCATCTTTACATACAATACACGACGGTTTTATTAAAAATAGTCTTATTTTCTCCTATAATTAATGATCTTTATCTCTAAACAACGATGATTTTCTTTAAAAACCGTCGTCATTACAGATAAACAACGACGGTGAAAAGCCGTCGTAGTTTGACACCAAATAGATGTCGGTCGATTTCACGACGGTTTGAAAACCGAATACACGACGGTGAATTACCGTCGTCTTTTGCCTTTTTTGTAGTACTGACAAGAGAGAATCAAGCAATCATAATATTTCAACCAATGTAATCCCACGGATTCAAGGGGCCTCAAAAGGAAAGATTTTTAAGAGTTGGCATTTGACCATTCAATGGCCAACCCATGGCTGACAGAAGCCCTATATAAACCTCACCAGATGAAGACAGAAGACACACAACATTAGACAGACAAACTTATTTTTCGTATCTTGCACTTTTCTTTTCCTAGACTTATGATTTTACTTTTCATGCACCTAGTGTAGCGAGTTCTTCCTTTTCTTAGTATAAGTTTAAATTCTCGTTCAATTTATATTTTCATGTCATTTAGATTCAAGTTTATTTAAATTGCTTTACGTTTCATTGTTATCGCACTTCAATTAAGTTTAATTTCAAGTTCATTTTACTTTATCATTCTTATTGCTTTCATTTCGTTCTTGCTTTACTTATCGCTATTTTACTTTATCGTTCTTATCGCTTTCATTTCGTTCTTGCTTTACTTATCGCTTTGATTCATTTTATCGCACTTTAATTCTCATTTTTACGTTATTTATTTTTCGCACTTTACTTAATGCATTTGTCTTTAAATTATATTTAAGTTTAAGCACCTTTACTTTACGCACTTGTTCTCCATTTCATTACGTTTCACTTTCCATCTACATCTCCATCCACTCCACATCATTTGGTCGCTCACATAAAGCCTTGACCCGAGGTAGTGAAAGAACCTAGGCCGTGAGGAGGTTCCTTGCTCGGCCGAACAATCGTTTGATTAAAGTCAGATCTTGGACGCAACACATCCATCTACTCACATTCCATTCAAGCCCAAATTCGGGGCTTGGTGGTGGCACGCCCTGCACTCAAAAAAGAAGAAGGACCAAAAGTTCCTTCCGTTGGCCTCCCCGGCCGAAAAGAGGGAAACAGTAATATAAATAATAGTGCAGCACAGAAAATTATATTTGAGAGCTTCTCGTGCTGATAACGTGTTGTAAAATAAACGGGATATGCTAGAATATTGAGTTGCACGTAAAATAGATGAGACACAACATTTAACGAGGTTCGGCCATGCCTACGTCCTCGGAGAGAAACAACAGTAACTTTTCCACTATGTAAAATAATAGGGCTACAACTTTAGTGTTTACAATATATGTGGCTCACTGATTTTTCTCTCTTGGAGAATTTCTACTCACCTCCTTTCTTCCTTCTCTTCTTTCTTTATTTCCTCTCTGCTGAGCTCTCATTTCTTCTTAGATGGAGTGTGTCATGCAAGGGAAGGATGAAGCCTTTTTTTAGGCAAAGTAGATAACTTCCGATAGTGGGCTCTATCATTTTGGGCTCCATTCTTGACGTTATAACAATAAATGTATTTTAATGTGATTTTAGATTAATTTGCTTGCTCAATTAAGAAATAATCCCTTAGTAAACATTCATGACTTTAACTCTCCACCTTTTCCTATTTTTTTCCCATTCTTTTCTTCATTTGTTTTCGTCAATATTAACGACACTCTTTTCAATTAGGTAGTCCAACATGTGGGCACGGTGCGGTTCATATGAAGAATGTGTTTATAGCAGTTTCTATTATTGTCTACATTGAAAAAGAATTTGCTGACAATATCGATTCATACACAATAACAAAAGATTTCAATTCTCTCAAGAATCATTGGGCGCAACTTAAATATGTACAATTTCAATGATGTTGTTGAACATATTTTTATTTTGATACTATGTGTGTTTTTGGGTGTATTTCACATGTATTTATTTTATGTTAAAGCTTATTGGAAATTAGTCAATGGAGCTATGATCTAGCGTGGTTTATATGCTTTAATATATAATTTTTTTCTAGAAAAATTATCATTAAATTTTAAGCCAGTAACTTTAGCTAGCCTACCCGTTAGAAAATCCATAGTTCCGCCCTTGTTTAGAAGGTCACTTTCCATTGAGAACTTTTGTTATTTTTTCCCCTTCCTACACAGATTCTACAACATCGGGTACAAGACCATCCTACAAGAGTCTAGGGTCATCATCTTTTTCCTCCTTGATATATCTTGACATGTTTTTTGTATTTTCTTGGGGGCTCTAATTCAAGGTGTTTGATAGGGAATGCACTAAATCTTATAAGTAATATTTGCAGATATGCATGTGTCTGCATTGTTTAACATAAATATTGGTTCAATGTGGAATAATAGTGATATATTGATATTTTATCTATTTATTATACCTCTTTTGTTTTTCGCATTGCTATGATTTTGAGTTAAACTGTTGGTTTTAATTAGTTTTGTGAGTATTTTGAAGGGATTAAACCTAGGAGCAATTCGAAGCTTAAATGGAGAAGAATCGAATGATATAGGTGGTTTGTCAAATACCAGTCATACAGTTTGGTTTCGCAAATTGGAATGGCAATTAGGTGGCTCATGTTTGTCGATTGTTAAGTTGACGTGGCTGAACAAAATCAAATAGAGAATTTCATTATATGGGCTGATTTTGAGGCGCAAGTGATGTAGAGGAGCTTTCCAAGTGTCTTTGGGAGACTTAATTAGTTTAATTAATTTTTATTTCTTGATCTCCCTTGTTGAATAAGGAAGTCCTAATAAAGTTAGGATTTCTTATGTATTAGTTTCCAACTATAATAGGAAGTTAGGAAGCATATAAATAGGAGGTTTCAATGTTGCCTTTTGGGGAGAGAGAAGTCAGATACCACAAAAACACCGAGAGAATTTTTAGAGAGACGGAGACGACGACCTGGAGCTAAAGTTGCTGTGGAGCAGAGATCGAATCTTCCATTGGGTTTTTTCTATGACATTATTTCTCATAGTTTTTATTACAGTAGTCATGAACTAATTCCTTTTGCTAGAGCTATGATGTAGTCTAGCCAAGAATACTCAATTTCTGTAATCAATGTTGATTCCAAGTATTTTTTTTTCCATGTTGAGTATATATTATTATGCTTAATGCTTTGAATGTTTGGCCATGATCCAGGAGGATCTTGCAAACAAAATAATTAAATAATCATATACTATTATATCATTATTTAATTATTTTAAAACCATAAATAATTTGTTGTTTAAAACAATTGGTTTTAAACCACCAACTTTGTATGGCTTATGTACGTAGGTGTTTTAAAACCATTCAACTCTTATGGTTTAAAAACACTTGTTATTTTTAGTTTGCTAGTTTAGGATGATGAACTTGTATATAAACCTCATTTGATGAATGAAATAGACCAGTAGAACTCAAAGTAGTTCATTAGTTTCTTCCTTTTGTTTCTCTAATTGTCTTAAAATTGCTCTCGTTCCCTTATTCCTATAAACTAGGAATTTATTTATTTATTTTATGGTCGAAATCGAGTTTCATTAAATAGAAGGTCAAACATCATATTACATCAAAATGAACTCAAATAATTGAGTTCACACAAAATGCAATACAAACAGACATATAGCCCACTACAAATAAAACTAACAAAATGCATAAAGCATACATAAAGGCATTAAGCCCACATAGAGGCCAAGGGCCCACAAAACGGCAAAAAGCCCACAAAAGGCAAAAGCCCACAAAGCACAGCACAACATTAGGAAACCCGAACACCATTAACAAATATATGCCGCACAATCCTACAGTCACAAGCCGCACCACCATAGCAAGCCTACAACCACCAAGGAGAAACTAGTAACCAACAGAAAATAGTGGTGAGCAAGCCACCAAAGCTACACCTAGTAGGAGTAGCGCTACCATAATCCAAGCAATAAGTGTGATTTGCACTTTAAGGGCATGCCAAATTCCAACAGTTCCAATGAGGATAGACAACGGAAGAAACATTCGTGGAGTCAAGGAGCCGGTGATAGTGGTTAAGACCAACCGATGTGACGCAGCCTCCAACAATGAGGAGAGAAAATGCATTGCAGAAACCCGTAAAGAACACCAGAAAAATAAAATCAAAGCCTTCATGGCCTAAAAGATGAAACAAATTAAACTTAAATAAAAGGAAAAAGGAAAAATGAGACAAAAAAAAAGAAAGAGAAGGAACTGGCTCTACAAAAACAGAGCAGAACTCGTGGAGGAAAAATTTTAGGGGGGGGAGAATGGAAGAGGGAGGAGAAGGTAGGGAAAAATGGGGTGAAGGAGAAAATCAGAAAAGAAATAAAAAAGAAGGAGAGGAGAGAAAAAGAACATAAAAAAGTGGAGGTAGAGATCTGGAAAAGAGAACATAAAAGGAAGGAAAGGAGGGGGGACAAAGGAGAGAGGGGGAGAGGGAACCAGAGAAGAAGGAAAGGGGGAGAAGAGGGAGAAAAAGCCAAAAAACCCCGAAAAAAGAACCAAAAAGAGGGAGGAGAAGGGAGGGAAGGGAGGAAAGGAGGCAAGAAGGGGAGGGGAGAAGGGTCGGTGACCACTTCCCCCCCTGGCGGTGCTAGAAGAGAGGGGGGCTAGGGTTGGGAGCTTTTTTTTGAATCTCTACGAAGTGGACTAAGTTATAAACTAGGAATTTATATTTCTATCAACTAGAAGTTTTGAATCAGCCCAACATTTAATTGTTTTGATGCTAAATTGATGACAAGGATGTCCAATTTAGACTCTTGCTTCTTGTAATAGATGTCATGGGTTACATGATTAGATATGCATGTTTGTCATCACTTAGAACTTAATGGGTTCTTATTATCTTAATTTCACTACTAGGGATAGAGTGAATTGGTAAATAGAATACTTTTGGTATAATAGGGATGGAGTATCGAATAAAGTAGGGAAAATCGACTGTCAACATGGAGATTAATTAGGATTAACATATTAAGGGAATTGGGTAGAATTGGCTATGGTGAAATTGGAAGCTCTGATGCTCTCATAACTTGAATCTCACAATCTTATTTTTTATATGCTTGCTTTTATTTATTATTTTTAGTTTATTAATCAATCAAATCTCATCATTCAATTGTTAAAATAAAGTCTTGGGTTAATCATAATTGGTACTTAGTAAATTAAATCACTCTTGGGAACGATACTTTACTTAACCCTAAACTACTTGTGTGATTCGTACACTTGCGATATTGCTCAACAAATAGCAATACACTATCCATTCCTTGGATGTTATATGAAATGCCTTGTAGCATATGTTTAAGATGGCAAATTTGGCGAAGGATCAACTAGTGTAGTGATTTGGAGCAATTATTCACCGGCAAAGTCCTGGGTTTAAGTCCTAGCATCTGTGTAGTGTGTGTGAGTTTAGTATATTATCCGCTCTTTCAATAGGAAAGGTCCTAAAAAAAAGATGGAAAATCTGGATTTACTAGAAAACTGTTAATAGTGTTGTGCCCCAAAAATCCAATGGCTATGTGTGCATGGCCGCCAGAATTTGTCGTGTGAATGGGTTTGAGAGCATGCCACTGTTGGTAATGAGAACTCAAGAGATTATAGATGAAAGATTGTGCACAAAATAAATGACTAATAATTGAGCGATTATGAAATTTTTTTTTTACAGAGAGAGAGGGATACATTCCCAATAAAGTTCTTTTCTATGCCTTGAGTGCTAAGGACTTCAATATTTTTCTAGTACAATATGTTGATAAATACATGGAAGGTGAAATAGGCAGAAAGTAAATACAAGGAGAGCAAAATCATACCAAGCAATTGAGTTGGCAGAGTGTAGATGACAAACAGAAACAATGTAATTCAAATTAGGGAATTAAACTGAGTATGTGCGTTTGGGAAAATAATAGAATTCCAATTAAGAGTTGTCAACTGGGAATTCAAAGGAGAGGAAGGGCTATTCAAGCTTGATGAAATCTATTGAGATATTTGCAAGTGTTGAGTCAAGACATTGAGTTTGGGTTTTGATTGTTGGTTGAGTCGTCCTCATTGTTGATAACTTCTCCTTTTATTTATAGAGAAAATGAGGTGGGTTGAGTGTTTGAAATAGCAGCCAACTAGAAATACCCACTTGCCATTTATTTTGGTGTGTGGGTTGGTGAAAAAAAAAAAAAAAGCAAAACTAGAAAAGTTGTTTTGGTGTTGTTTCCTAGGTGAAGCTCCCTAGGTAATTCAAAATATCTTCCAAGCAAAACTTGTTTCTCTCCATCAACAAACATACTTTAATATTTATTTTTTGGGAGTGCCCAACCCAGCGAGGCCTTCATGCTGACTCATGTACCTCCATTAACTTAACAAAGTTTGGCCAGCAGGCCATTTAGCTTTGTCTCCGAACCTGTTTTGATGTGTAAGGACCGAGTAGGCTATATTTATAAAAGAGGAATGTTAGCAACCTTCTCTCTAACCTTCTCTTTTGGACCTTCTCTCTTCTTCTCATGACAAGTGTCATTTTCCTTACACTTAAAACAATGTCATTAATGCATCACACAAGTTAGTTTTTGTTTTCCAAGTTTACCCTTTTAAAATGTATTAGCTTTTATATTTCCTTCAATTTATTCAAATTTTGTTTCACTTCTTTAGCACATTATTAAAAATTAAATAATAATTTTATATAATTAAAAAAACTTCATTTTTTTTTCTTTAAAAATAAAGTTTGTTTCAAGATGTTGTTATCATCTTTATTTTGTTTTTAACAAAACACACGTTCTCTTTGGAAAAAAAAAATTAGTTTTTATTTTCTTATTTTATTTTGTTAATAAGGTGGTAAGAAAGTTGTAAAAAAAAATTAGCTTGTTATTAAAAAAATTAATACATTTAATAAGGGTAAACTTGGAAAACAAAAACTAGTTTGTATGATGTATTAATGACATTGTTTTAAGTGTAAAGAAATTGACACTTGTCATGAGAAAAGAGAAAAGGTCTAAAAGAGAAGGTTGGAGAGAAAGTTGCTAGCACTCCACTTTATAAAATGTTACCATACCACAATTTCCTTGTGGATAATTTATCGTGTTGTAATACTATAGTTTTATAATACATGTTGGTGCCCGCATTATTGATAGAAAAAATACAATCATCCCGTAATTCAATATTTATAATAAAATATCGTTAATTTTTTGGTAGACACTTTTTTAGGTTTTATTTTTGCCAAAAGCACTAGTTTTGAAATGAATTCATTTCATTCTATAGTAATAATACACTGACCCCTTCAGCGTGTGCCTGCCAATTTTGGAAAACTGAGTTTTATAACTTTTTGTTTTAAAAATATATCCAAAATGCTTTTGGAGGTGGGTAAGTGGCCACCGTAGAACATGTTTTATTTATTTATCTATTTTTTTTTATAACCCCAATTAAGCATGTTCTTTGTGAAATGTATTATTCTATCCTTATGTCACAGAAGCCCTTTTCCCAGAGACACTCATCTCATGGGACGTAGAGAGGCACAAAGAGATGAGCTCACAGCTCTTGCACTTCACAGCTCTGCTCCCCATAACCAACTCCATAACACCCCCACCACCAATTCCCTCTAGAGCTCGCCCTCCAATCTCAGCCCCACAATTCCAAGCCTTTCACACCCTTTCCCAAAGAACCCACATTCCTTCTCATGTCTACACGCACCCTGCAGCCATTCTCCTTGAGCTCTGCACTTCCATAAAAGAGCTCAACCAAATCATCCCTCTCATTATCAAGAATGGCCTCTACAATGAGCACTTGTTCCAGACAAAGCTCGTCAGCTTGTTCTGTAATTATGGCAGCCCAAGTGAGGCTTTTCGGGTTTTCGAGACCGTTGATGATAAACTTGAGGTTTTTTACCACACTCTGCTAAAAGGGTATGCCAAGAACTCGTCTTTAAGTGATGCCATGTCTTTCTTTTGCCGAATGAAGTCTGATGGTGTTAGACCAGTTGTGTATAATTTTACCTATTTGTTGAAAGTTTGTGGGGATAATGCTGATCTTAGGAGGGGGAAGGAGATTCATGCGCATCTAATAAGTAGTGGGTTTGCCACGAATTTGTTTGCGATGACAGCGGTAGTGAATATGTATGCTAAGTGTAGGCAGATTAATGAGGCATATAAGATGTTCGATAGAATGCCTGAGAGGGACTTGGTTTCTTGGAATACGATTATTGCTGGTTATGCACAAAATGGGTTGGCCAAGATAGCTTTGGAGTTGGTTATAAGAATGCAGGAGGAAGGCCAGAAGCCTGATTCGATTACTTTGGTCACTCTATTACCTGCTGTTGCAGATTATGGGTCTTTGATAATTGGAAAGTCAATTCATGCGTATGTTCTAAGAGCCAGTTTTGAATCACTTGTAAACATTTCTACGGCTCTTCTAGACATGTATTCGAAATGTGGATCAGTAGGGACTGCTCGGTTGATTTTCAATAGGATGAAACAAAAGACTGCCGTTTCGTGGAATTCCATGATAGACGGGTATGTACAAAATGAAGATGCAGAGGAGGCAATGGAGATTTTCCAGAAGATGTTGGATGAAGGCTTTCAACCAACCAACGTTACTATAATGGAAGCTTTACATGCTTGTGCAGATTTGGGGGATCTTGAACGGGGAAAGTTCGTACATAAATTAGTGGATCAGCTGAAACTTGGATCTGATGTGTCAGTAATGAACTCTTTGATGTCCATGTATTCCAAGTGTAAGAGAGTTGATATTGCTGCAAAGATATTTAAAAACTTGCAAGGTAAAACCCTTGTCTCATGGAATACCATGATATTAGGTTTTGCACAGAATGGACGCGTCAGTGAGGCTTTAAGTCACTTTTGTCAGATGCAATCTCAAAATATTAAACCAGATTCATTTACCATGGTGAGTGTTATTCCTGCTCTTGCGGAGTTATCAGTTACACGACAAGCTAAGTGGATTCATGGACTTGTTATAAGAACATGTTTTGACAAGAACATTTTTGTGATGACTGCTCTTGTTGACATGTATGCAAAATGTGGAGCTGTCCACACTGCCAGAAAACTTTTTGACATGATGGATGAGCGGCATGTGACAACATGGAACGCTATGATCGATGGATATGGAACAAATGGGTTGGGAAAAGCTGCTGTAGATCTGTTCAATGAAATGGAAAAAGGAACAATAAAGCCAAATGATATTACATTCCTGTGTGTGATCTCTGCTTGCAGTCACTCAGGTTTAGTAGAAGAGGGTCTCCAATACTTTGCAAGCATGAAAGAAGATTATGGCTTGGAGCCTGCAATGGATCACTATGGGGCCATGGTTGATCTTCTTGGTCGAGCTGGCCGGCTAAGTGAGGCTTGGGATTTTATTCAAAAGATGCCTATGGAGCCTGGTATTACTGTCTTCGGTGCAATGTTGGGGGCTTGCAGAATTCATAAAAATGTTGAGTTGGGTGAAAGGGCAGCAGACAAGATATTTGAGTTAAATCCTGTTGAAGGTGGGTACCATGTTTTGCTTGCTAACATATATTCCACGGCTTCATTGTGGGACAAAGTTGCCAAAGTGCGAAAAATGATGGAGAAGAAAGGGCTTCAGAAAACTCCAGGCTGCAGTTTAGTGGATTTAAGGAATGAGGTTCATACTTTCTACTCTGGAAGCACAAGCCATCCCCAATCCAAAAGGATTTATACTTTTCTGGAGACTCTGGGAGATGAGATCAAGGCTGCGGGTTATGTGCCCGACACCAATTCAATTCATGATGTGGAAGCTGATGTTAAGGAGCAGTTACTCAATAGCCACAGTGAGAAGCTGGCTATTGCATTTGGACTCTTGAATACTACTCCTGGTACAACCATACACATTCGGAAGAATCTACGAGTTTGTGGTGATTGCCATAACGCAACCAAGTACATATCACTTGTAACTGGTCGGGAGATCATAGTGCGTGATATGCATCGGTTCCATCATTTCAAGAATGGAACCTGTTCTTGTGGTGATTATTGGTGACCGTATCTTTGTCCATTTTTTAATTTTTGGCAGTTGTATAATTGCCACTGTTGTATTCTTTTCGAGGATGGGGACTTAGGTGTAGATTCACAAGGTTTTGGTTATTTTTGATGTTTTAGAAGGTCATGAAATCATGCAACAACAAAAAAAGAGCTTTCATTACAGAAACATTGGAGATGTGGTGTGCAACGGCATTTAACAGTCACATGACTCGTGTATATTTCAGTTGCTCGATACTTATGCCATGAGATTATTATACTTGGATCATTCCAAATGTCATCCTTTGTGGTCTTCATTTTCCTTTCGTCTCGGCGAAATTTTGAAATGCTTTTATAAGATACACCAAGGAGGAACATGATGATACTGAAGCAGGCGAAAGTAGAGTTTGCAAATCTCCTTCAATAAGGATGTTAGAAAAGCCAAACCGTTGTGCACAAGAAAGACCAAATTTCAGGCTAGCTGCCTCCGCTTCAAGAACCATACAAAAACCCAAAGGTATTGCATTGCGCCTGCTAATTTGACTATACCTTGCTGATTTTGAATAACAAAACCCGCCACAGCTTTGCCCGACTGAAGAACGAAACCATCAAAATTGAGCTTCCAAAACAGATGATCAGGTGGTTGCTACTTAATAAAAGAGGAAGTAGACTGTAACATCTTATGTTGTACACATAAATTTTGTTTAAAAACATCTCATAAATTGACGGTTGCCGAAAACTGCATATCGTCACGTCAGAAGAGATCTAGGAACTATCTTGGGTATGTCAATTGTTACGGATACTGGGAAATACTGGCCTGCCTACTCTTTGGGGCAGGTCAAAGAGTTTTATTATTATTATTATTTTTTTTTTTTTTTGGGGTCAAGAGTACTTTCATTCCAAACAAAAGAGAAGTACAAGCATAGGACTAGGCTACCCACAACCATAACCAGAGAAATAAAGCTACCAACAGCCAGCAAAAGAGAGGAGAGAGAGTGAGGCTCTAAATTTTGTGAAGGAAAGGTTGCTGCGAAAGATTGGAGGATGGAAGCAAGGTTTAGGGCAGGTCAAAGAGTGAGGCTCTAAATTTTTTGAAGGAAAGGTTGCTGCGAAAGATTGGAGGATGGAAGCAAGATTTATTATCACAAGCTGGAAGGGACATTTTGATCAAATCAGTAACACAGGTAGTTCCAACATACCCCATGGGAATTTTTAAGTTTCCCGAATCTTTCTATCAAAAGTTGGAGCAAGAGATTGCTAAGTTATGGTGGGGTCAAAAACAGGATTAGACAAAAGTGCATTGGATCAGTTGGGCTACTTTGGGGCTTCCGAAGAAATAGGGAGGCATGGGATTTAGAGACTTTAATGATTTCAATTTGGCCTTGCTAGCCAGACAATGTTGGAGATTAATCACGGAGCCAAATTCCCAATAGGCTCAACTCTTGAAGGCTCGTTATTTCCGGAAATGTAGTTTTTAGGAGGCAAAGAAATGCGGTTGTGCTTCTTGGGATTGGGCAAGCTTGCTGGAGGGAAGAAAGATCATTCTTCAAGGAGCTCGATGGCAAATTCTAAATTGTAGACAAGGGATCCCTTCACGATGGTAAACTCCACCCCCAGTTACAGACCTCGCTCGACCCTAACACTAGGGTGGAAACTTTAATTGATTAGGATTCCATAACTTGGAACTTGACCCCGATTCAAGCTTCAATTACTAATGAGGAGAAGCTTGCTATCCGGCTTATCCCTATATGGAATGGAAGGAAGGAAGATAGATTAGTGTGGCCTAGGGAAAAAAGGGCAAATTTTCAGTGCGGTCTGTTAGAGAGATCCTAGCTTAATTAGGATTATATTTTACAGATATTGTGTAATTAGGTTTTTATCTTGTTTCCTAGTTTGACGCTACTAGGGTTATATCCTTATGCTATAAATACCTTCTTTTGGAGAATGAAATACAACTTGAAAAATATTCTACCCATATTGTTTGACTTGGCATCAGAGCCAACTTTTCTGGTAACCTGTGTATTGTGCCCACTTGTGTTCTATCCCCATTTTTTTCTACCGTGCGTGCAGCGCCTTCCGGGTTTGTGTGTCGTGGTTGTAGTGTTCGTGCATCTACCGTGTTCGTGTCATTCCCGTCCTTCGTGCATCTGCTGTATTTGTGCCTTTGTTGTGTTCTGCTGTGTACTCTTTTGTGTTCGTGCTGTCTTCGTGCATCTATCGTGATTCGTGCCTCTGCTGTGTTCCGCTGTATACTCTACTCGTGATCTGTTGAATTTCTGCTGCAATTATGGGTGATCACTCCATTGTTGGTGTTGTTGCTGCTGCCTCTACAAATTTGTGTGTTTCTGATTATATTCCAGTACTGGCTCCAATACTTGGATAATTGACACTGGTGCTTCTGATCATATGACTTATGATGCTAAATTTTTTGATGAGTTGTCTAGTAACACCTATGACCTATACATAACTAGTGCTAATGGCTTACCCTCTCCAATTACTGGTGAGGGCACAATCTCTCTCACTCCTACTTTGTCCTTGTCTCGTGCGTTACTAGTTCCCAATATTCATTGTAACTTGTTATCTGTTGGTCGATTACTTGATACACTTAATGTTTCCGCTACTTTCTATCCTACACATTGCTTTTTCAGGATCTCAAGACTCACGAGACGATTAGGCATGGTAAACGGATAAGGGGTTATATTATTTGACATTGCTTTCTGCACCAGTTCGTGATCGTGTCGTTAATACTGTTCAAAGCTGCAGTGTCAAAGACAAACAGCAAATTTGGTTATGGCATCTTCGCTTGGGACACCCTTCATTTGGCTACCTTAAGCATCTGTTTTCATCTTTATTCCGCTCTTGTGATGAGTCCACTTTTAAGTGTGAGACATATATTTTGGCCAAGAGCCATCGCACTGTGTTTCCTTTGAGTGACAGTAAACCTACAAAGCCTTTTGATTTAGTGCATTCTGATGTGTGGGGTCTGGCTCGCATTACTTCGAACGGATTTTGTTGGTTCATCACATTTATTGATGATTGTACCCGACTCACTTAGGTTTTCTTGCTGAAAAATAAACATGATGTTGTTTCCATCCTTCCAGAGTTCTGTACTATGGTGTCTACTCAGTTTCATGCTTGGGTTAAAGTATTCCGGACTAATAACGGAGGCAAATATGTGAATAACACTTTGACATCTTTCTTCCGTGCTCAAGGTATTATTCACCAAACGACAACCTCATTTACTCCTCAGCAGAATGGTGTGTCTGAACGTAAGAATCGTCAGTTACTTGAAGTTGCCCGCTCCCTTATGTTGGATATGTCTGTTCCCCATCATCTTTGGGGGCATGCTATTTTATTTGCTGCATATTTGATTAATCGTACTCCTAGCCGGATTCTTGATTTCAAAACTCCACATGATGTGTTTGGTGACCATGTTTCCCCTGTCTCAGTCTCCAAGTTGCCTCCTAAAGTTTTTGGGTGTGTTGGCTATGTTCATGTCTACTCTCATCAACGGAGTAAACTTGATCCTTGTGCTCTGAAAGGTTATAAGTGCTATCATCCACCTACCCAGAAGGTGCATGTTACTTTGGACGTGACTTTCCATAAAGAAGTGCCCTATTATGTCTCTCCCTCCTCTCCAATTCAGGGGGAGATGGGGAGTGAACTGGAGAGTGTTGGATTGGAAGATGATGTGTTTGAAGATACTGCTCTCGGGAAGGAAAATACTTGTCGTACTGAAGCAAGTGACCTATCACCCATATCTGAAGATGAAAATTGTGGTCCCTGTGAAGAAACAACTGATCGCCCTTTGGAACTCGATCAGTCGCCCATATCTAGAGATGACGCAGTGCTCGGTGTCAAAACGACCGGTCACATCAAGCAAGTGACCAATCGCTCAGATCTGAAAATAATGACAGTGATTCTTGTGTGGATGAGTTCGATGCAATACCCCCATCTGCCTGCCAGTGCCCCAATTTACTTTGAAGCATAAAGTTGATGGTTCCATTGACTGTTACAAGGCTAGATTGATAGCAAAGGGTTATACTCAGACATATGGAGTGGATTATTTGGAGACCCTTGCTCCAGTGGCAAAGCTCGATACAGTGCGTGTACTATTGTCCCTGGCTGCTAACCGCGACTGGTCCTTATTACAATTCTATGTCAAAAATGCATTTCTAGATGGTGACCTCAAGGAAGAGATTTACATGGATCTCCCTCCTGGTATTCCTGTAACCTCTAAGAAGGGTGTTGTGTGTAAGTTGTTGAAGTCTTTATATGGATTGAAGCAGTCTCCAAGAGCGTGGTTTGGGAGCTTTGCAGCATCTATGAAGAAATTTGGGTATGTGCAGAGTAACTCAGACCATACTTTGTTTCTAAAGCATTAAAGATAAATTGACAGCTTTAATTATTTATGTTGATGATATGATTGTGACTAGAGATGATCAGGCAGAAATGCAAAATCTTCATAAGTATATGGCTTCTGAGTTTGAGATGAAGTCATTGGGTGATTTGAAGTACTTTATTGGGATTGAAGTTTCCAGATCTAAACATGGTATCTTTCTGTCTCAAAGAAAAAAATATATTTTGGATTTACTTGTAGAGACTGGAATGTTAGATTGTAAACCAATTGATACCCCTAGGGAACAGAATCATAAGTTGGGGTTGTATCCTGATCAAGTCCCTACAGATAAAGAGTGTTATCAACGACTTGTTGGGAAATTGATTTATTTATCTCATACACGTCCTGATATTGCATATGTAGTGAGTGTAGTAAGTCAGTTTATGCATTCTCCGAGTGAAGATCATATGGGTGCTGTGATGCGCATCTTGAGGTAAGTAACTCCTGGAAAGGGGTTAATATTTTGTAAGTATGGTCATACAGATGTGGAAGGGTATACGAATACTGATTGGGTTGGTTCAGTCACTGATAGACGTTCTACGTCTGGGTATTTCACATTTGTTGGTGGTAATCTTGTTACTTGGAGGAGTAAAAAGCAAAAAGTGGTGTCTAGGTCTAGTGCCAAAGCCGAGTACCGTGGGATGGCTCAAGGTGTGTGCGAGTTACTATGGTTGAGAAGATTGTTGAGAGATCTTGGGTTTGGACCCCAAAAACCCATGGATTTGTATTGTGATAATAAAGCTGCAATTGCAATTGCACATAACCCTGTGCAACATGATCGTACAAAGCACGTGGAGGTTGATCGACATTTTGTTGAAGAGAAGTTAGATGTTGAAATTATTTCTTTTCCGTTTATATCATCCGAGTATCAACTGGCAGATATTCTTATGAAAACTGTGTCTACTACGGTCTTTCTAAACTCGCTTGACAAGTTGGGCATCCGTGACATCTTTGCTCTAACTTGAGGGGGAGTGTTAGCGAGATTCTAGCTTAATTAGGATATTTATTTGGGAGTTTCACTAAAACACCCAAAATGGGGACTGAAATTATAAAAAAACCCAACACCCAAAACACTTTATAAACACACCCAAAACCCATCATTACACACACTCAAAACCATTTATAAACACACCCAAAAAATATACAATTGTTGATTTTGGGATTGATTTTGGGTGTGTTTCTATGTTTAAATAGTGTTTGGGTTTTTTTATAAATACATGTCTAGGATTGGGTTTATTTATAAATTTGTATATTTATTTCCTAGTTTATTAGGATTATATTTTTTTCCTTTTTGTACAGATATTGTGTAATTAGGTTTTTATCTTGTTTCCTAGTTTGACACTACTAGGGTTACATCCTTGTACTATAAATACCTTCTTTTGGAGAATGAAATACAACCTGAAAAATATTCTACCCATATTGTTTGACTCGGTCTGGGTACCATTCCATCCATGCCCTACAGGTTGAGACCACGGCCAGAAACGCCTCCACCTCATCACGGATCGACCCCTTGGTATGGAAAAATATTTGGAAAGCTGAGGTTCCTCCAAAGATAAAGAATTTTCTATGGTGTGCGACTCATGGTAGACTACCTACGACGTTGGCTCTCCACAAATGCAAAATTGCTGGCATCCCGTTATGTCCCATATGCCAAGCTCATGAGGAATCTATTGAACGTTTGCTCCTCTCTTGCCTGTGGGTCAAATTGGTTTGGTTTGGCGGCTCTCTTAATTATAAAATTGACAAGCAAGGAATTACCACCTTTAACCAATGGTTGCTGAAATGTACCACGGATGAGCTCCAAACTAAGGAGGAAAAAGGGCACATATTATGCATTATTGCTGTTACATGTTGGATTATTTGGAAAACAAGTAATCGTTTTATTTTTTTATCAATGCAAACCTCAACCTCTCTTGGCCATTAAAACCATTCTTTCTCAAGTGGAGGAGATGACTGCGTTGAATAATAGAAGGAATGTGAGGAGGCCTTGCGATGGACCCTCTCCAAATCCTGCCTCTTGGACTGCACCAGAAGCCCATGTTATTAAAGTTAACTTTGATGCTACTTGGTGGGCATCTTCTAGCAGAGCGGGAGCAAGTCTTATAGCACGAAATACAAATGGTGATTTCGTGGGAGCGAAATGCCTATCTTTCCATGTGGAATCTACAATCATGGCTAAAGCAATTGCTGGTTTTGAAGGTTGCAAATGGGCATCTGAGCTGGGCTTATCAAAGGTTTGTTTTGAATCTAACTCCAAAGAACTAATCGAGAGCGTGAAAGGAAACATAAAGCATGGAAGATGGAGTCTCTACCCACTTCTGTCTATAATTCGTGAATGCAATTCCAATTTCTCAAACTATAACTAGGCATGGACCAGTAGGAAAAACAATGAAGTGGTAAATCATCTTGCTCTACTGGCACTATTGAGGTCAAGTCTGGAAGTCTGGGTATCCAGGCCCCCCACCTCTCTTGTGCATGTCTTAAATCATGACGGTCTTCCCTGCCCTCCTCCAGCCTCCATATAGCATGCGCTGTTCAAGATGGGCATGACTCTCTATTGTTGGATTATCGTACCACTCCCATACTGTGGGGCTCTTTTTTGTAGCAATTTGTAAGGGTATATTGAGTTTATTTGCTTTGCATGTACTTATGTTCTGTCGCATGGCTCTGCTTCTCTTTATTTGAGTTGTAATCTTTTTGGATTGCTCTCCTTTAATGAAAGTTCTTATTGACCCAAAAAAAAAAAACATCTAATAGTTGCTCAACACTCATACCGCACGTGTCGCGAACATTTTCGAAGCTGAAAATTGAAATAAATAAAGTAAAATCTTACAAAAATCTTTATGTTTCCTTCTCAGAATCATCAAAGATATCTCATCATTTGTAATCGTCTAGATTCCATTGTTGAGAGCATAGAAAGTGTAAATTGGAAAAGTATTTCAAAAAGTAAAAGGATGGACAATCTAGGTAGATTAGTGATCTATTTTGAGTAATCAGAGTGTTGACGTGAGCTATACTAATTAATCAAGGAGATTTATTTCCTTGATTAGGGGATTACTTTCTTATTTTATATAATTGACATATCATTGTATAATTAGGAGATATTCTCCTAATTGTGTATTGTATCTATTTCCTTGTAAAGTACTCATGTAAACTCCTATATATACTTTCTTATGAAGAAAAATACAATTAACCTAAAGCATTCAAAACATATTCATATTTTAGCATGGTATCAATCCTAGGCTGTCTCTAAACCCTCAAATTTAAACCCAAACCCTAAATCAAATTCCTCAAATACAAATCTTACACATCTCAAATCAAATCCTCTTATCGAACTCCTTAAACACATAGCTTTCAAATCAACTTCCTAAATCAAATTCATACATCAAAGTCCTCAAATCAAATTCCTCAAATCAACTCCTTAACCACAAACACACACTGCGATGTCAGAACCCTCTATGATTCATTCCTTCCTTGCAGACTCACAAAAGCATGCGGTCACTCCTATTAAACCAGCTACCCGGGCTCGTGCTTCTATGTCCACCACCAAAGGTTCTGCTTTTCATACGTCCTCTCCAAAGCCCACATGGATTATTAACTCGGGTGCTACGGATCACATTAAATTTGATCCTAGCCAACTTATTAGTCGCAAATCAACCACTCCATCGGTGGTATCTAATGCTAATGATACTGCTTCCTCTATGGTTAGGGAGGGCTCTATATCTATCTCTAAATCCATACATCTGGATTCTGTATTGCTTGTTCCCTCCTTGGACCATAACTTGTTGTATGTTGCACAACTTACTACCACTTTGGTGTACTGTAACATTTTGGCTGAATCATTGTGTTTTTCAGGACATCCTCACAGGGAAGACGATTGGTTGTGGTACTAGGTGAGGCAAACTCTACTACTTGGACTGGGCACCAAATAATGAGACCAAGGTTGGTCAAGCTTTCACAACTAGTGGAGCTAGTTCTGAGAGGCAGAGAGAAAAGTTTGGTTATGGCATAAACGTCTTGGGCATGCCTCATTCGGTTATCTAAAGAAGTTGTTTCCATCATTATTTTCCAGTTTTGATATTTCCAGCTTCAAGTGTGATACATGTGAATTGGCTAAGAGTCATTGTGTTCTGTTCCCTTTAAGTACAAATAAAAGTTTGGTTCCCTTCTCCCTTATTCATTCTGATGTTTGGGGGCCTGCTCAAATTGCTACTCCTGCTGGAGCTCGATAGTTTGTCACTTCCATAAAATAGTGACGACTTAGTTTCATGCCTAAATACAGGTTTTTCGTTTTGACAATGGCGGAGAATTTCTTCATCATGATATCAAACAATACTTATAGGATCATGGCATCATACATCAACGCTCATGTCCATATACTCCACAACCAAATAGGGTGGCTAAGCGAAAGAACCGACATTTGTTAGAAGTCGTTCATGCATCTTTATTTGGTGCCAACATGCCTTGCTCTTTTTTGGGACGAGGCTGTCCTCTCTGCTACTAACCTTATAAATAGGATTCCCACCAATATCTTGAATTTCCAAACCCCTCTTCAAACACTTCACCACCATCTCCAAATACCTCCCACCCTAAACCTTAAACTAAGGATTTTCGATTGTGTTGTATTCGTACACTTACATTATCACCAACGCAACAAATTGTATACCCGTGTAGAAAAATGTGTTTTTATTATATATGCCTCCCATAAAAAAGGCTACCGATGTTATCACCCTCCAAGTCATGAGGGATATACCTCCATAGATGTAGTGTTTCGAGAACACAACATATGTTTTTCAGAAGCATAGATGGAGAATCTACAGCCAAACACCCCAACTTTTTTGGACTTTTTCACAACAGAAGAGATTTAGCATCAAAGCAACCGATCGCCCCTCCAAAAAGAGCGGTCACCCCCTTATTCCTTTATAGGTAAAGCCACTGTGTCCAAACGACTGGTCACTTTGTCCTTTTTTGCCGATCATTGAGCCTATGTCGCTAGTGGAAAACGACCAGTCCACTCCACACTGCCAAAATCAAAAGGAAAAAGTTGAACTATTTTATGAGATTTTGCCCGCTTCAGACCTGCCTTCAACTTTAGTAGCACACCAATCACCTTCTGAGGGAGTTATTCACGTAATATTTCCCCCTGAAACTGATAGCGCTAATGAAATATATCATGATGATTTGATTTTAGAAGGCATAAAGAATACATATACCCCTATATATTAGTTTCCATAAAGGAAGAACCGTGTTAAACCTTAAGTACAGTATGAAGCATATCTTAAAGCTAAAGGGAAATACCCCACCTATAATTAAATATCTCTAAGTAGATTAGCAGAGTCAGATGTACACTTTGTGAAGCAGTTGGCCAATATATATGTCCCAAATAGTTTGAATGAAGCACTAGAAGACTCGAAATGGAAAAAATCCATGAATGAAGAAATGTGAGCCCTCTAGAAGAATGCTAGATAAGAGCTCGTGCCTTTACCATACAGAAAGAAGACGGTGGGATGCATGTGGATCTATACTATAAAACTCAAAGCAGATGTATCCATTGAAAGATATAAAGCTAGATTGGTGGCGAAAGGGTACACGCAGAGATATGGAGTGGATTACTAAGAAGCCTTTGCCCCAGTAGCCAAGAGCAACACTATCTCTAGTAGCAAATCTAGATTGGCCACTACATCAGTTCAATGTTAAAAATGCCTTTTTACATGGAGACTTGGAAGAATAGATGGATTTACCACCAGGATATAATATAGCTCTTGACAAGAAAAATTACGTTTGCAAGCTCAAAAAATCATTATATGGGTTAAAACAATCTCCTAGGGCATGGTTCGGCATATTTACTAAGTCCATAAAGAATTTTGGATACACTCAAAGTAATTCAGACCATACCCTGTTCTTGAAGCGTGATGGAGGAAAAATCATTGCATTAATTGTTTATGTGGATGACATCGTCTTAAATGGGAACGATACAGGAGAGCAACAAAAGCTACAAAAGTATTTGTCTCATGAATTTTAGATGAAAGATTTAGGATCTTTGAAATACTTCATCGAAATTGAAGTAGCAAGGTCAAAAACTGGTATATTTTTGTCTCAAAGGAAGTACATGATGGATCTACTCACTAAAACAGGAATGCTTGGATGCAAGTTTACTAACACACCTATTAAGTTGTGTGAAGACATAGACCAGGTGCCTACCAATAAGGAACAATATTAGCGCCTTATTAGATATATTTGGCACACACAAGACCAGATATCGCATACGCTATAAGTATTGTTAGTCAATTTATGCATTCTTCCAGTGTTTCTCATAGGCAGGGCTAGTCCTGAGATTTTCAAGGCCTGGGGCAACGCCAAAAATAGACCCTATATATATGTACACCACACAGGAAAAATCTATGTGGATGTAGAATATTATAAAATGAGATCTACATAATATCATTTATTTTATATATATAGAGAAGAAAGGATCTAAGACAAAAAAGAAAATGAGAGATGTATCTCTACATAATATTATAAAGTGAGATGTATCTATGTGGTTTTTTATATATATTTTTACATAATATTATAAAATGAGAGATGTATATAAAAGCATTGGAGTACTAAAAAGAACCTGCTTATTTTATATATATTTCTCTATAAAAAATGATGGAAGACCCAAAAAAAAAGCATTGAACTACTAAAAATAACTTGCATATTTGGAGACAAAAAAAAATGCATAAGGAAGGAAACACAACGCTGGGATTTGAACTTTGGAAAGACTCAAATTAAGAATCAGGCCTAACCAGCACCGCTGGCAATACTTTATATCAAGATGTCTTTTTTTTAATTTATATAACCGTTAAATATGACTTGACAATGACAACAAAATAATAATAATAATTTTGGGCCCTCCTTGAGCCAGGGCCTGTGGCGTCGATTTCCTCGCCTGGCCCAGGCCTGCTCATAGGAATGCAGTTGATCGGATCCTAAGGTACTTAAAGTCAGCCCTTAGAAAGGGACTAATGTTCTCCAAGAATGGAAATCTTGAAGTTATTGGATATACAGATGCTGACTGGGCTAGTTCCATTACATACAAACGCTCTACATTGGGTTACTTTACATTTGTTGGAGATAACCTTGTCACTTGGTGTCGTAAAAAGAAAAATGTGGCTTCCAGGTCTAGTGCAGAAGCAGAATATAGAGGAATGGCTCAAGGAGTCTGTGAATTATTATGGATCATAAGACTCTTGACGGAATTGGGTTTCAAACTAGAAAAGCCAATGAAGTTACATTGTGACAACAAGTCAGCTATCGATATTGCTCATGATCCAGTTCAACATGATTAAACCAAACATGTTGAGGTGGATAGACATTTCATCAATGAAAAATTGAGAACAAGATCATCTATCTTCCCTTCATAAAATCAGAAGATCAATTGGCGAATGTCTTAACAAAAGTTGTTTGTGAAAGAGTGTTTTATGACTCACTTATCAAGTTGGGCATTGGTGACATATATGCACCAACTTAAGGAGAAGTGTTGACGTGAGCTATCCTAATTAATCAAGGAGATTTATTTCCTTCATTAATTAGGGGATTTATTTTCTTATTTTATATAGTTGACATATCCTTGTATAATTAGGAGATATTCTCCTAATTGTTTACTGTATCCATTTCCTTGTAAAGTACTCATGTAAACTCCTATATATACCTCTTTATGGAGAAGAATACAATTAACCTAAACTATCAAGCGGGTATACTTAAGTTTAAATTTATTTTGAGAAAAAACCTATCGGCGCAATTTCGTCGACACATGTCTATCCCGGATCAATTTGCCATATTAGACCTCTCCCGATGAAATTTCGTCGACAAAGGTACTTTTGTCGGGAGAGGTTAGGCACATATTTGCCAGCACAAACCTAGGCCAACGAACTTTCATCGCGATAAGTGTTTTTGCTTTTTATTTTAATTTTAAAAATACAAAATTAGTTTCTTTACTCTTCTTTTTTGGCCAACTTTTTAAATATATGTAATTAATTAATATAAATCTAATATTTGGAAAGTATAGCCGCACAGTTATCCTCGATGTATACAATACTTTAATTGTATAGTTGTGCGGCTATACGCTATAAATACAATATCTTAAGGGTATAGCCGCTCGGCTATACGCTTCTATTTAAATAGTACAACCGAGTGGCTATACCATTTAAACATCAAAATCTGGATTTCTCTTTTTAAATTACTTTAAGTAGTAGTTATGTTTTAATTAGGGCTAACGTCAAAAGACTCCCTGAAGGTTTGGGGTCATTCTCAATATGGGCTCCCGAGTTTCAATTTTATCAATTTACACCCTATAGTTTTCAAATTTGACCAACTTAACCCTTTCGTTAAGTTGATCATTTGGTCAGACGTTAATTGATGACGTGTCCACTATAGGACCAACCCACTAACCAATCCCAAAAATATTTCACTATATGTAATTGATATCCATTCCATGTGTTGGTATACACTCTTGCCTACCTAATCCATATAAAACCCACAGCACAAGCCCACTCAAACTTTAAAAAACTGAAGAAAAAAAAAATTATAACCAGCCAGCCCATGTTATGAATGGCCCAGTCAAACTTTAATAAAAGAAAGAATATAACTTAAGCAGCCAAATAGTGGCTGTGCAGGTAATTCGCAGAGTCGAAGACTACCATTTGTTTTATGATTGATTCAATTGGTGTTGACTCTTCCTGTTTCTACAGCAACAATGGAACGAGCTTTTTCATGTATGAGAATTATTAAGAATAGACTTTGAAGCACTATAGCTGATGAATTCCTTGCTGATTGCATGATTCTCCACATTGAAAGAGAGTTTGCTAATAATATCGATAATGAAGAGATAATTGAAGAATTTAAGATTTCTAAGCCTCGTAGGGTACAATTTTAGATTAAAATAGTTTAGTTTTTGTGTTGCATTGCATTTACTTCTTGTTTTTTTTGTTAAGCTTTTATTTATGTATAGATATGCATATTTGAGGGTAAGGCTCATTACGTCCCCCCTGACTAGGTGTATCTTTTTATTTTTATAAATAAAATTCACTTGTACTGTTGAGTTTTGAAGGTAAGTTTCGCCTACCTGACTTTTGAATCCTGGATCCGCCACTGGTGGAAGGTATGATCGTAACTTGATGCACAGGTCGAGGAGCTTATTCGTGCTTTTTATTTTAATTCTAAAAATATAAAATTAGTTTCTTTACTTTTGTTTTTTGGCCAACTTCTTTAATTTAATATATATATAATTAATATAAATAGAATATTTGAAAAGTAGAGCCGTCCGGCTATACTCTTTGAATAGAATATTTTAAAGGTGTACCCGAGCGGCTATACTATATAATACAATACTTTAACAGTATAGTCGTGCGGCGACACTCTATATATATATATATAATATTTTAAAGGTATAGCCGGGCGGCTATACTCTATAAATAGAATATTTTAACAGTATAAAATATTTTAACACTTATGGCCACGTGTCAAGTGTGGAGAAGGGTGGTGAGCATACAACTTGAATTACAATGGTGAGCAAAAATGCTCCCTTTTGTAAAGAAATATTTTTGCTCACCACTTTAACCCAAGATGTATACTCACAACCCTTGTTAATGTTTGACATGTGTCCATAGGCATAACAATTGTTAACTTTTTTACTTTGATTTATATAACCATGGTTACACGTACAGACACGTGTCAAGTGTTAAGAAAGGTGGTGAGCATCCACCTTGGGTTAAAGTGTTGAGCAAAAATGCTCACTTTTGTAAGCAAATATTTTTGCCCACCACTTTAACTCAAGTTGTATGCTAACCAGCCTTCTTAATACTTAACATGTGTCCATAGGCATAACCATGGTTAATTTTTTTACTTTGATTAATATAACCATGGTTACACTTATGGACACGTGTCAAGTGTTGAGAAGCATGGTGAGCATACAAATTGGGTTAAAGTGGTGAGCAAAAATGCTCCCATTTTGTAACGTGCTAGGATATTGTTTCCTTAAGTTAAAGGGATATTTTTTTTTATTTTTTTGGGAAAGGCCTACACGTATAAATGGAACCTTTAATTTGAAGAAAAACACATGTTCGCTCACTAATGCTATCCTCCCTCAGCTCACTCTAGCCCTGGGCTTTTTGCTCTTCAAACATAAGCTCCAAGGCTTCACGCTCGTTTGAAGAAATATGACTATAATGAGCACAAATACTACACATCAAATACTCTTTCTTTGTTCATGTTGCCGACTCACGTTAAGCTACGATTAGATGCAATTTATCACCATCAAGATAGTATTTCAAACAATAACAAAGAAAAAATCCACATGTTGAATCAAAATTAGAAAGGAAAAATTAGAGAGAGAACTAAAGAAATAATTTTAATAAAGAAAATAAAGTGGGATACCTCACCGCTACTCATTAAGAAAGACATGCTAATCTTTTTCTTAACAACAAAGAAACGATATAACTCTATAAGTCGATCAGGGAATAATGAAGTAAGCTCTTGTTCTACTTCATGCATTGTCTACAAAAGTGTTTCAACTCCTTTCATCTATCATCCTTAACAAGGATTATTTCAAGCACAAATTTGCATTGGAGCTTACACAATCTTCCCCCAGGGCTTCTTTGAACATAATTTCAAAAACTACGATGCACTTCATTATCATTGATACTTAAGTGTTCAAGATCCAAATCGCACCGTTCAAAGTACCCCCAAAATTCAGCAAATATATGAATAATATTCCTATAAAAGGGGTACATGTTAACAATGTTAGAAATATATATAAGGAATGTAAATTTGTATCTAAAATGGGAAGAAGAACAAATACAATAAATTTGCATACCCAACCCTGATTGATCCACTATTATAATATATTTGAACTGTAAGGAAAAAAAAAGATTACCTTCGTTCTATATTTCTCTCACTATTAGGGTTTTGAACTTTTGAACTTAGGGTTTGAAGTGGAGTACTATTTATAATGCGTGAACCTCCTATTTTGATTGGTAAATAAGATAGGTGAATTTGCCAATAAGGAAACTCCTAAGGTGTATGCTCACCAGCCTTCTTAATACTTGACATGTGTCCATAGATATAACTATGGTTAACTGTTTAATTTGATTTACATAACTGTGGTTACATTTATGGACACATGTCAAGTGTTGAGAAGGGTGGTGAGCATACACCTTGAGTTAAAGTGGTGAGCAAAAATGCTCCCATTTTATAACATGCCAGTATATTGTTTCCTTAAGTAAATGAGATAACATTTTTGTTCTTTTAGGAAAGTCCTATACATACAAAAGGAACTTTAATTTGAGAAAATACACACATTCGCTCACTTACGCAGGCCTCCATCAGCTCACCCTAGCCCTAGGCCTTTTGCTCTTTTGAAAATAGGAGATTGGCATGTTGTTGTATATGTTATTTCCTTTGCACATACTCCTTTTATTATTGTTTTTGTGTGTATACGCTTGTGCTTAGGTAAATATGGAAAGTCATGAATCGGAAGAGTTAGGAATAAGAAAGAATGAATGGGTATGAGATCAACTATTGTCTCCTAATCAAATCTGATTCTTGATTCTTTCAAGTATCCTATACATATAGAATATGGAAAGTCATGAATCAGAGGAGTTAGGAATAAGAAAGAATGAATGGGTATGAGATCAACTATTGTCTCCTAATCAAATTTGATTCTTGATTCTTTCAAGTATTTTATGACGGATTTTAGTTGAACCCACATAAATTATTGTTTTATTCCTTATATATTTGCAAACGTATAAAAATTCATGAATTGAAATGATTGCAGTACTCATATACCCATGAAAAGTAAGAAATGAGAATAACTATATAATTTTATAAAAGAAAAAAACATGACAACTATATAATAGCTCTAAGTACCATCTAATAAATGTAAGACATGTATAATATTTCCAATGCAGCTACATATCATAAAAGGTAATACAGTAAGTTGGAGAATTATTCCACACGTCCCATAGATGACATCGCATGTGGTGTATCCAGAAGATATATCGCACGAGCTTGAGTGAGCCCAGCCCAACAGTAAGAATTAATTGGTAATTATCGCAAGAGCTTAATGTCAAACTCGTCATTTATAACACCGAGTTGTGAGCTCGTGAGTATAAAAGCGCCAACTACAATCCCTTGCGAAGTCGATTTTGGGGTTTTAGGGTTTTTGCAATACGCACTCTTTCACTTTCTCCTATAACTCTTCCAATTTACAAACCAAAGCCATGACTGCTCAGACCCAGGAAGAGCTCCTCGCGGCCCATCTCGAACAGCAAGCCATCGATGTAAGTCTTAACTCTCTCTCTCTCTCTCTAAAGATTAATGGTTTTGTGGTGCCTCTGTGTGTATTTGAGTGGAGAGTCGGATAATTTGTATATCTACATGTTGTAAATGCCAGTGCTTTGCTTTACTTTCTTTGCCACTGGAAGACATCATTTTCTGAATTTCTGGATGGATTTGGTAGTTAAAGTGAAAACTTCAAGTGGGTATTGAATGAAATTATTATCTCACTTATTTTGTCTTGTTTCTATATTTTTATATGTTCAATCATATTTTACTTAGTTAACATATAACCTTCAAATTTTATGACCAAAGATCTCTTGATTTGGTAAATTACCTGACCCAAATTGATTTTAGTGAAGGTATATATAGTTGAACAGATGCCAAAGAATGAAAGTACATGCAATGAAACACGTTTACATCAAAATTATTCTACCTAAATGTTTTTTCTTTTTCAATGATGCCAATGGATATCAAAATTTGGATATTTTTCGTTATTACTTTCTCTTGTTTTATTACCTTTCTGATAATAGGCTGGGATGTCTTTAACTAAATACCTTTTGTTGGCAGCCTGATCAGCCAACAGTTGAAGAGGAAGATGACGAGGATGACGACGACGAAGATGATGATGATGACAAGGACGATGATGAAGCTGAGGGTAAGTTTATTGTCAAGTTTTTTCTTAGCATCCCCCCTCGCTCACTCTCCGGCCTCTCTATCCCTTGTTAATAGGATGCATATGCATTTATTAATTTTCTGGGCACTAGTTATGTGGACTTGTAATAATTTTTTGTAGGTTGGAATGTAAGCCGTGCTTTTAGTTTTAATATTCAAAATGTATTATTTATACATGAACTCTCTAACATTTAGATTGTCAAAATTTGTTATCTTTCACATCACGGCAAGTCTGCAACATATGAGCCATCTAGTTGGGTTGTTTGATTTTACATTAAAATTTTAGTATGGGATACTCTAGCTTATAATTTTCATCTAAGGCCACAATGCTCTAGTCATACACGCGGGCTTAGAAAAATGAAATATTAGAGTGAAGCTAATGGTTTGAACAAATGAACTTCCAATGGTATTTGATCATACAAAATGAACGAAGTTTGTTAATTTACAGTTTGGGTCATGATGCTCCTACCTAAGACATGTAGACATTCTCATTAAGGACACAAGCTCACCTGGTTTATTCTTGTTTAACATGTTAACTTTCTAATTATCTTCTCATTGTTTCCCTATGTGATCAGGACAACAAGATGGAGAGGCAAGTGGGAGGTCAAAGCAAAGCAGAAGTGAAAAGAAAAGCCGCAAAGCAATGTTGAAGCTTGGAATGAAGCCCATTCCAGGTGTTAGCCGGGTTACAGTCAAAAAGAGCAAGAATGTTCGTGCATTTCCTACTCTGATCTTTTTTTATTTGATTCCCTTTTAAAATTTTCATTCAGATTAGTATATGGCTTTTTTGTTAACATAATATCTGTGGCTTTAAATAACCAGATCTTGTTTGTGATATCCAAACCGGATGTTTTCAAGAGTCCAACTTCAGACACATATGTTATCTTCGGTGAGGCAAAGATTGAGGACTTGAGTTCGCAACTACAGACTCAGGCTGCTGAGCAGTTTAAGGCTCCTGATCTCAGTCATGTGATCTCCAAACCTGAGACCTCGACCCTTGCTCAGGATGATGAAGATGTAGATGAGACTGGGGTGGAACCCAAGGACATTGAGTTGGTGATGACACAGGCAGGAGTATCAAGATCAAAGGCTGTAAAGGCACTGAAGGCTGCAGATGGAGACATAGTTTCTGCAATTATGGAGCTTACCAACTGAGTTTTAGATATGTTTTCTCATTTGATGGTTTTGTTTTTTGTTTTTTTTATGGTTTGCCCAGATCTTTTGTGCTTGAAGTTGGTCTGGATTATTTCCAATTTAATTATGTGTTTCTCAACCTTGTTGTATCAGTGACAAACTGAGAATTGCATAAAACTGAGCCATGCCCATTTGAAGTTTAGTAGCTGTACTTTTTACTGATTTGTGGTCAAGTCGTCAAGTTCACAACCATAATTTCATCATGGTATGACGCAAGTGACAGTCCCAAAGTAAACACATTCCATGGATTCCATGAAACCGTAGCGCAAGCCCTATTTGTGCCTTTCTCTTGCTTCCAAAATCTCGACTGGTTTTGGAAATTTCATGCCTATTTGGAACTCGTTTTTCGCAAGTAGATCGAACGTTGTGAAATCAATAATCTGGTGAAAGTGCACATCTTATGAGTTTGAAAATGGACGGTACTTGGTATTGTTAAATGTTAATGACAGGCTCCCTGGGTAAGCGTTTTAGGTTTGCCTGTGGCTCCAAAGTACGGAATGTTGGTTTTGTTATCATGTAACCGGGGCTGGAAGTCTGTCCATGATTAGGGTTTATGGGGTGCAATTGGTAATTGGATGTAATTTGGAGTTGGGGTCAACAGGGTTGAGTACAAATCTTGTATTGGTAAGATACAAATTCAGCTTGTGCAAATACGACAGAGCATGCTGGGGTTAGGGGACATCAAGAACGAGAAAAAAAGAACATTAGATTTTATTGTCACAAGCTATGACATTAGATTTTTTCAATATATGAAAATATAAGTTGATTATATCAAGGGATTGCAACTGTGGGATGACAAATCTTGTTCCTGGTACCTAGTCTCTAACCTGAATACAGTAATCAACCATAATTTAAATTTAACAAAATTTTCTTTTGTTTGGAAACAGAGAAATGTTTAACACCCAAAAAGAGGGAAATAAGCCCAGAAAGACTAGGCAAAATTTCAGTTTGTCTAGGGCAAGTAACTCCGAAGAAGAGGAAGGGCCATTACCACCAAAGCTTTCCCGTTTTCATGTTGAAGCACCATACTCGTGCCACCTCTCCTAGCTCCTGCATTTTAAGCCCCATCAACGTTCAATTTCAAAGAGCCTCAATCCGGTTGCCTAGCCTCCATCTGGCCTCTGCCTCCACGAAGGTTACGTAGGCGATGTGGCCATACAGCCTCCCTGAATCCTCCTGCTATCTGCACAGCACGATCGAAAGGCACGTGGGGTTCATCAGGGATTTCAGCATGCACCAGCTTATTATTCATGCCATTCCTAATCTTCCACACGACATATACCTATAATTTTGTATACATGTAGTTTTATGATAATGTACTAGTCATGCTAGGAAAACCACATTATTACACCACCTTGTAAATCATCTCTCTCTAATAGAGGTGGAGGAGTTCACCAATATAATAAGGCCCCACTCTATTAGATCGGTGGTTAACAAGGTGGTCTATAACCGCAGTCTCCCTAGTATTTCCCTAATGTAATTATTATTGTTTATGATAAGGTTCTGCCATGGAGGCCTTTCCTGTTCTATTGTCAGAAGAATGATATGGAGATCAGTTCACAATCTCATCCACACAGGCTTGCGTAACTACCAGATGCATATAGTAGTGTATTCAACGAATTTCTTGCTCAGAATCAACGCACTATATCTTAGTCAGACCAAAGGAACAAAAAAAACAAAAAACAAACAAACAAACAAACAAAGAAGAAAAGAAAAAACACAGCCGAGAACTGAGATCAATTAATAAATTGACAATGTATCACAAGTTTCATTACATCTGCATAAAGTTGGTTTTTCAGAAGCTTCCAACAACAAAAACAAAGAAAAGAAAAAAAAAGGATTTTCTGGAGCTTGTGCTGCATAAAAGAATTTCCAACCGACCCATTCCTCATGACCTGCAAATCACAGTTTGACACTTACAAAAATAATCCATCAAAAGTACAAAAAGAAAAGTTCATGCACATATGTCAAACTGTACGGAGGAATGAGTCTTTATATGGAAGGAGACATGTAATTTATTTTCCAAAGTAAGTGATCATCACTTTTGGCCATGACTACTACCTCCACAAGTTTCAGAATAATGAAAGCAATTGGTGAAATCATATGCAAAAACCATGGGCCTTCTAGTTCTAAGAGTAAGGATACTAATACAGCGAAAAGCAAGAAAAGTAACTTCAGTCTCAAAAAGCATCCTAGTTTGTTGGTAAAATTAGACCTGTATACCAATACGTACAAGTACAATGATAATGTATCCAAGCATTTTAACTTCGGGAGAGCCTGGCTAAATGAATTCAAATTGGGTATGCATTTAAAGTTAGTTAAGAACCTCATGAGATAATGCAAGGCTGATGGTTTAATATAGGTAAGACGACAGGAGGCATTCTTAAAGAAAACATCGTTAAGAAGGGATGTTAAAATATTATTCACCATATTTCATACATGTACATACTGCCCCTGTATACAGTAATGTACAACCATGACCTACCCGGCTGTGATCACTAGTGCAGGCAACAAAAATATCCCCTCTTAGAGATGACCCTTATCTTAAAATTTACCAGCACTGGAGCCTTTGAACGTATGTGATCCATAGTAAATCCCCCACCATCTTCTTACCAAAGGATCTCAAGCATTTCTCAATGAGGCGCAGTTGTTCTTCTGCTGTCCTCATTTTGAAAACATTACAGCAAACAGCAACATCATTTACTGGCTCCAATAAAGTCCTTTTCAGTCGAGAAAAAAATCCATCATAGCAGAGGACACACAAAAATACCCTGTACAGAATCAAGATTATCCTAAAAGTACCAACACCATTAGAAAACCAAAGTTATGTACAAGGACTGTACCCATTAGAAAAATCAAGATTATCCTAAAAGTACCAACACCATTAGAAAACCAAAGTTATGTACAAGGACTGTACCCATTAGAAAAATCAAGATTATCCTAAAAGTACCATTATCCTGTACCCATTAGAAAAATCAAGATTATCCTAAGAACGCGAGATTAATATGAGGTATATTTTTAACTTAATGAACTCTTTCATCTGCCCAACTTGTTGCAAAAACATTAGAACAAACACCACAATTTTCTGCTTCAAATCCAGAAACATCCTGCAAACTCATCCACTGGAAAACCAGAATTTGAATCCATTTCAATTTCTCAGTAACAAAAACCATTCAAGAATCAAAAGAAGCCCCGACGTCTAGCCAAAAAGAAAGCAACATTAGAACAAGACAAACAAAAATGGAAGTGATAGAAAAGCCAAAATGTATCACTAACATATAATGCCTTTGATTCTAGTGGAATGGACTCTTTGATATTATTCCCTTTATGGATACAATTATAAATGTCCACTTGGAAATATAAAATTATTAGTAAAAGAACAATGGGCAGTCGAAACTAACTGATTATGTTTAAAACAGTGTTCTCCTTCTCAACAGATGCAGCAAGGACTTCATGATACTAACAGAAGGTATAGCTAATAGCAATCGCAGTCCAAACATGCTCTTAAACCAATTAAGTGCATGAAGATGGAGTTTCGCTTTTTATTATTTATGTGCCTGATATTAGGGAAAAAGTTGTATAATGTGAATGAATATGTATAACGAATCAGAAAACGAGAGTCAACCAAACAAATCTAAATGATTACATATAAAAAAAAAAGAACTCTAAATCCAGAGCAAAGAGACAATAGTTCAATACAAAATTTCACAGGTCCACTTACTATTGCACTAAGGAATCTCTATTGTCTCTTCCTTAGAACTATGGTATATCTCCAGTAGGTCTGGGACTTCATTCAAATACTTAAGAACGTAATAATCCAAAAATCTCCTCTCACTTTGTGTGATCAACCAACACAGCCTCTTGTTGTCCCTTTTTATCAGCTTCTTAGAAACCAAAATCTTGAAAACATTATACCTTGGTAGAACTGTTTTCTCAAAACCATGCATAAGAAGCATGGGATTGGCAATCATGGTCTCCGGTTCCAACTTCACAGTGTTCAGAAAGAAATCCATGACTCTCCCAAGTTTCTCCTCCGAACAAGCTAAACAAAATGGTTGGCGCTTAAAAACTGACAGAACAACATCTTCAGACCACCCGTAGCTCTTAAAAAAATCAATTTTCCTTTTCCATGTTGACTCTTTCATAGAGATCATAACTCGAACAGCCCGGACAAACATAGGACCAGTCGGGTCAATGCCCAAATCTTTTATTGTTCTAACTGCATAAGCCATTCTGTCAACATTTTGCATTACGGTCCTTGGCTGAAACAATATCATTTTTGTTATAACATCTAAGGGAACACCTTCACTCTGCAAAAGGGCCACATTAGGTTGAATTGTACCCACACTATCCATGTTTAACAGCCATGAAGAGCGCTTGGCCGCCGCCAACATATCATTGGTTGAAAGCAATTTTTGAGAAATTGAACTGCTGGTTTTATGTGAGAATCCAAACTCCGAGTCAAAATGACTGGATTCAATAAAACGAGCTCTGGCAGATTCTGACCCACAAAGCCATTTTCAATGAGAAAGTTGAATTTGGGCCCCAGATTGTTGAGTATCTTGTAATGGAGGATTGTGGGCCGCTTGGTGATCAATTTGGCGATTTGGGCATCATCAAATCCGTTGGATTTCAAGAATTTGAGCATAGAATCTATCCGATGGGTTTGCTCCTTATCAATCTGGAGCTTCTTGGAGGTTGAGATTGCAGATTCTAAAGGAAGCCCGCATGACTGCACCAGGTACTCAACTGTAAAAGATGAACATAATGCAGATGTAGGCGTTGGTAATGTTGCAAGAAGGCGTTTTTGTACTAAAGAATGCAGATTTCTGAGGACAATGTTAGCCATTTTGGTAGCCGATGTTCACACTGTAACACAAATTTCCCGCTGTAGCCAGACCGGAAAGATTGGGATCGAATAGGTAACTAGGGTTTTTGCAGGGCTTTTCGGTTTTTCCTTTTTCGGTAGAGGGGAAAATTATTTGGACCCGACAACAGTTAAACTAAGTACACCCTACATTAGGGCAAAAGTGCTTCTTAGAGAAGCAGTGCTTCTTAGAAAAGCAGTGCCAAACAAGTCCTAAGTCATTTTTTTGTCCTGTAGTTTATCAATTTACCATTTTTGTTCCGTAGTTTCAATACACATTCCAATTCAAATCCCTCTCTATTCCATCATGTTTTTGACCACTCGTCACTCACGGGAGGGTATTATGATCCATTTGAGCTAATTTTTTTTCCAATTCACTCAAATTTTAACCCAAAAATAAATTTTTTTCACAAAACTCTAAGCTCAAAAATCAGGCATAAAGTGAATGAAAATAATTCGATCTTATGTTTTATCACTGGATGGTTCGAATGGATTGAAATATCCCTCAAAAGCACATTGTCAAAACTTTATAAAATTGGGAAGAATTAAATAGAAATTAAAACGTGCTTTTGAATTGCTTCGAATTGAAAACTGAAATAGTAAAATTCAAACTATGCTGGCCAAAAAAGAAGAAGATAAAATTGAAACTATGGACCAGTGTTAAAAACGATAAAATACATCGACCAAAAATAACAATGCCTCTTTTTTTTTTTTCCTTGTATTTTTTAATTTTAAACGTCTTCAAATCTCCTTTTCCATTAATCAACTCTTGAATCGCCAACGGGTCTAGCCTAGTGGAGAAAGACCGTGACATCTTGTAGACTAGATATCTCATGTTTGAACCTCCATAACATCATAATTGTGTGTGTAGGAGAAATCCTTCTCTCCTGTGATTTATGCCTTGTTTGGTGGACTGGACTGGTTAGAATTGGGCTTGGAGTGTTAGATTGATTTGGCTTGGATTGGATTGGACTTTAATAAGTTGTTTGGTACATTAAGTTGGGCTAGATTGCCTCTGGACTAAAGTCTAGTCTGTTGTTTGGTACAAGTATGGACTGAACTGCACTGGACTTTAAAAAAAAATTATTTTAATATCATAAATAATTAAATTTAATAAAAAAAACCATGTACACAAAATTAAAAATAATAAATCACATGAAGATACCATAAAAATAGTCCAAAAATTCACAAAATTAATAATAACACGAAAATTCTTTTAAGCGCATTCAAATGATCAACAAATACTTATGTTATGTTGCTCTATTTGCCATCCACTCATTAAACATCTCAGTAGAAAAATTATCCCTCCATCCACTCATTAAACATCTCAGTAGCCAAATTCGTTTTTCTGGACAAATGGTTGGGCTGCATGTTCTTCAAATGCCATCCACTGCAAGCCATTGCAAACAAGCGTGTCAACATACAATAAACTTCAAGAGCTTTACACAGGGGAAAACAGGAAAGAAAATGATAATAAGGACTTGAAGATCTATACACATTTTGGATTCTTAACTAAATGAGTTTCTGGCAATTCCTCCTATTCGTATTACCATCCCTTAACCAAAAATTACCTGGGCTGCTTCTATCTCTTGATCCTGCTTTTGGATATCAAAGGAGAGGTGTTGCATCATGCACACAAAAAATAAATCTGACTTCTCAACAAATGACTTGTGGCTTTGTCTGCAAATTATGTAAGGTATGAAAAATATACTTTTTTTGCGAACAGCTAAAATAACCAAAAAGTAAACATCAGAAAGGAGCAATATGAGAACCACACAATAAACTTGGGAGAAAAGGAACAAGAATTCAATTTTCTAACATAATGCAGTCAAGAACATTCAGAAGTCTTTAAACCCAAAACATTCAAGGAAGCATGGTGCCTAATGTATAAAATGTTTTAGTTTCATTATTGTACAATTGAAGTCCTATATGATTGCAAAATCATTCTATAGAACTGTCATATTTTAGTTCATGAATTTGCAAGTGCCTCAACTCGATTTACAGTCTTGATCCCGAGTGGTTCAACGGTGCACATCCTTCTCTCCATTCCGATTAGAGCAGTCAATGATAAGATTAAAAGCAAAACCAACGTGGCAATCCAATATGACAATACAAAATCAATTACTAATTACAACTGATCAACTCATCCAAGATTTCTTCTTTTCTTTGTTTTTTTATTTTTTTATTTTTTTATTTTTTGTTAACCATCAAAGATTCAAGCACACTTGCATTGACAAGCTCTACTAATTAAATACCAAACATCATTGTAAAGAAAGTTGCTATTAAATTGATCATCAAAAGTCTGACATTAATTTGAAAGGTATTACAAATTGATCTGACCCCATTCAAATTCGCATTTGATTAAAAAAATGGGAGACTTTGGAAAAACACAAAGGAGAGAGAAAATTTGTAAAAGAAGCCAAAATAGACAAAATTGCCTTATTTATTTTTGGATTTCTAAGAAATCCTTTACATTTGCATGTCTTTGATTTGAAAGTTGAGATGTTTTTTTGTCTTTTTTGAAAAAATTTTGGCTTTTTACAAAAGCGAAATTTTTTTTTTTGCTAAAACCTAAATTTACTTTTAAAAAAAAACTGAGATATCAGAACACATAAAGCTGACATATCAAAAGCACACAGACAATTTCATACTTCATGGTAACAAAAATTACAACAAAACAAAACAAAACAAAACAAAAACCCACACAGTAGTTGGGTACTGACATCCACCAAATTGAGATGGGTCTGTTTCTCCTTACCTTGTCGTTGATCGGTGTTGATGGCGTCGGAGGCAATGACGTCGTTCATCGGAGTGAAGAAATAAAAGAAGAAAAAGAGAAAGAGAAGAGGAGAAGAAGAGCAGACGACGAGAGGGGCTTCGAAACCCATGTCTCACCATGTCCTAAACAAAAATTTGCTTCCTTACCAGTCTGTGATTCACTTTACCAAACAATAGACTGGACCTATGTCTATTTTAATTGGATTCGTCCAATCCAGTCCAGCTCACCAAACGAGGCCTTAGACTTTAGCTTGTACTGAAAAAATCAACTCCTGAATCAAATTCAACACATCCATTTCCTGAAACATCTACACCCCAGCGCCCTGTGTCCCCTTTTCTTTTTCCCCGTGAACCTCATTCTCTGGATTGATAGAGCTTGCTAGAACCCCTTTTGTTTTATTTTGATTTTCTTTTGAAACTTTGATCTAGCTGATTTGGAACCAAAAGAGCGAGGAAGGAAGAGGAAGGTGGAAATGGAGAGGCGAGGGCGTGGTCGTCTTCAACCTCGAAACGTTTCTTCTCGAGAATCAACGGTTTCTCGCACGAATAGGTTCGCTTCGAAACCCAACTCGACTCCCAAGTCCTCGAGCAGAGTTGCAAGTGGCGGTGAAAAATCACAAAACGATGGCGTAGATGACCCTTCCGACCTTCCCGCCATTGTGGGTACTTGCCCTTTGATGTGCCCAGGTCAGCTTCCATTAACGCTTCCTAATTGTCTTCTTTTGGCTGATAGATAGCTATTGTTATGAAGATGTTGATGCCCTTTTTTGATGCGTGTGGTGTAATATCTATGTAGAAAGAGAGAGAGCTCAGCGAGAGCGGCTTCGAGATTTAGCAGTGTTTGAGAGGCTAAATGGAAATCCAGCTCAATCATCTCCAGACCTTGCCGTTAAAAAGGTAAGACTACCTTATCTTCTCCTAATTCTGTTTGGTAATTCTTTAATAATTATGGGTATTGGACAATGAAAATTTCCATTTAAGATGAAATAGAAATCAATACTACCTGAAAAATTCAGTCTTTGCGATGTCATCACTAATTTTCTGTTCAGGTTAGTTCATACCAGTTTTAATATGACATTGGAATGTACCTCAAATGTGTCTGCTGGATGAACTTCCTTCAATTTAAATTGGGTGATTACCAAAAGTGGTGTGTTGTAGTTTGATGTTTTCTGATGCTCCATTTACTTACTTACTTTCTTTTATTTTCTTTGTTGTTTTTAAACAAAAAGGAATTAAATAAAGTAAAAAACACAAGGGATAGAGAAATGAGTGTTGTTGCTTCACCACCTGTATAATATAAAAGTTGAAATTAGTCACTTTCTTAGATTTCTAGAACCTCACAAATTAGTATTAATCAAGTTGATTTGATATCAAGGAAATTATTGGAATATAAATCTGAGAACTGCATATTAAATATGTATATTTTAGTTTCAGAGAACAATGTATTTTGGGTGGGGAAGTTATTATTTGGTTAGGTTAGGTCAGGATTTGATTCCCTCCATTTTAACAAAAAAAAAAAAAAAAAAAAAGGATAACAATATGTTGAATTATCACTGTAGCTAAACTTGGAATACCATGTGAATTTAAGCACATCCAAATTAGAATTATTATGTGGCCAAGCTTAAAATCATGAAGTAGAATGTCAAGTGAATGCCTACATGATGGCAAACCCATGCAACCAAATGCATATTAGTTATCATCTGAATGCAAGAAGTTGAGAGAAGGGAATTGGATTTTAACAAGAATTACAATGATTGGAAGAATAATAGGAATGTTATTTTTTCATGCATGGTAGATAGAAAGAATTGATTTCACAGGCTAGCGAATTTCTAACTGTTACTTGGAACTTTAATGCTACAACCCTTCACATGTAATGCAAATAGAAGCTAATACATGCTTTCTTCCACTAGTTTTTCAGAACTATATCCACCAAACAAGTTGAAGCATCAGATGTCCGGCCGCTCCCTGTGTTGGAAGACACTTTAAATTATCTTTTAAACTTTTTTGATTCTAGAGAATATCCCTTTGAAGTGGTTCATGACTTCCTCTTTGATCGAACAAGGTCGATAAGGCAAGATCTTAGTATGCAGAATATTGTCAACAATAAAGTAATCCGCATGTATGAGAAAATGGTATGAGTTTCATGCAAAGCCTATATCTCCATAATTCTGAAGCTTTTTCTTCATAGTATGCCCTACACAGTTAATTTTTCATTTCATAGACATTTTTTTGTTTGTTGATTGTTTCCATATGTTGTGCAATTAAGTCATTACTTGTTGAGTTTCTCCTCTACAATTCATGTTATCATATCATAAATAGAAAAGAGTTAGCCACTGTCTTGCACTGAAAACTGTAGTCTTATTTATCAACACAAAAAGCTTTGTTCTTAATGCTATTACCCTGATAAAGAACAGTATTTCTACATGTCAACCAACATTTCTGCAGCTAGTGAGATTGTGTGTTCACAGCAGCCTGGTGCTTAAGTCAAAACACAAAATTGTTTTGTATTGTTTTGGTGTTTATTTTAGTGGGCTTATGACATAGTGGTGCTAGTATGAAGTGCACATCTCAAGTTTGACCTTACCAAGTTTGACCTTATCCTCATCATTTTTCAAGAAAACATAGATTTAACAAGGAGAATATGGGAACTGCTATTACTGAATTTTGTTTTAGGAATCAACCGCTATTGTATTAATTATGGGAATACGAATATTATAGTAATAATTGGAATACATGTATTGTATAAATCATAGGAATGTTATTCTTGGTTTGAAACACTTGTTTCATTATGTGACACGTATTTGTAGTTTAAGGATTTTTCCTTCATCATTACAGAAAGTAAAAGTTGAAGTGTTCACATGTAAAGGGAACAAATGGGAGAAATCATCGCAGAATGTTGCCAATTAGTAGGCCATAAAAGGTCCTTCTCATTTGATGCTCTTGCCATGCTATATTCAGTGATTAGTAGGTGTGTAATTCATTAAACTAAACCTTCAAATGTGGAAGGAACTTATTTAATTGGTAGTACATAAATTGTTATGGATTTAGATCTCTTAACGTTAGAAATACCAAACGCTTTGTTAATTACAAGTTTTTATGGTGTAGGTCAAATTTCATGTGATATCTCTTCACAAGCTTCGGCGTTGTAGCAGTCAAAACACTTCTTCAATGAATTACCTTAACAAGGAGCAGCTTGCAAAGACTCTGACATCTCTATTTAATCTGTATGATGCAAATCGAGATTCCAATTCTACATATGAAAATGAAGCTGAGTTTTGTTCGTTTTATGTGCTACTTCATCTTGGTTCTAACAGCCAACCAATGGTTAATCTCTATTGCATTTTCATGTTTTTTTCATTTTCTTTATTCCTTTGTTGCTGGTTTGCATTGAGTTTTATATATGTGAAATATAATTGTTCTGGTCCCAGGGGGAGTCACTTTCTTGGTGGTTTCGTAATGTTCCTTCCACGTTGATGAAATCTAAGGAAATTTGCTTTTCCCGAAAGATTTTAAGGTAATTTCCACTTCCCTTTATTTTATGTGCTTTGCTTAATTATTGGAAATTGTTTTTTTTAACATCTATATGAAATGTTTTTATTAGTATTCTTGTTTCGAAAACTGAAAGATGGTCAGCTTCTGCAACAGATTTTTCCGGATAGGCAACTATAATTGTTTCCTAAGCACTATAGCAGCTGAGGCATCTTATCTTCAATACTGCATTCTTGAACCTTATGTCAATGAGGTAAATGAATTTCTACAGTCTTAACCTATGACTTACAATCCAGGTTCTTGTCATATAGATCTCAATAGAACAGTATGTTCATTTTGGCTGGTCTTGCATGGACTGTTTTTAAGTCTTGTTGAATGATAAATTCCCTGGCTCTGTGTTGCTGAGATGATAAGTTCTTATTGACAAATGAAATTGTTGCTGTACTTGTTTTCTCTGTTTGTGTGGGTGAGAATGAGAGAAAGAGAGAGGTATCCTGTTTACTTCTGTTTTTATATGGTTATTATATTCCTTGGAGCTTGGATTTTGTTCATCTTAAGTTCCAAATCTTGTTCAATTCTTTACAGTTTAATCCACATCAATGCTTGTGATGACAAAAATCAAATCTTGTTTTGTGGTTGTTAACTTTAAAAGGTTCGAGCACTAGCTGTGTCATGTATAAATAATGTTGGATACAAGCTTCATCCATACCCGCTGGCAAACTTATCCAAGCTCTTGATGATGACGGTAGATTATCAATAACTCAAATGTGCTAAAATTTGTTATTTTGATATTTACTGTTTGCTGAGATTTTCAAACCTGTTTGTGGTTTTTCAGGAATCAGATTTGGAATCATTTTGCAAAGCTTGTGGTCTTGAGATTTGTACAAATGAAGAAGGATATAATTTGCTACCTACTAAGCAAACCACCTTTTGTCATCCGAAGGATGGGTTTCAAAGCTATATATTTGTGGGTTTGGAACAATTTGAGAGGTAACTTTAAAACTTGGTGGTACAAGTCCTCCAGTGACAAAATCCTACACCATCATAGGCTCCTAGCTAGTGACAGTTTCGTGACCAGAGATCTTTAGGGATGAAAACATTAATAGTTCGGTTGCCACTAGGCTTGAAAGATTATAACATGAGAGAATGAAAAAAAAATAAAGTGTGAAAATTTTAGCAATGAGTTATTTTTCTGACTGTTCTTAAACATAAATTTCAAGAACTCTTCAGCAAAGAAATTGCAGATAATTTAATTCATAAAACAATTTTAAACAATTATCAGTTAGTGTTTAAAGTTAACAGTGGATTATCAACTATGGAAATAGATTTTATTAAAATATTCGAATCCAATAATGATAAATAAAAAGAAATCCCAACTAATATTTTGATTAAATTACAATTCGAAATAGACAGTGAGATATTGTTCACAAATTTGTTTGATAAGCCAGATTTTCTATTTTTAGAACTCATGTTCAAGTACATCATTTCAATACACTCAGATTTTGTGTGCAATATGGTTTATTGACTTTCTAGAAGATTTCCTGGGGCTCTTGAGGAAACTTGAGAGAAGGAAAAAAAAAAAAAAAAAAAAGAAAAGCAAATGTGTACCCTTAATGAGACCAATGGTTTCTCTCTCTCTCTCATTTTGAATGCTTTAGGGTGAGAATTAGGCATTTGATTGTGAAGCTAAATTTTAATTTTTTAGTTTTTGTTGTTTAAAACATATGTTTCAGCAATTGCCCCTTCAGAATGGTGTTTGAATTGGGTTTGCATGTAAGGGGCTTGATATTTTTCTTATCATGTATTTTGTTACTTTTGTCGTTGACATGTGTACTTGTTTAATTTCAGGTAATAAATGCACAAATCTTGTCCAAGGCAAGGATATGGCCCTCTTATAATCTTTTATCTGATAGACTTGGTAAGAGGGCCTCACGTTGCACGGCCCCTTGATGAGTATAAGAAATAATTTTCCGCTAAACCAAAGTATAAAAGATCTTTTTGGTGCAGCAATCAAAGGTTGCCAATAGTATGGTGCTCATTTTTGTGCTTACACTCTAATGAAAATGAACAATGACCTGGACGGAGAGGGCAAAGTACAAAAGTAAGCTTATTGAAAGTGTGGTTTCTGTAAGGTTATTCGCATTTAATGAGAATTCATGGTATTTAAGTCAAAGATGTGAATATTACATCAGAATCATCATTAGAAATGGAGTATCTATTGTTTATCATCTCAATGCTTTTATTTAAAGGGTGGATTGGTTGACAAATTTCGATTATCAGTTTGCATGTGCATTACTGCGTCTCTCAAGTGGGAGAATTTTTTGTTGCAGTGGTACTCTCAAGCCAAAAAGAAAGTAGATTGGTGTTGAAGATTTTTCTGGAGAGCAAGTTTACTTCTTGTAAGAAGTATTGTAACATATATATTTTTTTTCACATTTCATCTATCACCCATGCAAGGACATGTAGATGTTCGTATTGTCCAAGGTGGATGAAGGCTTATACGACGTTTAGGGCTGCATGTATTTAATGTTCAAGTGAGATTGATTACACATCTCATTGAAGATAAGAAGCCAATCCTTAGGTGACAAATTTGTAAGAACTTTTATGGGGTTGCAGCAAGAACTTATGTTTTCAGGTACTGAAGCAAGTTGTCCAACCCTTAATTTACAGCATGGTGGCGAGTTCCCATTATTCTAAGAGAAGAAAGAAGAGGTTCAAGTCTCCTGCCAAGAGGAAGGAGTTCTTGAAGAGGTTTCAGCCTTGGAGACATTGATGATGTGCACGCTTCTGTTTCTGCTCAAATGACTGTTTTGATGATGTGCAAATGTTGTGTTTTTTGGTTGAAATGAACCTTTATGAGAGCCTTTAATGTATTGCTATTTTAATGATGTGCAAATGTTGGAAAGACTCTTTCCAAGTCCGTGGGTTTAGGACAAGGCTTGTTAGATGGCTCTTAATTTGTATCAAGTACTAGTATTGATTTTGATCAATGTTTCCAGATTGAAAGTGATGTTATAAACTGTTTGTGGGAAATTGAGGTTTTATCTGCCTTCTATGGTGGAGAAACACTCTCATGCAACGGAGGATATCATTGTTATCCTCGACCAATAATGCAACAACATGTGAGCTAACTTTTCCTACGTGTCATTGTGTTATTGGTCGGGATAGCAAAATAGTGCTATCCCCATTACAAGAAAGTTTTTTGGCTTATGGTGAACAAACTAAATTGGGATTGATTCACATGGGCTAAGGCCTTTTGCTACAGATGGGGTCCACAATTCCAGTTCACCAACTAAGATTAGTGGGAAATTGTACATCTCAAATGAATTTACCAGAATAGTTGTTAACCCCATGAGGAGAAAGTGGGACCAAGCACTTAGACAATGTTCTTGTCTCCCTTCTTGCTGGATAAAGTTTAGAAAGAGTTAACTTAAGGCTCAAGCAACATGCCCTAAAATGATCCAACTTTTGTTTTGTGATAGGTGTGCCACTATTGAAACTTGGATAAGAATTTAGGCTTCTTAGTTAAAATGCCCCTGAAACTTGGGTTAAATCTCATTGCACCCTAAAATTGAAAGTGACCTATATACCCTTGTTGAGGCCCAAAAAATCCAAGGCTAGCCCAAATATATTCTTAGCTCAATGCGATACCTTACTGAGAAGAAATCCAATTTGGACACACGAAAATTTGTCATACACGATAGCACGAGTCACGATCCACGTGCCACGCCAAGCGAATATGTAACCTATCAAGCTAAGAGTTGCAGTGAGCCTATAAAATGCACCAACTCTATGAACTCATATTAATTATCTCGCCAAGCGCCGTTTTGACTCTACCAGCCCTTTACAATACGATGAAATTCGAGCACAAGCACACCAATATACATGCCATGCCAAGCGGAAAAACCCTTGATTTTACACGTAGCCACGCTACAAGCTTAAGTGGGCCCAAGCCACTCAAATGCCTAGGGCTTGCTGAGTGAGTTGTGGTATGGATGGTTACGAGCATTCACGGGGCCCATTGATGAGCCAAGAAGTGGAAGTTTTGGGATGCTTGGGAGCCTAAAACTCGAGTCCATTTCTTGAGCCCAAATATGTGGATAATCATAAAAGAGAGAAAAAAGTAGCTCATTACCTTAGAAAATTGGCCCATCACCTTAGTAAAAATAGTATAAACTTTAGAAAAGTTGGCTTATTCCTTTAGTAGATTAGCCCATCACCTTAGAGAAAGGCCCAAGTGACCTACAAAATATCTGAAAGTCTCCAGCACATGGCTGGAGACAAAACCACGACAAAAGCCAAGGGTTATTTACATATGCAAGCTGCTGGGAGTCTCCAGCACATGACCAAGAAACAAACCCAAGGTAGACCACTCGAGAAACCAAAGGATATTAGTGTGCATAGATTGGTAGGAGAAAAGCACCATTTAGACTAACTCCATTACCCATTTCTTTCTCTTACCAACTCTTGCCATGAAATAGGGAAGGAAAAAAGGAGATGTGGTAGCTAAAGATAGGAAATAGGGCACTAGAACAGCTGCGGGAAGGCTCTAAAGCTCCCAAAAATCTTGTCTCTGTGTGTTTGGACAAAGGAGGATTTCACAAAATGAAGGTTGAATCAAAGGAAGAGAAGAGAAATGGAGGAGAAGACTTCGCAAAATTGGAGAGAACTAACTAGGGTTTCTTGGGAAGCATCACCTCTCATCCCTGGAACCCTTCAATTTCAAGCCATAGTCCTCCAATCTATTCCCATCTTCTCTTCTGGCAAGCATTCCAGAGCCTGACGAAACTTTCATCAAGCTGCCAGAAAATTATTCAAACCACCCACTTCTCCTCTCCCTCATCTCTTCCTCTCTCTCCCCTTAACAAATTCTCTCGAAATTCATTCTCCCTTTACTTTGAACTCCCATTTTTCATAGGAAATCCAAGCCCTCTCTCTCTTTGATGTTAAACTCATGAATGCTTAGCTTTCATGCCACAAGCTTCTCAAGCCAAGCCATATATTTATCTGTAAGCAACTGTTGATTTCGTTGGTGAAGGAGACCAATGTGTTTCCTAAAGGCTCCACAACCCTTTTGAAGCACTCTTGGGGCTTGATTCTTGAACTTAGGCACAAGGGCAACTCTACCCTTTCGCTCTTTATAGCAGCCTAGGCCCATTTGTAGCTGTCACGAAAAAGCCCCTACACCCCATTTGACCGTGGTTTCTCATTTCAATTGGCCCTATGCAGTCAACTTCTCTCCTAACCTGAATGGCAAGGACAATAGGGTATTCTCATCCCACCTGGCTGTTTTCCCACCAATTTGAGATGGTGAAGTGGCAATTTGTGGAGCCCACCTCTATTTAGAGGCCTTAACTATCGCGAATACACCCATTTCATGACATTTGAATCCCTAAAAGTTGGAAAAAAAAGAGGGCATAAAATCAAAAATTAAAGATGAGGCATGAACCCATTCGAGGAGAAGAGATTGAACATCGAGGCAATGCATTGCTATCGGTTTATGATAATACGAACTGAAATACATCCATATCTCAAAGGCGAAACAATGGTTGGTGGTGTTTTGTGTGATCCTGAAATGTCTTTGCATGAGAAGGCACTGATGGCTTGGTTGTTGAGGAACATGAAAGAACTAGAGTATAAAGTTGCACATAGGCGATCAAGAGAGATAAATGGTATGGATTGGGCTTGTGGTTTCATGGGTTGTACTTACTGTTATTGTTGTTGGAAATGTAGTTTAGGCATATGTAATGGTTTGTACTCATGGGTTTGTCTGTATCTAGGTGATTTATAATTGTTTAGCAAGTTTTTGGTTTAGGGCTGATACAATGGTCCTAATAGAATTCCTTTTACTGGTTTGAAAAGGGAGTACTTCAAAATTGCTTGCCATACAATATCTTAACATAATGAAGCAATCTTAAAAGGCCTAAAGAGTTTACATTACTTCAAAAGTGCTTAACCCTTACATATCTATCTATGGCCAAAATTAGTTCAATATACATGGCTAAAAGTAGTTCAAAATACATGGTCAAAAGACTTCCCAAATAGACAATACATTGGCAAAAGACTTCCAAAATACATGGTTAAAAGACTTCCAAAATTACAGACATTTCAATTCCCCTTTCTACCAAAATAACACAAATTTCAAGTCAATTTTCTACCAAAATAACAAATATTTGAATCCACAAGGCCATATATACTTAGAATCTTCAATATATACAAAACACTTGACTACCACTTCAATATCTCCATAATTCAAATTGTTTGAGGAATGCCTTCCTATTTGCTGGAAACTTGAACCTCTTTGTTGGTGATGGTGTTGGTTGGTTAGATGATTGTGGTTGTGAATGCTAAAATGATGGTGGTTGTGAAGGGCCTTCACTAAAGGTTGAGATGATTACAAACTCTGAGAGGGTTGCTTCCCCTTTCTTCTAACTTGAAATTCATAACAATAATATCTGATAAGTCTATATTTTATATATATTTTATGCCTCCTTTACTTATTTATTTGTTAATTTCCTTGGATTAAATTGGTTGTTTTAATTGGTTTTATGAGATTTGTGAAGGAATTATGGAAATAGGAGAAAGTGTGCTAAAAATGACAATAAGATGAAGATTTCATGCAAATAAAATAAAGAAGCCAAATCATTCCTTTTGTTGCAAGGAGAAAGTGTAATTATACTTTAGATAGGTAGGATTTCTAGGAGTATTATAAATAGGGAGTTTCGACCATTGATCAAGGGATCCTCCACCATCAAATTTCTACACATTCATACTCATAGCCGAAACACTCAAAGGAGATTACAAAAGAGTTTGCACAACCTTGGCGCTTTACTTGTAGAATTCGGTGCCTTCCATGTCTTCATCATCCATCATGATTCTCAATAAGTCCTTCATGAACTAATTTCTTTCACTAAGGCTAGGATGTAGCCTAGCTATGAATACTCAAATTCTTTGATATAGTTAATTTTATTTATCTATAGATGTTGTGTGCTTGTTACCATTCTTAATGTTTTCAATTAATTAGCCACTAATTACATGATTGGAAGAATTGGGTAGAGACCGGAAGGAGATTGCTAATAAAAAGCTTCTTGTAACAAGTACTATAAATTATATAGCGGACTCGGAATATTAGGTTATGGTTTGTGTAGTCTTTAATGTTTTCCATAAATCTTAATGAGTTCTTAGCCATCTAAATTAATAACTAGGAATAGAGTGGGTTGACGGTATGTAACACAACTAATATAACTCGGAAGAGATTATTGGTGAGATAAGGGAAAACGATTATCAACATGTTAGGTAATTAGGATTAACAAGCTAGAAGGATTTGGGTGGGATTAGCTAGGTGAAATCAGTGTCCTAGTGCTTCATTATCTTTGTTTTCATCTTTTACATTATTTACTTAATCTCAATTTATTTTACTTGCTTAATTACATTTTCTTCATCTTAATCCTCTTATCGTTTAATTCAAATATAATTAGGAATAAATCACTCTAGTATTTAATAGGTTGACTTGATCTCTGTTGGAACAACACTTTATTTACCACTATATTAATTTGAGCGATATTATCTACTTGTAATTAATCACATCAATATTCCATGAGTCAGCTAGGTGTTGACATCATCCACTTATAGAGATACAATTTTATTCCACTTATAGGTTCTTTTTCCCTCCTCTATGTTGAAGTGGTATGTTTTGCTTGCTTTCCTTTTCATTCTTTGGTTTGAAGTGCTAGCTTGTTTCTACTTGTCTTTTTTTTTTTTTTTCCCCTCGACACCTAATCCAATTAAGAAAAACACATAAGAAAATTGTAAAGTGTTGAGGCCCAAAAAGTGACGAGAAGCCCGAAGACATTTAAAGCCCAATATAATATATAATGTTGGTCATGCGTTAATCCAAGTTGTATTTTGGGAATTAATTCATTAAATAAATATAGAAATAATGTGCATACCATGCCAAGCTAATAATACAATTTTCATATGTCAATCACCTACCAAGCTCACATGAACCCAAGTCATGTGGTCTATGGGGCTTGCACGATGGATTGTGATGTGGAAGGTTACGAGAGGTTCACAAGGCCCACGGAAGCTCTTAGGATAATGGAGACTTTGGGCTAGCTACTTGGGAGCACCTAAAGTCCAAGCCTATTACTTGGAGTTCTCCAATGTGGGTGAGCAAATAAGATATTCTTCAAGCACTCCTTTTTACCCATAGGAAATAGTCATTTTCCAATGCCTTACCTTAACCTGTTGGAAATATGGAATGTCCCAATGCTCCCTTTTACCTTTGGAAATAGACTAGCTCCAATACTTTCTTTTACCTATTGGAAACCAAAGAGAGCCTTATCTTTTATAAATTGGGAGGCATTGCCTAGTCAAAACAACCCATCTTGGTTGCTACAAGCCTCTTAGCAACCACGAGAACTCACCCTTTCTTCAGCTGCTGCAAGGATTTCAACAACCATCATAGTTATCATGAGCCATCAACCTCCATCTCTTGATTGCTCAAGCACCCCAGCAACCATCAGACCACCTTGCTTCATCCCTTCGGCTGCTGCAAGCATTCCAGCAGCCATCCCAGCCATTCCTCAGCCATCACAACCATTTCTTCTACATTCTCACCAATTTAGTGGGTCGGGCTCGGGCCGTGCTTGAAATGGGCTCAAGCCAAGCTTGGCCCATATTTGACCTTATTTTTTATTCCATTAAGCTCTCGTGCCGTGGCAAGCATGGTCCACTAATATTTGTGCTTGTGCCATGTCATGCCTCATTTAAACAAGTTGGGTTCATGTCCATGCTAGGCCAACACATGTCTCATTTGACACCTCTAATTTGAAAGTAATCCATTCTCTTCAGTCCATGAAAAGTCTATGTTGTGGCGCTCAACTCTTGCAACTACTCCGCCTTTAGTCCTTGTAATAATTTCCAATTAATTTTCAAATTTGGCATTATCCACCAATTTAGTTACACGCCTTCTTCCCAAGCAAATTGTTTAGTTTGTAGGCATGATCAACAATACCTCAATCACTTTTTCTATTAAAAAAAAAAAATCTAATGAAATTCGGGTTGGCAAAAAAAAAAAAAAAAAAACCTGAATCATTTTTGTGGGTATTAGCCTTGAAGATTAATTAAAAGATTATTATTATTATTATTAGATAGCGTAATTAAAAGATTATGAGTTCTCAAGGTAACAAACATATCCCAAAACACACTAGAAGAATATTAAGTTAGGCAATAAATAATCACTATTATTATACTCCATCACTACATTTAGTTGCAATTGTTGTAGTACTCTTAAGAAAAGTAATTAATTTTTAGTGTTCATAAGTAGATCATCCAATTATTAGTTTGTTTTCTTGTAACTAATAGATAAAATGAGGCTCAAGAATTGCCTCACCACAGCTAAAAAAGCAACACCTAGTTAATTTAATTGTATGGAATTGATTGCTTATTATAATATTAGTGAATCAATCATCAAATAAAAGTGATCTTTTTAATCATGAGATCACCTACCCTTTGGCAAAAACCTTGTACATCTAATCAGTCCCGTTCTATCATAATTTATTATTTGCCATCAATCAATCAATGACTAGGCTAGAGAAATTCCATGGTTATTAAGGCCATCCCCAATGGGGGCTCTATTTGGGGCTCAACCATCACAAGGCTCCCATAAATACAAACTCTACCTAAAAAGGCATCCAATGGTGCAAAATTGGGGCTCTAAAACTTAAAGCCCAACCGGAGTAGTAGCTAAATGTATGAGCTTGGTTGAAGCCCTTGAAACTGAGTGGGAACCACGAATTGAAAAAGCTGCAACCTACTTTTGTGCTCTTTCTCACTTGTCTGCGACTGTACAAGGCATACTTGCCTTAAATTTGGTTGTTCATTTGCATGCTAACCCACATCCATTAACCAAATTTACAAAGTTGTGTTAATAGCTATATTCCAACGGATATAAATGGGCAAAATTATGTCCAACAAATATAAACAGCCATATTGTGTCTTTTTTTTTTTTTTTTTTTAAATAAATAGATTTGCAACTCAATTCTCCCTATAAATATCCATCATATCTTTCATAATTTTTACACACCACAACAACTTTATCACTCTTGCTCAATTTGTCAAAAAATTTCACCTCACTAGATTATTTAATTTTTTGTAATTTTTTTGTTAATCTCTTTTCCACCAATGACCGAAAATCCAAAGCAAAAAGGTGCAAATTACTCCATCGATGAAGATGTTGCTCTATGCCGAGCTTGGATAATCATTAGTGAAGATCCAATTATCGGGAATTGTCAATCAAGTGGCACGATGTGGAATCGAATAAGAGATCAATTAATACAATTTCATCCATATGCCCAAGAAGTTAGATCATCAAAGAGCTTGAAAATCGCGTTGGACGAACATCTCCCAAATGTGCAACAAATTCTCCAAGTGTCTTACTCAAGTGGCAAGGTTGAACAAGAAGTGGCCAAAATGAAAATGACAATGTGAGTTTTTTTAATTTTTAATTTTATTTTGCCAACTTAATATTTTGTCAACTAATTTAAATTCTTGCATATAATATGTGTAGAATATTGATGCAAAACGAATTTTTTTCGAGAGGACCAAGAAAGCATTCCTCCTTGACCACTGTTGGAATGTTGTTCAACATGCTCATAAGTGGCAACCCTTTGAAGGGTTCCAATCCTCCCCCTCTGTGAATGCTTCTATAATGGGTGAATCTATTTATGTAGATGATGATTCACCGTATGAATCCGTTCCAGAAACTCAAGCACCTCTACAAACCTCAAACCCAAACCTCAAACCCACGGCGAAGGCCTATGGGACACAAAAAAGCTAAGGAGCTATAAAAAGAAAGGTTGTTGTGAAAGAGTCATCTCAAGATGATAAAGAACTCAAAGAAATTACGAGGTCTTACAAAGATTGTATGATTGAGAACAAAGAGTTGAAGGTTATGTTTAAGGAAACCGTCACAATCCAAACTCCGACGAGAAAGCGATGGGTCCAACATAAACAAGCTGATATTATCGCAAAGAGTTCTTCCTGTTCGCTAAACTTTGAGGATGAAGTCTATCGTCCCCAACCCCCTGAAGATGATGATTTCTAGAATAGTTTAATAGTTTGTTTTATTTAAAGAATATTGTAGTTGGTTTTATTTAAATTCCATTGTAATTTGTTTTATTATTTAAATTCCATTGTACTTTATTTTATTATTTTAAAAATGTTATAGTTTGTTTAATTTAATGAAATGATTGAATTCAAGAACATTGCAATTTAGTTATTGAATTCTAAACACACAACTCTAAATTGCAAGTACATTGAATTCTAAACACACAACTCTGCAACACACACAACTCTTTGCAAGGACATTATTTAGTTAAAATTCTAAACACACAACACTGAATTAAAAAGACAACAATTGAAGTTATGTTCCATATTGCTCTCATAAGTGTTGAATGATATCAGATCGAAGGTTGTAGTGGGCAGTTGGATCATTTATTATGCTTCGATTAATAGATTATAATTGTATATTACGTGATCCACGTTCATGCGGTACGGAGCCTCCTCCACTTGATATGGTGTGTCCTCAGTAGGAGTTATGTCGTCTTTGTCACTCTCATCTTCAATAATCATATTGTGAAGAATTATGCAAGTCTTCAGTACCTCCCATAAATGTCTTCTTGGTACCATTGGCGAGCAGGCCTCGCGACAACTGCAAAACGAGCTTGAAGAATTCCAAAAGCTCTCTCCACATCCTTATGATACGACTCTTCCATCCTAGAGAATAATTGATGTTGTCGTCCCTGAGGATCCGAAAATGACTGGACAATTGTGTTCCACTTTGGATATATTCCATTTGCAAGATAGTAACCTTGCTTGTATTGTTTCTCATTTAGATAATATTGGACCCGCAGAGCACGTCCTTGAATGACATCATCAAAAATGGGTGACTTGTATAGTACATTGAGGTCATTATATACTCTCGGCATTCTGAAGTTGGCGTGCCAAATCCATGTGTCGTAAGAAGCAACCACTTCAAGGATTATGGTTGGACGACCATGATGGCCCGTGTATGCCCCATGGTGTGACAGTGGGCAGTTTTTCCACTCCCAATCCATGCAGTCAAGGCTTCTAGCATGCCAGGAAACCCCCGTTCCTCAGCTTTTTGGAGCAGTTTTTGTAGGTCCGCCCTCGTTGGTTTACGAAGATATTCAGCTCCGTATAAGTTGTTGACTGCATGACAGAATCTCTTGCAAGCTTCAAAGGATGTGGTCTATACTATCTTCAAGTAATCATCATTGAGGTCAGCTGTTGTACATATGCAAGCATACGCATGGTAGTTGTCATCTTCCCTTGTGGTGAGAAACCAAGCTTTCTAGTGGCATCATGTTTTTGTTTGAAGTAATCGTCGAAAGGGACAATTTGTTCCATTATTCGATTAAACAACTCATGCCTCATGCGAAATCTATTACGAAAATCTGAAGGGGGATACAACTGATGGTTAGAGAAGTAATTTTGAAAAAGGTTTTCATGGGCACTTACTCGATCTCTTGGTATAGTACGTCGTCGTGACGATGTACCCCCATGGACAACCATCGAGGTCTTCTCCTTCTTCTTCGCTGCTTTTTTCCTTTGGTAGTTTTCGAACATTTCCAAAAACATTATGTTGGCACATGTCTCATCACTAGAAGAGCTATCATATCCATCGTTGGCCATTTTAGTGTGGTGGTAGAAGAATGAATATTGAGAATACAAGAGTTGGGAAGTGGTGTGTTATGAAAATAAGATGGTTGTTCATTTATAGAGGATGTGATGGTTTAAGAGATAACAAATATACGGATGAGATTCATATGAGGTAATTCGACCCAATGGTTATTGTAAGATGTAATCTGAAGAGATTAGACTTTTTATCTGAAGCCATAACAAATGAGACCCACCCATCTACCACTATTATTATCTGACAAAAGTAAATGGCATAGGGATGGAAGGCCATAACGAAGGGGACCCATATCTAGATATCACCATGCTACCACAATTATTATTTGACAATGTAGATAAGAGAGGGGTGGAAAGCCATAATATAAGGGACCCATATCCAACTTTGGGATGACCATCGTATCTATGAAATAAAATGTTGATTTCCAAATCTTGTCCAAATTTTGATTTTTTTTGGTTGAAATGTTCACACAAAAAAATTAACATAACATGAACAAACATTATAGTAAAATAGTTAACCAAAAAAAAAAAAACCACGTAAATCAAATTACATCATAAAAAAATATAAAGCTCCGCCATGAATATAGAGCCTCCCATTGTGGGAGAGATTCTTTTAAAGCCCCAAAGATTTCATCGGAGCTCTAAATGGGGCTCTATAAACCCTTTTTAGAGTCCCAACCATTGGGGATGGCCTAAGTAAATTTTTGTCACATGATTTATGAATCGAAATAAGGTTAATTGTGTCATTTTATCATGTTATGTAGTTCTAAGTTGATACTCACAAACAACAATGTGGCCCTCTCTCGATTTTGAGTTAATGGCAGCTCGGGCCAATAACCTATCGATATTTTAACCCATGGACCATGGTGGCAATGCTATCATCTGTCTGAGTTTTTTTTTTCTCATATATTTATTAGGCTTAACTGCTACAGTGCCCTCTGAAGCATTGGTCAATTCTCACTTTACCTCGTCAAAGTTAAAGTGACCCACTTTGCCTCCTTGACCAAGGTTTTGTGTGTCACTTAACCACTTTCCTTCAACGGCATTCCAAATTCCATTAAAATAATGACGTGGCAGGGGTATATTGGTCAATTCAACTGAGTTAGGGATTTTTCCCACCAATCTGAGGGTGTGACGTGTACATGTGGGGCCCACCTCAAACATCTGATATAGCTCAAACGATCCAATTGCCTGCTGATGTGGAATTGGGGACCCCATCTCTAACAAAACAACCACGACAATCTCTGAAAACTCAAAAATGAAAACAGAAAATCAGATTGGGAGGGAAAATTGAGATTTGGAGATTTTAGAGCTAGGGTTTAAGAATAAGGATTTAGAGAGGGAGAGCTGGTTTCGACAAGAAGAAGCGACGCGACGCGACTCAACTTGACGACGATGCCCGTTTGGCGAGAAGCAGGAGTAAGGCAACTTGTGTAAGGTAAGTGAATCTTCTGAAAAGGGACTTGTTTTCTGAAAAGGAATCTTGTCCTGTGATGTGGAAAAGAATCTTGACATGATAGTGATGCACATTGTGTAAAACTTGATAGGGTTTAGGTATTTTTGTGTTATGTGTTGCCGGCAGAGTGGGTTCTAAAGCAGTATACCTTTCCTGATGTGGTCCCGTTTTCATTTTCTTCTAGTTGGCTTTGAATGTGTTAATTGAACCATGGTTGTTTTCTTGCTTTTAATAAGTGGCTTAGAATACTATTTCGTTTTCTTAAAAACAAACCCTTTTTTGTTTCTGTGTGAAGGACAAAGAATTGGTCACTTATGAAGCGCATCATGGTGGCAGAATTGTGAAAAACAAACAGAATAAGTGGTGTTATACTGGTAGGTCTATAGGATATTTGGATTGGTGTACTGTAGAGTATATAAATATGTTAGAGATGTGGGAGCAAGTGAAATTGCTTGGGCACATGGGGAAAGTATCTCTTAAATGAGTAGTAAATGATGAGTTACTGGATATAGACAAGGATGTTGAGCTTTTAAGTTTGTGTGAGAATGTACCACTTTCTTATGAGATAGTGGTGCTAATTTATGTACAACACATTGAAGAGGAAGATGTTACAGTGAATGAGTGTGAAAAGGTATGTGTGGCATTGAATGAGGATAGTGAGAATATTGGGCTTGTTGCTGATGAAAATGGGGTTTTACTGAAAGTAGTGGGCCACTAAACAATGATAAAAAGGGTTGGCCTTTTACTGAGGATCGTGGGTGCTTACAGAGTTGAAGACTGGGACTCAAGTGATGATGATGGGCCCCTGAACAATGAGGGTAATAGGGCTGATATAGGTGAGACTGATGTGGAAGATAGGAATGAAGGCAGTGAAGAAGAAGACAAGGAAGATGACCCTGATTTTTTTGAAAGTGCTTATGAGCAGAGTGAAAATGAATGTGAGTTGTTGAAAAATGACGATAAAGCATTTGAAAATTATGTAGACCAGCCAGAAGTAGTTGAAGACCCAAATGCTCCTGTAGATGAAGATCGGGAGTCAACTGATGTAACTAAAAGTGATGTTGAGAGCTTGGATAGTAGCTCATATGATGAGGACGATGGGAACTAGAAGAAAAGAAAGAAGAAATTGCCTAAATTTCAAGAATTTAGGCCTGAAACAAACATGCGCAGCCCTGTGTTTAAGCTGGGTTTAAGATTTGCAACCATTAACCTATTTAGGAAAGCAATTAGGAACTATTCAATTGTGAACATGAGGATGATTAAATTCAAATGCAATGATAGTCATAAAGTGAGGGCAATGTGTGCAAGGAATTGTAACTGGCTTTGTTTTGCTTCAGCAGTGAATGGTAGTGAAGGGGTTCAAGTGAAGAAGTTGGTTGATGTGCATGATTGTGGTACAGTTGATCACAACTTTCATGCTATCTCAACATAGTTAGCTCAGAGATATGCTACTTAACTGTCTAGAATGCATAATTGGGATATGAGAACTTTTAAGCAGCATGTATAAGAAGATTTGTCAGTGATAGCTTCTAAATCCCAAATATATAGATTAAGACAGAAGGCAACATCCATAAATGAGGGGACTTATAAAAAATAGTATGAATTATTATGGGATTATGATGCTGAACTAAGAAGGATAAATATGGGTAACACAGTCATTACCAAATGTGAGTTAGAGGGTGAAAGGCCAAGGTTTCAGAGGATTTACATTTGCTTGGGTGCAGTTAAACAAGGGTTTTTCCAGGGATGTAGACCAGTGATAGGATTTGATGCTTGTCATATAAAAGGTCGTCACCTGGACAATTGTTATCTGTTGTTGGTATGTATCCTAATAATGGCATGTATCATATTGCGTATGCAGTGGCTGAGGTGGAGAATTATGAAACATAGTCATGGTTTTGTCAATTGTTGGCAGAGGACCTTGGAATCAAAAACAACACAGGATATGTCTTTATCACAGACAAGCAAAAAGCTTGATTGATGCAGTACATGATCATTTTTCAAACGTTGAGCACATACACTGCCTCAAACATTTAGAAGCAAATTTTTTGCTTGCTGGTCACAAAGGATTGGAGTAAAAATCGCAAGGAGCACAACCATCCTATGGTGGGATGCTGAGATGAAAAATATGAGACAGTTGAGCCAAGCTGCATTTGATTGGGTGGCAGCCTTAGATCCATCATAATGGTGTATAGCTCACTTTAAAACTCATTCTAAGTGTGACATCCTTTTGAATAACATGTGTGAGGCTTTTAACGGTGCCCTTGTAGAAGTATGAGACAAACCCATTTTAATCATGCTAGAGAGAATTAGATACTATATTTATGTTGTTGATGGCAACTAGAAGAGCATCTTGTGAGAAATGGAAACATGCCATTGGTCCAAGGATTTTTGGGATTTTGGAGAAGAAGAAGAAAAAATTTATATGAGGTCAAAAACCATGATAGAAGTCAGGTTGTGGTTGATTTGGCAAGGCATAGTTGTTCATGTAGGAGATGAGATATTATTTGGATCCCATGCAAGCATGCTTGTGCTGCCATTGGCCAATTAAATGGGGATCATATTTCTTATGTTGATGCTTGTTACAAGAAGGAAGCCTTTATGAGAGCTTATAGTCCAATGGTTCATCCAATGACAAGTGAAAACTTGTGACCTAAGTGTCATAGGCCTCCTTTGATAACACCACTTTACCACAAACAACCTGGGAGAACAAGGAAGAAGAGGATGAGGTTAGTAGGTGAACAACCACGCAAATCTAATCCTACAGCTATCAAGTTGTAGAGGTATAACTTGGAAACCAAGTGTTCACTTTGTAGAGAAGGAGACCATAATAGGAGGAGTTGCCCTAAGGCAAAAAAAGGCAGTAGTAGTCAGGTTTGTCTTTTCCAAAAAGACATTGACAATGCATTTTTGTTTTGGATCTTTATTATTTAATTATTTTCAAGTGATTATCTTCTTATGATAGGTCCCATGTAAACCAAAGGTGAAGAAAATTGCCCCAGCCCCAGCATCAACCAAAAGGGTTACAAGACAATCAGGAGCCAAGCAACCTGTAAGTGTCTTTATCTTTATTGATATTAAGAGGAAGAGGTATGAGATGTAGTTGATGTAAATTGGAATCCTTTTCAATTTGAAAATGAGAAGAGGGTTGGAAACTGGCCAGTGTTCTCAAACTCCACATGGTTAGAAACATCCCAAGCTTCCCAACTGCGCCACATCTCAAACTGCCCCAACTGACATCTCAAACGCCCTAGCTTTAGAAACTGCCCAAGCATCTCAAACTACCCAAACATCTTAAGCGCCTTGAAACTAGCCAAGCTTTAGAAACGCCAAAAAGAAGGTTGGTTCTCAAACTGTGCAAGGCTATCAATTTGTGCAAGGAATCTGAATCTGTGCGAGCTTGTCCAGTTTCTCAAACTTGGCAAAGTTCTCAACCTGCACAAATTTCTCAACCTGCCCAAACTTCTCAAACTGTGCAAGGATCTCAACCAAGTGCAAGCTCATCACACCCTTTTGCCAGTGGTACAAGCAAAAAGAGGTTCAAATCTCCTACCAAGAGGAAGAAATTTACCAATCGGAAGGATTTGTTTGATGGTTATCAACCTTGGAGGTTCTGATCATGTTCAACTATTATGAAGACCTTTTCATTCAACTTTTATTTTTCATGTTCAACTGTTAAGGACAAGTGTTAAGGACAACCCTTTGAAATAGGGCTTTTGATTGAACTATTAGTTTGCAAGTCCAACTGTTAAGAACTTTATTAGTAATGTTATAAACTATAAGGATTTGATCAGTTTTATAAAACCCATGATCAATGTTATGAACTGTTGCAAGTGTTTGTGGTACTGTTGTTTTGGTAATGCTTTTGATACCATTACACATGAGGTCAAAATCCAAAAACTAACTCCCACATTGGGTTCAACAACCACATTTATTACATAAGCACCAGTACATTGTTACATCCAGTAGCAAATTCAAACCATGTTCCTGTATCATTACATACCTACCAATACATGATATTTTACATACAGTTGCAAAATACAGACTTCTAAAATTTGCCTAATTCCTCCATTGCAATGGCCACATTTTGTGCCAAGTTGTTACAGAAATTGCCAAAACAACAACACCATTACTAAACCCCATGAAAGAATAAGCCAACCCATTAACTTTCTTTCTCTTGATTGACGATTCCAAACGTCCTTTTTAAGTTCCTTCAATCTTCTAAGTAGCCAACTCACCATAGTCTTCTCTCTAGGTCGAAATTCAACATCCACCCAAACAAAAAACCCACATCCTTTTTTCCTCCTCTGCATCAACCATTAATACCAATTAATAAAAAAATTTAACCCGATTCACAAACTTTCAACAACATAACTTACCCTTGATGAGTTTGGACAAACATGGAATCTTCGAAGTGGATTCACCTCAGTCCATGAAGTTTGTAAGCTAGCTATCTTCCCACAAAAGCAACGCGGTGCTGCCACATCCAACTCTTCCCCTATGTCAACTATTACAGTCTTTATCTTCAATTTTCGTGGAAACCCAACCTCTGAGTTCTAGGGTTTTACAGGAAGCCAATTTAGGGTTTTTTGGTTCGATAAGCAACTCAGATCAATTGGATCATTTGAGCTATATCAGATGTTAGAGGTGGAGTCCACATGTACACGTCACACCCTCAGATTGGTGGGAAAAATCTCAGCTCAGTTGAATTGACCAATATACCCCTGCCACGTCATTATTTTAACGGAATCTGGACAATGGGGCAAAGTGGGTCACTTTAACTTTAAGAGGGTAAAGTGAAAATTGACCAATGTTCCAAGGGGCACTGTAGCAGTTAAGCCTATTTATTATTTAATTGTTTAAGCTTTGCTGCACTAGATCAAAATACATGAGTACTCTCTTCTGCATACATGTGTTATGCAAGCATAGCTCAATCCTCTTTCTTACAATGTAGTAACTTAATTAATATCCCGAGCTTCTGCATTTAACATCAATACATTTATACTAAGTCATATAACACGGAGTAAATTGCTAATTAATGCGATCCAAATGCATACAGCGCAAAGTCATGAGTCTGCCTAGTAGTGAAAATAAATACATAATTACATACAGACAAGAGTATTTGATTTTCAATCCCATATTCTTACTTCAAGGGTCCAAGAAACCAAGCTAGCGCGACTTCTGAAACATCACAATGTTGTATGCTCTTTTACTAAAATGTTCTCTCTTATTAGTTTTTAGGATGAAATTTTTAATATCGAACACTCTTAAATGGTCTAGGCTCACTAATTGGTTAGTTATTGCAACCATAATCTAAAATATCGATAATATCGACAAAATATTAAGGATATTATCGTTTTCTCGGGTCACGGATATTTCGGAACGTATCCATACACATATCGTATAAATATCGATAATATCGATGATAATATCCAAAAATATCGATATCGTTAATTTCACTCACACTTCAGCAATATTTTGTCAAAATATCGCTATAATATTGAAAATATTGATGTAATGGAAAAAATGAAAAGAAAAAACCACAAAGCACACACACAAAGAGGATTTGAACCCTTGCTATTTCACTCTTCCAACGCCTTAACCACCATGTTGCTTATGTTTTTGTGATAATACGCAAAGGAGAACTCTATATGGTACTAAGTCACTCATGTATCTTACCATACGATATATAAAGTGTAAAATATTGTAGTAAATCATTATATATAAATGATTATGGTGTGTTTAATTTTCTTTCATTAATTACTATAATATTTTCCACACTCATAGTATTTGTCAGCTCGTTATATAATCAAATTAAATCAGTTAAACCCATCATGCAATGCATTTCCTTTTAATTTTTTGTGATAAACTAATAGATAATTGGCTAAATTAACATCCTCCAAAGTTTCAATAAAAATTTCCAAGTTTTTCTTACAATTTTCATTGTTTTTATTCAATTTTTATCAATATCGATAATATCCCAATATTTCCATCGAAATTTCCGTGTTTTTAGACTACCAATATTTCTGATACCATCGATATTTTAGACCTTGCCCGAAACTCACTTGTTTATTAAATTGGTCATAATGGGTTAACCCGAAAATTACCCAATTAATAATCATGCTGGTTCTTGTCGTGTTTTTTCCGTGCGAGTTTCGAGTCGTATCGGAAATTGTCACCCCTACATTAATCTCCACATTTCTCTTCTCTTTAACCGTTTGCATGAATATGCATTGTTAGGTTAACCCTGAACTTGTCTATTTAGATCTCTTCACAAACCAAGGAACTCTATAATTCCTGTTTTCCCGCCATATCTTGCTGTTGGAAATATGAGCGCTAAATTGCTATAAAATAAAAAAAATAAATACTGCACATAAAATAGATTTTTACAAAAGGAGAATTGAATTAGATGAACCTTAATTGAGTCGAGGCAAGTGTCAGACACTCTAACCATAAGACGAATTAAGCCTCGCACACTGGTGCTTATGGTTCACTAGCGTTTGACTCCCCTCAAGAAGCACTGCAATTCACAAGGAATTTTGAACCAAATTATGCAGGAACCTCTCTTTATGAAAACTCTAATGCTCTCTATATAGGAAGTCTATATGTATAGAATTAATTGAATGAATAAAACTGCGGGAGGATTGCTCTATTATAGATGATGAAATACCCTTTCCAAAAACGTATCCCAATTTAAAAAGGCAAACAATACATCCCTAGGTCTCTGATTGGGTTCCAGACATATGAAGAGTTGTCACCCCCCAATTGAAGATGTGTCATTATAATAACTCAAAGGTCATGTCTTTAACATGGATTTTATTAATTTCCATTCAAATAGAAAATTAATATTAAATAAATAAAACTAAATTCCTCACAATCCCCACATGAATGGAAATTAACTTCAACAATATGCAAATGATGATGCAGACTTAGAGAGAGTTCCTATTAGAAGAATATAGCATTTGGATAGGTAGCTTTTGGCTTTGAACCTTATGTAGTGAAGTACTATCGGATTTACTTGCTAATCAATGAACGTGATGTCTTGAACTGTTCAGCCGTTCGTGTAAACCCAGACAGTAATACTCACACAATACCCTTCTAGACATATCTGGTTCGATCGGTTGTGCTCGTTTTGGCCTTGAGCAACTCCTGATTTCATAAGTGTTTTAGAGAATTTAGCCTTGAAAATTCTCATGGAAACAACTACATTTCACACTCATATAGGAATCATTAAAAGCATAGCTTAACCTAAACACATTTCATGCAACACTATATCATCATATGATATAGGTAGGAGAGTATATCTCTGCAGTGTTATTTTTGAGTTATCATAATTTAGTTCTCCCTTTTGAACCTAGATCTTAGGATCTTCAGTCAACTAGATTGGGTTTCCATTATGACGACTCATTAGAGATGGGCTTTAACCTCATTCCCCTCGATGATCTATAAACTTGCTCTCCGTTCAAATCTTTAGTATACAGATCCGCCTCTCTTGACTTTATGTAGTCAATGGTGATTATACCACTGGAGAGCAGTTGTTTAATGGTGTTGTGTCTTCGTCATAGATGTCGAGACTTGCCGTTGTACATATTGATTTGTACCCTTGCAATTATAGATTGACTATCACAATGTATACATATAGCAGGCACAGGTTTTGGCCAACATGGAATATCTTCTAAGAAATTATGTAGCCATTCGACTTCCTCACTTGCTTTATCTAATGCTATGAAGTGAGATTCCATAGTAAATCTGGCTATAACAGTTTGCTTAGTAGATCTCCATGATATAGCCGAACCTCCAATTGTAAAGACATATCCACTTGTAGAATTCGAGTCCTTAGTATTAGATATCCAATTAGCATCACTATCTCATTCAAGTACAGCTGGATATCTTGTTTAATGCAGTCCAACATTTTTGGTGTATCTTAAATATCTTAGAACTCTGACTATAACTTTCCAATGATCCCTTTCAGGATTACTAGTATATCTGCTTAATCTATTAACAAAGTAAGTTATATCAGGCCTTGTGCAATTTGTAAGATACATGAGACTGCCAATGATACGAACATATTCTATTTGTGATACACCATGACCTATATTCTTCACAAGATTAAGACTTGGATCAGAAGGTGTTCTTACTAGACTAGTCTTATACTTGCTAAAATTTTCAAGTATTTTCTCAATATCATGTGATTGGGATAAAACTAGTCTAACAGATGTTCTAGAAATTTTAATCCCTAAAATCACATCTGCTATTTCCAAATCTTTCATGTCAAAATTATTGGTCAACATTTTCTTGGTAAATTTAATCATCATGATATTACTACCAATAATTAACATATCATCAACATAAAGACAAACAATGACAAAACCATCTTGAGTGCTTTTCGTATAAACACATTTATCACACTCATTGATCTTGAAACCATTTGACATTAGTGCATTGTCAAATTTCATATGCCATTGTTTTGGCGCTTGATTTAACCCATACAAAAACTTAACAAGCTTACAAACTTTCTTTTCTTGTCCAGGAACAATAAACCCTTCAGGTTGTTCCATATAAATTTCGTCATCTAAATCACCATTTAGAAAGGTCATTTTCACATCCATTTGATGTATCTCAAGATTATGCAACGCTGCAATTGTAATTAACATTCTTATTGATGTTATTCTCGTAACTAGTGAATATGTGTCAAAGTAATCCAATCCTTCTCTTTGCTTATAACCTTTAACAACAAGCCTTGCCTTATATTTGTCAAATGATCCATAAGCTTTCATCTTCTTCTTAAAAATTCATTTATAACCTAATGGTTTATTTCCAAGAGGAAGATCCACAAGTTCCCAAGTGTGATTCTGCATGATGGATTCAACTTCGGCATTAATAGCCTCTTTCTATAAAGGAGTTTCAGGAGAAGTCATGGCTTCTTTGTAAGTTTGAGGCTCATTTTCTAACAAATTAGTTAGAAACTCAGGACCAAATGATTTGGTTGTCTTAGCTCTCTTAGTATGCTTGGATTCATGTTCAGGTTCTGGTTCTGCAGTCTCTTGGTATATATTTTTTTGATGACTTTCTTGGCTATCACTATTAACAGTATCATAGGTTCTTTTAAGTGTATTTCTTTCTTATGCATCCTTATAAGGAAATACATTTTCAAAGAAAGATGCATTCCTGATTCAATAATCGTATTCACATGTACATCTAATATATTAGATTTGTGTACAAGGAAACGATATGCACTACTGTTAATGCCATAACCGATAAAAATACAGTCAATAGTTTTGGGTCATATCTTAACATTTTTAGGTTTTGGAACCGCAACTTTAGCTAGACATTCCCACACTTTCAAGTATTTATAGGAAGACTTGTGACCTTTCCATAACTCATAAGGTGTCTTGTCTAACTTTTTATGAGGCAGTTTGTGAGAATGTAATTAGCAGAGAGTAAAGCTTCCCCCCATAAATTCTAGGGTGCTCAAAAACTTACTAGCAAAGCATTCATCATTTCTTTTAAAGTACAGTTTTTGTGTTCAGCAATACCATTTGCTGAGGTGAGTATGGAGCAGTAGTTTGGTGAACAATTCCGTGTTGGGAACAAAACTCACCAAAAGGTGATTCATATTCACCACCTCTATCACTTATTAGTATCTTTATTTTCCTGCTAAGAACTTCACTTTTATAATGTTTGAACATTTCTATGGCCTCATCTTTGCTTCTTAGCAAATATACTTGACAATATCTTCTACAATCATCAATGAAAGTAATAAAATACTTTCTACCACCTCTAGTTTGTACAAATTTCAAGTCACAAATATCATTGTGAATTAATTCTAGAGGTTCTGTACTTCTTTCTATAGGCTGGAATGATGATCTATTAGTTTTGCTTCAACACAGGTTTCACATTTATTATGGAAATCAACATGAAACTTAGGTATTAGTTCCATGTTAATTAATTGAAGCAATTTGTCATAATTAACATGCCCTAATCTTCCATGCCATAATTCAAATGACTCAAGCATATAAACAGAACTAACTTTATTATTATTAACTATGTGTACAATAGTCATTACATTCATCTTGAAAAGTCCATCAGTAAGGTACCCTTTCCCCACTTACATTCCATACTTAGTAAGTACAAACTTATCAAACTCAAAGACTAACTTAAACCCATTCTTGCTAAGCAATGATCCAAAAACCAAGTTCTTCTGAATCTCAGGGACGTGAAGTACATTATTGAGGGTGACTTCCTTTCCAGATGTCATCTTTAGAACTATTTTCCCTTGGCCTTGAATTTTGGAGGTGGATGAGTTTCCCATGAATAAAGGCTCTCCTTGATCATTTGCTCATATGTAGAAAACATCTTCCTTTCAAAACATATGTGGCATGTAGCTCCAATATCCACCCATCATTCCTTGGTGTTACCCACCAAGTTAACTTCAGACACGACTGCATAAATATTAATATCTGACAAATCAGTTGAAAACTTGTCTTCTTCAGTCATGTGTACCTTAGTCTTGCATTTTTCTTTTGGTTGCCTTGTCCATTTCTACTTCGGCAATCCACAGCTCGATGCCCTTGCTTGTTGCAATTGAAACACTTTCCTTTAAACTCCTTGCACTTCTTGGATTTTCCTTGACTTGAGCCTTCTCCAGAGTGCTTCATCTTCTTATTATTTCTTGACTCTTTTTCCACTGTGTTAGCCTTAGCTTCCATTATGGATCCAGACTTTTTGTCAGCATGGCGATTGTCCTCTTCGATCCTTAGCCCGACTATCAAATCCTCAAGTTCCATCTCCTTACGCTTATGTTTAAGGTAGTTTTTGAAATCCTTCCAAGAGGATGGTAATTTTTCAATGACAGCAACCACTTGGAAAGACTCACTCAATTCCATCTTTTCTGCACGTATTTCATGCAGAATGAGTTGGAGTTCTTGGACTTGACTTATGACAGTCATGGAGTCTACCATCTTGTAGTTAAGAAACCGATCGACAATAAATTTCTTCATTCTTGCATCTTCGGTCCGATATTTCTTGTTTACTGACTCCCATAAAGCCTTGCAGTCTTAATTGGACTATACACATTGTATAGTGCATCACTTAAACCATTTAGAATGTAGTTCCTGCAAAGAAAGTCGGACTGATTCTATGCATCAAAAACAACCACTGTTTCTGTTGTATCACCAAGTGTAGGAGGATTTGCTTTTAGGATATGAGCCAAATTCAATGTGGTGATGTAGAACAACATCTTTTGTTGCCATCTTTTAAAATCCATCCCATTAAATAATATAGGCTTCTCTGCATGATTATGGGATGAAGGCAATACAATAGCAAGTGCACTGGTCTTCACAGAAGGACCTGATGTGATTAATTGCAAGTGGACAATGTCGCTCAAATTAATATAGTAGTAAGTAGAGTATCGTTCCAACAGGGATCAAATAATCTATTAAATACTAGAGTGATTTATTTCTAATTATATTTGAATTAAACGAAAAGAGAATTATGATGATTAAAATCTAATTAAGCAAACAAAATAAATTGAGATTAAGGAAATAATGTAAAATATGAAAATAAAGATGATAAAGCACTAGGGCACCGATTTCACCTAGCTAATCCCACCCAAATCCTTCTAGCTTGTTAATTCTAATTATCTAACATGTTGATAATCGTTTTCCCTTACCTCACCAATACTCTCTTCCGAGTTATATTAGTTGTATTCCTTACCATCAACCCACTCTATTCCTAGTTATGGATTTAGATAGCTAAGAACCCATTAAGATTTGTGAAAAACAATAAAGATTACACAAACCATAACCTAGTCTTCCGAGTCGGCTATGTAATTTATGGTACTTGTTACAAGAAGCTATTTACTAGGAATCTCCTTCCGGTCTCAACCTAATTCTTCCAATCATGCAATTAGTGGCCAATTAATTGAAAGCATTAAGAACGGTAACAAGCACTCAACATGTATAGATAAATAAAATTAACAATATAAAAGAATTTGAGTATTCATAGCTAGGCTACATCGTAGCCCTAGTAAAAGGAATTAGTTCATGAAGGACTTATTGAGAATCATGATGGTTGATGAAGACATGGAAGGCATCGAATTCTCCAAGTAGAATGCCAAGGTTGCACAAGCTTTCTTCGTATTCTCCTTTGGATATTTAGGCTATGAGTATGAATATGGAGGATGATGGGTGATGGGTGATGGTCCCTCTGAACAAAGATCTAAACTTCCTATTTATAAGACTCCTAGAAATCCTATCTATGATATAATTACAATTGTTATAAAAGTAGGATTCCTTCTAAAATAGGGTCTTCTTTATTTCTCATTGTTTGACTTGATTAATCTCCAATCTTCATCTTCTTGCCCTTCTTAGCACACTTTCTTATATTTCCACAATTCCTTCACAAATCTCATAAAACCAATTAAAACAACCAATTTAATCCAAGGAAATTAACGAATAAATAAGTAAAGGAGGCATAAAATATATATAAAATATAGGCTTATCATGACCCACTTTCTGTATCTCATTCGTCATTTTCCTTAATTGAATGAACAATCTCAATGTCAATAAACAAATATTTGGCAGTCTTCAATTAGATAAATAATGGTACGCAACAGTGCGTTACAACAAAATAAAAACTAATAATACAAAACCTATATAAAATTATAGCAAATACAATCTAACAATTATGTAAAATGCTATATCCAAAAGTACAGTAAAAATTAATGTATGCAAATCAATATAATTTAAATTAATAAATAGAAACAAATAAATAATGAACGATACAAACCATTGTGGATGAAATTCTATTTGCAAGTATCCTTGTCTAACAACAATCAGACGTGCGTGGCAATTTAAATAGTGTAGGTTCCAATCAAAACAATAAACCTAATAGTGTTAGATCAATGCAACTAATTTAAATTGTAGATAAGACAAAAGGAAAAGAAAGCCAACTAAAAAGGAAAAACAATTAAAAAATGATTGTTGTTTGTTTGCAGCGTTAGTTTCAATGGCAATTAAAGGAAATCAACTAAATATGTTAGATGTCTGACTTTAATCTTAAAGCAGTAAACTATTTTATGCATGAAATTCAAACCGTTTGCACCTTTTCATTTAAATGCACAAACACAGATTGTGTATATAGCAATTAACATAGATAATGTATATAACAATAACACAGATTAATTCGTCTTAAAATTGTTGGAAATATGAGTGCTAAATTACTATAAAATAAACAAAATAAATACACATAAAACAGATTTTTACAAAAGGAGAATTGAATTAGAAGAACCTAAATTGCGTCAAGGCAAGGTTGGACACTCTGAACTTAAGACGAATTACACCACACGCTGGTTCTTATCCCCTCCTTATGAAAGAAGTGCTGCAATTCACAAAGAACTTTGAACCAAATTATGCAGGAACCTCTCTTTATGAAAACTCTAATGCTCTCTATATATGAAAGTCTGTATGTATAGAATTAATTGAATGAATAAAACTGTAGGAGGATTGCTCTATTTATAGATGATGAAATACCCTTTCTAAAAAGGTATCCCAATCTGAAAAGGCAAACAATGCATCCCTAGGTCTCTGATTAGGTTCTAGACACATAAAGAGTTGTCATTCCCCAATTGAAGAAATGCCATTATTCTAACCCCAAGGTCATGTCTTTAATCCAATGGATTTTATTACTTTCTATTCAAATAGAAAATTAATATTAAATAAATAATACTAAATTCCTCACACATGCCACATGTATGAACTCCCTTTGACTTGCATTGAGTCTTCATTATACATTTTATATGCATAAATTCAACAACTGCAATTGTTGAAACACGTTGCACTGACACTACTACAAAAGTGAAAAAGACGACGAAAAAGACAACGGTAGAAGAAAAACCGTCGTGGTATTTAAAAGGACGACGGTAACAAAAAACCGTCGTGTATAAGTGACTTAAACAACTAAAAACCGGAGGTACTGTTGAATATTTTCTTATAACGACGCACACAAATAAAAAAGCGTCGTCTTATTAAAAGGTTTTCTCCATAGTTAAAATCTGACCAAAAAACAATGACGGCAGGTATGACAATCATCGTCTTTTAAAAATCAAGTGTCATTTTTTGGTAAAGACGTGGCTGTTTTGATAAAAACCGTCGTCTATTATATGTAAAGATGACGATTTTTATACAAACCGTCCATTATATATAACGATGACGCTTTTATAAAAACCGTACGTCTATAGTATGTAAAGATGACGCTTTTATAAAAACCGTCGTCTATTGTATGTAAAGATGACTTTTTTATAAATAGTCGTCTATTGTATGTAAAGATGACGCTTTTTATAAAAAAAGTTGTCTATTATATGTAAAGATGACGCTTTTTATAAATAAATAAAAAGGTCATCTATTGTATATAAAGATGACGTTTTTTATAAAAACCGTCGTCTATTGTATGTAAAGATGGCGCTTTTTATAAAAAATCGTCTATTATATGTAAAGATGACGCCTTTTATAAAAACAAGTCGTCTATCGTATGTAAAGATGGCGCTTTTTATAAAAATCATCGTCTATTGTATGTAAAGATGATTCTTTTTATAAATCGTCGTCTATTGTATGTAAAGATGACGCTTTTATAAAAATAAGTCGTCTATTATATGTAAAGATAACGCTTTTTATATATATAAAAATATAAATCTGTATGTAAAGATGAGCGGTTTTTATATAAACCGTTGTCTATTATATTTAAAGATGAAGCTTTTTATAAAAACCGTCATCTATCGTATGTAAAGATGACTCTTTTTATAAATTGTCGTCTATTGTATGTAAAGATAACGATTTTTATAAAACCGCGTAAATCTATTGTATGTAAAGATGACGCTTTTTATAAAAAAATCGCCGTCTAACAATTAAGAGTTTATCTATACTTCGTTAAATATAACATAAGATTTTGTGGTATACACTAGTGTAAATATTTTAAATTGAAGAAAAAATTCAGTCATTGTATTCATATAGGGTCAAGGAGTGTAGTTGTAAAAAATCATCAAAATCGGAGTTAAAATAACCTTTAATTCATGATTTTTCATTTATAACCATTGAATTTTTTGTCTCGTTACTTAATCTCTAAATGTTTATTTTTTCCGATTTTTGGCGTATATGATCTCGAAGTATAAACAAACAAGTTTGACGGTTGGATAGTTGAAACTAGTTTCTTAGAATGCGTATGCCATCAAAACAATATATTCACTAACAATTAAGAGTTTATTTTTACTTTCGTTAAATATACCATAAAATTTTGTGATATCCACTAGTGTAAATATTTTAAATTGAAGATCAAATTCAGTCATGTATTCATATAGGGTCAAGGAGTGTAACGGTAAAAAAATCATCAAAATCGGCGTTAAAATAACCGTTAAATTATGATTTTTCATTTATAACCGTCGAAATTTTTTGTCTCGTTACTTGATTTCTGAATGTTTATTTTTTTCGATGGCGTATATGATCTCGAAGTATAAACAAACACGTTTGACGGTTGGATCATTGAAAGTAGTTTTTTAGAATGCGTATGCCATCAAAACAATATATTCCCTAACAATTAAGAATTTATTTATACTTTCGTTAAATATGACATAAGATTTTGTGGTATCCACTAGTGTAAATATTTTAAATTGAAGATCAAATTCAATCATTGTATTCATATAGGGTCAAGGAGTGTAGCGGTAAAAAATCATCAAAATCAGAGTTAAAATAACCGTTAAATGATGATTTTTCATTTATAACCGTCGAAATTTTTTGTCCCGTTACTTGATCTCTGAATGTTTATTTTTTCCGATTTTTGGCGTATATGATCTCGAAGTATAAACAAACAATTTTGATGGTTGGATCGTTGAAACTAGTTTCTTAAAATGCGTATGCCATAAAAAAAAATATTCACTAACAATTAAGAGTTTATTTATACTTTCGTTAAATATAACATAAGATTTTGTGGTATCCACTATTGTAAATATTTTAAATTGAAGATCAAATTCAGTCATTGTATTCATATAGGGTCAAGGAGTGTAGCAGTAAAAAATCGTCTATTGTATGTAAAGATGGCGTTTTTTATAAAACCGTCGTGTATTGTATGTAAAGATGACGCTTTTTATAAAAAATCGTTGTCTATTGTATGTAAAGATGAAGCTTTTTATAAAAACCGTCGTCTATTATATATAAAGATGACGCTTTTTATAAAAAAAACCGTCGTTTGTTATATGTAAAGATGACAAATTTTTTTTAAAAAAAAGCGTCGTCTTTTAAAACACGCTTAAAAATGGCCGCTTAAGTGAATTCGCGCTCGACAAATTTCAAATTTTCACCCTTCTTTGAAAATCTTATCTCTCATTAACAAGCGTCGTCTTTTAAAACACGCTAAAAAAAGTCTACTTAAGTGAATTCGCGCTCGACAAATTTTCAAATTTTCCCCCGTCTCTTAAAACCTTATCTCTCCCTCCTTGAAACCCTTCCTGCACTCTCTAAAACACCCTCATGAAACTCTCTACAAAATCATCAAAAAATCGATATCAATAAAGGAGTTGAGAGATTGAGGTCTTAGCAAATCCATAAGATGTAGAGAGATGTTCTGTATTTGAGAATCAAAGCTGGTTGAAATGTTTGATTTGAACGTAACCTAATCTCTTAATACCCTTCTATATCTTGCTAGTGAATTCTGGATTAGTCTCTTTGCGTTTTTGGTATGTTTTTTGTCTCCCTAATTTCAGATTTTGTCTCTCTTGATTTGTCTGATTTGTTTACATATATTTTTTTATTTCTGGTTTCTTTTTAGATTTTCTGATTTGGTTATCGGAGATGAGGAGGAAGCTTGCAGATTTATAACTTTTTCTTTTGCAGGTTTTTATGTGAGTCGTATGTTTTTTTGTTGTTGAAAATTTGCAGGTTCTCGATGGTCTTTTTTATGCTCATTTTACAAGTTTTCTATGGAAATATGAACCAATGGTAAAATTTCTCTTCCACCTAATTTTTTATGTTTATAATCTTAGCTTCTTCTTTTTCTCTCTTTGTCATTTTGATTTATTTACAGGATGATGGAGGAGACTTCAGTTGTGCATCATTTGTATGTTTGGATGAGGAATGCTTGGATTAGAGTACGTAAGTATTGTTAGGAATTATGTTTGTTGTAGAATAAAGATTGGTTAACTATGTAATAACTATTGAATCTTCAAGTTTTATGAAAGAAACTATTTTTGATAAAGCATTATGGTTGGTTTTCTAGTTAAAATAGTTGTATAGCATTATAGGAAATCAAAAAGCATTATTGTATGCGTAAAGATGACGCTTTTTATAAAAAACCGTCGTATATTGTATGTAAAGATGACGCTTTTTATAAAACCGTCGTCTATTGTACGTAAAGATGACGCTTTTTATAAAAAACCGTCGTGTATGTAAAGATGACGCTTTTATAAAAAACTGTCGTCTATTATACGTAAAGATGACGCTTTTTATAAAAAAATAATCGTCGTCTATTGTATGCGTAAAGATGACGCTTTTTATAAAAAAAAGGTCGTCTATTGTATGTAAAGATGATGTCTTTATAAACAATTCACGGCGGTTTTCATAAAAAAATCGTCATCTTTACACAATACACGATGTTTTTATTAAAAGCGTCGTCTTTTCTCCTATAATTAACGATATTTACCTCTAAACAACGACGATTTTCTTTAAAAACCGTCGTCTTTACAAATAAACAACGACGGTGAAAATCCATCGTAGTTTGAAACCCAAATAGACGGCAGTCAATTTCACGACGGTTTGAAAACCGAATACACGACGGTGAATTCCCGTCGTCTTTGGCCTTTTTTGTAGTAGTGTGACTAGCCTTTTCGCATTCTTTGTAAACTTGATTAATGGTGCCCCATGCTTAATTGAATGTGAACACACTGCCTCTCTAAACTCAAATGCATTATTAAATTGTAGCCATTTCTCAAAAGGTGAGACATCCATGTGCACAACTGCATTAAACTTAGGGAAAATCCTTCTCTGAGTAGTTTCAAAGTCAGAATCATCTAAGTGCACACTATCAAGACCATTGGATCCTTATATTGCATCTTCAATACCAACACCATCCATGTCTCTAGGATCAACCTCACTGAAAGCCTCATGCTCACTTGGTCTTTCATATTCATGGTGTCCTATTTCAGCTGCTGCAACCAGTGGATCATAAACATCATTTCCTATCCCAATGTTCTCATTCTCATCCTCATCTAGACTATAATCACTGTCAACAAAGTCACTGTCAATGTCATCCTCATCAACATCTTCTGTTGCAATATATTCACCTTCAACTTCACCATCTTCACCTTCATTATCACCATCTTCATGTCCATTGTCCTCAACTCCATTATCTTCATCACCATCATTGTAGTTTTCTTCTGCTGCAGAAAACTACTCCTTATTTCTCAAACCTACATCCCCCTCATTAAAAGCATGGACACCACCTTTAAGAGTGTTATCATTAACTGTCCTTCTGAATGAAATATTGCTGACACACATACTCTTCCTCTATCTCTTTAATCACCACCCCTCTATTTGGTTTGCCTTCATATAACCTATATAACATCTTCATCTTCTATGCGCAATTTTTTAGACTCACGTGCCCCAGGTACATGTCTATTTCTCTAGTTCCTAGAACATACTTGCCCATTTGTACCACTTCTTTATCAGTTTGCAATAGCCGTAACCCATTGAAATCGTCTTTGTCAGGTTCCTTGTAATAGTGCAGTGTGCAGCCATCATAACCCAATGTGTCCTCCATTCCATCTATCTCAAATAAAGATAATGCATCTTTATCAACATAATCAAACCATGTCACATAACCATCCTTATAGCAACCTTCAAACCATTTGCCACCATGATGCATTCGAATTGTAAAGAATTCATCTTCATATGCAAACATATAAAAACATTTGAAACTCAACTTAGACTAAATGCCAACAATCACAAAATGGAACCAAAAAAAAATTATCAATTAGGACCACAATACAACCAAAAAACATATAGGGGACCATTGATAAAACCAAATACTCAAACAACCTAGGACAAAACTCTCTTCTCTGTATTTTCTCTCCTCCTCTACTCTCCCTCTCAGCTATCCATTTTCCTTTGTTTTTAATATTTTTTCAAAAGTTGTTTGAAGAAATGTTTGTGTGAAGGAAAATGTGTGGAACAACCCTTATGCAAGGGATTATTTTGCAACATACACATAGGGAGAGGGTGGGGTTGGGCATGGGTTATGGGTGGGGATGGGGTCGTCGGGTTGTAGGCAAGAACAAAAAACAAAGGGAGAAGGAGAGCACATGGAGGAGAGAGAAAACAGAGGGAGAGAGGGTAAAGGGAAAGAAAAAGAGGCTAAATGAGGAGATAGAGGACAATGGGAGAGAGAAAGGGGGCATAAGGTGGGGAGAGAGGGCAGAGAAGGGGAGATACAAAGTGGGAGAAGTGGGAAGTTGCAGAAAAATACATTTTTATTTTTATTTTTATTTTTATGTGAGCTCTACTTATCTTCTACTTCAGACACTTAACATAATTTCTAACTGCAGGCAAGGTCTAAAATATCGATAGTTCAAAAATATGGAAATTTTGATAGAAATATCGGGATATTATCGATATTGATAAAAATTGAATAAAAACTATGGAAATTGTAAGAAAAACTTGGAAATTTTTATTGAAACTTTGGAGGATGTTTATTTAATTAATTATCTATTAGTTTATCACAAAAAAATTGAAGGAAATTCTTTGCATGATTGGTTTAACTTATTTAAGTTGATTATATAGCGAGCTGACAAACACTGTGAGTGTAGAATATATGTAGTAATTAATTAAAGAAAATTAAACACTACAATCATTTATATATAAGGATTTACTACAATATTTTACACTTTATACATTGTATGGTAAGATACATGAGTGACTTACCATATAGAGTTCCCCTTTGCGTATTATCACAAAAGCATAAGCAACATCGTGATTAAGTCGTTGGAGGAGTGAAATTGTAGGGGTTCGAATCCCTTTTGCGTGTGTGCTTTGTGTGTTTTTTTTTTCCATTACATCAATATTTTGATATTTTCGCTATTATAGCGATATTTTGATAAAATATTACTGAAGTGTGAGCAAAATTATCGGCATTGATATTTTTCGATATTATCGATATTTAGACGATATGTGCATGAATACATTCTGAAATATCTATAACCTGAAAAAACAATAATATCCTCGATATTTCGTCGATATTATCGATATTTTAGACTATGACTGTAGAGACCATTTGTGATACAAGACCGTAATGTTAAGGACTATTAATGTAATAAATAAATAAATAACTTAAAGTACCATTCGTGACAATTTCGTAAACTTAAAGGACCATTTGTAATAAAAAGCCATCAAACTATACAGGAAATTGGGACAATGTTTCACTTGATTATCAAACGCCACGTGGATAAAAGCCCATCCTGCTGTTCAAAATTTATGAACTCAACTCGTATTTTTCTTGGGAAATGACCCTCAGTGCCACCCCTTTAATAATTTTAACTAAAAATGCCATCCCTTCCCAATTTTTTTATAACTATCAACTATAAATAGAAAATTATTGTACCCTTATTGCTCTCCTAACACATTTTCTGAAATTGACCTCCCGCCCATCAGCTCTCCGTCGCTCAATCTCTTCATCTTCACTCTCTGGTCACTCGCTCTCACTCTCTCGTCTCTCACTCTAACTCTCTCATCTCTCGTCGCTCAGCCGTCACTCTTCTGTCTTCCTGTCCCAGTGAAATCTGTGCATCGAAGAACAACGCCATCATTCACAGCAAACAGGTACTGTTCATCGGAATTCTTTTACGGCTTTGGGTTTATGGGTTTGTTTGAAATTGGTTGACGGGGTTGTTTGAAATTGGTTTAGGGTTTGGGGGTTTCTCTGAAATTGGTTTAGTGGGTTTTCTGAAATGGGTATAGGGTTTAGGGTTTCACTAAAATTGGTTTTGCTTTAACTCTGTTTGCTAACTTAAGGGCTTGCATATTGGATATGGATAAGTTCTCTATGTTTTTCATATTCTCTTGTGATTATTTGGAATTTCAGTTTGGGGATGAATATTCAATGTCTAAACAAAGGGCAAGGAACCATATGTGGTGTAATATGAGTTCTTTAAAAGTTTGTTGTTTTGTGCTTGATCATTGTATGCTTAAAACAAAGCGGGAAATGAGTGAAGATGGGAACATGCCACCAGCAGGTGTGGTTTAGAGAAATGGGGCCATGGATTTTGCTATAAGCTAACTCTTTAAGCTTTTGCTTGTCTTTTTTGTCTATGGATAGTTAGACAACTCTGTTTATGAGGTGAACTTTTAATTTTTTAATTGTACATGTGTAAGAAACATTTTTTACAGTTTTGATGGTTTATTTATTCATTTATCTTTCATATTGATAACACATACAATACATACAAACCTCTGATTTTGTTAACGAAAAACTGAAGGGATGGTGCCAATGTCATTAATTTCCTTACATTTGAAAGGAGGGCATATTGGAGTCATGATTGTGGTTGCCACTAATTGATAGGATGTTCCATGACATTATACGTTGAAGTCAATAAATTGTTTCTCTGTCTTCTTGTTGAATTGTTCGAATTAGGCTTCACATCGCACATTCCTATTGTAGCTTAAGCTGTCATGATTATCTGGTGTTTGGAGATGTGTCTGTAGATATTTAGTTAATTGTCAATGATCATGTAAGGTAAAGACTTAAATCCTTGTGAGACAGAAATTGGAGTGAGTGACCAGTAATTTGAAGGACACATGAAAAACAGAGTGAGAGACAAGTAGTTTAATGGCATTTTTTAGGAAGCCTTGTGAAGAGAAAATATAAAAGAAGGAAGTGGGAAAATATAATGGCACTCTCTCTTTCTCTCTTTGCAGTCAATGTTAGGGTTTGTTGAGGGGTTCTTGAAGGTGAAAGAGAGGGTTGCTTCGTTAAATGCTCTCTCCTTCAACAATCTCTCGCCGTCTCTTTTCATGTTTTCAATGGACGTCTTTCTCTTCTTCTCTGCTCTTTCAGGGCCTCAAAAACCCAAATTCTTGGTTTCGGTTCCGACTTTTTCACATACTTCCTCCTCATTCTCAATCCTCTCACAGCATGAATTCTGAGCTTTTGTTTAGGTGTTTCTGCGATTTCCAATTCGGGTCTGTCTGCAAAACGAGTGATTCTAAGGTAGGTTTTGTATTTGTTATTGACTAGTTTGTCTTTTTGTACGGTTTTCATTTGAAAAGGATCATTTCACTAACCTATGACTGATTTTGTGAAGTTTAGTAATTAGAGAGATTGCAAATTTCTGTATTTTAACTGTGAATTACTTCATGCTTGGATGAAACTTCTATTGGTCTGATTGATTTTCATGCTATGGATGACGAAGTGCCTCAAGTTGCTATTTGTCATGTAGGATTGGTTCGTTTGTGATGCGTGTTTTCACTTTCATTTTATGATGCATATTTAGTGTGGGAATTTATTGTGGTTCATGTGCTGTAATTTGTGTTTAATTTTCACTTAATATCCTATAATAGGCCGTTGAATTGTGTATTGCTTGTTATTGTCCAGATTGCAACGGACTGAATTTTTTTTAATAATAATGCCGTGCAGGGAAACATGGTTTCGCCAATTAAGTTGATGATTGGAGAGGAAGATAAGTTCCAAGGAAAAGCATTGGCGCTATCCCATACAAAGAGTGCAATAAGTACGATAAAAGAGAAATTCAGTGAGCAACAGCTACGAACCTTCGAAGAGAGTTGTTTTGGGCATCTCCTACTCATCGAGGACCTGAAGTGGACGTCGCCAATTGTACACGGATTGTTCTGAGGAAAGCTGATCCGAAGACTGTTTCCCAAGTGAACGGGATCAAATTCATTGTTGGCAATAAGGTGATCCAATTCACACCGCAGCAATTTTGCGCCGTCACAGGGCTAAGGTTTGGAAACCTTCCCTTTATTCCGCTTCCCAAGAATGACAACGCTCATTGAAAAGGAAGTATTTTGGCAACAATAAAACAGTGAGCTGTTGGAATTAGAAAAAGCCTTCGCGATCGCTTGATGCGGATGATGCATTGAAGCTCGGCTTTGTATACTTCGCTGTGTTTGTGCTGTTGGGCAGTGAAAAACATGTCCACATTGACATGCGATATTTGAAGTTGGCGGAAGACCTTGAAGATTTTGGGAAATATCCATGGGGTGCTGTGTCTTATGCGAAGACAAATGCGTCCTTCTTGAGGGCACTGTGTGCAGATTACAGTGAGTGAAAGGGCCCAAAAAGCTTCAAAACAAACAAATCTAAAAATCAAGTAAAGACAACGGCAACTGGTAGACCAAGAGAGTACCACGAAGGGTTTTGCCTTTGCACTTCAGGTGAGCACATTTCGATTCCTGTTGAAGTTAAATATCATTTGTTTGATAATGGGTTCTAAAACAGTAATGGGGGAGAGAGAGAGAGAGAGAGAGAGAGAGAGAGAGAGAGAGAAATTGAGAGCTGCATTGGAGGAGCAAAAACATCATTTGTTCATGTTTATTTTCTGTAATTATTACTTATTTGGGGGATTCATTGGTTTAGTTGTTGAAGGATGAAGACGAATAAAAGGAACTCTGTCCACTGTTATTGTTTTTTGACAAATTCTTTTGACTAATGATATTCTGTTTGTGTGTGTGTGTTGGTAGATATTTTGTGTGAGAGAGACAGAGAGAGCGAGAGAGAGAGAGAGAGAGAGCAAATTGGGTGGCTGTTCTGGCCGGCTATGGTATTTAAAAAATGAATTCTACAAACAAATAAAATAATTTGCAAAGTTAAAAAATTGATGGGAAAGGGGAGAAACATTCAAGGGAGGGGGTCAGGGGTAGAAGGGAATTCAAGAATAGAAAATGGACAGAAGGTTTTATTTTATTTAATTAGTAATATTATTCTGTTTTTGCTGAATATTTTATCATTAATATTGATGATGAGCCCCGTGTTTTTCTATCAACAACCCTAAGTTAACACTAATTACCTCATTATAGAAATAAGTTGTCAGAAAAACAAGTTTACATTTTCACTCCTTTATGTAAGTGGGGGATATTGGATATTAGGAAATAATCTTTTTTCCTGATTTGTGTTGAATGCTCTTAGTGTTGAAATATAATCTCACCGATTTCTTGAAATATAACTCGCTTTGATTTCGCTGAAATATAATCCTGCTCTGCCTGATTTCTGAAATATAATCCCTGTTGAAATAATCATTACTTTGATTTATGTTGAAATATAATCTTGTTCAGATTTGAAATATAATGATTTCTTAGAGCAAAGTCATTTTCTATTTTCTGTCATTAATTTTAAATGATGTAATGAGAACCATTAGATCATAGTCTAGGTGGATTGAGCTTAGATTTGGTATGACACGTAAGCACCTAATAGGGTGACAGCTTGTAATTGTTAGAAGAGAATCACATTTCTCTCTACACACTATGTAAGATTGTAAGAATTCAATACAATGTTGCCTTCCTCATTTCTCTTCATTGTCAGCTAAAATCTCCAGAAAATACATCTCTTCCTAATCTGAAAATACATATACAAACCGAGAATTCTAATACTAATGACTAATGTGGCCCGAACCACTTTTAGCCTCTGCATCTCTAGATGGCTGTATTTCTTTTAACTTTTGTCAATCATACGGCAAGGTTTAGACTGCAATTAATACATGCTAATTATTTATCTTTATTGTATTCTTGGCTTTTCATTCCTATTTAAGGTTATAGCATGTGATCTCTAAGGCTTTTCTTCCTCATACTGATTTGGGCTTACGAGGTATTTCCAGACTACATTTGGTGGTGCACGAACATAATGCCTACATCCTCGTATACTACATTGGAGGAGCAACACTTGGCCGCGTTTTTGAGCTAATGAGCCAAGTATTCGAGAACCGTGAGGTTAGTTCAGTTTGTAATGATAATCTTAGGCATATGAAAATCTAATATAATCGATGATATGTCTATTGTCTGCGTAAATTGCAAAGTTGATGTGCAACTTATTCGCCATCTCGTAATTGAGAAGCAAGATTGGACTTGGGGTGATGTGTTGACAACATCAAGAACTTGTTCAGCTTGTTTGGCGATGACGCTGAACACAAAACCAGCACGTCTGCCTCAGTAGAAGAAAAAGATGAGGACATTGAAGAAACTGCAAGCCTTCCGTCGTCTTCTAAGGCAAGCATTACCTATTTTCCAAGATATATGTCATAATACAATAGGAAATTAGCTGTTGTTTTGTTCGGATATATTTTATTCCAATATTGTAACACTTGCATTCCAACTGAATGCAGGGTCAAATGGCGTCCACTGAGTTACGCACTTTGAAGCGTGACTTTCAAAGGATGAAGGATGACTTCGCCAAAGTTTCCAGTTCAAATCGAGCCCTTCGCAACAGAGTGGCTGAGTTGGAAGAAACTGTACGGAATGAGTCATCCAAAGTTGAAAGAAATAACAAGTGTGTCGAGGATTTCCGCAACACACTTGCTGCAATGGAGCATTATTTTAAGGTGGAGATAGAGCAGCTGCGAAAACAAGATGGTGGGGTGAAAGAAGCTTGGGAAGGACGTGAGGACCTGGGTACTCCTCGTATGAAGGAAGGAGGCGACAATGACTTGTCGCCATTACATGACAATGTCAGTCCGCCTACAAAACCGGCAGCAATGGAAACACAAGTCCCCAGTGATGGAGCCGAACCTTCCGCAGCCATGGTCACTCTAGTTCCTGACTTACAAGTGCATGAAGCGGTGCGCATGCACAATCCGAGAAGCTGCCGACCGGAAGATGTGGCGGGTGTGACGAAATCTGCCAAAGACTTATGTTTTTGTTAGAAGATTGGAAAAGAGTCGACAGTGTGCCATCGGCAGCTCCGATGAATCCTCCAAGTATACCTACAATTAGTATGGCTGCTGATGAAGAAGGTAGTTTAAGTGTTGAAAAAAGAAGTGGAAGGTAAAGGGTGTAGAGCGCCCTGCCCGGACATTGTTAAGTCCATTTACTCGATCCTTTGAGGAAGAAGAGGACAATGATGTGTCGGATGCGCCGCAACCCCGCCATCTTTTGATCCATCAAAACCGCTGCCCATTGAAGATGTGAAGGCGATAATAGAATTTTACTGCGTGGAAAAATGATATCGGTTCGGATTCTTGACCTTCAAATCCAATCCAAGCCGTATTAATATGCATCTGAATATTTGTCATTACCGAAGTCTGAATGATGAGATCAGTCCAAACGTAACGGTTGCAAGTTTGCCTTTTGTAGTGTGCAGGTGCAGCTTGAAGCATTTTCCGTGGGCGCTGATTTTTTCTATAAACTCATCGATGAAACGGCATGGATTAGCTCAAGGGTAAAATACACACATCTCTTCTTTTTTATGATAATTCAATTGTTTTCTCTCCTTTTGTAAGTGTACAATTGTCCGAAAATGTGCTCATATTATATGTCAACTTTCAGCACCTGGAAATGGCAACCTTTCTTATCCGCAAACGGCAACTCTCTCATCCGTTGCTATTTGGAACCGATCTGGACAACGGCAGATTATGCCTTGCAGGTACACTTTTTACCATGTTACATTCACTGCTTCATTTGCTTTTGGTTGTCATTGTGTAATATGGTTTCATTTCAACGTCTGCAGCAATTCCTAGAGCCGTTAAAAGCGATCGCAAGACACGTGGATCGAAGAAGGCAGCTGCGTCCAACACTGTGACCTTCCAGCCAACAAGCTGAAGAATGTACATCACTTTGTGAATGGTACGTGGCAACACGGCTATGCCCAATCTTGGAAAAAAGTCCGCAAAGTCTATTTTCCATATAATCTTCGAGAGTCCCATTGGGTTGCAATCGAAATTGATTTCGTCCGACAAACTGCAACCGTGTATGACTCCTATGTTGAATATACCAAACCTTCGAAGCTGGTTACACTTCGCAACCTGTTAGCGATACGCTTGCACGCGTGCTCTACAATATGAAGTTTTATGAAGAATCAGAGGTTGAAGAGGTGAAGCAAAAGGGGCTGCAGATGTCGAGCTTTACGCCATTCTCAGTTTGCATCATTGGAGGTGTGCCACAACAACGAGATGGGTAAGAATTGTGAATGTAGTTCATTTTAGTTAATTTTTTCAAATTTTTATATAAATGCAGTTGTCATTTTCCAACTTATTGGCCTCACAGTACGTCTTGCGGAATCATGACCGTTCAATTCATCGAGCATCTCAGTGCTGGGCTTTGGTGCATAAAATTGACCCGTCGAAGATCAAATATTACCGACTGAAGCTTGCAATAGAGGGTTTAAGGGGGGAGGCATATTTATGAGGTCAATTTCTTAATGTTTGTCAATTGACCTCAGTGACGACTTATGACTGGTTAATTCACTTTGCTCATTATTTATGTTAGGAACTCCTTTGTATGAAGATGTAGACGTGGAAGCTTTGCTGGCCCTACTTTCGCTTGTAATCCTACCTTTTTGCCATAGCTAGTTGGTTTTGTTAGTATTGCGAGGTGTAATATTGTACAATCTAGAAGCAGTGGCTAATTGCCTTACATGGCACACACACTGTTTCGATTTTGAAGGTTAACTATTTTGGACACCTCCATATGTAAATATTGTTGCTGTTTATGGATGCTTTTGTAGTTGCTCTTTATGGATGCTGTTATAGTTGGTGTTAATGGATGCTTTTATAGTTGCTGGTTTTGGATGCTTTTTTTAGTTCCTGTGTATGGATGCTTAAGAATGGTTCATTCTCTGACTTGATCGTAATACTTCCGCAGTTTTCTTACTTTTTACTCTGCGTTGCTAGTGGAACTCGCAAAACATGGAAATTGTGTGTTATTTGTGTATGCGTTTTAAATTGTTGTTATGCATTTTGTCCACTAGGGTTTTTATGAGTTAGTTTATTTATTTAGGAGCTTATGTCTTGTTGCTGAAAAAATGTATGGATTTGTGTTTATTCCTGTTTTGCTTGCTCATTCATTATGAGCTACTGAGAACCAACCTGTATTCAGCTTGCATTGGCATAAGAAAACATGAGGGGTATTTGCTTTCAAGTGTGTGATGTGGCATATGATCACAATATACTTCTCATATGGTGGCAATATACATGCAATATGTATGCAATACCAATACAATATAAAGCAATATACATACAAAATGTATACAATACGAAGGCAATATTAAGCAATATACATACAATATGTATACAATACCAAGGCAATATTAAGCAATATACACGCAATATAACAGCAATATGAAGTCAATCTACATAGAATACACACACATCAAAAAGTACGACTACATTTGACAGATGCAAACCAAATCGCCTCCGAACCTTAACAATCCTATTCCGCGAAGGAAAAACGAAGGCACCAAAACATCCATGTACTCGGGTGAGATGAACTGCAGCAGCACTTACCCTTACTACAGGTCCATGAAAAGATCAATGTCTTTGTGCTTTCTCCTCGCTGCATGCACGAGGCTATGATGAGCCATTCCCTCAAAGACCCATATTCAAGACTGCCGACACTGTGTACATCAATTTCACTCCAATTGTAGTCTGGTGAAATGACCGACGCATAATCTCGAAACATTTCGAAGCCGTTGTTGAAACATTCAACCATTTCATGGTTAAATTCTTCAGATTTGGTGAATTTTTCGACGGCATTTTTCTTTATCTCTTCCAATTTCAACTTCAACGACTCTAACTCTTTGCTCCGACTGTTTGCTTTTAAAGTTTGCTTCACTTCTCGAGCATATGCTTTGTTCAGCTTGTTGGCCAAATTTCCCATAACTTGGCCATGAATATCACATTTAGTCTCCCACCAATCTGTTGCCTTAGACAAATATTGGAGGTCGTGCTTGACGGCTGAGATTTTGTCAAGCGGATCATCGCTCTCAGCCTCACTTCCAGATGAAGTGGGATCATGATTGGGAGTCGGAGGTGGAGATGGGAATGGCACATGCCATGGCTGGTCCCCCGGGTAACTGCCATGCTCGTTTGGAGGGCGTACATCCGACATCTTGAACTATTGATGGGGACAATTCACACCTGGCGACTGAATGTTTGCATTTGAGTACGACTCATTACCTTTCTGAGGTTGAAGAAGTTGGCTAAGTTGCAATTATTGATAGGAAGGTTGAGTTATATGTAGGAATTGATATGAAGTACATTCGGTATGTAGGTGGTGCATTCAATTGATGGGATTGCAAAGTAGACCATTAACTCGTTGGGTGTAATTCACAGCAGTAGAGCATTACATTAACAACAATAAAATGGGCTGAGAAACGGAAAAAACCTAACCTTCATGGGAAATTGGAAATTGTGGATTTGAACCCAAACTAGGACCATGTAACTAAGCATTTATTGCGAATTTCAGAACAGTAAAGTGGAACATAGCAAAATAGCAAATTACCAAAAGTGCAAACTTGGAAAATGAGAAATAAGGAAACTTGGAAAATTGGAAATAGAACAAAAGGAAAATTGGAAATACGAAAATACGAAAATACAAAAAAATGGAAGCTTGGAAATTTGTAAAAGTGGAAATAGGAAAAAAGGAAAATTCTAAACAGGAAACTAGGAAATAGGATAAAAGGACACTTCAAAAATTGGGTCATTGGAAACTAAAGACCCTTGGAAAATTGGAAAATTGGAAATTGAACAAAAGGAAACTTGGAAAATAGGAAAAAGGCAAAAAAGGAAACTCTGAAAACATGAAAATTCGAAAAATCGATATAGGAAATAGGAAAAAAGGACACTTGGAAAATAGGCAAATTCGCAAATTGGAAAATTGAAAATTGGATAATTGGACTATTGGACTATTGGATAACTGGATAATTGGAAATTAGGAAATAAGGCAACTTTGAAAATAGCAAAATTGGAAATCGAACAAAAGGAAAGTTAGCAAATTGGAAAATTGGAAATAGGAAAAAAAGGAAACTTAGCAAATAGGGCAATTGGAAAAAAGCAAATTGGATCATTGGACAAAAACAGAAAATTGGATAAATGGAAATAGGAAACAGGGACACGTGGAAAATAGGTAAATTGGAAACGAATTGAAATTGTGGAAATGGGAAATAAAACAATTACCATATTGGACAATTGTATTTACTTTCTCAATTAGGCAAAGTAGGCAACTTATTTTAATTACATAATGGGAAAATAGGAACATTGAAAAGATTGGAAAACTGGAAATAGTATAAAAGGAAACTTGGGAAATTGCAAAATACGAAAATGGGAAATAGGAAAAATAGGCACAAATAATGAAAAATTGGATGACACATGGAAAATAGGAAAATATGAAAAATGGAAACATGGAAACGAATTGAGATTGCTGAAATGAGAAATAAGACAATAACCATATTGGTCAATTTGAATGAGTTGGTCAATTAGCCAAATAGGCAAATCCCTTATTTGAATTACATAATGGGAAAATTACCAAGTTCGGAACATCCAAAATAGAAATATATTAGAAAAAGTCATACAGTGAACTGGGTAATAACTCCCGCCCAATACTATCCCGCCTAAGACTCCCGCCAATCCCTCCCGCCAATTACTCCCCCTCATTCCTCCCGCCAATAACTCTCTCAGTTACTCCAGGTCATTAAAGGCTGCCTATATTAATCAACCTAGCTGTTTGAAATGAACACTTCCATCACATTAACTGCAGCCATTACCTTCCCCACGGATTTCCCTCCCATCGCATTTAGACCCCTTTATTTCCAATTAAGTCGTACACCAGCCTACAATAAATATCGAAGACCATGGACCATAACCTCACACCAAACCAAACGATTTCAATTACTGAAGGAGGGAAGAGTGAAACAGAAGGCAAGTCACCCAATTCACTCACTGCAGACTTGGTCCATGGCATGCAGCAATGTCGAGGCAATACAATGTTTTGGAAAAATCTCCATGCAGACATAGTTTCAAAAATTGTGGAGGGCCAAGCTAGATGGGGTGTCATAAAAAACCGCACAATTCGCTCTCGTTATCATGCCCGCATGCATCTCCTACATATAAAGGCAATTAAAGGAAAAATTGAAATTGCCCCTGCCACTGCAATTATGGTATTCAAGGAATCAGAAGAAATGGCCAAGTTGAAGCAACAAGACGTGGAAAGCGGATTCGAACTATTTCGTAAGTTTGCAAAAATAGTGGATCCGGCAGAAACTGGGACAACATGACTGTGGCCGGGGTCATGAATTTCATGGGTCGTGGTCGCCGCAGTTGAAGAGTATGCAACTTCAAATTTGTCAATAGCAGGGAAATGGAACTATGAGGTCGCCTCTTTTTGTATTATGTAACGATGGGGTGGCCTGTTGTTGTATTATGTTTTTTTTTTTGGTCGAATGTTGTTGTATTATGTAAGTTTGGAAATAGTATTTTATGGAATGATGATGCCTCTTTTTGTTTTTGTGCGTATACAGTTTATCGGTGTCCAGTTGAGTGGCGATATAGCAGCAATAACTATACAATAAACATGCGTATAATGGCAATATTATGTCAATAAGAGTGCAATAGAGTAGTGATAGGGTTACAATATGATCATATTACAGTACGTAGTCATCAGAATGTTTTTTAAATTATTTGGTCCAAAAAAATACAAAAATACAAAAAATAAAAGTAATTACAACCTGGAAAAAGGATGAATTATACATCCCTTAAAAGCCCGGCGACGAACTCCTCCATGACCTCCACTCCTCCACACCTCACACGACATCACAATATTCATCAAATTCAGCCGCCATTCGAGCCGTGAGGCCGCATCTTGTATGCCCAACTTTTTCGGTCATGCCCAAAAAACCTTGGCCGCAACTGAGTTTCAGCCTTTCAACAAAACCGATTTTAGAGAGTCCTATTCTCCTCGTGCCAATCCAATATCCCGTGCCCGGATTAGGTGGGTTTCCACCACCCCCAAACAATTACAGACCTTCAAAATGAACTCTATATATATAATGCATGCCTTGTAGCACCATCACATCCCCTAAATTACAGAAACATGACACCCCAAAACCTCATGCTCCTTCCTCTTTCAACCCCTAAATTATCCATTGGACATGAGCAATGTATTGGGGTTAACATTCGTAATGCTCCTTCAACAACGATATGTAGTCAAACACATAGGACATTTCACCTTGTATTTGGCCCACATGTGGCCTATGCATCGGCCGAATTTGTAATCACAACAGAAGGTATAGTCGGAGTATCACGGTAACTGTGTCATAAAGGAATTCAAACAACTTGAATGTTTTGGATCCATTTGGAATTACATTCCAGGCCCTTTAATTTCGCACTCAAATTTTAATAGCAATATGGAAGCAATACCAGTGCAATATATGTACAATAGAATGGCAATCTGGACGCAATACAGCATGCTGTAGCAAAACCCACATTATGCAAATGTAAAAGAATTCCCATTGAACATAACACGAAACCCACCACAAATAAAAGTAAAGTTGACATGACCTACCAAAGCAACAGAAATCATATTGTCTAAGATACATTGCGCACTGGAATAGTGTTTTTACAGGTGCTTTTATTGTGGCCTGCGGAACCACACCTTGAGCACTTTCTTCTAATGGTGCCCTCTCCTTGCGAGGGAATTCTTATCTTCTTTCGTCTGCCTGGCATGACCCTTGCAATGGGAGGCAGCACAACTCGACTTCGAACATCTTCAGGAATATCCCACATTCCGTGAGGTGTATCGGGTAGATGCTATCCGAATAAGCATCCATCCAGTTTTTCGAGTGTAATACCGAAGCCTTTGAGTATACATTTACTTTCAAGAAGCGGCAAACTGCAACTACATGCTTGCAAGGAAGCTGCTCAAGCTGAAACTTTCTACAACTGCAAGTGTTGTTCGTCAAATCTACGAGGCCATCCATATGACCGTCCAAAACATGAAACTGTGCATTATTCACTTTAACCACATTCATCCTTGCAGCATCCTCCAACCTGTTCCTCAACTTCTTCTCTCCAAAATTGGGGCACAATGTTGTTGTGCACTTCAAAGCCAACTCACGACGTTCGGTGAACCATTTGACAAGGAGATTCATAATTTCCCCTATCAAATGAACCACTGGCAGCGTCCTTGCAAACCTAAGGACTGAGTTGATTGACTCCGCAATATTTGTTGTCATTACATTGTAGCGGCGTCCATCCATGTGAGCTCTAGACCACTTATGTAACCCTGCCTCTTCAAGATATTGAGCAACATGTTCCTTTCGCTTGATCTTGCGAAAATGACAATCAAATTCAGCAATGGAATAAGATTTCGCAGCCTGCTCAAAGTGCATAAGTATTGGATCACGCTTTTTCAACTTGCAAGTGCGTTTCATGTTCCCCTTCATATGATAAAAGCATATGCCATGTTGCGCAGTTGGAAAAACTTTGTTCCACACATTCTGTATGCTAACATTTCGATCAGAAATAATAACAAGATTGGGACACTCACCAATGGCTTCATGAAGTTTAGTGAAAAACCAATGCCATGATGCATCCGTCTCCAAATCCCCGATCCCAAAAGCAAGAGGATATATATTTCGATTACCATCGAATGCATTTGCTACAAACATAACACCCTTGTACTTGGATTTTAAATGAGTGGCATCCACAGCTATCACTGGGCGCATGGAAGAACAAAACCCTCTAATACATGCGCCAACCGCCATAAATAAATACACAAAGTGATTGTTCTCATCAGTTTGGATGTGTGTTTTTGTGCCGGGATTCATACGCTCCAATTCATAGCAATAAGCTGGAAGAATATAATATGCCTCCTCCGCTGATCCTCTAATGGACAATAGAGCTAACTCCCTTGCTTTCCAAGCTTTCGAATAATGGATTCTCAAACCAAAGTTGTGTTTCACATCTCTCATAATGTCACTTGGTGTGTATATTGTCCGAGAATCCTTCAACTTCCTTTTACATGAAGTGGCTACAAGTGCTGCGGTTGCTTGACGATGGTTGTCACTTATGAACCTCAAATCACATTCATGGACAGTTGTACACCTCACAATCATGAAGCTGTATTCTCCAAATCTCGATGCTCGGACCCGCCATGGGCATGGACGTTGACAACAAACCACAAGCAACCTCTTTGTGCAGGAGAATTGCACCTTAAATTCGAAATGGCCTCTTATTGCCGTCAACTGTAACTCCGTCAACAATGCTTTCTTACTAGAGAAAATTTGCCCCACTGTAATTTTCGGATTCCAATCACTTCGCGAACACCCGCTATCCAAATATGCTTCCCCATCATTTACACCGCTTCATTGTACCGGTTCTGTTCACCTATTTGATTCCAATAATGTTCACGAATGGGTTCAGATTCTCCTCCTAAACGCATTATTGGCAGTTGGGCAGATGTGTTCAAGCAGCCCAAAATAGGAGGGGCAGAGTACACTGACACTTCATTTCTTTCAGTACCATTATCACCACCATGCATGTCCTCCACCTCGCTAAAATCAATCATATCCATAAAATCTGTCCCTACTTCACCTCCCACATCATTGCCATTTGTATTATTCCAACTTACTTCATTGCTTTCAACAATGGCAACTGAAGAACGACCCATCCGACTACTATTTGTCGTGATATGCATACTATCAACTACATCATTTCTGAGTCCTTTATCTTCTATACTCACGAGTAAGGGAGCTAGTTTTGAAGGTGTTACCTCAGAATTGTACTTCATAAAAAAATTGACATCATCATCATCCTCAATCTTTATGTGCTTCCACTCATTCGAGGCCACCAAAACTGAGAATTTTAAGCAAACCTTGTCTTCCTGCTTGTTTGTATTACCAATCTGATGCACACGGTCCAACAGTTCAGCAAAAATTTGATGGTCCGTGGAACTATTAAGCCTTTTGAGTCACCCCCTTCGTATTTGCACATCTTCTTCGAGGTGACCCATTTTCCATTGTAGCACACGAGAATAACAATTGTCTCCATGTCCGACCATGACAAAACAACAGTTCATTAACACAATATAACCACAATATAACAGCAATATAACAGCAATATAACCACAATAACCATACAATATAACAGCAATATAACTACAATAACCATACAATATAACAGCAATATAACAGCAATATAACAGAATATAACCACAATAACTATACAATATAACAGAATATAACTACAATAACCATACAATATAACAAATATAACAGCAATATAACAAAGAATAGAACAATACGACAGGTAAAATAAGAGGAACACTGGTGTAACACATCGAATCACACTATACAGATCTACTACATCAAATGGAAAATCCCAACTTTCAAGATTCACATATCCACACCAATCTAAGTGCAATTGGTACAAACCCAGATGAATGAGCATGGATATTCAACAAAACCTAACCCAAAGCAATTAAAGCCAAAACCAATTTCACACAGACCCAAACAATCAAAATGTAACCCATTTCACATAATCCCACTGATATTAAAAGAAAATAACCATCAACCCTACCTTTTCGAGGTCGGCAATCCACTCTTGCTTCACTTGCAACCAAATATTCAAGACATACCTAAAGGGAGGGGTTCGATTCCAAACAGAGAGCAAGACCGAATATGGGGAGAAAGAGACATAACGAAGCTAGAGAGAGAAGAGCTGCGGTATGAGAAAGAGAGCAAAGACAAAGACAGAGAGTTGTGCTACAGAGAGAGAGAGCCAAGAGAGAGAGAGCTGCGATAGACCTATAGCAAAGAGAAACAGAGCTGTGCCACAGAGAGAGAGAGAGAGAGAGAGAGAGAGACAGAGCTGAGAGAGACCAAAAGTTATGAACTTGCAATAAGTGGCCAATAATGTTATATTTATAGGTGATAGTTTTACAAAAATTGGGAATGGGTGGTATTTTTAGTTAATATTAACAAAGGGGTGGTAGTGAGGGTCATTTCCCATTTTTCTTTAATTTTTGTCTTTTCGTTGAGAAACAAAGCTTTCTGTTTCTGAGCAAAACCTCCACACTCCCTCCTCTTCCAGTTAAAATGATAGCCTAGGGTAAGCCACCCTAGTTCACTCCCTTCATCTCATTGAATTTGTTGTTGTTATTTTTCTGTAGTTTATGGCAACACCCGTTTCATGTTGCAAGAATTTATTTCAAATATTGGTTGGGTTTTATCTTGATAAATTTCGAAGTTCTCAACTTCTTATCTCTACTGGTTTTTTTCTGTGTTAATTTTGGTTTGGTACCTAACATCATTCCTATTTCTACTTCTAATTCTTGGGTGGATACTGTGAATTTTTTTTCCTGATTTTTTTTTGGGTTTTATATGCTTGCAGCAATGAATCTCAAATTTTTAAGGGTTATTTCTACTCGTAATTTTTAGGTTTATGCTTTGTCTTTCTTCATGTTTGGTTAATCTTTCAAATTCTTTGGCATATTTGAGTATATATAAGCACAATAAACCCTTTCTATGGGAGGGTTTATGCTGTGCTTTTTACCTCTTTATCTCTGGTTATGTTGGGATGAAGTAATAGTTTGTCTGGAGGGTAATACGAATGTCTCTGTGTTGTTCTGCCTCTTGTAGAATCTCTGCATATTTAGTTAAACCACTGCCGAAGAATCCGTGTCGTTGGTAGACTCGGACACTGACGATTCTTCTTCAGTCCCAGAACCCATTCAGAAAGAACTCCCAATTCCTTCCGCATGTCAGTTTCAATCAACTCCTTAGATATCGGGCTAGCTGATCCCCACTCCTCCTCAGAGCATCTGAGTATGGCTTCTCGAATCCCTGCTTTTGGTTTTCTCGCGCGCTCTTTGACATCGTTCTCCACCTTAGCCCCAAATTTTGACGGAGTACAACGTTTAAAGCCCCTGCCTGAATTATTGCCTGGCCAAAATTTCTTAGGAAATTTGGAGTCAGAACCCGGTTCGAGATTTTTCATCTGACAAACCCAGTTGTTCTCTTCTCTCAGCCTCCTATCCAGTTTAAGTCGCCACCAGGTGCAACGAAGGTGATACTGTCACTGAGTCAGCCATACTTTATGATTCCCCATGTTCTTCAAGACCCTTTACCAAACTATTTGTTATCCTTGTTTTAGATCAATCAAGAGTGATAATTTTTTCTGCGGGGAAAATCTATATCCTCTTAGTTGTGTTTACAAGTGTAAGTAATTCCGGTGACGTATGTTGCTGGGATTCCTATATTCTCGTTTTAATAGAGGTTTGACTGTTATATGTTGTAGTTTAAGTTCATTGCGTGATAATCATTTCATTTTCTGTTCTTGAACTTCCCCTGCTCGAGGTGATGCATATTGATAATGCTGTTGGTTTTATGCAGGACTTTGTTCTGGAATCATTTATTTGGGATAAGGTGCTTGAGCTGAGCACCTTGATAACCTTGGATATATAATGCTTCATTTGTTTCTATCAGAGCCCATCTGGAAAGACAATGGAGATGACAATTCTGCCAAGATGAGAGTATCTCTCTTGAGTAATTTGGAATCTGTTATTTGGTCGGTCATGGCATCTGGAGGTCGATCAGAGGCTCGTCTGTGGCTTTGTAACACGATATCTGGCATAAGTTCCATCAGTCGTCACCATCAGTGCGAGTTACTTACGAACTTGCTGAGATCTAAGCCGCTGAAGAAGGGCTTCGCAGCTCAGCTCCTAGAAATGATATTTGAGAATAGGCCACATAAGGCAGGGTCCATTATTGCCAAGAGAAGTTACATACTTAAGAAATTCTTTGAAGGCAAGTCAATTTTACATTTCATACATTTAGTTCATGTTTGAGTTCATTTTCCTCTTTTTCATTAACTTTGGTTTCTTGTGTGTATTATTTTTACTATTGAATGTCATCATTTTCCGTGTACTTTCTGTATCTCCAATAATATTGATATTTATTCCTGTATAATATTTAGTATGGATAAAGACTGCTCTGTTTATACCTGTTGGAAGATTGATAAATATGTCGATGTAGGATGGTGGGCAGGCCAACCTCCAATGATGTGGATGTTTTAGGAATAAAGCTAATGACATCATTGTTGAAAATGCAGGAAATCCAACACGAATATCTCAATGGTTTTCTAGAACTGGCGGTGGATTGGGCCATGGACCTGGTGCTAAGGCATTGTCGCAATTTTCTTTTGTTAATCGAGATATTTGTTGGGAGGAGCTTGAGTGGAAGGGAAAACATGGGCAATCACCAGCAGTAGTTGCAACAAAGCCCCATTACTTTCTTGATTTGGATGTCCAGGCAACTGTGGAGAATTTCCTTGAAAATGTCCCTGAATTTTGGTTGTCCAATGAGCTTTCTGAGTCACTTAAAGATGGTGAAATTTTGTTCGTTGATAGAAAATTTTTTGTCGAATTTTTTGTTGATTTGATGTATAAAGAGGATTCAAGAGATGTATGGGAAGTTACAAGTGAGTATCTGAAGGAGGAATGTTTTTCTTCGTTGTGCAAACGCCTTCTTATTACTCTTGATGAGTGGGACTTATGTGATTTTCTTAACATGCTTCATAAGAATCTCAACCCTAGAATGGAGCTCAAGGATCCTATGGACTCAAGTCATTTGTTTGAGGTTATACTTTCTAAGTGCGGTGATTTTAGATGCTTTGATCAGATATTACTGTTAAATGCAGTTTTTAATCATGGCCGCCAGCTTTTACGACTTCTACGAGATGAAGAGGCCCACGAGGAAAAAGAAAAACTTGAAGACATTGTTTCGAAGATTTACGGAATCCCAAACAATGACAGTAGCTTGGCCTCAATAATCAAAGATTGCTTTAAAATGAAGAATATAGAAGCATTTAAATTGCTGGGGCTTCAGTCATGGGTTATCTATTACAGTTTAGCAGAAAAATGCCAGACTCCCGAGTCTTGGGAATTATTATTTATGCATAATGAAATAAGTTTCCGAAAATCAGATAGATATTTATTTCTAGATAATCATGGAGTATTGGAAGGTGGTGTTTCTGATTTGGATAGTAGAGCATCCAAAACAGTTAAGCACAGGAAAAAACATAGTAGAAGGAAAAGAAAAAGGGACATCAATCATGATGACAGCGACGATGAGTTGCTGGATTTGGGAACGACAAAAAATAGGCTGGATTTGCAATCTAATGTTGGAAGTTGGTTGCTCTCAATTGATGAGTATTCTGCATCATGGAACAGTGTAAGTTTCTTACAGACTCTACTTATGTGCTCTATAAATCATCTTGACCTCATTACATTTTACTGCAATTTCCTTTTACCCCTGCACTTGCTTGAACTCTTCTACTATGGATGCTACTATTTCTTTTAATGTTGTCATACCCAAATAGAATCTTTTGGTAAGCTCTTTTCTGTAGTAAACATGCGTAGTGTAGAACCAAGCTTACAGTAGGCCATGATCTGTATAATTGTACTTGAAAACATGTCAAGGAAATAAATTCATTGAACTGCAAGGTGTGTTTAGGAGGATCTGGAACTTAATATCAATTGCTTAGTCAACTGGTTTAATTTCCGTCATTCATGATTTCATATTGTAGATCAGTGACTTTGTCTTTTCACCGATGGTTGAGATCAAACCTTTGCATAATTTGATATAAGCTGAGTGGGTAAAGTGTTGCACTAATATGGTACTTGTTATTTTAGTTTATTTTATATTTTTATTTTGTCCGTTACAAAATTCACCCCTGAACTGTGATCCAAATTTGTATTCAGTATCCAATCTTCGAAATCATCCAATATCAAACCCCTCGATAATCGTTTAATTATCAAGCCTCTGCCACTTTGACTGTCTAGTCCAATGTTATGCCCATACATGGCAGTGTGGCACCCACGCTCTAGATGATGTGCAGATCTGAGCTATAGAAACTTTCAGGTTTTTGGTAAAACCTTCCTGCCCAAACATTGCATGCTTGGCCCGTGTGACCTTTGATAAGGCCCATTGCCAAGAGAGAGTAAATTAGAGCGGCCACTACTAGTGTACAACATTTGGGCGGAAAAGTTTTTGTGGAAACCTGAAAATGCCTTAGCTCGTATCTCAGATGATGTCCACGTCATCTAGAACTTCGGTCCCACACTAGCAGAATGCACACAAGGTTTGACCTGACAGTCAAATTGACAGTAGTTTGACCTTCAAAAAGTTTCCGAAGTTTGGGTTTGACATTGAAAGATTTTGAAAATTGGGTACTAAATGGAAATTTGCCTCATAATTCCGTGGTTTATTTTATAATTGATCCATCTTTATTATCCATGGGCAATGGTTGTAATCAGTTTAGCTTTGATTTTCCTATTTTCTTTTCTGTTTCTTGTTTTGAATTAATTGAGCAGTCCTTTAAACTTGATCTCGTTTGAACTTAAAAATTGGGACGTCCTTGGAGTTAGAAGATGAAGGATGTTTTCTCGCTATCCTAATATTTTTTCTGTTTTGTAGGAGGATTTACCCGAATATCTTTCCAAGTATTGCTTATCTACATGGATGAAGTGGGTGTTTGCACAATGGGGTCAGTAAGCTTCATTGGGCACATAGAATTGTTCATTTTACTCTCTATGCCTGGAAAGCTATCAATGTAAGGATTTGAGATTCAATTCAATATCTTTCTGTTTGGGTTGTTTTCCCACATCCTTTCATTTCTTTGAAAAAGCGCTCCCAAATTTTTTTTCCTGTTTTGGAGTAAATTAAAATAAACTTGTGTTTAAGTGGGTGGGAAACATTATCTTCCGTGTCAGTAAATAAAAAAGACATGGTTTGGATGCTTGGATGGCATATTTCAACCATATTTTCAACCCACAGACCAGACAGCAAGAAGCACACCCTTCTTCCTTTGTTTCATTAAATGTGTCGAAAGAATAGCCTTCTCTCTCTCTCTTTCTCTCTCTCTCTCTCTCTCTCTCCCAAGAAAAGTTTGATGTAATAATCTTATGGTTGGGGATTTGAGGGCAGTGTTAAGAAAACGAAGATACCATGAAGAGCAAGAGAAAAGTTGTGATTTTTTTCCTTTTAGAGTAAATGCCAATATGCTATGGAGCTAATGAGCTAGCGGGGCAGTACCAGTTTGAGGATTGGAGTTTTGCTTTGGTTGTGTTTTTAGGATTTGTTTCTTGCATTGGTGATTTGGGATTCAGTACTGAGTGTGTTGAATTTGGTGTAGAGATTGAATTCTACGGAAGAGGTGGGTGGTGTTTGGATTTCTTTATTCCCGAAGTAATATAGTGTCAAAACGTTTGATTAGATCATCACAAACTTTCTTTTCATGGTGGTAAACATTTCTGGATTCAGTATGTTTGCACTCCAACCAACAGTTGAGATAGGGGACCCTCAGTATTTTTACATATGGTACATCCAAATACTTCTTTTGTCATCAGCATGCTCTATAGGGTTATTGATTTATAATGTTAGTAACAGGAGGTTTTCCTGCATAATTCATGTAGAAGAGTATTTAATAGATGTTAGTAACAAAAGGTTCTCTTTGACACTAATTCATAGTTTAACGTTGACATTGTTCAAGTTAAAGTTCAGGGACTAAATTGAGATTCTAGTAATTGAGGGTTGTTGTTGCAATTTAGTCCTTTTTTTCCCTTTAATTTTATGAGACTTAACAATTTCTCTCTCCTTTGTAGATTTGTGCCTTTTCGTCTTCCATTCTTCTTCTTTTGGCAAAATGTATCTCATATTCCTACTTTTTAATTTTTTATTATATAATCTAGGGAATGGGTTATATGGCATTCACTGTGAAGCTAATTTAAATTTAAAAAAATATGTTTGCAATAATTGCCCCTTATGCATGGTGCTTGATGGCTTTGCATTAAGAGGCTTTATATTTGTTTCTTATTGTGTATATTGTTACCTTTCTCTGACATGTATAATTTCAGGTGATAAATGAACATTGAAATATTCTGTTCTACAGTCCCTTGATGCATATAAGAATGAATTTAGCACTGATCCTAAGTATATAAAATCATTCTATTTGGTGCGGCCATCACCAATACTATGATGCTCATTTTTGTGCACGATTCTTATTGAAAGTGCTATCCCGAGCAAGCATAATATCCTCTTGAATTCTTAACGGCGTAACAACCTCCGGCCAATGCCGTCTTGTCTTCAAGTCGTAGTTAACAGTCCTTAGTTAACGGTACCCGAGTCAATGGCCAACGTCATCATCTCAATGTGGTTTCCACAAGGTTATGCGCATTTAACAAGAAATACTGGTACTGGAGTAAAAGATGCGAATCTTACGTCAGGACCATCTTTAGAAATGAAGTATTCGTGGTTTATCGTCTTCATGGTTTTATCGAAACTCTGGATTTTTTTTTCACTCATGAGAATTTTTCGCATGACATATTTGGATTATCAGTGTATGCGCTTTGAGCTACTGCCTTCGCAATTCTGGCTGAAGTCGTACTATCCGAAGATATTTGCTTGTCAGGTTGGTCTTTATGCTTCTTAAAGACAGTAGCCTGGTGTGAGTGCAAGTTGTGTTTCGCAGAAGAAATATATATATTCTGCCTTCGCAATTCTGGCTGAAGTCGTACTATCCGAAGATATTTGCTTGTCAGGTTGGTCTTTATGCTTCTTAAAGACGGTAGCCTAAAGACGGTAGCCTGGTGTGAGTGCAAGTTGTGTTTCGCAGAAGAAATATATATATATATATTTTGAAAAGGTGTTTCGTAGAAGAAATATTGTAATATGTTTCCATATCAGATTGAAGACAAGAATCCAATCCATATGGCGACAAACTTGAAAGAAGTTTCTACGGGCTTGTGGCAAGAAGTTATTCTTTCTGAGATTGAAGCAATACTGTCGACCTCTTAATTTACAGCACGGCTAGTTCCCATTCTTCTAAGAGAAGAAAGGATCCCATTCTTCTAAGAGAAGAAAGGAGAAAGTTGGTAAGCATCGTTCTTCGGATGGCAGCAAGGATGCAAAATTTAAGTCAACCTGTTATGAGAGGTTCGATGACTTTCTTTTCAAGTATTCATGATATTGGTGACAGGCTTTGTTTGAAGTTTGCATGCTTGTATTATCTAAAGAGCAGTGTTTCCAAGTTCTCTTTTCTTATTTTAGTATATCATAGACTTGTCCTTGTGCAGATCGGGAGGACAACCTGCCCTCTTTTTTCCCCCCAGAAAGTATAACTTTTTCTTAAATTAAAAAATTATTATTATTATTTCAATCACTTATAAACTTCTTTTAAATGCATTAGATGGAGATGGGCTCATATCTTGAAGAAACCGTTTTGTCAAATTTAAAAACGAGTGTATGATACAGTTTGCCCACAATATGATGTACAAGCCTTCATCCGCCAGTTGCAGTAGCCTCTTATACATATCCCCCGGTGGTTAGTGCGTGGGATATGTGAACAAAAGACGTGTATAATGTAAACACAAGATCTGATATATTTTACTGTTGTAAGCATGTAACATGCGTAGTATTGATGTGTATTCAGAGTACTCCTATTTCCGGATATTTGTCCTTTGGATAGAAATGTTAATGATACATGTTGGGTTTGTTCCGGTAACTGAACCGAAATGAAGGAATCGATGAACCTACCGACATGCATTGGTATGGCTGGGGTTGTAAAGTGAAACCATATGCCAACCCATGTTGCATCGACATGGAGGCACGGAGAAAAGGCAAATCTCAAAAAAAACTAGGACACGGGGTGTGGACATGGTAATTGAAAATAAAAATTTATAATAATACTTATTTATATTTTAAAAAGAACAAAATATTGATGTTCATACTCCAATTTTACAATACTATATACAAAACTTGGACTTTGTGTCTGAGTGTCCAAGTGTCCAACACTTGGACTTAGTGAAGTATCCGTGCAACATAGATGCCAACAATGGGTAGGAGAGCCGACCATACTAGAAACCTTAGGTCCATCTAAAACCCATAATAGCCGCACAACTCTTCCATATTAGCCGCACAAGTGACATTGCTACCATCAGGGGCGGATTTGTATTAAGGCCTGAGATGGCCCTGGCCCCTCCAATTTATTTAACCCTTTTGAATGTATATATTGGATGTGGTAACAAACTCAAAGAAAAATTGCTATACTTAAGCCTAGGCCCCCTCACCACAAATCAATACTTGTCAAAATTGTATTTTAATATGAATATAATAGTAAAATCATACTACATTTATGAAAGAAAACCACTCATTTCAATTTAGTGCTTTTGTACACAATAGTTTACTCAATATGCCCAAAAAAAATATACAACTAAACTTTTTGTGTTTAACATTTTGGCCCCCTCAAATATAAAATCCTAGCTCCGCCCCTGGCTACCATCACCATGCCAACAATAGTGCCACCATGTACCTCCCAATATCAACCTTAAAATCTAAAAAAGTAAAAGATGTTAGAAGTGGAGAAGACAAGTCATGTGACATGATTTCGCTCAAGATGTGAGAAATGGGTTGGAGAGGGAGACAGAGAAGAAGAGGTCGATTTTGGTAACCAACAATATTGAGTATCTAGAACCACAACCGATGTGGATATCAATCGGTTCATCACAACAACCAAAATCGATCGTTGAGAAGAGAGGAGTGGTTCGGTTTTCTGACGGGTTCTTGCTAGAGAATAAGTTCATTGAATGATATCAAATGAGAAATCTTGTATGAACGTTTTAATTGCATGTCATACAAGATTTCACTATTGCAATAGCGCTAGGTTAATCCTTAAACCTAAGGCACCATCGTTGCCTTATCGAATTGCTTTGTTATTCCAACTAAATGGGTTATCCAAAGACATTCTCTTTAGCTTAGACAACCATGACATGTTGCTAGACATCACTTACAGTTTGTCGAAGTTTTTAGAACATTTTGTAACTCGGTCCTCATCATATTGAGAATTTAAAAGGATTTTTAATTAACAATCGATAAGAAAGAGTTCAAGTATCACCCATTACCTCCTAATTAGAACCCAATAGGCACACCAAAAAGCTTGTAATTTAGGTAGTTATAGAAAATGACTAAATCAACAGTTAGATCAATTAGTTAGATTAATTTATTATAGATAAAATTAATTAAAAAGTTAATTAATTATATTAATTCATAGAAAATGAAATGGCCCTTAAAATTCTGATTTGCGAATGGAGGCCCAATGGGCTTAGAGAAATTGGGTCTCTAAAATAGTCAATGGGGTCAACTTGGACCAAGTGGCCCAAGTGACTTAATACCCACCCAAAAACCGGTCATGCTAGAGAAAGAGAGAGAAAAGGCTTCTAAAGCAAGATTAAGATGGTCCTACACTTACGCATAACACATCCAAACAAACAAAGCAGGGAATCTACCGTCATACACTTGTGTGAAACACATACACACAAGAATCGAGGGGAATTTGCTAGTTATATACTTGTGGGAAACACCTTCCTACAAGCAAAGTAGGGATCTGGTGGTCATACACTTGTGTGAAACACATGCACACAAACAGAGCAAGTATGTTGGTCATATACTTGTGTGAGACACATCACACATTCTCTAACCATATTGTAACCACTGCTAAGGAAGGTTACTCATAATTTGGGTTAAAAGTTACTAGATTAAAATGAGTATACAGGTGTAATCATATAATCCAAATCAAGCCATTATATTTATAATTAAGGCTTTAGTGAATTCATGGTAGTATCTTAGTGTGTAAATGACGAAAATGCCCCCATATCAACCTGGGGTTCCAACCGACAAGTTCATCCCCTAACTTTCATAATTGAGTCATAAACATTAACAACAACAAAACACAATGGTAGAGGGTGTTTCACCAAAAGTTCCTATTAGAGATCACATGGGCCCTACATCAAAACAACAACTCCTGAAACCGACTCGGGTTTCTCAACATTAGATTTCCAATTTGTAAGTTCCAATATGCCAAAAACAATCTTAGAAGCTGTTTCCCTCTTTTCGGCCGGGGTGGCCGACGGAAGGAACTTTTGGTCCTTCTTCTTTTGGATGCGGGCGTGCCACTACCAAGCCCCGAAATTGGGCTTGAATGGAATGCGAATAGATGGATGTGTTGCGCTTCTAACTTCTGACCAAACGATTGATCGACCAAGCAAGGAACCTCTTCTTGGCCTAGATTCTTTCACTTTCTCGGGCTTAAGAATGGTTAGGTTTCGTACGGATGTTTTTGTGATTTTTATGTTTAAGTAAAAATAATGCAATTAAACTAAATATGCGTATAAACGTAAAGACAAGAATTGAAATGCGATAAAATAAATCAAAGCGATAGATAAAGCAAGAATGAAATAAAAGCGATAAGAACGATAAGAACGAAAAGGAAATAAACTTGAAATTAAATTTAATCGAAGTGCGATAACAATTAAATGTAAAGGTATCGAAATAAACTTGAATTGAAATGACAAGAAATATAAACCGAACAAGAATTTAAATGACAGGGAAAATATAAACTTACACTAGAAATATGAAGAACTCACTACATTAGGTGCTTGAAAAATAAAATCCTAGGTCTAGGAAAAGAAAAGTGCGAGACGAAAGATAGGTTTGTTTGTCTGATGTTGTGTGTTTGATGTCTTCATGGAGCAAGGTTTATATAGGGCACTCGTCAGCCCATAGGCTAGCCATTGAATGGCCAAATGTAAACTCTTCTTTAAAATCTTTCCTTTCGAAGCCCTCCTAAATCCGTGGGATTGCATTGATATTCTAACATGCTTGATTCTTCCTTGTTTTGGAACAATCGGAGTTACTATAAAAAATCCTTTGATTTCTTTCCTCGTGAGGCCTCCATCACGTGCACATAATCTTCCGAAAATCTTGGCGTGAATAGATGGCTTAAACTTGGGCATCCGTCTTTCCTTATATTGCCATCCATATAATATAAGATTTCATATTATTCAATATATATACACAAATATATATATATATATATTAATATAAGCATAAGTTGGGCAAATCCTTCTAGCCTGCGTGCATGCCATTCACTCAACTATATATATATATATATATATATATACACTTGCATATATATGTAGTTTCTAAAGCAGCCCATTTAAAACAGCCCCAAAACAGCTTGCCCATATAAACAGTTTGCACAGGACTCTCAATTTCGGCCGCATGTGTGATATCTACTCTCCCTATTATATATATATATATATATATATATAATAAACAAAGACTTTTCAGCCCAATATGCAAAGATATTAAATATCCCAGCTGCATCTTCTCAAAACCAAAAACTCGGCCGCATATTTATCCACCCGAAATAATCCCACTTGTGCATCTCCGCCGCAACTTTACTCAGCCCGAATTATTGCGACGCTAAGCTTCAACATCTCGGTTATGAACTTCTCCAATTCCGCCGAGATTTCCAACCCATTTGAGCTTATCGGCCGCATCTCGCAAGGCCCTTTTTCTCTGCCTTGCCTAGCCACCTTGCTGCCCATTTTTGCATTTGAGAGGCCCGGCTGCCAACTTGTGCCCAGCTAGTTCCATCCGCCACAATCTTGAGAGGCCCGGACTACTACGGCCTCCAAGCTTCAAAGCCCAGGCCAGATTTTGAACTCCTAGCCCGTCTGCACCTTGCAAGCTCCTGTTCCAATAGCTGCCCAGCTATTTCCAAATATGCCTAATGTTCTTTCACTCTAGCCCGACCAATTCTCGTGCCTGGGTGGATTTCTACCACCCCTAAACAGAAGCACATCCTATTAACTCGGCCACGATCTAACCATCAAATCTTCATAGGGGCCCCACCTATGGACCATGGATTCTCGATCCATAAGTTCCTACCCAATCCTAGAAACACCCATACCAACATAGTAAGTGTTGGAGATTATACAATGGTCGGATCTTTGTAGATTGCACGAGCTGACAATGATCAATTAACATAAATTGAGAATCAGAGGTTTGCAATGTTGGACCTTGTGTTCTTGATCGTAACTTTTTTCTTTTGAACTCCGACTTAGGATCCATTTGCGCCTATATGTTGGTGTTATTGAGCTCTAAGCAATGGAAGCAAAAATTAAAACTTTGAGCTTAAAAAACAAAATCTAACCCAAGTATCTTTAGGCCTAAATGGATTGAAGCACTTAGACACCTCTGCAAACTACTAGAGAGAGAGTAGGGAATTCTTTATACCATTGAAGCACTACCTTCAGCAAAGCTCAAGTTTGATCACCCATGAAAGGCCTTCACTAAATGGTTTTCTAAAAGAAAGCCACCCCAAATGTTTGGCCTCTAACTTCATACACACCAAAGAAAGAGGATGGATGAGGAGATGAAGAACCATAAGGAGGTGAAGGTGGAGGTGCTAGTACTGTGGTGGCGGCCATGGTGGAGGGGAAGGAGGAGCATGGTGTTGCCTCCTTAACCTCTCATCATCCAAAAACCCTAAGATGACTCAATCCTATAACTATGTATTTATAGGCAAGGGCATTTTAAGTTGGGTCACCCATGACCCATATGAACACAATGGCCAAATTTCCCTTGTTATTGGGCTTCTTGGGCTTCTCCATTTAAGTTGTCATGCACATCTCATTTTATAAGTCCAATGGTCCTTAAACCTCTCAAACTAAGTTTACAAGTCCCGAGCCCAATACAAATCCCGAGCTGTGATTATTTAATTAATCTCTATTAACTAATTAATCATTGCTCATCATCTCCTAATTAATTTTCCATCTCTTACCTTTATGGATGTGCAATCCGCTAGGTTCTAATTGGGGAGTCAGTGGGTGATTTAAACTCTTCCTTAATCGATTGTGAATTAAAACCCCTTTTTAATTCTCCTCAGGGCTTCCACAAACCATGAGTGACCTCTAGCAACATACCACAGTTACCCAATCCAATATGGAATAAGATGGAGTAACTATTCAATTGGAATTACAATGTAATATGGTCATTCTCTAACTCAATGCTATTGGTCACATTAATATGGCACAGAAAACATGTCAAGCCACTAATATGAACTCCAAGCTTATATGACTCATACAAGTATGGTTGGAATGACCATTCTCAATCATACCTAGTACTTAAGGTAAAGATCCCTTATTGTACAATCACCTGCCTCAATGGATTGATCATGAACCCCAACAATACCATAGACTTATGCCCTAGAGAGAACTTAACTATTTAGTATGATCTAAGATCCACAATGCTTCCACAAGACAATTGTGGTGCCTCAAGTTGAGGACTAACTTACATTATTACAACTATGGAGATCTTGTTTGAAATGTAAGTAAAACTTTCATACAAGATCTCTTGGTTGATCGCTTTCAATGAATTGACTCTCTAGTGAACCACCTATACACTTATCTTAGTGTCTCTACACAAATGACTTGAGACCAATCATCCTCCTGAATGAGCAGGTACAGTGTATACCAGTCTTTGCGGATTGTCAATCCTCATGTTCAGGTTAAGTGGCTAGGCTAGTTTTATTGTTGTTGCGTGGTGGTTTCTTCGTTCTCCTCTTAGATGATCTTTGATTCTTCGCCTATCTCAAGGACTATGTTTTCATATGAGGTTTCTTTGTCAGTGTTGATATGATACGATGTGCTTGGGGCTTTTTTATTTTATTTTCTTTCCGACTGCTTATGGGTTAGTCTCTTTTTTGTGTTGTTCCTTACATATTTCTCTTCTTTCGTCACCAATTGCTATTGGAGGTGGCTGGATATGGTGTGCTTAGTGGATTTTTTCTCTCTACTTGGTGTATTGTGTTCTCTGTCGGATGCTCTCGATGTCTTGTGGCTATGCAAAGGACTATGATCTCATACGAGGACTCTTTTGATAGTTGGATTGTGTTGTAGTGTTCTCGTCAAAGGTCTATGCTCGAAGGTCTATGTGTTAGTTTGCTATTTTATTTTATCTTGCCCTAGCATTGGTTTTGCGTGACTGGTTCAGACTATCTTGTTAGTCAATGACATGTGTGGTACTATTTCCTATCACGGGGTTTGCCCCTCATGAAGGTTATAATGAGGCCACTGTTTCGTGTCGTTCTATGTATGCTACTTTGATTCTATGAATGAATTTCATTTCTCAAAAAAAAAAAAATCTCTTAGAATACATTTAATTGAAGTGTCATGTGGAGATTAGAAGGAAGCATATCCTAATAGAGAAAATCAAAGTAGAGGTTCGAGATCCGAAGTAAAAAAAAAAAAAAGTGAATAATCATATACCTTACCCACCATAACTCACTTTGCCTTTCTTCTTTTTCTTTTCAACTCGGTGAAGTGGAATTTCAATTTAAAATCCCTTTCAAAAGAACATCAAATAAAGAAGAGCTAGTTGGTAACCTAACTACATCATGATCTCTCTATCAAAACAAATATTAGTGTTGGAATCTATGTTCTTGGAAACATGCATTTTCAGTGAAAGCAATATAAAATAAATTTTACTAGTTTAAATCTAGAAAGTTGCAACGAAAATTTTCAGTGAAGGCAAAATATAAAACGGTCTCTTTGCCTTTGTATTTCTCATCACCACTCTTGATAATTTTAGAGGTGAAAAATAGGTTTTATTAGTAAACTGCCTGAATGGATATAATAAGGGTGCTTAAAAGATAATAGTTGGTGGTGCAGATGTAGGTTATGCGAGTTAGTTAGGGTTAGGGCTTGGGCCAGGCCGGGTTTTTTTAGAAAATTCAAAGCCCAAGTCCGACCCATAAGTCGGGCTTGAGAAAGCCCATTGGGCCGGGCCGGGCCGAAACGGGCCTACTTCATTCGAAAAAAATCATAAACTTAATCATAAGGGCATTTTAGTCTAAATTTGAGATTAAACTCACTTAATTCCAATATTTTCACATCAAACCAAATTCATAAAATACCCAATAAAGTCACACAACTTAATAAGATTTTCCACAAAAATAATAAAACAAAGTATTATTTTTGAGGTTATTACATAATTAGACCGTAATACGTTTTAAGAAATAATTTTAAAAAATAATAAGTATAAAAAAGATATTTTTTTTAAAGGATGGTATAAATAAATATATAAATGTTTGGTGATGTGTTAAAGAAAAACATGATTATATTTGGTGGTACGATTATACTTCGTGATATGATTATATTTAGTGATATGATATATTGTTCATCTTATTTATATATATATATATAATTGTTGTATTAATAATTGACGTAAATTAATGTGCTAATCATCCAATTATAAACTAGGAATGTGTAAAGAAAAGTAAATAAAATGAAACAAATTATATATGTGATTTAAGTGATATAATCATAATCCTAAACTCTTATTTATGCATAATTATATACGTATGTGGGCCTAACGGGCCGAACTTTTGTGGGCGGGCCGGGCTTTCTTGGGCTTAATCGGGCCGGGCCGACACCCAAGCCTAGCATGGCCCAAGGCGGCCATCTCAAAGCCCATAACGGGCCGGGCCGAGCTTTTTCCAATGGGCCGGGCGGGCCCCCATCGGCCCATGAGCCCGCGGGCCAAATGATGAGGCCTAGTTAGGGTAGTATGTAACAAGACGTCTCAAAGTTTCATTTATTTATTAAAATTCTAATGTGTTTTGACCATTATGCCGTCAATAATATACATTTTGAAATTTAATGGATTTTTTGTTTAGAGACAAATGAAGGAATTTGTCTTTATGCCACGACATAGAGCTTGACCCCCATGAGCTCGTAAGAGCAAATAGTTTGAAATTGGAGTTAAAACAAAAAACTTATGCATCTTTGAACTAAAGGGTCATTTCCATTGATATAAATTTTACCGAAATCGGAGATTATTTGTGATTTTTTGTTTTAAACCGATCGGGCTAAGTGGGCCCAAAGAGGCTTTTGAGGCCCCTCTTGAGTGCCAAAAACACTTTAAAACGTTCATTGGATCCTTTGAGACTATTTTTGCAATCAATTTTAATAATTTATTATCTTGATCTAGGTGCCACAGCTCCGCTACCATCGACGATGAACCTATTGAGGGTCGAGTTAGCTTCGGACCTTTATGAGTGGGTTTTATTTTAAATTTAATTTAACCGTCTCTTTTTAATTACTCTTTTTAATTATATTTCGTATCATATTGATGATTTTCAAATGAATTGGATTTTATTATCGTTTTGGTGTAACAAAGGATTTATTTGAACAACTGTTTACATTAGGTTTGATTATGCTTCTCTATGGAAACTTCATGCAATATACTTCTCATTGTTCAGTGTAGATTTTTAAGCTTTGAAACGACTTTGACTTTTGTTTAACCTTGTAAAATTTGTATATCCATATCTAGTTTGAGATATGAGAAAGTGGTTTTCTAACCACCTTATGAGTACCCTCCTCAAGTTTAGCAGTTACAGTGATACTTAGGTCTTTGGGACCCATTCGGCACTCATAGAGGTTTTGGGACGTGTGTGTTTATCCCTTTGGGAGCCATTTATGTGTGTTTCACCAGTTAGATCAATTAGCATATCCCCCATCCTACATGTGTATCAAGATTACTCTGCATGTGTGTGGTTGGATAGCCCATTTGTGTCCCCAATTCTTCATCATGCACGTGCATCGAATTCACTCTCTGTGTTTAGTCTGCTTATTCCATAGGTAGTAATGTTTTAAGCATGTCTATGAGCTTATGGATTGATAGTTATTATATAGCGTGATTATTTCCATACTTTCAATTATGAGGTTGATGAGATGACCTATACTTTTGAACATGCTTATCACATAATGTATCGATTGTTTTGTCTATATCTTTTATGATCTTACTTAACGTTATTATCCTAGTATTAGTTTTCGCTTTGTTCATAACGGACCATTTTTTAAAAGAATTTTAAATAGAAAAGGTTTTGAAAAAAAAAATTCCAAAAACATTATTTTTTTCTCCACTGACTACTTTAATCTCACGGAGGGCTGGGCTAGGTGTGGTTTGGTTCAGGTTTACCCCAAAATTACCCACCGAATCGACATCATCAGTGGAGAGATTTCTTGAACTGACGTCGAACCACCACCTTAAAACATCGAAGCCTTGGGTTAATCGAAACGATTGGCTCGGTGTGGATTGGTTGCAGTTTTCAAGTCGAGGTGAGGCAACAGGTGAGGAGACTTGTTAGTGAGCAAGGTGGCGAGGTTTGGTGAAACGAGAGGCAGACGTGACACAAGAGAAGAAAGGAGGAGAAGTAGAAGAGTGAAAGGGGAGAGATAAGAATCAGAGATCAATGGAAGAGAGAGAGAGAGAGAGAGATAGAGAGCATGATGGAGCAGGTGCAGTGTAAGAGGAGAGGAGATATGTTAAGGTTACCCTAACATGTTTAACACAAGAAGCATTGTTGGGTTGGTGGTTTAGTGCGTGGAATATGGAGGGTAAAGTCAAGGTTGGAATCCCTTTGGTAAAACTTTTGGATTTTAGGCATTTTAAGAGGCTCGGTTCGGTTAAGGTGAAATTGCCAATTTAAAACTCCTATTGGTTCAGTCTGATTTGACAATAAAATTAAATAAATACACAAAAATCAAACTAAACAACCCGATTGATTTGGTTTGGCCGATTTTTTGAGTATTTGGTCCAATTACCCACCCATAATCTCACATTTTTCTTCAAGACACTTTGATTTTTCTGTTTTGCCCAAATAGTAAACCTGCCTCTTTGCACCGAAGTTCGAATCCCCCTCCTAGTAGATTAGATTAATATAAAGTAATTTAGCCACCCCACTCGCTCCCCACCTTCCGAACCCCAACCTCAACGAATCTGGACAAAAAAAGACCCAACCCACAATCCAATCTTCTCCAACAACCATTCCCTCACCCACCTTCTTCATTGCCTTGCCCCACCCTCTCCCACCCCTCTCCAAATTTCAATTGATTGCTAATAGGCGAGGTAGTGTGGGGAAAAACAACCCCACTCCACCCCCAACTAGCCCATGGCCCCTACATGAATGTACTTTGTCTCTCTCTCTGTCTGTCTCTCTCTCTCTCTCTCTCTCTCTCTCTCTCTAGAATTTATCAAACACTCGAGGAAGTTTGGGGGAAGAAAGTGTTGAGTTGTGAAGATACGATTAGACGAGGAAAATGAGTAGTTTCCTTTTTTGGTTTTAGATTTCTAGTTCAATTCCTATTTGGTTTGGTATTCCTACTTTAATCATATTTTCTTACACATGTAACCTGAGGACTTATGCACTATAAATAAAGGCCTTTAGGGAGTCATATTATTTGTGGCTTGAGTGTGGTTAGAAAGGGTTATTGTGACTGTGGCAATGAGCCTAATTACAAGTGAGTATGAGGAAAACACTTGAGTGCTTGTAATTGTTTTATCTTATTCTATAGTGAATCTCTAGCAACTTGAGGACGTAGCTTATATTGAATGAACCTTGTTAACAAATTCTTGTGTTGTATGTATGTTATTTTTGTTTTTCTCAATCACATTTATATTGTTTCGCACTTGTTTTTTCGTGGAGATCAATGGCCCGATATCCTAACAGAAAGAACGGAAGGTTTGGGGGCAAGCCTGAAGCTATGGAAGGGTTGATCAATTGAGGCAACTAGCACGCCTGATGCAGACATTCATTCCTTTAAGTTGGAATTTTTTTTTTTTCAACACACCCAACCTAGATGTTGTGGTGGATGACATAAATCAGTTTAGGGGGTGGAGTAGGTGGTGGTGATGGTGGTTTGGGTGATGCGTTATGAGGGAAGATAATGGTGGGGGTTGGTGAATATGGATTTGGGTTGGGCTTATTAATTATTTTCATTTTGTGTTTTTGCTTAAATTTTTTTTCATATATATATATATATTTATTTTTTCAAGGTGCAAAATGATCAATTTCCCTTTCAATTGCCTCACATGCTTGGCATATGATATTTTTTAACGACATATTGGATGGAATAGAGGTGTCAAACGGATCGGGCTGCCTCGAGCACGGTTTGCTTAAGGCCCAACACGACATGACCCGTATCTTTAAGCGGGTTAGAATGAGGTAATTAAGGCCAAAGGTTTTAGGTTTTAAACATAAAAATTTCACTTTTGGAAAAAGCCAAAGCTTTTTCAAAATGACAAAAACCACTCAATTTTCAAATCAAAGACATTAAATGTATTGAAAACTCTAAAATAAATTATTTTGCTTCTTTAAAATTTTTCTCTCTTGCTTTTTCCAAATGTCCCTTAAGCCAAATAGGGCGGACCGGCTTGTTTAAAACTCATTTATTAAATTATATTTATTTTAGAAAAAAATAATAGATAATATTATTATATTTAAATGTGAAATTCAAGTCTATTTCTGTTCTCTAATAATATATATTAAAATTGAATGTTTGCTTTATATAAAATAATAATTTTATTTTTCAAGTTTCAATTTTTTAAAATCCAAACAATAATCTAGTCATTTTCTATTTAAATGTACTTTAAATACAGCTATTGGCCTCTTTTTCAACAACGATTTAAAAAATATATATAATTATTGGCATCTTTTTTAACAACTCTTGTTAGTATATGCATGACTGTAAAAAATATTTAAATGAAGTTGTAAGAAAAAAATTATTAAAAAAAAAACAATAAATAAGTCAAATTTTGCTTAGGGCCCGCAACGAGCGCGGCCCGATCCCATATGGGCTTGGGTCATGGACTCGAATCAAGATTGATGATTTTCATAGATAAATAGGTCTGTCACAATCCGTTTATTAAATGGGCCGATTTTAAAAGGGTCGGGCCTGCCTAACACGACCCGTTTGACACCTCCATGATGGAATGTGAGAATAATTAGCAACAAGGGGAAAAATTAGTTAAAAAAAAGTTCATATCCTTATTTTCTAACAAAAAATGATAGGCTGCAAATGATAATCGTGGGTGGTAAGAGAGTATTATTATAATAACTAGTGATAAACAAATGGTGAAGAGGAATTTCCAGCAAGCAATGATACATTCAGATGTTTCGTATTCTTGTATGATACATCCCTAAGCTCAACTTTCTAGTCAAGGTGCCATCTTACAAATTATTTATATATATATATATATATATGTACGTAAAGATTCATAAATATTGTATGCATAGATAGTCATGCAAAATTTTTATTTATTTATACACACACACACAACTATGATGTTGTGGTTTGAACCCAAGACTCTAATATGCAATTGCAAGTCAAGCGTTTCCATTGGACTATACCCCGTTGGCAGATAGTCATGCAATTTAAAATTAGCAATCTTGGTAACATATTACTTGGTAATTACGCATATCTGCATAGGTTGCCTTAACATACAAAATACCGATACAATAAAAAAAAAAAAATAAAAGTAGATTGACATAAAATTTGACACTCATGGTAAAGTGCATATACAGCAAACAAATCTACATTTGCTAGGAGAAACAAGAAACAGAAAAAAAAAGAACAAAACAAAACATAGATGGAGAAACAGGAAAGGAAATCTAAAGAAGCCAATATCATGTTCATAGATGATGACTCCCTTCAATGGAGTGAGAACAGAAAGCAGAAATGGCTTTAGGCCCAAAGCAATGTCACAACAAAAAATAAAACGAGGGCAAGTCCGAAGCAAATTCCAACAATTGCGGTGAAAGCCTGGAAATTGGAATGAAATGAGATTGATGCTTGTAATCAGAACATATAATAGAATTTTTAAAATTCATTGTCACCTTGCCCTGAGACTCAAAATGGAACTTGACACTGAACCATGACAGTCCCCTGTCTACCAAAGGAGCAAGGGCAAGGGCCCTGCATCAAATGGTCCTTGTTAACTCATATAAGAAACACAGGATCACATTCTAAACATTCATACATACTTGGTAGCAATAAAATCATCAAACAAAAAAAAAAAAATTAGATTTTATATATTTCTCTCACAAAATCGAAATTGCAGCCAATGCTGACAAAAGAAGTTACCAACCTTTTTGGCGCCGGTTGCTGTGGGTGACACATATTAAAATTAATTTTAGGTTTTTTCAAGTAACAGCCTATGCTTGAGAAATGAACCTTTAATGTGAGCTATTACTTTAATCACGCACATTAACAATCCAAACATAGGTGTTAATAACTGGATCCTTAAATTAACTCAACACATCCAGCCACAATAAATTATTAAGCATTTTTCAGGAGTTGGATGAAGAACCAGGGATAATTATACTTGAAAAACCAGGAAAATCCCAACAAGCAGAAGTCTTGGCTGCTCAAAAATCATGAAAACCATGACTATATTTTCATAAAACTAACAAATTTAAAAAATGAATTATTGGATCTAGCAACTCACCCTCCAGCTCGTACAAGCTTGGTGACCTGGCTTCCGGCCCACACCATGGCCATTATTTTGAGAAATCTGCAAATCACCAAGTGTTAATATCAATGCTAGATTTGAAGATATTGCATAACCTGGAAAGAAATTTTTTTTAGCAATATTCATATATGAACAATTACCTCTGAACAGCTGGGACGTAACCCATCTTCCCAGGTGCTGGAGCAACATAGAACCTAAAAGGAAAAGAAAACAGTTCAGAGTTGCAATTATTCCACTAAATTTACAAGAGCAACTGCATAGGCAATATAATAATAAATAATAATAATACAATTTATGGAGCCTTATTAGTACATTGTAGCATCCAGTAGTAGCACTGAACACCCAATTTATTTTCTTCAAATGTGGACGTCAAATGAAAATACTTTGACTGCCACAAAGAAGCATGATGACGCTTAGAAAGCAAGGCCATAAAATCCCTAAGAGTTAATAATTCTAGAACATGAAATCCATATGCACAACAAACAAACCAAGACTATATATAATCCCTTATGTGCGATAGAATCGCATTAGAATTTAAAAGACCCAATGTAAAGAAGCTTTTCAGAATCAATGAATAGAAAACTAAGTCATAGAAACAGATGCTCAGGTAAGGCCAATAGAATTCAACAAAACTGCGAAATGGAGTGGTCCTTTACAGGGATATTAGTTGTAACTTGTAATACTATGATGTTTAATACAAGCCAGAAGATATTACCAATACAGCTAATTTGGAGATACTTCACTCACCATACCAAGAGAAATGTCGTAAGATAGTAAGCAGTATTCAGTAGTCCATATGACAATAATCCAGAAATCCCATATCTCCTTAACTTCTTCAAAATCCTGGCAAGTTAAACAAACAAGAAAAAGAGCATCACAAAGGCTCAATGAAGGTTGAAAAGTGAAAGAAGATGGCAAGGTTAACCAAATGTAAGGTAGAATTTTGAACTTATCAATGAACAGAAATTTGTTTAAAAAATAAAGAGGAACATAATACATATAAATAAATAAAAGAAAAAAAACCATATAACAACCAAATGGTCCATTTTGACATTCAAACATCTAGAAGCAATTAAAGGTAGGGTTTAAAAAGAAAAAAATAAAGTAAAACTGACATAAACCTTCTATCCAGTGGGTTGCTAATTTTAGGTACTGTTGAGGTCCCTATGGAGTGTTAATAACTTAATATTAACTTGAATCTTTAACAAAACTTCATACATGCCATGAGAAAAGTCTACAAAATGGCCACATCAACTCATTACATTAGATACATCTGAAAGATATTGCTTAAAAAATCATGCTTGTAGACACTATATCTATTGTGAATGCCCATTTAATATTGTATAACTCTAGATGGTACTGTAATACTTGCACATCATCTAATATCATCCCCTTCACCATCTAGTGGGAACTGGAAAGGTGCCTATTCAGTGCACTAAATTATGTTATCTCACACCAATCAGGAGAAATTTTGACATTATAATTATATGACTAGAACGACAAAGCAACGACTAGAATTCCTCGTGTCAAAATAAATTTTTACACGCTACAAATCTTGATAAAAGAATAAAACAAAAAGGTGTACCTATCTCAGAAAAGGTTTCCTTTTACTTTTATTTATTTATTTATTGTTTGCGTCAATCTACAGGTATAAACTACACAATGTGGGCACTATTTCACAAGCTCAAACCTGGGCTCTTGAAAAGCCCTATCCGTATGGATGAAAATCATGAAATAGGTATCAATATACTCACATGTCATTGTGACTGTCTTAAAAAAATTCACCTCCTCAATTGAAGGATCTAGCTTTAGTATACCTAATTGCTTATGAGATTACCTTCACCATCATAGAGATATCGAGCAGACAAAAACCATTCCATAGGATGACTTCCTAAAAATTCACTCAGCTACAGATCTTATATTTAATCATCTAAGTGACTGACTAACCAGGTGACTAAGTCCCACTTCATAAATGTTACCTTTTGGATAGTCCTCAGCTGTGACTAATTTGCTAATAGGTCAGGTATTTAGAAAACAGAGTAAGATGAATATGAGTTCAAATACTAACTCACTGTCATTACATAACTAACAAAAATCAGTAGCCTTTAGTATTGACCAAAAAAATTGTAAGGCAAGTAGAAAGTACTCATTGGATGTGACAGGTACTCCTTCACCACTATCACTATTTCCAATTGCCCCTAAAATAAATTGAAATTTGGGAAATCATTAGTTCCTACAAATGGATACAAGGAGAGAATAGGAAAAGCATCATAATATACATTTTTTCTTTTATGAAATGAAAAGATGAAATTTTATTTCACAAAAGAAGCTGTACAGCAATGTAGATAAGCAATTCACCATGAATATATGAAAGAAAACAATAATTCATGCTACATCTAGTTTAACAAACCAAAACATATTCATGACACTACAAGCTTTCCAGTCTAGAACAATGTCAAGAAATAGAAGTGTTCCTAAAATCACAAGAAACAGATGCCCAAAGCTCTGCCCAATACTTAACCTTCCACCACACCTCCTCCACTTCCATCCCCCTAACATATTCGAAGATACGTTGGTTTCTTTCCGACCAAAGAGCGAAATGATAGCCACCATCATACAGCCCCATATTACTTTAGCCTTCTTTCCACCACCCAATACTTTAAATTTCTCTCCAAGCAAAGAAAAACAGTCTTTTGGCAACACCCAACCAACAATAATCTCATTAAATAAAGAAACACCATAATTTCCTGCTACATCGGCAAGATAATATATCTTCAAGATATCCTATAATCATCAATACGGTTAAGAATATTATATACCTTGAGATTTAGCGGAGAAGCTTTCAGCATCCGACAACCCATAACCCTGTCCACACACGAAAGAGAACACAGAGACACCTTTCTATCAGAATATTTTACTTCAACCTAAATTAAAGAGGAAAATATTTATGACGTAACAGCAACGCCACCATCCACCATGTTCAAGCCCCTACACATACACTCGCATGTATTATGTATTTTCATTGATTCCCAAACTAATATTGAAACTGTATGAAGTACATACTCTATAGTCATTTAGGCTCATAACATCACTGTACGCCCATATATATTTAATCAACAGTAAACCCAACGGACTAACTCAGACATAAAAAGGTGACATTTTTCTGGGTTTTCCAGGTGAGTTGGACAGAGAAAAACTGCAAACAGTGACACATACTTCAATTTCTCTTATATTATAAAACGATGTTTGTCTTTCACTGAAGTATAAGCAAGTAGAAAGCACACTTCACCTAGTAATGGTAGTTTGACAACATTATTTACCCAAATTAAATAAACAAAAGTAAAAGAATCGCATCTGATGTACATCGTATCCAATCTTTTAGCTTAAAATGCCATTAACACATTAATTCTTATAAAGCAGTTCATGATTTTCATAGGTAACAACGTGAACAGAAAGAGAAATGTTTAATTTTGTAACTCTTGTCAGCATCAGTCCACCTTACATTAGCTACTCAGTTGATGATCCTCAATAACATTTATGGGAGCATTGTAAGTCATTGTTGTCTCGATAATGTAAATTTTCCCCTAAACATTCAATTAAAGTCACCTTAAGCAATTGAACTATCTCCAAAATGCATTAAATTTGTGTGGAATTCTAAATCCTCTTCTGCTCTAGTTTCATCCTTCTTCCTCCATACTTAATACATGCAAATTCAATAGACCTATAGTGGGTCAATCAATTTCAAAATCTTTCTCTACCCTAGTTCATCCTCCCTTCCATACTTTATACATCCAAATGCAATAGACCTCTATTGGGTAATCCCAAAATTTAGTATTTTCTTCCAAATGCAATATAAGCAGGGTCCAATTTGACTCAAAATTAAAATGGTGCAAGACACTACACAATGTTGAACAATAAAGTAAAGAACCCACATTGACATTGTCGTTGCCATTGACTAGGGAGAATCGCTGAAATTGGTTCTTGTGATTCAGCGAAATGTGGCTGAGCTTTGTCAACGAAACCCATGAATTGCTCAAGTACGAGAACTCATAGCAGCCCTAAACACCACCAGGAAAGAAAAGACTACTACAAGAGTAAGAAAAGAACTGAAATGAAATGGAAAAGAATTAATAAATAAATAATAAATAAAAAAGGCGATAATGGGAGGATGCTTACCGGGTTATGCAGAAGGGGAATAGAAACAGCTGTGAGCGCCAGGGAACGGGGCATGATGGAGAGATTGAAGGAGGAGACACAGAAAGACTGTTGCAGCCGCACCAGCTTGCGGGCGCGCGAATTCGCAAACTGGCTTTTATACACTACCACTCTACATTTACGTATTGTACATTTACCCCCCATGTCGCTACATCCCAGCCATGCAAATGATCTAACCACTTAAAGAGATGCCACGTCATCAAGATTTGGGTTATTATATTGGGCCTTGGTCTAATCAGCTAGACCGAAGAAAATACACCAAATTGAAATAGGCCCATGCGATCAGGTGCTTGCCTAGCACGTGAGTTGCAAGAACGAAAAGTTAAATAATGTAGGAGTAAATTGTTTTGGTCGAATCGAGCAACAGCCGAAAGCGAGGACACTTGCGACGGACGAAGAAGAAAGTAGACGGACAGAGAGAGAGAGAGAGTGCAAAAGTTGGCCTGAGATCTGAAGCTTAGGATCTACGGTAAGCTTTTGGTTCTTCTTCTTCCTCTGGGTTTGTGATGCTATCTGAGGTTCCTAATTGCAGGAATTTTCAATTTTGCGAAACTCGTTTTTTTTTTTTTTAAATAATAATTATTGATATTTATTTTTAATTAAAACAAAATGAAAAAAAAAAATTCTGATGCAAATTATTGTACCCTTGTTTCCAATTTTAGTCAGCCCTTGTCCTTAACGAGGTTTTTGAATGGAATGGAGTTGTATCCAATTTCTGTTGAAATTCAGGGCATTGTTTTTGTGCCCTGAGGTATATTGCTCAAAAAAGCAATGGACTTTGGGTCAATTACGATTATGTGAATATCTTCATCCATTTTGTTTTTAAAAATTGTCGGTTTGATTTCGTTCAGGTCTGCGTTTGGTTTTTTTTTTTTTTTGGAAGTTCCTTTTAAGGGTTGTAGTTGGTTCAATCAGAGTTTAGTCTTATTTTTAGGTAATTTAGTTTTTCAATTAGGATTTTTATGAAGCCTGTGTAAATGGGTCAGTTTCGCTTCATCATCTATGATCTAAGTCTAACATATTCATTGTTCAAGTTTTGATTGAATGGATTGTATGTATATAAGCTGATGGTATCTTCTGTCGAAGGTATTGTGTGTTAAGAGAATTGGGACTTTGTGGAAAGGATTTTGGTTATTCCGGTTGTGACTTGTGAAAGGGAGGCCAACAAGGTCAAAGTCATGGGACTTGTAGGTGCTTGGTTCATCACGGGCATAACTGTGTGTGTCTGTTTGTGCATTATATTACAGGAAAGGTATTCAAATTCTGAACGATATCATCATCGAGCGCTTTGTCGAGTTTTGCTTGCATGCAAGAAAGAAATGGATCCCGGTCGCTATGGTCTTCAGCAAGGATGGGATAATAACAGCGTAATTGTGGTTTCCTCCTTAATAAATCACCTATATGGGATGAATCATGATAAATACAAGAATTTATTAGGGCCCAATCTGACTGTCCATTTTTTTGGGAGAAAAATGAGAGAAAGCCATGGGGCAATGAGGATATGGACTGACTGGATTTGCCTAACCTCATATCATCATTGATCTGTTGCTGACATTACCTTATTCTCTTGAATCCACAGGCTCTGGAGGGGTATGCTGCAGTCCATGAGCCAAACTTTCGGTGAGTGCTACTGACTGTTGCTTTTCATCTTCATTACGGTAATTTAGAACTCATAGGAAAAATTGGCTCCTTAAATTTGTATGAAGAGCAGATTGAGATTAACTTTTTAGTTCTACTGCCCAAATTTCGTTAATGGTTGTGAACCAATATCTGTCATTGGTACTGTCTGAATATTCCCTTTAATTTTGTCATCAATCTTTTTAATTGGGTGCATTGTGTTACATTATATCTTCTCCTTTTGTCCCATATTATAATTATTTTTTGGCAGGGTCGGTGGTTCATACGATGAAAGGAGGTTTATAGATGAAAGATACTCAAGGGATGACGTCTATCCAAGAAATGCTTTTCACCGCGATGTTTTGGATAGGGATAACTATCCACCACCACCTCATGCTGTTGGTGTATGGCCACATTCAAGAAGAAGAAGTTATGAAGAAGAAATTCCCGTTGATAGGGATAGGAGACATGAGAAACAATACATTGATTCATATCATGAGATGGATAACTTCGTGATCATGAGATTGATACATTTCAGGAATTTGATAAATTTCGAGATAGCTATCGCGGTATTGATAGCTATCGTGATCCTGGATTTGACAGGATTGCAAGGCTTGGTGGACGTGATCGTGATGATTATGCATATGATGATTTTGACTATAGGTCCCGTGCTACCCATCAAAACAGAGAGGAGAGTCGTGAAAGGGATTATGACTATGGCCGACACAGTTATGATTCTGATTATGACAGAGGTAGTAGGAGAGATAGCAATTGGAGGCGTCGTGGATCTCGTGAATCTCGTGACCGAGAGCGTGAGAAGAAATGTTTGAGTAGGGAAAGAGAACAGAGTCCACATAGAAGGCATGAGCGTTCTCGCTCCCGGTCCATTTCTCGCGGGCATGATGATCGTCCTAGATCAAGGTCCCCTAGAGGTCGAAGCCATGGACGAAGTCATCGAGAGGACAGCTATGATGATGGACGGCATGAGAGAACTGATAGGCGAAGGGACCGTGATGAGAAACGCCAGAGAGAGCATTATTCTGTGGTATGTTTTGCATCTTTCTGTTCAACCTAATTGCCTATGTGTTTACTGTATGCAGGATGACTTACTGAGTATGGTGTTCTTTTGTAGGCCCCATCTGCAACTATTGTTGTGAAGGGTCTTTCACAGAAGACGACTGAGGAAGATCTATACCAGATCCTTGTAATATGTCATCTGATGTTTTGTTATGAATACCACATTTCTACTTCTCTCTACGTTTTGATAACCTTGCAATTTGTATATCCTTCAGACTGAATGGGGACCCCTTAGACATGTCCGTGTGATCAAAGAACGTAATTCTGGCATCTCTCGTGGATTTGCTTTTATTGATTTTCCTTCTGTGGTATGTATCATTCTTTTCGTATAAATGTTTTGCATTTGATTTGAATACAAATAATTCACAATGGAGTTTCTGTTTGTTTAATAGGGAGCAGCATGCGCTATGATGGACAAGATTGGGGATGATGGACTTGTGGTGGATGGCCGAAAGCTTTTTTTTGAGTACAGGTGTTTTTTTGTTGGTCCTACTTTACTGGATGAAGTCTTAATATAACCATCACCGAAGTGTGGTAGCATTATTTTGTCATTGTGAAATATATATATATATATATATATATATATATATATATATATAGAGCTTCCATTCTTATTTGAGGGACACCCTTGTAGGGCTCACTCCACATTGTATTTCGCTATTCCTAATCGTGGATTTTATATATCCTGTCTTTCTTAACTGATGACAAAATAGATACAAGAAGTGAGTAGAACTCGAATTCAAGAGAACTGGAAATGCAGATTTATAAAACTATTGGGTTGGAGAGGGATGATCGTGTTCTTAGTTGTTTGAACCCCACTGGGAAATGCCAGTTTGTTTTCTCGGGTGGTGGTAAGGGTAAAATTTAGTAAAGGTGAAGAAGACTGCATAGTTAACGTAAACAATAAAGGACATCTTGCATGATGTGTGGATACTAAATGCCTCAATAAATGAAGGATTTTCTTTCTGTGTCAGATGTATTCTCAGCTGTCAGATGATGCAAATGCTGAAAGTGTGGTTTTGTTTTTGTCCCTGGAATGGGACCCATATTATTTTTCTATGAGTGTACTTATTTCCATTTTGAACTGTGTTTTGTTGCAGTAGTAAGCCGACTGGGGGTTCAGGTGGATCTTTTGGTCAGGAGAATGCTGTGAAATCAGGCCATAATAACCGTAAAAGCATCACAGTGCCCTCTGATTGGATGTGCGTTAGTTGTGAATATGTTAATTTTGCAAGGCGGACATCCTGCTTTCAGGTGTGTTTTTTTTTTTTTTTTTTTTTTTTTCTGTTACAAGGTATTAATTTCTTTTTGTCTTGATATATTTTGACGAATTAACCCTCCATCATGTAATAGTAAAGTGCTAAATGCATACCAACAATGTTGCCTTTTCTGGGAAGAACAGCTGCACTTATGTGCTTGGAAATATTCCATTATATGACTTAAGGTGGTTTTGTTAAAGACCTTCTGTGCTTTTGTGGTAGAATTTCAATTCTGCTATGTTTAGATACAGTGCTTTGGGAACGAAATCTTTTGTGTCCAAGTAAATATGTAACTATGGTACAATAGAAAAGAAATTTTTATTGTTTTATTATTTTAGAAAACAAAATTTTCAACATGCATAACTGTGTAATGTATGTGGATTAGTTTATTTTTTCTTAAGAATAATTAATGTAAGTTGATTATCAAAAAAGGAAAAAAAAAATTTCATGTAGGTTAGTGAGTCTCTGTTTTCCTCCTTTGTTGCAGTGCAATAAGGCACGAACTGAGGATGCTCCGGCAGCAGATATTTCTTTATCCAATCAAATGACTTCAGCAAAGAAAGGATCTGAAGCTGGTTAGTCTACCTTGTTTCTTTTAGCTGGCGTAATTAAGTATTAATTTTTATGAACTTAACTGAGTATATATGTCATTAGGTCCTACTCATGTTTTGGTTGTTCGTGGACTGGATGAAAATGCTGATGAGGATATGCTGCGCTATGAATTTTCCAAACATGCCGCAATTAAGGTGCAAATGCTGAACAAATTGAATTCTTTTTATTTATTCATTTAGTATCATCTTGAAGTTAAACAAGACAGATTTTTTTTTTTCTATCTAGCATGTGCATCGGAGATTTATTGATATTATTTTGCAGGATCTTCGTCTTGTTAGAGACAAATTTACTCATGTTTCAAGGGGATTTGCATTTGTACATTTCCATTCGGTATGCCAGCTTTTTTTCCCTCCCCTTTTCCGTTATTCAGTTGGTTAAATGTTGTAATTTTATTGTCTTCCATTTTTTCTGGTATTCATTTGCGTGGCCTTAATGTTCTGATTCAAGAATTTAAAGACACTGAAGTTAACTGATGTTAGGGACGAGGAAAGGATGTGAGCTGTTAAAATCACAGAACTTAAATATAAAAGAAAATGCTACTTATCTCCCAACTTATATTTACAGAACTTAATGTAAAAAATTTTAAAATGTACATGTTCAGAACTTATGAGTATAATTGTACAGATCTTATATATGGTCATCATATGCTGAGTTTTTATTTGTAGGGTAATTGTATCACTTCTACTTTATAAGCTCCTTTCCAATAGGGAAATGATGTTTTGAACATTTTTATTTGCTGGTTATGTGAGGAAATGTGGTGTGACTAGATTTAAATTTGTATGTTCCTGACCAAAAGATTGGGCAAAATGTTTCTGTGGGATGTATTAGGGAGTTGGCAGCTCACTTTGATGGGGTCTCCCAATGCTGAACTATATTTTAATAGAGCTCCTTTAACTAACCAAATAAGTTAAAATGAAGTTGCTATAAATGTTATGCCATATGAACTTCTATAACCTGATCAATGAAAATGATTTTCTAGATGTGTGATATGATCATGGTTTGCATCCAGATGTCTGATATGGTTTTCTATACTTACGATTACACACAATCAAGGGCATAAACAAAACCCATCTAATTCAAACTGTTATTGTACATATTCAGAAGTGTGATATGTTGATGCCTTTCATCTAAAAAACTGCATCCCTCTACCCAATTCTTTTGATCTGAGATTTAACATGTTGGCATGAGGTTGTCCGAAAAAGAAACCTGTCTGCATGTGCACCTCTTGTTTTGAGGCTTAAAAGTTTTTTGCATTCGTAGTGGGGTAAGTTGGAGTTGTAAAACATCTTGTGTTTAAATCATGTAAAGAATGAGGAAAAAAATAAAAAATAAGAATTTTTAAGTCCTCAAAATTTCCCTCGCAGGTTATTTCTCCTCTTCCTTATTCTATTTTTTTTTATCAATTGGCTTTTAGTCTCAAAGGCTGTGTGGGTGCATGTATTGTGTTGTCTTTCTGCTAATGTTGATTAACTTTATCGTGCTTGGTTAAAATTGTGTAAATGGTACACTTTATTACAATTTCTTGCTCTCTAGTATTCCAGAAGTAGAAGTATAATAACTTCCTTAAAGATGCCTTAGTTGTAAAAGCTTGATTTATTTATTATTATATTTTAATTACGCTTTGGTTGCAAGTCTTTTGTGTTTCAGGGCGACAGAGTTACAAGACTGTACTTATGAGTTATTAAGTACAGTCTAGGAACTCGGTCACCCCCCTGATGGACGTGTTCTTCATTTCTATCTGTCTTCCAAAGTGAGATGTGAAGAAACAAAGAAATCAGCGCAGTATTTTGTTTTAAGCTGCAACCCTATGATTTTCAGGTGGGAGATGCTACAAAAGCTCTTGAAGCAACAAATGGAACAACACTTGAGAAGAATGGGCAAATTTTGAGAGTAGCATATGCAAAGAGCATTCTTGGTCCAGGATCTTCACAGTCAAGCAGCTTGGCAGCTGCGGCAATTGAGGCAGCCACCTTTGCGCAACAGGTTTCTCTTAAAATAATTTTATACGTTTTTTACATCTGTTTTGTTGACTTATATGATACTTCTTATATATATATAAACTTTATATTAATTGTAAGCACTTGAACAACAAATATAATATTTTTAGATCACGTGATTATTAGAATAATTTTTGAAGAATAATGGAAAGCAGACGTTCATGAGAGTTAAAAATGTTTTGGTTCACCACATAGATGGAAGACATTACATGTCTAAAGATTTCCATAACTTTAAGATGAGTAATTAAATACTCAAATACTCAAATCTCAAATATTTAGATATATCTGCTGTACATGGCTGCCATTTAATTAGTTGTGTGGTCAGAATTTGTGTTAAGTATTATCTCATGATTAATGGAGATTCCCAAGGCCAGAGTATACTTATTTGACAATGTGGAAAAGTTGATTCTTGATTTTTTTTTTATTACTTATAAAAAAGCTGGTGAATAATTTATCGACAATAATAATACCACCTGTACAAGGAATATATTCTACGAGGGCTGAATTATTAGGAAGCATTAAATTCTGAGGAACTTTGTACTTTTAATTGTAATAAAAGGTAGCTGATTAAGTTTTTGTTATACATTCAAATTACAAGTTTGAGTCTTCGCAGATGAAAAATCATAAATTTTGTTAATTATACACAATCAGTTCACATCAATCTTTTCAAGCTAAAAGAATACTCAGTCTGACAATGAACTGGTTTTATGGGGTTGAATGGGTACTAAACCAATTCAGTTAAAATTCAAATAGAAAGTGAAGCTGCCTTGGTCAGTTGACCACCCTCCGGAAAATGCCCACCGCAATAGAGGACTATGTATGAAAAAGACCTACTAGGGTGAGTAGCAGATATTTAAGCTTTTGGATTGACTAGTTTCCAAGAAAACAGAAGATAGACCATAATGATTCTTACAAAATTTCATATTAAGTCACGACCTTGTAACCCAAGAAAAGAGAAGAGAACCATTATGCTCAATGCTTTCCATTAGTTTGAGTAAGAGGAATTTGAAGAGGAGAAATTTATGACGTTTGGAACTGTTTTGCTGGTATTTTGTTATGTTACATTATGATATAATGGATATGCAGGGGCAATGAACAGCTTATGTGAACTAGGACAGGTTAGGTTAACTTGCCCATGTAAGTTAGACAGGTTTGGTAAACTTGTTTAGTATAATCGTATAGTGGGCTTAGGGCTGCACACAAGTACTCTCAAACATTCCGCGGATCAGATTTGGTCTCATTTTTTACTCATTAACGCAATCCCTTATTCACAATCTTGAAATTTCAAAAGCATCCCTTCTTGGGAAAAGATTAGTCTGTTGAAATTCAAGGTATGATGGTCGTTAATGTTGCAGGGTAACCACCCCAACTGTGTGTTGCTTTGATTATAGCTACTTTTCTTTTTCTTGTTGGAGAAAAAAAAAATCTAAAAAGAGGAGACCAGTCGCCTCTGTTTGTCTATACAACCCGTTTAGTCAACAGTCTGTTGTTTTTGCTTTCTTGTATATGTCACTGTGTATTTTACTGAATCTTAGGCTCTCTTTTTTCATATTGGTTTTTATTTTTATTTTTTTGTATAGTATGATTCTGTTGGTTGGGCACCAAAGGAATATAATCCAGATGACAATCAATCCACTGGAGGGGAGCAAAATGGCGGGGAGATGGCAGTACAACAAGATGGTTTGGCTCCACAATCTGGTTTTGTGTGGGATGAGGCATCTGGTTATTACTATGATGCTGCTTCTGGGTTCTACTATGATCCAAATACAGGTTCTTTTTTTAATCAATAAATACAGGTTCTTCTATTTGTATTTCATTTTCCCCCTTGTTCCATTGCATCGTACAAAGATGGTTATGAACCAAGCCTTTATGATTTTTTTATTTTCTTACTTTTGAATCTTTTTGGTGGATTCACGGGACAAAAGGTTCCGACCAAATTACATATAACATATCAAATTACTGAATTTTGATATCATTTCTGAGTGCTGCAAGTGTAGTGTAGATTCTAATTTCAAACTATTTATTGGCTGTAATAATGGATGAAGTACAAAGTTCTTTCTCCGGTATTTTGGGTTGGAGGTGATGACGGTGGGAGAGGTATTCATGTTCTGGAAGTTGAATAGAAGGCAGGGGATGGCACAGGTTTGGTTTGCTTGGGTTAAAGCCCAACACCAATCCAACCCTAGATGCTCATGTAGACATAAATAACAATTTGATATTGACCAATGGACTATTGAAGCCAAGGAAACCCAGCCCCAAAAAAATAGGTTAAGTAGGCTTGTATTTGTCGTATGTGCTTGTTGACAAATGCTGTAAGAAGATACCAAGTCTCAAATGTTAAACAAGACTCCATTGAGAGCCCATGTTGTTGACGGATATAGTCTGCAGGGAATCCTATAACCAGTAGTAGACAAGAAACTCTCCTATATGAATACAAATATACAAATTTATAAATAAACCCAATCCTAGACATGTATTTATAAAAAAACCCAAGCACTTTAAAATTCAACCATAAAGTTAACATAAATGGGTTTTGAGTTGTGTAATGATCTTGGGTTTTTTTATAATTTCAACCCCCATTTTGGGTGTTTTAGTGAAACTCCCATAAAAATATGCATAAAAATTCAGACAGATTAGTCAGGTTGGGTAAAATGACCATGACCACCCCTAATAAAAGTGTACCCCCTCTCCCGCCACCCAATGGCCTGAAGAGAATCCTATAACCAGTAATAGACAAGAAACTCTCTGATATGAATAAAAGATGCAAATTGTTTGAATTCAGACAGGTTAGTCGGGTTGGGGGTGATTCTGTCAGACTCCTGATCTGCTTGCCTGAATATGTTTGATGTATTTCCCTGTTATGTTCAAACTGGAGTATCACAGTAGAGGCCTTTTCCTTTTTCTCCACATATAATGCTATTGCTTATAAAACTAAATTCAGGGACCAGGGAGCTCTAATAGTCATCTAATGTTTAAGTAGCTTAATATTGTGTGCTGTCATAGATGTTGTAATTGGATGAACTTATTCAATGAGTGGGTTTTAATTTGCCACTCTGTTCCTTGCCCTCACACACACACATACACTCTCTCTCTCTCTCTCTCTCTCTCTCACTCACGCACACACATGTGAGCACAATTTTCTAATCCATGTTTCATGGTTTATGCTTATGTACATTTTTCAATGTAGGTCTTTACTATGATGGGAACAACGGGATTTGGTATTCATATGACCAGCAAACTCTGCAATACATCCCTTGCACTGATCAGAATGATAACAAAACATCTGTTAATCAATCTGAGCTTTCCAAGGCATCGGATGCTTCAAGTAATAAAAAAGTAGTAATCTCTGCACCAGCTACAACCTCAACACCATTTGAGAAAGCTGCATCATTACCAGATGCCATCCAGGCAGCTGCAGAGAAAAAAGAGAAGGAAAAGGCAAAAGAGATCAAATTGGCTTCAAAGAGCAGTATTTTGGCTAACAAGAAGAAAATGAGTAATGTGTTGACGATGTGGAAGCAGAGGAGTCACGAAGGGCAAGCAACCCGTGTAGCTCTGGATGAGAATCAGCCAAGCGTATCAGCTGATGACAGGCCAGCTTCTTCTGTGCAGTCTACAAAGAGTAAGTTTAAAATTGACGTGACAACCACAAAGGAGAATACTACACCCAGTTTGAGGGTTAGTACAACTGTTTCTGCTGCAGAGACTGCTGGTTTGGAGTCTCCAGTCATGCCAAGGCCTGTGAGCAACAGCATAGGGGGCACACTGATGGGAGTCATAAGGGGCTCTGGAAGAGGTGTGGTGAAATCAGATACCTCGTTTTCAGGATCATCTGGCGGAGTTTCCATTCCTTCAACTTCTGCTGCATGCATGGTATCTGCATCAACAAATGCTGATACCCCCACGGTTTTGACTCCCTTCAGAACAGATGCATCTGCATTGGGTTCTTATACACCACCTGTGGCTGCTGGGAGTGGAAAGAGAAGATTTTCTGAACTGCCAGTAGCTCCTGCTTCTGCTCCTAAAGAGCCTCATACTGCATATAGGGATCGTGCAGCCGAGAGAAGGAGCTTGTATGGTTCTTCATTGTCGTTTGGAGATGATTCGTCGGATCTTGGTTTTGGGGAGTCAAGTAAGCTTTCTTAAGAATATGTTTCCGATCGGCTTGCCCCTTTTTTCTTTCTTACAAGCTCAATCTATAAATGTGCCTCAACCTAGTTCCAGTTATTAAAACCATCTATCATGCTACCTATCATACTGGTCTGCATAATTGATTGGAACATGTCAGCTAAATTTAGTTCTTCAGTACCCAAACAGGGTTGTCCAAGTTGGATGAGTCATTTTTCTATTTCACAATATTTGAATTGACTTGTAAAATATCCTGTGGTTACTATTTTCTACTGTCAAGATCGAGATTCTGCATCAAGGAAGGGTTCTTTTGATTCAATGCCCTTTCCCCCCGGTGTCGGTGGAGGACGTGCGGTTGGAGATGCCAACATTGACAGTTACGAGGTGATTACAGCTGAAAAAGCAATTGATGAGAGCAATGTGGGCAACAAGATGCTTCGCAACATGGGCTGGCACGAAGGCTTGGTATCATATCCTTCTTTTGCACTTGAAGATTATTCTAAATTTTTAGCTTACCTCACTAACTTTACCTCACGAAATAAATCCCAAATCTCCCAATTGCTGAAGGTGGAGTTTAATTCTTGTACAATAATAAGAAATCTTACCAGTTGAATGAGCCAACACCCTCAAAATTCTATTAACTATGCATTTGCTTGAATGTTTTAAGAAATCCCCCTTGTTTCTCTGATGAAATGATTCCGCAGTTCCCTATTTTTTTTTTCTATAGATCAAAAAGTGAATTTGGTAGATGTTATTTTCTTATTTTCTAACCATATATATTTTGTGGATTGCGTCCTTTTCTCCTTTTGCTATTCATCTGATCACAGGGGTTGGGAAGAGATGGAAGTGGAATGGTAGAACCAGTGCAGGCTCAGTCGGTGGAAAGGAGAGCAGGACTTGGGAGTCAACAGAAGAAGTTAGATCCTACTCTGGAGGTGCAGGCTGGAGATAGTTACAAAACACTCATTCACAAGAAGGCACTGGCCAGGTTCCGGGAGATGTCGTAAGACAATATAAGGAACCGATATTTTGATTTATATTTTCCTTGGAAGTAGATATAGATTAAGCTACTTAGGGATGATGACTGGAACAAAGCAATGGAAGCAGATGTGGAGCAAGTGGCCAATGTTGTCGATTATTGTTTATGCTTCCCTTTTTCAAAGGTCTCTTGGGGACCTTGTGAAAAATTGCTCTCTAGCACTTGATAGTGATACATTTTTTTGTGTGAAGGATAAAACTGTACCTTTCGTCTTTCAAGTGTACATCAGTTTAGTGAAAGTAAAAGAATTACTTTTAAAGAAAAACAAATACTTCGATTTACATTTTTACAGAATTACTTATCAGGATACTAGCGATAAAAGAAACCAAATCTAAATCTAAACATAGAATGTGTCTCAAAACACTTATCATCTCAAGTTTGTTGTAATCGTAATGGCAGGCGATACACGATCCGCTTTTACACTAGTTCATTTGTTGAATTGGGATTCCAGTTCAGAATCCTTATGCCACAAGGACTCCCAAAAAGGGACTTCTACACAAGTTCATTTGTTGAATTGGGATTCTAGTTCAGAATATTTGCCTCAAGGACTCCCAAAAAGGAAAGATTCTGTTCTTTCAAAAAGTTCCTCTTGTTTGTACCAAAATTTGTTTTTTTCTCATGTTTTGCCAGAAAAAGAATTTAAGGAAAGCCTTCTTTGACCTGGGAAAAAAAATGATTTTAAGGAAGCACATTGTTGATCGCCAATTCTTGTACAACTTGTGGCCAGTATTTGGCAAATACCCATTCTCTATTGCTCAGCCAGAGCATGGAACCCAGGTGCTTATGGACGGCGTTTTCATCAAATCAGCTCATGAATGTCAATCAGATTCTATGGGTCCGAACAACAAATTTCGTTGCTGAGATATAAGTTGGCTCCTTTATGAAAGTTGTTCCAATGAAAGTCTAGTATAACATATGCAACTTTGGGATCACTCTAACTATTGTAGCCCTTTCGGACTGTCACGCACTGTAACATATTTAGAGAAGGAGTTAGTTGGCTGCGAACCAACCATTTTTAGTTAATGAAGAAATATGGGGGATAAAGTAAATATTAAAATAATGAAAAATGCTTTGACAAACTATGTTGATGTTCACATGTAAAGGAAGAAAACAATTAAAGATTGTTTGTGAGAGCAAAAAGAGAAAGAATAAAGAAAGAAAGAAGAAGGAAGGAGAGCGGCAATAGGAATCAAGTCCTAGGCATCTCCGCCATGGCCAAATGTTGCCCTCAAAACATGCAAAACCTATCTTCGGCCATGAACAAAAAAGAAAAATTGACCAAATTTTGAGGGCCACATTTAGCTATTTAACTCTCCTCCCAGGCCATTTGTAGTCCAGCTATAGTCAGGCTAAATTTTTTTGTGGGCCCAGCGGCCAGCGCATGTGATGTCCAAAGAAGGGAAAGTATAATGTGTGGTTGTGAGCATAGAACCTCTCGTGCAACTGCAGATCCAAAGGCTGATATTAAAAACGTGCTAACGTCAGCTAGCCCTTACCTCTTTTTTTAACCTTCTAAATATTTTTAAATTCGTACTTTCTTAATATATAAAAAAAATATTTTTTTATCACAAATGGTCCCTGAGGTTTGCGAAATTATCACATTTGGTTCTTTATGTTTTTGTATGATATTATTGGTCCCTTATGTTACACCTCACACATCAATTTAGTCCCGCCGTCACGTTCAGTCAAAATTTTCTGTTAGATTGCTAACGTGGATTAAACAATGTTTTAAATATTTTGGGTTTTATCACAAATGATCCTTGAGGTTTGCGAAATTATCACCTTTTGTCCTTTATTTTTTTGTTGTTGACATTATTGGTCCTTATGTTACACCTCACATATCAATTTGATCTCATCATAAGATTTCGTTAAATGTTTTTGTTAAATTGCTAACATGACACAAATGTATTGAATTTTGAATAATACTAATCCCTAAAATTAACTGAGTAAACCCTATTAACTAACTATTTATTGAATTACTAATTTATCTTAAAATAAAATGACTAAAAAATATATATTGAATTTTGAAACAAATATAATTTTAATAAGTACACACTACTCACCATATTCAACCCTAATCAAATCAATCCCTCAGATCAATTAGTAATTCATTGGGCAAGAACATAATAAAATGAAATTTATCTCAAAATAACGGCCTACAGAATTGACAACTTTTAGTACCATGTTCTCCAGACCACATTAATGTCGGCAAGTTTGCAATGTCTATCTAATATGATATCTACCACAACACATCATGCCCAGTACCAAGAATTACACATCCAAATTTATTTCTCTTCTGTTTCATGCATGATCATGAACTTGAAGCCCTTTTGAATACTACAGCCTCCAGACTCCTTACCTATCAAACTTGTTATAAACTTAATTCTCAAATGGGTTTGGTGTTGTGTGATATAGTGTATCAAAGGTATTTTTGGTAGTTAAATAGGGTGTACTTAGTTAATTTTACATTTTGATTTAAATATTATGGTGCACTTAGATCATAAGATGTATTCAATTAATTTTAGGGTTCATGTTTAGCAGCACTATAAAAAATTAGTTTTTGAAACGTTAACTTTTTTTTTTTCTTCTCTTTTTATGTTATAAATGTATATAAATTTTTTTTCTTTTAAAAAAATTATGAAACATATTCGAAAATTTATTAAGATTCCTTCAAGATACACACATGGACATGAAAGTTTATCGAACGTACATGTGTCATATCTAGAATATTATCTCTAAATAGTAGTTTAATTAAATTAAACAATATATAGTATTGGAATGTATGAGTGTTGTACCATAGTTTTTCTCAAAATAATAAAATATGGAGTGCCCTAAAATATAGCATTGCATGGCTAGAGATGGAAAAAATTTAACCCTACACTACTTCTTTAAAATAATTAATAATTTTGAGATGCTAAAATTATAGCCCTATGAACTACATTTAGCCCTATGACTATTGGAGATGACCTTACAAACTTCAAATGCACCACTTTACTTCATCACCCTAATACCCACATTTTAAAAAGGCTATGTGAAAACAAATTCTCCCACCTAATGTTCAAACTCGTTGGTTGGCTTTCCTTTCGAAACAGACTCCCAGTTCAACAAAGAAGGCGTAGGTTCATTCCCTCTGTCAATTGGCTTGGACAACAGCAAGTGCTAAAATCTACAATAACACTTTCCGAATAATATAATCTTGTTTTCAATAGCCATCCGATGTAAACCTAACCTCTGCATTCTTGCATTCAGTTTTTGAAAGCTCATAATCTATCTTGAGAGTTAAAAGTCCTTGGTTGACTGGTATTTCCTTGACTTTTGACAATCTTTTTCCGAAATTTTTTGCTAGTTTAGACTGTTGTTTTGCAATGTAGTAATTTTCCTCTCCCGAAATTGTCTTATCATGAGAAACTATACTGTCATGAAGGTCTTTGTCTATTTATACTGTTTCTCCAGCTATTACCAAGCATGCTTCTTCCCACTTCTTGGTCGAAGGTATTTCTGTCTTTTGGCACCACTAAAGTCCACTTGTAGTTATCTTATTGGATGAAAAGTTTATATTCTCACAAATGCCCCTCATCTCTTCAAATTTCCAAAGTAGATGTTCAACAGACACAGAAGAGACGCATTCCATCAATTCACTGAGTGAGATCTTCCACATGTATGAGGTCTGAAAGTTGAACGGCCAGGTCCAGCTCCAAGCTAGGATTGTAATTAATTTGATCAAATAACTAGAACGGAGCATTTATCTGGGAAAAATAACAACAGAATCACTTATCTGGGAAGAACATGGTCAAAAAATTTCATCATATCCCTTCTAAGAACGTTCTATTTCGTCTGCTATTTCGTAGGCAGAAACGATATATAACGTAGAGAATACATAAAAGAGACCTTCAAAGGACCAGGGTCCAGCTCCAAGCTAGCTAGGAGTGGGTATAAGCAGATCCACGATCTCGTTTCTAGAGACTGGAAAGATAAAAATGACATAATTTGCAAATATTATGTCAGGTGATAATGTTTCTCCAGAAGAGAAGGCATACATCTCAACATTACTAAAAATAAAAAAACAAAAGCCAGAAACAAACATTCCAGGAAGCTCATGCTTTATCAAAAATATTGGATCACTCTAGTGCGCCATGCATTCTCCAAAGACTTGGTTGGCTACCAACTATGAGTCACAGTAAAACATTTAAAAATGACAAAACATGAAAATTTAATCTTATCAAGAGATTCAAAATCAACTACCAAAATAAAATGAAAATGTCATTGACATCGAAATTTATAAAACCGTTCACCACATTCGCCCAAGGTAACTTCTTTATACACATACAATTATACTAATTTAAGGGTAAGAAGGGAACACGAAGCCCAAACAATATTTGTACGCTTATGTTACATTGTAGTTGTTGAATCTTTAGTTTTATTATTTAAACTTAATTTAATCATCATAATGGCTTGAAGAAATTTTATCACCTTGCACTAAAATGGGGAAATTTGAAAAACCCAGAGGCTGCCTCGACCAAAGACCAGAATCGCTAGCGCGACCAGAGAGCAGCTACAGCGAGGCTGCTTGTCACCAGTCTTGTCCTTCAAGTGGGTGGCCAACAAACGTTGGCTTTAAGCAATTGACAGACCACTAGTATCCATGATAATAACTCAAGGTTGATGTTTACTCACATCATTGTATAGCATCTATATATACTTAAATGTTAAATATACAGTTATTTCCATTTGATTACCTATTTCACAAAAAGGCTACTTACAATATAGGAGCCAGTAGCCAACTAAGAAGTATACTATTCATTTCCGGAAGTGAATATTCACAACTGATGGCTGCAACGACAAATTCTGCTGAATAGAGAGAGCAAGAGGCAAAAATGGATGAAAAATAAATGAAGAAATCTTTTTTGTTCGACTGTCTGTGCTACCAGCTTCTGGACCTATTGAAAAACCCAGAGCATCATTTATGTGCTTAGTTTGAAAAGTCAATTAAGCAAACACACAACACACATGATCAACCAAATCAGAAAACAATAGTTTTGATGACATGATTAACATTCCTATATCAAATTAGCCAAATTGAAAATAATTCAGCCGTTCAACTATTATCACAATCATTCCAGTGAATCATCAGAAGCAGTGTTCGTCTATTTATCTTATCAATTGGATGACTCAATGGTTTATGATTTGGATGATCCTTAAATGGAAACCTAAAAATTCATGGTTTCAAAGATTTGGTCACATTGCAAGCTGCACCTCACATGCGGCCATTAAATTAAATCCTCAACTAAGGTTTTTTAATCAATCACCAATGTGTGTGTGTGGGTCAGGTTCAAGGAACGCACAAAAAGCCATATTTTTTTACACACTTTCTCAACCTTCACATCTTGTATCATCCAATGGATAGAAATGCATCTCACACAACAAATAACTTCATTATTTTCTCTCTTTGTTTATTTGTTGCACACATGACGAGGTGGGGCATTTAGTCTCTCTCATTAAATGTGGTGTCTCGTTCTCCTTGTTTATTTTGTTTCTGTTTAATTCTGAAACTAAGCACTAAACTTCATCTGGTTTCTTCTCTCTTACTTAAATCAAACTTTTTTGTACTCTAGCCGGAAATCATGCATTAGCAGAGTTTGTCACTCTCATCAAACTTTACAAATTCAGCCTCCAGTAGAGAACCAAACTTCCCGTATCAGAGTGGCATCACATTCAGAAAAAGATTGAGTTGGAGGCAGAGGAAACTGTCATTTTTCCATAATTTTCTTCAAACCCACAGTTTATTTTGAGGAAGTGAAATAAATCCGCTCAAGTTTTCAGATATGTTAATGAAATTAACTGGGTAGATGGGTTAAATTGTACGTGTGAATTTTTAAAGTGCAAGGGTGATTAAGTCATGAGCTACATAATGGAATAAGTAGCGTTCAGGTTTTGAGATGGAGGAAGCAGTGTAGACAGACCAACTTTTGGTTTTACGTTTGTTTTTTTTTTCTAATTTAATTTTGTCTTATTATTATTTTTTTAAATTCAATCATGGGGAGAGGAGAGAGTGTAGGAGAAAAAATGGTGAGACAGAAGAGGTTTCCTTTTGGGTAAGAACTGAGAAGAGTTTTATTTTCTGTCAGTTTGCAGAGAGGAAAAGAATTAGTAAGGAAGAAGAACACATCACATTTAAAGTGGAAAGATAGACCAATATTGAATAATGTGCAGTAAAATACTTTTTATTCTTCAGGATTGGTGGAGAGAGGGAAGAGATAAGAGAATAAGAATTGAAGCACACTTTTTATTATTATAAGTTTCAAGATATATTAATTTCTTTGAATGTGTTAAATCTAATGGCTTAAAATGTATAATTTGTGTTAAAAATGTATGTCCCCCCGATCCTGGCCCTATATACGTATACATGTATGTATGTGCGTGTATGTGTACATTTAAATAACAATACTGGTAAATGATAGATACCTGTCTTGATTTTAAATTTCAGCGTATTTGGTGGCCTTCTTAAGATGAACTTGATGGGATGGTCTGTTGACTGTCTATGCCGATCAGTCGCAGAAATCAACTGCACCAGAAACACATTTGAAATTGTGAAACCTTAGTAGAGGGGGTTGAATTGACAAAACTGATTTGCCCATAAGGTATCAAAATGCATTGTGTCACATTCAGGAGAGAACCACACAAGAATAAGCAGGTGTGCTTACCCGTCTACTTTTCTAAATTTTCAATTGTTTTGACTGCGTGTGCGTTACATGTCAACAAACTGGGGCTCCTGAGAAACCCTACGACTTTTGGGAGGCAAGAAACTCTAGTAAATAGCTGGACACAGCCTTGAAGAATCTAACCCTAGACAACGTGGGAACAAACCACGGGCCTGACCACTAGACTAAACCCTCGTAGGTTATATCACAGTTCAAAAAAAGTTTCTTTGATTATTTTGATTGATTTGATTTGAGCACACAGCATAAGCAATTCACATGACTACACAAAAACCAAACATAGAACCTGTACTCAAACCTGCCACAAACAGTCAACTAAAAAATTTGTGATGTGGAAATAGCTTTCCTTACAAATGGATTCAAAAATATCCAATTACATAAAGGTAGAATATAAAACGTGATGTCATTTAAATTTTGCACAGGATAAACCACAAAGCAAAACTCCATCAGATGCAATTTGATGCAAGAAGATTGGTCTAATTGATGTTTCTGTAGTTATGTTTTTATAATAGTTTTCCAACGTTTAAAAAATTAAATTAGTTTATTTGGTCAACTTGACTGCGTAGGTTCACTCTTGCTAAAGATAACTGGAGCATACACATAAAAAGACTATATTCCTCAGCTTAATGCAAACAAAGCAGTTCATGGAATGGGAAATTTTTAGTTTCTGAATCAAACCTTTTCATCAAAGCGAAAAAGAGATTGGTCAAAGTAGGGAGAAGGGCTCTGCGACTGACAACTAAAAGGCAAAGAAACTAGCATCTTCTTCACAAACTGCAGGATCATCAACTGATTATATGTGAGGTTTGGGCACATAGCTAAATACGGAATGCAACCACAACATTAAAAAATAAACCGTGTTATCATGCCTTAATGATACAAAAGTAACTGGAAGCATTGCTATGAGGTTTGGGCACAGAAGGTAACCATACTGATAAATAAACCTTGCTATCATGCCTTAATGATGCAAAAGTAACAGGTAGCATTGCTGTATAAAATATGCATGTAACTAATTCTGATAGTGAAACTTCACCTGCAAAGAACTACTTGCTTTATTTTTAGCACTTCTTAGTTGCTCCCGAGCATGCATGTTATTTGAGTGGGATGAAATGAAATTCAAATACAATGAATTTCTTGATGTTGCATGAAAGTGGTCGCAGAATTGCTCAAACAGGAGATAAAGCTCATCTGCCGTATTCTACAAGGAAAAATGTCAAATAAAGCAAAGTCTTGTTTTGATCTGTGAAAACAGAAGAAAGAAATTGAAAAGAAACAGAAAACAATTGTCACAAAATTACCTGATAAAAAGCTGCAATTTCAGTTGTCTCCATGTTATATACCGCAAAAAAGGCTGGGTGCTGATCAGCATTACGTGATACCTGCTCCAACGATACCAAAAAAAAACCAATATTATCAAGTATTCAATCAGCACAAAGCCCATTGAGCACAAGAAAGCAAACTCTGGGAAACCCACATTAATACTGATAATGTTTGTTAGTTTACCACTATCCCGAAAGCTTAAGCTGTTGTGATGTGTGCCAGCATTTGTACAAAAGTATCTTGTGACATTTGTGCAGTGGGAACATGTCAAAGACTACAAATGAAGAATCTTGGAGCAAGATTCATATTTTCCAAAGTGACACCAAACATCTACAACTAAATATAAAAAATACCAGAGTGACCAAAAATCTACAACTAAATATATAGAATCTTGGTCAAATTCAGATGTCAACTCTGTTGAACAAATGGTACAACTACAATGGATAGGGTGACTCATTCCAGAAAGCATCTGGGTTCAATACGACAGAGTAATTTATCCCCTCTCCTTCAGGGACCCTATCACAGATGGAGGATTAAATTATGCGATCAAAGAGTGTCCAAACATGAAGTTAATATTTCTTAGAACGAGTATGATATGAGCGTAATGCTAGAAAGAAGTCTCACCCCTCCATCTACACTACCAAACTTTATTAGCAGGTGGTGCCGGTCCAAGAATTGTACCTGTCCAAGAGTTGTGTACAAACTTGTTACATGTCATATTTGGTGCGCATTATCAGATTGCCTGTTATATGGAGCAGTGAAGATTATGCAAGTGATTGCTGAACTATATACATCTACATTTTAAAGAAAAATAATGCAAGCCTTACCTTCCAGATCACCAAGTCAACATAGTCTTGGAAATGGAAATAGAACTTCTTCTTCAGGGATTGGACCCTCTGGAGTGAAAAAGTCGTATAAGTTAGATTAATTAAATTAAAAACATTTATTGCAAAACATACAAATAAATTGATTGCATAAGAGCTAATGACAAACAAAAAATAACGCACATAGGCAAGAACAAATAAATGTTCCAATTGAAGCATAATATCAAGTAATTCAAAACAAATAAATGCCTGGTGCAAGATTTTCATTTGGGTTGGATGCTTAAACATCATATTAAATACTTGTGCTTCTATCTTAATGATTTTCTGTCTATCATATAACCCAGATCTTTTAAGGGATTGGCATTGTTGTCTGCATATTAGTGTTACCCTAAAGTTTATAGGATGGTGGCACATTTAGGTTCATGGTACAGCTTTAGGAATGTGATATGCTTTTGTTTCCTGGTAATTGATATGCTCCAGTGCCTTGTACTAGCTAGGTTATGGGGCATACTTAGGTTACTATTTAAGATAGTGTTTCACTTTGGATCACTTATCGTTCAGATCATTTCTGCACAATCTGGAAGTAGATCAGTATATGCATGCCTGAGAGCATAAATACTTACAGGCAAGAACAAAAACGCTAAACATCTTTCCACCTAAATTTGAATTTTCTGTGCCAAAAAGTAGGCTAATATTCATACAATTCTATTTTATAAAAACTAGACGCATAAAGTGTACCATATCCACATAGCCCAAGAGCTTACTAAGAGAATGAAAATGGTTTCAGAAAATGCCGGTAAACAAATATTAATGTAAATCACATCTGCTGCAACCCCATCTAAAAGATATTCCAAAGTGATGTGTTGCAGCAGCTTGGAAAACATATTCCAAAGTGCTATGGCAAGATAAAGCATTTAAATAACAATGAACCATAGAGTGACAGAGATAACCAACCAATGCCTGATCTGGTTCTTCATTCCATATTCCTCTAAATATGAAAGAGAGCAACCGCTGTTTGATGCCACTAAGAAAGCAATAGTCTGAGGAAGGCTCACTCTGATGTAAACCATTCTCAACAGGATTCTCAGGCAGTTGATGCAGTTTACCTTTTTCATGACTAAGCATACTCTGCCATCAATCAAAAGTTGATTTGTCAATCGAATGCTCGACATATTAAACATTAAAAAGTGTTTCTAATCACCAAACTTTGTCAATTTCATGATAAAATAAATGAGGAAAAATCAGCATTAGTTACTAAACTGTGTGGATGATTAAATGAAAAGGCAAGGAAAATGTGGGTTAAGGCTGTAGAGATCCTTATTTAGTGGTCCAGGTACAGTTAGGATGGCAGAGTTTTCGGTCTCAGGAGCATATTGCTCTGATGAAGTGTTGGGAATAGAGCAAGATAGGAAAAAACAATCTTCTTATTATCCACCATGTTAGAGTATAATACACAGGTGTTTATACAGAATCCAGGACATAAAATCTGCTCTAAAATTAGCCTATAATCAAGCTTAACAAAAAGGCCTTCAATTATGACTTCAAGCTTCGACCAAAATCAATCTCCCAGCTGTAAACCGCCTATAATAATGGCACACAATAGCCACAAACAGAATGGAAAACTAAGTTTTGAACCTGTAGTACAAATTTATGTTGCCTTCAATTTTTACTTCATTATTGCTATTTTTAGCAAAACACAACACAGGAGTCTTCATCAACAACGAATTCAGAGTTTCTATAGATTGATCCTATTAGACAAGATATTAGCAAATTCCATTCATCCAAGTCTCAGTAAAGGCTTGAAATATATGCCACTAACCTGAGTGCTTGAATTGAGAAAAAGCTCATCATCTTCACGACAAAATGTCCCAATTGCTCGTATGTCAACAAGGTTCCCGAAGTCCCTGATTTGCAGTATGTGTATTGTTTGATAGCGAATTGACACAATTGCCAGTAAATCATCGTACAAGAAGACACCCATGTTATGGGCCAGGTTAATAAAATCGTTGTGAAAGCACTTCTGATCCAGAACAACTCCATCTTCCAATCTAAGCATCAGAAGGATTATCAAACTAATAAGTAACGCATAGACTAAGATTCCAAAAACACCCAATAACATTTCAGTTTCATAAGTTCTCTGTTAAATTATAATCTATACAAGAAAAAAACAATAGCAGACCTCAAGAGGTGAAAAGTTATCTTTTCTATTGAGGGGACACCCTGAACAGCTCCTCCAACAGGCGCATCATGATTTTGTGTAGTAGAAGTAGCAAATAGTCCAAATTGGTTACTCTCCATGTAAAGAAAAAAGTCCTTGCATATAAGCTCATTGCTAGAAGCAAGTGATACACAGTACAGTTGGCTGAAGAAGCTCTCAAACCTCTTTGCTTTTTGGGGAAGATCATTAGTATTGCATTCTTCTTTGCATGAATATGAAAGCCACGTGGGTCTATAAACAATCAGATCCTGATGATTTCTACTGAAACATATGAGGTATTGACCATCCTCAGTGATTTTACGGTATAGATGGTCTGGGCACTCAACTTCATATATGGTACAATTAGGGACTAAATTCTCGTAAAATCGCCTAGTATGGTGAACCTGCAAGCATTAGCATTACAGGTAGTACTCAGGATTCTGTAGTGTATGAACAGAATATTGCAACATTTTTTACCATTCCACTTCTGTCCCCTATTCATTTCTAGATATTCTAAGTCTTATATAAACATGTCATAAAAGAAAGAGATAGAAAAAGAAGAAAAGACAAATTTACATGAAGTTAGAGATAAAGATCACCAGAGAGGCAAGACCTTGGCTTTCTGGAAAAAAATGAAGATATACATAGGAAAGAACAAAAATTTTCTAATTCTACTGAAAAGGAAGCGGAAAAATATATTAAACAACCCAGAAAAATCAAACAAGCAACAAAAAACAGTAGATAAATAAATAAATAAAAGCCTGAGGCAAAAAGAAGTTGTCCATGCAGCTTTATATTAATAATAATATAATAACAGTAACAAGAGGTAAAGAGTAACAAGAAGGTACACTAGTGCCAGGAGCAACAGTGGAAATTTGGCGGTCGAAAATCCTGGCAGCAACATTGTGTCTTCTAAACATTACTATTGATGGCTTCTACTGAAGCTGGAAGCTGAAGCTCAATTGATATTCTATCTACAAACAATTACTTACTTATTAGAAACGAGAAAATGCTTCTATTAATTGAAAATGGAGAGACATGAGAATTTATTACAGATCTAGGTTTCCGAAGGCGTTGCCTAGGTGCTCGTCGGAGCTCAGGCGTTCTGTTATTTAGCTGTTTGCACGCTTATCATTTGCATCGGCGGCGAGCTTCAGTGCCGCTTTGTGGCTCTGTGAGGCGCATCTGCACGAGGAAGAAGAAGGCCACGCGTCGTTTTGAGGTGCTGCTGGAGTTTATCTTCTAACACGCTGCCCCTGTCTGATTATTATTATTTCTTTAAAGAACGCTGCCACTACTTTAAAAGAAACGCTGAGTTTTATGAGCAGCAAAATGTTTTTTTTTTTTTTTGGTTTAGCAATATAACTTAGCCATAATCCCCTCTCTCTTCCCCGATATTGCATTCCATTTGAGAATTCTCCCCAACCATAGGCTGCAAGTGGGGTACAAGTTGTATTGAAAATTCCTATTCAAAAATTTCTGATTTTGGCAAGTTGAAATCAATTCTGACATTCGAAAGTTCCAAAATCCGAAAATTCAAAAAAAAAATTGATTGGAATTGAAATGTATTTTAAGATTCCGAGTTCCAAAATATATCAAAGGTTCAAGCTTAGACTACATATAATGACTAGTTTTATGTTGAATTTGATATGACTTAATGACCAAATAGACATGGACAAGCTATTTCATAAAGGATAACAACATATAAGTGATATTATATAATAGTTTTTCGAGCTTTTACGTATGATTATTCAATTTTAACCTTTCAAATAGTTAGACATGTTTAAAATTTTCAATTGTTTTCCGAAATATGAAAGTTTCGAAATTTTCCACAAATTCCGAAAATTCCGAGTTTTCAAAATTGGAATGGATGTTGAAATTTTGAAATTTTTTGAAACGGAAATGGAAAAGAATTTTCATTGCAAATTTTTTTTAGAATGGAATTGGAATCCCCTTATTCTGGTATGATCCATCTGAAAATAAGCCCTAGCTGCAAGTCAGCCATTCTATTCATCTATAACTCTTCGCCTCAAAGCTCCACTTCAGTTTAAACATATCTCTGCTTCAGTTATTTATATATATATATATATATATAATTATTTGTTATTGATTATATGTCTAGATTATTTTTAAATTTTCAATTTATTGCTTATCCCATTTCGTATATGTGATAGAGTAGAAATTATACATGCATGCATTGTTGATACTAAATATCCATTGGGCTTGCCAAAAAGAACCCAGGAAATAGGCCTGGGCATGGTCTAGTTTGGCCCAGTTCTCAACCAAATTTAGAACCAAAATCATACTGTTCATCCGGTTAGGTCCAATTCGATTGTGATGAAAAATTAATTATTTAACCGAACCAACCCGGATCAGTTCAAATCGGGTTTAGTTGCGATTTTCCCAATTTGGACCGGCAAACAATCCCAGCTTTTTTTTTTATTCAAAGTTCTCCATCAAACAATCATCTTCACGGGTTCCTCATTAGTCATTTGTCGGCGCGTGGTTGAAGGAAAAAAACCCCAAATCAAATTTTAGTAAAAACAAAAAACAAAAATCTTGCAGCTTCTCTTTCTGCATTTTTCCAGCAACAAAATGAAAAACAAGTCCTCCAATCTATCGAGCAAAACAGATCTAGCAAAACAAAAAGAGAAATCAGACAAAGAGGAGAGGAGAGGAAGAGGAGAAGAAGAGAAGAAGAAGTTGAGGCTAGGTTTTCTTCAGGAGAGAGAGAGAGAGAGAGAGAGAGAGAGAGAGAGAGAGAGAGAGAGAGAGAGAGAAGAAGAAGAAGAAGAAGAAGAAGAAGAAGAGAAGGATAGTTTAAAAAAACCAAAAAAAAAAAGGAGAAAGAAGAGGAGAGAGAGAGAGAGAGAGAGAGAGCGTGGACACAGGAAGGGAGAAAAGAAAGAAGGAAAAAAAAAGAGAAAGAGAGAAGAAGAAGAGAGGGATAGGAAAAAAAAGGTGGAAGAAGAAGAGTGAGATAGTGTCGACAGTGAAGAAAGAAGAAATGAGAGAGAGGAAGAAACAAGAAGGGAAAGAAGAATGATGAGAGGAGGAGGTGGAGAGAATTGAGAGAGAGAGAGAGAGAGAGAGAGAGTGAGAGGAGTAACAAATGAGAAACAAAAAATATTGATTTGATTAATTATGGCATAGGAACATACCTCAATAAACAACTCACAAAAAATAAGAAAAGATCCCATACAAGAACCCTTCTCTCTTCCCAACACATCACATCACACATGCATTAGACAACCACCCAACTTGCTTTATAATATCAATTCTTTTTTAATGTGCAAGACATATAACCCCACAAATCATAGAGCCCCACGTGTAAATAAAATAATAAGAGATATTTATATTTAATATGGCCGGTCTGGTTCAGTTTTATCAACGGTTGTTGACTTTTTTGTCAACTCAATTTTTTTGGTTTTTTACTACCCAGTTCGACTCGATTGTTCCATTTTGCGATTTATATGCCCACTCTTACTAGGAAATAAAGCCAAAATTACATGAGGAAGTAATTGGGCTGAAATGGCTAAAGGTCAGCCCAAGATACCTTACTTATGTTAGACAAAGCTTATTTGCTTGTTCAAATTCAAACTCTGTAACAGGTGTGGATAAGGAGTCTTAGTCTGTGTGGACTTCTTCAGTTGTAATCTAATATGGTTTTTGTTTGTATTTCAAATGTATGATTTTGGCTCCCACGTATATAGGGATATGATGTAATCTTTGTACCTGATACATTTGTTTTGCTAATATAAATAGGTGTTCCATCATGTTGATGGAGATAAGCCCATCAAACTATTCTTAAGTTCTCTATTGTTTTTCATGGTATCCAAAGCCTTCAGTCTCAAGACTTGAAATTTATTTCCATGCTTGTTTCAAACTCATGGCAACCAACAATTCCCACACCAACAATGTTGTATCTGCTCCTTACATACCCACCATCGTCAACATCAAACTAATCGATCTAACTATCCATTATGGCTAGCTCAGATTGTTCCTCTTTTGAGAAGTTGGGATCTTATGTCATTTGTTGATGGCACTAGTGAATGTCCTCCTAAGAATGTTACTGGGAGTACTATTGTGAATCTTGCCTACTCCACCTGGGTTCAACAAGATCAACTGATCCTTAGTTGGATCAATAGCTCTCTGACTTCATCTGTTCTCTCTACCATGTCAAGAAATCAGACTTCTCGCACAACTTGGCAAGCTTTGGAGCATAGATAAGCCTCTGCCTCTTAGAATAGAATCTTGCACCTAAGTAATGAGTTTCTCCAAACCATGAGGGGTGATTTGTCCGGGGGTGACTACCTTGATCGATGAATGCTATTGGTGACAACTTGGCTCTTTCTGGAAGGCCAGTGGATGATAATGAACTTATCCAAATTATTATGAATAATCTCGGACCAGCCTATGAAATGATCGTGAGTGCAGTGCAAGCTTGTGACACTCCAATCACACGTGACACCCTTGAAGCTCTTCTACTGTTCCTATGCCAGAGAATGGACCTACGGCTTTTGTTACTGCTCGTGGACATGGTGATTATTAATGACATGGGCATGGTGCTACACCGCCCACTTGTGGTATTGATTACAAAGAGACCTTTAGTCCAGTTGTGAAAAATAGTATTATTCGCTTGGTTCTAAGTTTCGGAATCTCAAATAAATGGCTAGTACTATTTGCATGGTTTCCTAACAGAAGACGTGTATGTGCGACAACCTATTGGATTTATTAATTCGCAGCTTCCACAACATGTGTGCAAGTTGCAACGCAGTCTGTATGGGTTGAAACAAGCTCCCAGAGCTTGGTTTTAACAATTTTCTGACTATTTACTTGAACTTGGTTTCCAAGAATCAAAGTATGATTATTTCTATTTGTTTACAATCAAAAGGGCATCTATTTGATTATGTTAATAGATGTTGATGATATTTTGGTGATAGACAATGACCAAACACATGTTTCTACACTTATTAGACAACTTGGCACTTCATTTTCCATGAAGGATTTGGGACCATTACACTATTTCTTGGGAATTGAAGTTGATTGCAGTGGTGATTCAATGCACTTGACGCAATCCAAATATGCATTGGACTTGCTCTCTCGCACAAAATTTTCTGAAGCAAAGCCTATTTCCACGCCCACCACAAGTGTTCTTAAGTTGAGTGCTCTTGACAGTGAGTCCTATTCTGATCTAGCTTTATATTGAAGTGTTGTCGGTGCCTTGCAGTACCTTACAATCACATGACCTGATCTGTCTTATCCGGTCAACCAAGTTTGTCAGTTCATGCAAAATCCTATGAGTATTCACTAGTCTGCAGTGAAGAGAATCCTACGGTATTTGAAGCATACCTTTGATCATGGATTAGTGTATCGGCCTGGTGACTTGCAACTTCATGCCTTTTCTGATGTGGACTATGCCTGAAATCCAGATTCATGACATTCCACATGTGGTTTTTGTATATATGAGGGCAAGAATTTGGTTTCATGGAGTTCTAAGAAGCATAGGACTGTGTCAAGGTCTAGCACATAGGTTGAATGTAGACAAATTGCGTATACTGTTGTGGAACTTTCTTGGTTTCATTCTTTATTTCGGGATTTACATCTTCGTTGATCCCCTCCCCAAATTTGGTGTGATAATATGTCCTCTCTTGCTATGGTTTCCAATCCTGTGTTTCATTCTCAAACCAAACATTTAGAGGTTGATTATCACTATGTTTGAGATAAGGTGGTTCGAGGAGAATTGCTTGTTCATTTTGTTTGTTCACAAGATCAGATTGCTGATCTTTTTACCAAAGGATTGTATACTGTACGATTCAAATACTTGGTGCTCGTCCTATCTGCTTGCGGGGGATGTTAGACAAAGCTTATCTGCTTGTTCAAATTCAAACTCTATAACGGGTGTGGATAAGGAGTCTTAGTCTGTGTGGACTTTTTCAGTTGTAATATGATATGGTTTTTATTTGTATTTCAAATGTATGATTTTGGCTCCCACGTATATAGGGATACAATGTAATCTTTGTAACTGATACATTTGTTTTGCTAATATAAATAGATGTTCCATCGTGTTAATGGAGATAAGCCCATCAAACTATTCTTGAGTTCTCTATTGTTTTTCAACTTACACTATAAGAGACCCAAAAAGGGGTAGGGAAGGCCCACTAGGATTTTACGCTATCGAGCCCAGCACATATAGCGTCCAGATACCTCCCTTTAGAGGCCCATCCATGGGAAACTGAAAGACCATTAAAGGCCCACATAATATTCCACTAACGTACAATTTTTTTTCCATGGAGAGACACACGTTAGACCGTCACTTACCACATACTCAGAAGATGTCACGTCATCATCGACTCCTTAATCCCACATTGAAATAGGACACAAGTGAGGTCCAACTTTCCCAGTATAAAAAGGGAGTACTTTTCACCTAAAAATGTAGTCTAAACTTTCTCCTTAGCAGAGTATAGTACTTTTGGCAACCTCCTTTAAGGGAAAAAGACTGACTTAGGCATCATAGGATGGTTGGTACCAGCCACCACCTTTTTAGTGACCATTTTTTGTTTAGTTTCCAAAAGAGAGACCAACCGCAGTCTTACTTGGTTATTCCAAGTAAGGCCAAAAAGCATACATAAGTGCCGTACCTAGCTAAGTCTATCCTTGAGGTAAGGTTGACTTGGTTTGACTCACTCTGACTGGTTGGACGAATTTTACTCATCAACATGCATCATATTTGTACTTCTATAACCATCTTAGAACTCATGGTTTGATCGTGTTTAGTGTACTTGTCACTATAAGCACCTACACACTTATCTTAGTATCTCTACACGTAATGACTTGAGACTAGTCATTCTCTCAATTAAGCATATATATTGCGTACTAGTCTTTGTGGATGATCAACGCCCAATTGATAATCCTATGAACAGGAACATTTAGGAAATAATGTGGAAGTATGAAAGGTCTCCTTATATCCAATATAATTTCATAGCTCTCATACTATTTCATATTCCAATGACTTGTTGTTTTATTGTTATGATAATATACCTAATATCATGGTTGAAAACAATGATCTTGCCCATTAGTGATGGTAAAATATCCAAAAAGCAACATCACATGTTTGACATTATGGCATATTTCTAACATCAAGAAGGGTCATGAAGCCTTTTTTATGGTGGCCTTAAATGACTAGATCCTTCTAGGATTATGACTCATTGGAGGTGGATCTGAACTACCCTAGTTCCTTTAGATTAGAAGTCTTTAGCTTGTACATTTTAGGTACTAATTCTTATCAAATATAAATTCGGCTGAGTAAGTGTTATCCAGAGTCAACCCAAATTCCAATATACGTTTGACTACGAATAATTATTATTATTTTCCTCCGAATAGTGACATAAATCTCTAAAAAATTTGTATTCTAACATGGACTAAGAGTGATGTAAAAGAAAATTGTTTAAGGTAGTCCTTGATGGGTAAGAAACTTAACCTAAATCACATATATAAGCTTAGGTCCCCTCACTAGCTTTTTTTTGCCGCACATAAGATTTGTTATCCCCATTGTAACCCTATAAAAGGAAAAAAAATAGTGAGGAAGACTTTTATCTCTGGAAATTATTCAACGACTTAAGACTTGAATAAAATACCATATATTTCCTTTTTAACTTATTTTTTTCTTTTATTTTTCAATTTGAACTTTAACAAATAATGGTTTTGTGCTAAAAAGTTATTTATGTAAGGCAAATAGAGGAGGTTCTTGCTTTATAATATATATTAAAGATGTTTCCAAGTGATTGACCGTATAATAAAATAATACAAATTTATAAATAAACCCAATCCTAGACATGTATTTATAAAAAAACCCAAACACTATTTAAACATAGAAACACACCCAAAATCAACCCCAAAGTCAACTTTTTGGGTGTGTTTATAAATGGGTTTTGAGTGTGTGTAATGATGGGTTTTGGGTGTGTTTATATGTTTAAATAGTGCTTGGGTTTTTTTATAATTTCAGACCCCATTTTGGGTGTTTTAGTGAAACTCCATAAAATAAAGCCTTCAAGTCACTTTCTTTTTTTTTTTTTTGCAGTTTGTGACTACTTCTCTAAGAAGTATTTATGCTCATAAGCGCTTCTGGTAAAAGCCTTTGTTTATAAAAATGTTGATTTTTTTTCATAAGAAATTCAAGTGCTTCCTGAAAAAGCTCTTGGAGTGCTTCTTGAAGAAGCACATATTAAGTGCTTCTCTAGAAAATGCTTCTAATAAAAAACACTTCTATATTTTTCTGCCAAACATTGTCATAAGTGCTTTTGGTTGTCAGCAAGTGTTTTTAGTCCTTCCAGAAATACTCCCAAATAGGCCCGAAGTTGGGAATAGATGGTCTCTTATCACCATAGTCTAAAATATTAATAATATTGACAAAACATCGAGGATATTATCTTTTTTTCGAGTCAAGGATATTTTGAAACGTATACATACACATATTGTATAAATATCGATAATATCGACAAATATCGACGTCGATAATTTCTCTCATACTTCAGCAACATTTGGCTAAAATATCGCTATAATATCGATAATATCAAGATGATGAAGACAATGAAAATTTTGAAGAGTTATTTACACTAACATTTCCTTAGGTTTCTTATGATTTCACAAAACCCCCTCAGGTCTCAAAAATTATCCATTGAGGTTTCAGTTTGTTTTCACAAAACCCCTCTTCGTTGATTGTTTGTTCAAAAATTGATGATGAAAATGAGTTTTGTGGAAACAATTTAAAACCTCAGGGGGTGTTCTTGTAATTTCCAAAACCTCATGAAGTTTTGTGAAACAACAGGAGATGTTAGTATAAATAACTCAAATTTGAACCTTATAGGAATTCTATGTGGTACTAAATCACTCATATATCTTATCATGCAATATAGAAAGTGTAAAATATTATAGTAAATCATTATAAATAAATAATTATGGTGTGTTTAATTTTCTTTCATTAATTACTACATATTTTCTATACTCACAGTGTTTGTCAACTCGGTATATAATCAATTTAAATCAGTTAAACCCATCATACAATGCATTTCCTTCCAATTTTTTTGTGATAAATTAATAGATAATTGACTAAATAAACATCCTCCAAAGTTTCAAGAAAAATTTCCAAGTTTTTCTTACAATTTTCGTGGTTTTCATTTAATTTTTATTGATATCAATAATATCCCAATATTTCCACAAAATTTCCATATTTTTCGACTACCGATATTTCCGAAACCATCAATATTTTATACCTTACTTATCACCATATACCTTATCTATTTATACAACCTAGGATAATGAACCTTACTTCAAGTGATGGACTCATTCATAAGATAGGCCCCTCATGTTTATTTAGTTGACTTAATTCATTTAAAACATCAAAGTTAGTTAACCAATAATAAAAAGATTGTGTTTCCATTTGAATTCATTGGCTAAAAATGTGATATTTTTATTTCCACTAGAAACAATAATTTGATACAAAATCCCATGACTGATTTTCAATTGAACCTAGACACAATTAAATAGTCTTTGGAAGCCGCTTCCCTTTGTATATATGCTCGATTGGCTTGCCATGAATGGTCTCCGATCACCTTCTTAATTTCTAGCTGAAGAAGAATGAACCTTTTTCGAAATCGTGGACTCATGAGATCTTCCTAAAGTTATTGAAAATTAAGTGGGAGATTGTCTCTCATTGTCAAGTTTAACGTTGTTCCCAACAACATATGAATTAGACTATTTGATTGGAGAGTGATGACTTTTTAATCTTTCATAATGGATGAGACTATTTGGTTGCGTTAAGAGAATGATTTCAAAACCATGTCTTAGATTAATTTTGGTGTCCAATCAACAAACGTTTGATCATAATAGATGAGATATAATATTTACTAATGTTAAAATGTGATACGTATCTGTACTTTCGATATTATCTGATTCCGATAGAGATAATCAATCCTAAGATTGTAAGACACGTCAATAAAGAAGATCCTAGAATTTAAAATTCATAGACGACAATTGTTAGAACCCAGTAACATTGTAATGGTGTACGTGCTATTACAAAAGTGGTGTTAAAATATAATTAAAATACTAATTACTTTATTAAATAAAGCTATAACATATGTGAGTTTGTCTTATGGGAAAACTCGGTAAGCATGATGGTTCATCACGAAAGACAGTTCTAGGAAACAATGTTAAACACGTGTTCAATAAAGATTGCTGAAGAAATTGAGCAAGAGTCCAATATAGAAGATAATTACCTTCTCCTCTCATCCCGCACCGCATGGGGTTTCATGATCCGAATCATTCATTTTATAAGTCACTTTCACAAATCATATATGAAAAGAAAAAAAATTATGAAATCGTTTAGTCATCTAACTTATCAAATAACTAGATGAATCAAATGTTTCCAATAACCATTAGACCACAAAAATGAAGATAGTTAGCATTCCAACTTTTTATTAGTCCATGGAGAAATACATTTCATGAAGTCCTCTTAGAGACTGAAGGAGATTAAGTTTTCGTTTTATCACTACGTTTGGTAATTATTTAGTTTTGTTTCACCCTTTTTTGTGATATATAAAGAGTTTTATAGGACAAAAAAGATTTGAACAACTGGAAAACAGATGTTCAGTAACATTTAAAAAATAATAATAATAATGGCAACTTGTTCATCGCAGATCAATATTTTAGATTTGTTTATAGAATCAAGGAAAATGAACCTTAATCAAAATCAAGGGATGGTTCATAAATATGTCCAAATATCTTTAGGCTACAAATTATACTCTTTAAATTTTTTTTCTTAGAGTAAGTTTAAACTCAAGCATGGTAGTTGAAATTGAGAATATTACAGTCCCTCAAATACCTTATTGTACTTCAATGATTCGAACCATTTATCTTATATGTATTATTTCAAATATCATCTATGCAAACAATCACTATAATTCAAACCATTTGACCACTCAATTAATGATTTGTCATTTTTGTGTTGTCTTTAAGCACCGTTTTGATCTCTTTTATTGATCACAACTAGATGTCTTAATGATTTTCAATTTGTCTAATTTATACACTCAATTAATAGTTTGTCATTAACCACCGTGTGCATCTATTTTGTTGGTCACAAGTAGATGTCTTAATATTTTTCAATTTGTCTAATTTATAGTAAGAATGATCTATGAATAAATACTTGAAAATAGACGGTTCGAATCATTGAAATAAATTTTGTGGTGGACACCAGAAAGTGTCCCTCAAATAAAACTATTTGAATGATCTCTCAATAAGAGGGAACAACAATTTGAAATTTAATAAATAGCAAGTTACTCTTCGCTCTCAATTTGCATCTTTATTTTATTATTTTGAATCCGGATAACATGTTTGTCCAATAGATTTTGTTTTTTGTTTTTGCTGCTTTCATATTTTTAGGATGTTGTTTAACGAACTTTAAAATTAACTGAGTACACCATACTGCCAAACTATTTATTGAATTACTAATTTACCCTAATATAAAATGACCAAAAAGGGTATATTGAATTGTAAAACAAATGTAATTTTAATAAGTACACCCTACTCACCATATTCAATCTCTAAGCCGTGCAAACATGAGAAACCTGTAAGCCACACAGAACGCGCGTCTTGCAGATGCTATAGTAGATTAATGAACCACATGGCAAAATAGTATAACAGAAAATTGAAAGAAATCAAATCTAAAACAAACAAAAAAAAGTAGAAGAAGGAGAAGGTACAGGAAAAGAAACTCTTATTCTCCATTTAAGTCTTTGTTTCCTTTGCCTTATTTCCACATCCTCACTCAGTCTTGGGTCTTTTGGCTTTGTGGAGTTTGCAATTCATATTCTGACACACACAAAAAAAAAACAATTTAATTTAGCTCCCTCAATTATCTGTCTACTTGTCATGAAAAAAAATGATAATGAACTATGAAAAGCCAACTTCCCTAACTCCTCACAAATGCTGATTATAAGATGATGTCATTGGTCATCATCTACTGTTCAAATCAAACAGAAGAAAATCCAAATGAATGTTTTGGCTATCTTGCCAAGCTTGTCAGATTAGTAATCTGCAACAGTCAGCTTTTTAATGTTTCTCATAAAGCACTAAATTATCCTGCTAAAACAGATAAAGTTAAGCAGCTGCTTCAGTATTTTATTACCATGTGCAAACAATAACCAGGCAGAATTTCATAAACCTTCAGAACAAAGGCCTCTCAGAATGAATAAACAATTGGCTTAACCACAAGAACAGATTTCATAGAGGGCTTAGTTGTTATCAATGATCCCAACTGTTCTGCTTGAGGCCAGCAATTATATTACAGTTCACGCATAGGTTTTAACAAACAATAAACAAAGACTAATTAAATACTCTCCCTAGTCTCCACAGCATGAAGAAACCCCCCAGGTCCCATTCTTGGATATACGAATATGCGCTCGAACCAACAATCCGAGGTGCCTGACTGGATTCACCACTATAATTTCTTCTAGGATTCATTTCAACTTTTAGTTCTAGTTTCAAGTCACTCGGGAGAATGTCACTGAAAGTGAACTGATTTTGAGAGTCATAGTTTGTCTGTCCTCTTTCTTTCTTTTTTCTGAGTAAATTTTTTTCTCTCATTTTCCCAGAAATTGCTATATTAAGTCTTCCACTATAGGCCTTCGTAAAGTGTTTGTTTCTCAACTCATAACCATCAGACAGATATTTGTGTTGTTCTTCCTCACTAGATTGGACATATAGATTTCCTCTATCATATAAATGCTATAAGATCCATATAGATGTATAATGTACATGAGTCAATAGAGAAATTTACTTACAACATAAAACTTTGGAAACCACTGCAACATACGTACCATATGGTGCTTCATTTGTCGATTCTCTTTTCTGCATTGTATCATCATATTGAAAATTCATAGGGATAAGAACTACTTCCAGTCAAGAAAAATCATGGCAGCAGAAGTTCAGAAAGTAGTGGTGATCCAGGATGCATCCAAAGACATTGTTAGTTCGAGCGCAATCGAATCAGTCCTGCAAGGCTTATTGCTTAAGCCTGGGGATGAACTTACACTTCTTGCAGTTCTTCACCAGGTTAATAACCCTAGTACGTTATCTTTCATGGCAGCTGGCAGACTGTGTAAGAATTTATTTTTTGTTTTTCTAATAAAAGGAAGAAAGAATTTGGAAAGTATGGTAAACATAAGCACCAATTAATATGATAGACATAAAATCTTAGTTGTATGATTCTATCACACAGAACAGACTTCGCTAACTTTTCATTTCCCCCAACACCCAATTTTCCACCTTTTCTGTCCTTCTCAGTGGGATACAGGACCAAGATGGACTCGAGTTCTATTTTCGGAACGAACCAGAAAGTCGTGGAAGAAGAGCTTGAGAGGAAAGCGGAGGAGTATCGTAACAAAGTGGGGATAATAATGATTTCTCAGCAATGTGAAAGGGCAAAGGTCAGATAAGAATTGCAGCCGCTATTTGTTACAAATTGGAGATTACCTGCTATTTGTTTCAGATAACATTTAATTCATCTAAGTACTGCTATACTATCATACCAGTGCATCTTGTGTTGGAAAACATACACTTTATTTTTTTCAGAATTTGATAGAGTGCTCACAGCCTGCAGTGCAACAGAGTAGAGGAATCATCTGTCAATCATATGCTGACAAAGTACTTTTGTATTAAACTAATCTGTCGATCAAACGATGACAGGATCAGTTTTCTGATAACATTCTCAGGTTGAGTTCAACATGGAGGTGATTGCTGGTCCCTCTCCCAAGATGGTTGCTGTGGAGGCTGCCATAAGATTAGGAGCATCATGGGTGATTCTTGACAGGTCAGTCATTAAAATATTTGAAGAATCGGAAATTGTTCTGCTTGAATCGTGCTCAACGATACTCATCCAACCTTGTTTGAAGTGCACTCTTCACACTGCACAATAAATTAATACAGATAAGTAAAATTGTTCATAAGCCAAAATCTAACAGAAATATAAAAATAAAAATAACTTATGTATGCTAATGAATTTGTGTTATCAAGCAGTCAATCATTGATGATTGATTGAAACTCCAATAGTAGTTATGATTTCAAATTCAAGAGATCGTAGTTATGGTTTCAAGTTCATGAAATCATATCCCAAATACCCACCCATATACCAATTCATTAGAAATCTACACCAAACATAGATCGCTGAGAATAATTTCTAAATATACACGGTGGTTGCCCGTAGTTCAGTCTTAAGTACTTTCGAAGATGATATTTTAATCCACCCTTGAGATTGAATTAGTTGGAGGTGCTAAACACATTGACTTTAAGGTCAAAATAATATAGTACTGTGAAAAAAATAAAGTGTAGTTTCTGAACATTGAGAACATGAAGGCTTTCCAAACAATATATAATGCCCTCAATCTCTCCACCCACTGCCAATTGGTTTTGGGTTGAATGCTCTAATTCTAACAGTGTTAAGATTGTTTAGGCAGTCAAAGCGTTCAAATGATTGTCGTATGACAAATTTATGTTGCAACTCCATAGCTAAATACAAGTTGGGAGGTGAAAAACATATGGTTCTGTGTGAAATCATTTAACTTCACCAATTTTCTAATTTCTAAAGCCACTACTGATGAAGCTTTATAGTTCCTTACAAACTTCCAAACCTTGTAAATTAAAATAATGTTTCTTATCAAACAAACTGCCATCTGAAAACAATGAGACACCACAATGTGAAAGCTCCTTTCTAATTTGTTAATGCAGGCAGATGAAGAAAGACAAGCAATTTTTCATGGAGAAGTTGTCATGTGGTATATCAAGGATGAAACGTAACAATTATGTTGAGCAATTGAGAGGGCCAAAGCCATTTGGGAGAAGCAAACAAGTCACCGAAAGACAGAGCAAATCAGTCACGAAAAAACGCAGCAAAGACCGCCATGTAAAATATGATGAAATGATACCAGGAAGCCCAGATGAGGAACTTTCTCCTAAAAGTAAGAAGTTCTGTCACAATTTATCTCAGGGACTAGGACTCAGAGTTTCAAATTGGATGGATTAGACAACTTTATATAGTAAATTTATTGATCTGTAGCTTATAAATAACACATACAAAATCTACTTTTAATTTCTGTAAATGATCACCATGTCTAACAGATGTAATAGCAAAAAATCTGACTTGCAACAAGTTTGACTAAGGCCTACCTATAGTTGCATTAAAAAAAAGAGCATAGGACATCTAATTCTTTTGGCCTGATAAAAAAAATATATTAAAGTCCACTGTAGAAGTTTATGCTCTCATCATCCAAGCTCGGTGTAGTATGCAGCCCAGAACAAATAATGGAATGTTATTTTTCACTATATTATCTACATAATTCCACATTGCTAATGCTCAATACCAAATGCAAGAAGTTGATTAAGAGTGCACATTGTTTTAGGATCTCCAAGTCTTCGAATGACCAGTTCTGGAAAAGAACATGATGGTGATGGTGGTGGACACCCATGGCCTAACCATAGAAAATCTACCTCATCAAGTGAGCCCTTGTTGACAACTAGAATGTCAAGTGTGGGGAATACTGAAACCTTAACTTCTTGTCTTCCCTGTCATTATCAAGAGGAAGAAAGCACGACAAATACTGAAAGGGGAAAAGCAGGAGAGCATTCCCCATTTCCAATTGCTGAGAGTCAAGCAAGGGTTCAAAAGGAAACAGATAACGCTGGGAGCTCAGATGAATATAAACAGCATAGCTACAAGGATGATTGGATAGGAGAATGTCAAACAGATGAAGAATTTAAAAACTCAATTTGCACAGTTTGCAAGAACAAACGGCCTACAATTGGATGGAAGAGAGATTTTACTCATGCAGAGCTCCTAGCTGCTACAGACGGGTTTTCCATAAAGACCTTCTTGTCTGAAGGTGGATTTGGTTCCGTCTACAAAGGAAATCTGAATGGACTGAAGATTGCTGTTAAGCAACATAAAAATGCAAGCTGCCAAGGAGAGAAGGAATTTGAGTCTGAAGTACACGTACTCAGCAAGGCAAGACATGAGAATTTGGTGATGCTGTTAGGGTCATGTTCAGAAGGAAACCACAGGCTCCTTGTTTACGAATATGTTTGCAATGGTTCATTGGATAAACATCTATCAAGTAAGAAGGAAACAATCTTAGAAGAAACAAAAAAATTTTGAATTCTTCAAAATTTTAAAAACATCAAGTGTTTTCCTTAATATTGCAGAATAGAGAAGCCTAACCCTGGAGCAACTTTCTCTAAATTTATGCAGACCACAGCAGAAGACCTCTTAGTTGGGATATGAAGATAAAAATTGCTACTGGAGCCGCAAGAGGCTTACAATACCTGCATGCAAACAACATCATCCATAGAGACGTGAGGCCAAACAACATCCTCGTGACACATGATTATGAATCCCTGGTAACTGAACCAGATATTCAATATCAGCTTTACAATCCAATATGCCTATTGATATCATGAAGTATTACATGGTCAATCCAGGAAAATAGATCTATAACAGCTTCTGTGCTCTGTGACTCAAATTCAATTCTTACCATAATTATTGGATGGTTAACCTAGCCCACTAATATGGCATTTTAACTCATAATCCCAATTGGATTCATTTAATCATCCATAATATTTCCAGAATATGTTTATTTGGTAATTTGGTAATCCCTCCTCTAAGTGCATTGGATTTTTAGCAAAAGCATTTGAGCCAGAGTGCACATAGTATTTATTCGATGCCCTTAAATTAATCCCCATGGTGTAAACAAAATAACCACATCCATAGTCCATCTAACATTTTCTATGCATTAGTTAGGAGATTTTGGTCTTGCAAGAAGTCAACATGAAGACTCAGATCGAACATCAGATACAACAAGAGTTGTCGGAACTCTGGGATATTTGGCACCAGAATATGCAGAAAATGGGAAAGTGTCAACAAAGACAGATGTTTATGCTTTTGGGGTCATTCTATTACAGCTTATCACAGGAATGAGGCCTACTGACAAGAAGCTTGGAGGAAAAAGTCTAGTGGGATGGGTAAGATCTTCTATACCATAAATTTTTTTGAAGTATATATACTCTTACATAAACATATAATGGTACTCAAACCTAACAAAGAAGAAACACCAAGATATTAATTTACACTGTTACCAACCTTTCTCACACACTGAAACATGCATGAGCTGATGAGAAGATGGGGAGTTCATATTATTGTGGTTGTTGAGGTTCATCTTCTCTTTCCTATTCTTGTATCCTTTAATGAACTAGAAAAATCACTCACCACAAAAAGAAACATTACAAGCACCTGCCTGTAGTACAACAGAAGCCCAACTATACACCAACTGCTACTGCAAAATAAAAAGGGGGTCTAGCGAACATCTGCGACACCGAAAACAAGCTACAGATATACTCTGGCTGTTACAATTTGCATTAACTTCTATTAATTAGAGAATCCCTCTTCTTCACCAGAACACTCTGCTCTTGACTTCAACCACCAAATGAAAATCTTCTCTTCAGTTTTCACACTCCATCTTGTAATCTTTCTAGTGCTTTCTTTTTAAAAAAAAATTCTTAAAAGAAGGTTATGTTTGATAGCTTTGGGAGGAAAACAGGATAAAAAATAAAGAAGGAAATGCAAAATTTTGCAAATGAGATCTGTGTTACTTCAATTCCTGATAGCCTACCCACCACTGCTCATGACATGTCACATAAGGAAACACTAAATAGTATAAATACTAATAATAGAAGAGAAAAAGAAGAAAGGAGCAGCCTTCTATTATTGTGACTTCACATTTCCTTATTATTTTGAATTAACAGTTCAGTAACTTTCTTGTCAGGCAAGACCGCTATTAAAAGAAAGGAACTACCCAGATTTAATCGACCCCAGCAATGTGGATTGCCACGATGTTCACCAACTCTATTGGATGGTTCGGGTAGCCGAAAAATGCCTCAGCAGGGATCCCCATAAGAGATTAACTATGGATACTGTATGTCCACCTGACTAAGTAGACTCTGGTTAATGTCTATACGTATGTCTGCATCAACAAGTCCTTTAACGCAATAAAAACTAGGACACAAGTTCAATGCATATAGATAAACAGTGGAACAAGCATAAAGATGAACATTAAATATTAGAATACCAACTGCTATATGACACTCATAATTAGCATCTCCTATTTTGCCAACAATAAATATGGTGCACATAAATAATAATAAGAAAGCACTATCCCATCAATTGGTATTCGAATTCTGGGCATTTCTCTTTGCTCATCATTCACAAGGAACAATTAAATTAAACTAAATCAACACATTATACCATCAAGTTTGATAGGAACCTACCTGGGGCAAATGAAATCTGATGGGTTCGTTTTGTTTTCTTCTTCTGATACAAATGCAGGTAGTTAATGCTTTGAATTACTTGAATGATGCAAACCCAGTTTGTAGCATTGGTGACTTCTCACCAGCACAATCTGAATCAGCTGGAAGCATGCCAGGCTCTTCTGAATCACATGGTGATCACGGTGATTATATCAATGTAGAAGTTACTCCCACATTAGAGTACACGCATCGTCAATCTACTTCTTCAGAGACGTCAAGCTTTTCCACAGTTTCTGAGCAATCGTCATTGGGAAGTTCTGCAAGTACTGAAGAGAAGAAAGAAAACCCAGAATAATGGTGACTGTGCTTTTCTTTTTCCTTTGTGTGTCAACAAAGAGTGGCGGAGGGCTCTAGGGATGATATGGGCATTCAACAAAAATGATCACCAATCACCACTCACCACTCACCATCATCAAAGTTAATCGAGCTTTTCGGGTTGTACTCGGGAGCCTGTACCTCTCCATTGCAATTGATCATATGTTTTGTTTATACATATGTCACGTTTGACATTTGATCTTTTTTAATTTATATCATATTATTTTCTTGGGTTTTAGAAAAAGTACAAAATTTTGCTGCTACATCCAACAATTCGTATTAATGGTTGGTTATGCAATTTTTTTTTCCTGACATTAGCAAAAAAGAAAAGAAAAAGAGTATAAGCTTTACTTATATTATTATTTTGGCATCAAAGAGACCACGTAAAGTTATTTTAAGAATTTTTATAATCAAGTTAAATAGCAAAAGGCTTTATGAAAATAGCCTAAATAATACCAAAAAGAGTGCTGCTAAACAAACTTTAAAATTAACCGAGTACACGCTATGATCTAAGTACACCGTTAATATTTAAATCAAAATACAAAATTAACTAAATATACTCAATTTAACTACCAAAAATATTCATAATACACTCTTAATACACTCTATCACACACAATACCAAACTCATTCAAGAGCTGGCTGCGAAACACTGTCAGACCACCAAACCCACCATGCTGTGCTGTCGATGGATTAAAGTGGAAGCCCCAAGTGTTTCAAACGCCAACTCCCCAGTTCAGTACCCAACTAATTGGCTAAATCAACCACTTTACTTTCTTAAGTATTGATCCCTGCAATTGAAGACTAGGCCTTGTTGATATCCAGCCCGATTACAAACAGATTGTTTCATATTTTTCTTCTTTATTATTTTCCTATTTTTCTTGATGGCATTGGCATATATATATCTAGTTAAATAGTATTTGATTCATACATTTTGGACTGGAAAAAGGAATGGATTAACATACATGTCGTGCTTATAAAAAAAATTCCACATTCATCACGCTTTTACCCACTTCTCTGAATATAAGTACTATAAAAGCTAGGGAGATTCACTATAATATCCAATATAGGAGCCCAAATTATAAAATAAAATTAAAAAAACCCTATATGAATGGACTTTAGAAACACACATAAAGTCCATAACATAACAAAAAGGCTTTTAACTTCTTTTAAATTACAAAACTGTAATTGATTTCTTAAAACAAATCCCACCCAAAAACCTCATAAAAAAGCCCAAAACCCTCAATAAGGCATCAAAGTAATTTAATAATTAAAATCAAATTCAATAAGGCCAGATATCAGTTTTTGGGTTTTTTTTTGGGTATGTTTATAGAAATTAAATGGTGTATGGTTTATTTATAATTTTAGTGCTAAGAATGGGTATATGACTAAATATCTCTAAAAGCTATTGCTCTCCATATTTCTTTTGTACAAGATGTCATTCTCATCAACTTCCTGGAAATAATTTTATATTGTTCAAAATGACAGGTTACATATGGGATAGCAAATATTTAAACTCAAAACAGGCAGCTATTATGTTTATGTTTTTGGAAGTAAGGTTTTTCACTTACGTTTAATTAGAGTTGAATATAGTGAGTAAGGTGTACTTATTTAATTATATTTATTTCACAATTCAATATATCTTTTTTTGTCGTTTTATAATAGGGTAAATTAGTAATTCAGTAAATAGTTTTTTTAGTATGGTGTACTCAGTTAATTTTAGGGTTCGTTTAGCAACACTCTTTTTGATATTATTCTACCCTTGGCAAGGATACAAATGAATTATGATGAACATGTTACATATATCTTCCAATGACAATGTTGAAGCAATTTTTTTTATTAGAGTATTACGAAGCCCACTCTACAAGAGATAGATGTGATACCAATATCATTTATGTCATTAAATAATTCAAGTTTGTTGTCATCAGAGGGAATGATTTATTAAGGGAGCATCCAACAATTTTCCAAATATAGGACAAATATAGGACATATGCGCATTGTACTCTTTCCTAGTGACTCCGTTTTTTTCTCAAATGTTTTTCGTAGCAAGGTTTTAACGAGGGGCAACATTGAGTGCTTTCAACACCATATTAACAGTCCAAAAAAATGTTGTATTCTTTTTCCCTACGCTTAAGTTTTATTTCATTGGGCTTTCCAAGCAAGGTGTTTGATGGACAACTACATCATTATACAGTGGATATTCAACGGAGAGTGTTTTAAGTATATCAGGCCAAGTTGTGCTGGGCGACAAGGCCCCACAAAAATGGGGCCCCCCAGGACAATATGTATATCAACAACAACAACAACAACAACAAAAAAGAAGGCATTTTATGTGTTAAACTAATATTTTTTGGGCTTTGTTTTGGCATTCTTCTTTATCTTTCATGTAATGAGCCTTTTTTACTTAAACTAACCTACTTACCACTTAAGTTTGAAACTTTTTATTATAATTTTTGTTCAAAATGAGGTAAGTGTTAAACGAAAAATGCCTCATTTTTCATTTTTGCCCAAGGCCTCCAAAATCAATGGACCGGCCCTGAAGTATAGAGAACGTGGATGACCAACCACCATAAACCTCCACTTGTTAGTGTTTTACTCATATGCCCATACTATTGTAATTAGTAGTTGTAACCTACAATTTGTGGGTTAAATTTCTATGGTTGTAAGCCTATAATTAGGTGCTTATCAAAGATAAAAGAGACAAATTTTGAGAACAATTCATATTGGCTTTCTCTACTTCTTACTTCTCTCTACAATTCTCTATTGGCTTTCTTGTACTTTCAGGAATTTATCACTTAAGGACTTGTAATTTTAATTGTGGCTGGCAATCAAAGTCGTGTATTTTTCTTAAGATTTCAATAAAGGGCAATCCGTTGCATCAAGAAACAGAAGTTGGCGTTCTTGTTACATAATAAACACATGGAGTGGCAAAATCTCTTTTGGAGCTTAGTAGGTCCAACTTCCTTCTATTCAGACCAAGAATTCTGTAGTGAGGGCCTTAGCGCAATGTAGAACTCTCCTCCGACCGTGTTAGGCCTATTCATCGTTATTTGATTTCTCATCAATTCCTTTCCGTGTTATAGGATTATCCCACCGCAACCTTAAAGATGTTGCATGTAATATATATATACATCTAGAAAAGCACCACGTTGAGTACTAGACAGAGTGGGAAAACTATATACACTTTTTTCTTTGGGTTAAAATAACAAAACAAACCAACATACAGTAAAATTGAATAAAGAAAACTGCTATATAGAGAGGTAGGGAAGAGACAATATAGATCAATTTTCATGTAAACAAAACAAAACAAAACAAAAAACAAACTAACCGGATTCCATTGTATCAGAACGTTCCAAATGCATAGTTATTCTACAATCATAGCAAACGCCTGCATGCAATTGTATACCTCAATATGGTTCTGTTTAGGCATACATGCATTGCATTGTTTGAAAAGAAACCAAGTGAAAACCACAAACAAAAAACAACCATGACTCATGCAAAAACAGACCACAAGTCCCAATTGCCTGCAACTGACCTTCCTTAGACCAGGACTCACTTCCCCACATAGTTAACAAATGATCAGCACTAATTAGGTGACAAAAGTTTCAGGTTCATACAATTGACAGACCGGTTTCTTAAGGAAGATCAGAAGACATTTGACACACAGCAGGCATGTTGTTCCACAGACAAGAACCAAGACCCCATACTTGATTTGATATAGAAGTTCCTGAAGCCATGTGCCTGTAGTCAGTCGCCAAATCATCACCAAGAATTGATGCAATACTATCTGTCATGCCTTGGTCTTTAAACCCAGTACTGTGCTCAAGCCAATCTGAAGCAAGTAAAGCATCGGGACGAGTGTAATCCAACTGAGGTGTAGTTTCTTTTTCTTTATCCGGGGTCCAAGCTTGGTCAACCGGTTCTGGTTTCACATTGCACCCTGGCAGAACAATCAAAAGCAATATATGTCATAACAAGAGGCAGCACAGCACTTATCCTGCAAATTAGAAATATGAGTACCATCTTCTATATATTCACAGAAAACAAATCAATCAGAAATGCTATCATATTACCAAAGGAGAAAAGGAAGTGTTTGTAATTTGATATGTTCCAAAAAAAATTTAAATAAAAAATAAACCCATGAAAACTACTTTAAAATGACTATAAATTACTAACAATAGGACAATACCGCTTCCAACTGCTAATACAAAAAAGGTATCTGCATTAAAAATATCGAGAATAATTCATGAATCACTTTACAATGTTATTATCAAACTCATTCGTCTCCAGGTCTCACAGATTAAGATACTCACCAGTAAAGGTCTCAGCAGGCGGTGGTTCATCCAATGAACTTCCACTCGCACTAATAGGAGTACACTCACTGAACAGCGAAGTAGCAGAATGACCCAATGGAGAAATTGGGTCACGATAGTCTTCCCATTCTGTCTCGCAAATGTTCAACGTGGAACTGTCAGCAATATCACCAGGAGTAACACTAGATGAATTTGAACTCTTGTCAGAATAAAGATTCTTTGCACTACTGAGAGTCTTTGCCTCATGGAGTAAAGCATCTAGCAGGCCACTATTACGTGGTGAAGCGCAATCTGACTCAAATGCACCAACGGGTGGGGGAGATTGGATAAAAGCATCAATTGATTCCAGTAAGGGCGGCGGAGGAGAAGTGCTCCAGCTGCCTAAATCAGTTTCTGGATATTGGAGTGAAGGGAGCTCCAGCTTCACAGCCCCTGAGGTGGGCTTAGAAGCAGAAGAATTGCCATTTGAAAGGGAATGGCTACCCTGAATTACACCAAACGACAGTGGACTCTTAGTGGTAGGATCAGGATCATGAGGAAATGACAATCCAAACGACTGACCCACTTTATCACAAGTATCATCTTGAAAATGGTCAAACTGGGGGAAACCATTTTTGAAACTACCATCAGAAGTAGAGAATAAAGATGTTGATTCTCGAAGACGCTTTTGACGATGCATTGTTGGTGGCATGAAACCACAATATGGAGAAGAACTAAGGCCTTTCATCAGCACGCCACTAGCAGAGAGATCAGGAATTTCAGGAACATAAGGTAAGACACAATTGTTTCCTTTTAAACTCTCAAATACAACATCAGGTATCTCATAACTGTTAGTTTGCAGAGAATCATGATGTGCTCTATCCGCACCATTAATTCCACCACTGGACTGGCCTTGTTGACTCTCCTGCAATGCTTGCAAACACACCTCGGGAGGATAAAGTGGTAAGCCAGCCCTCTGACGCCGCTTAATTCTGGTATTCCAGTAGTTCTTTATCTCATTATCTGTACGGCCAGGTAACTAAGAAGAGCAAAAGAGGCCGTTAATCATTTCCGAAAAAGAATGGGAAAACACATTAAGAAAAATACTACGAAAATTAAGACTAATAAGGGATGGACCCAAAATATAAAATTTGAAAAATTACTACTAGCTTTGAAGAAGAATTAATTGAGAGATGTCAATATGGTGCATCTACTACAAAATGCATTGTCCACAACAGCGAACTTTTATCTTGTCATAATAATTTCTTAAAATAGACACTTTAAACATTGCCATATATTATTGTTCAATCTTTTAACCCATGGTAAGTAAATATACTTTAATCTTTCAGGGACACAAAATATCTTAACTAAATTAACACATGTTAGCTTCATCTAGCCAAAGTATCATGTCAAATTATCATTACCTTTCCTTTCAGTTACTATATTCAATTAAGAAGGAACATTTTCCATGAACTTCATAAAACATTTTCAAGATTGGAAACAAGAGCAAACAGTAGCACCTTAAGGCACTCTTGTAATAACATATACACGAATACCACATAGACTAACGTAAAGCTAGGAAGGATGTTTGACATATGTGCAACCCTGAAAATGAAAGATCTTGTCTGATTATCAAATGCTCAAACACAGAATAAAATATGAAAGATACCACAGCCAAGTTCTCATTCCCTTCCATCTAAGAAGTTGTAGACACATAAAAGCTACAAGATTGGTTTACCCAATTGAGAAGCTATGTCACTTAGAATCTCTATGAAGCCAGGGTATTTTAATTTTGGGAGAGTTTTACTGGCTTTTAAATTAAGGGAAAATGTTTGGAAAACTTTACTCTGTTACCATTTATGATTTTGATCTGATCTTAATTAGATAAATCATAAAAGGCACAAGTTCTTTTCCTGTGATGGTGGAAGTGCAGCAGTCAGCAAGTTATAATTTTTGTTTTTCTGTTTTCTATTCTAGAAGCTCAACAGATACAATGACAACATTGACAAGTAATTGGAAAGTTTGGGGGAAAGAATACAGGATAATTGGAGAAACTGCCCATATTTGTGGCATGCAAAAGATACATGATATTACACAAAATCAAATGTCGCAGCTAAAACTTTGAAAGCAAATCCCAGATTATACCAATGAACTCTATTCTTTTTCTTCCTTTTTTATTTTTTTGTTGATGAGAAACACAAATACTTTATTCGAATCGATACAAGCATAGAATTTTTTTTAATGAAATTCTGTATTAAACACAGGATATTTTCCTCTTATAGCTAAGAGCTCCCATATTAATGTAATAAGCGCTTCCTATGTTATATGTGTGAATTTAAAATGAAGTTTGAGGCAGAATACAAAGAAACGGAATTTGGTATGAACCATATTTAGATAAAGAAAATAAACTGTGTACTTACATGTGCTGCCATGCGTGCCCATTTGTTCCCCATCTTGGCATGGAGTTCAACAATCAAATGTTCTTCTTCAGGAGTAAATGCCCCTTTCTTCAGGTTTGGCCTCAGGTGATTTGCCCATCGCAGCCGGCAGCTTTTACCACAACGGAATAGGCCTGAGTGCTTCTGAACAGCATTCCAGTTTCCCTCCCCATGCTTTTTAACATACTCCACCAATATTGCATCTTCAGCCGAGGTCCATGGGCCTTTCTTTAGAACAATTCCACCATTTCCAGTTCCTCCGTTACTCTCGTCCATCATCGGAGACTCAATCTGATCCTTGGACAGCACTCCATCTTCACTCTCATTTGTTGTCCGACTCATCTCTTAATATGTGATCAAAACCGCTAAGAAGAGCCAAGACCATGCAAAGCGTAGATTGACAACCTGGAATAAAAAGGGAGAAGAAAACGACAAATAAACACATATAAGCAGAACCATAACGCCAAATTTGATCCACTTGTTATGCATGCACTAATAATTAATTTATGGAACAGAACAAACAGAAAACAAACTTCCAATGGTTTAGACCAAATATTGCCCCATATCATAAATACAAACGACCCAAGAGTCCAACAGCGCACAAAAAAATCCATAAACAGAAAGAAACAATAAGGAAAATCATAAAAGCAGTTACTAGAGGGAATATGGATAAAGGGGTAAAGATGACATTAAATTACTAACTTGTGCACATAATCATTATTTAACACTAATTATGAGTAATTAAGACTAGTGAACTGCAGATCTTCAAAACCCACAAAAGGATAAGCTGTGAGTAATATTCCAAGGTCGAATTAAATCCTTTTTACCCCATTCAGAAGCAAATAAACCAAGGAAAGAGGTCAGCCTATTATTTGATACAAAAACAAACCAATATCCAAACCATAAATCATGATTGAACTCGTAACCATACATAATTCACTTCTTAGATTGGAACGAAGTCTACGTATGGCAAGGTAGTCACGCCCAAATTAATCACGGCATGCTTAATAAAGATTGAAACTCTCAGCTGAAGTGATTGCAATTTATACACCGAAAACTTAAATTTTGCATACCTGAATCAGGGGAAGATGGAGCAGATACAAAAATCCCAAGATTGAAGCTGCGAAATCGACCAAAACCCAAAGACAAGTCCTTTTGCGCGCAATTGAAAATTTTCTAGAATGGGAAAAGGGGATTGAAAATGAAATCAAAATGAGATAGCTCAAGCGTAGTGACGAAATGAGCTAAGACCTGAGAAAATTGTGATATTAGAACACCTGAAAGCGACAAAAATCCAAAAATTCAGATGAGAACTACGAAATTGAACATCGCCCGTTCTTAATTGCAAAAAAGGGAACAAAATCAGCTCGGAAAGTGAAATCCACGAAATGAAAAGCCTAATTATTCCTGAATCACAATTCTCAGAGCTCGATCGAGCATGAAAATGCGAATTGAACCCAATTCAATCACAGGTTTCTAATTCATGGATCGGGAAAATGGAAACCCTAGCTCAAGAAAACGCAAGCAGAGATTGGAAATTGGCGAAATCGATCCTAACCGCAATTTGTGAAAGAGGAGGGAGACGATTCGAGCATAGAGAGAGCAACACATCTGAGAGCTGAAATGGAGATCCAAACACACGCATAGATACACGGAGAGAGAAAGATAAAGAGCTGAAAATTTGTAAAGGAAGAAGAAGAAAAGAAAAAAAAGAAGAAGAGAGAGAAATGAAAAGAGGAGTGAATGTGAATATAGAAGAATTGGGGATTGAGAAGCGAAATGGCAATAGCAGAGCGATGTTAGGCTGAGATAAAGGAGGTGACTGTGGACTCTCCCTACCACCTCACTCTCTCTCTCTTTCTCAAACTCTCTCTTCCTCTTTTTCCTTTCCTTTTCTTTTTCTCTTTTTCTTTTTCTCCCTATTTTTATTATATTTTATCTTTCTCAAATTTTATTTATTTATTTATTAATATTGTTCTTTTTATTATACTTGTATTTGTTTATTCCCCATCACTTCTTTGACCCCAAAAACAAAATTCCTATTTTAAAATTTTTAGGTTTTTATTTCCTTTCTTCTTAGATGAACTTTGATTCACATTCCTTCATTCTGTGAAGGCTCACTCTGCTCTTCAAAATCTGATACAAATTAGGGGTAAATTGGTAATCATACAAAAAAGGTAACCCATTTGAACATTTGTTGGTTTATTTTTCTTGCTTTTAGTTTTAGTATACTTTTTCCTTATATAAAAATATGCATTTTGTTTTAAACAAAGGAGTTGCAATGGTTAAGAGTATGTACTAATACATGAAAAGTTATACGTTCGATCTCTCTCTTCCCAATATCGTTTGTACTTTTTTAACATTCTTTTCACCTATTAATTTAGTATATTATTAGTCATTAAAAGTATTTTCATTCAAAAATGTTTTGGAAACTAAGGGCTTTATAAATTAGGTAGAGATTAAGTTTAAAAATAAGGTCAGGTATTTATCTTTTTTTGGATGGGAATGTAATTTTTTTATTTTCAGAAAATAAGGATGTATTGGAAATGAAAGCTCAAAAATTCCTTTTTTTTTTGTTATAAAAGAAAAAAAATTATAATATATATCTATATATATAAAGCAAAAGATAGAGAATGGTGAAACATTCAAAATACCAAAAAATGTCCTTAGTTAATGTAAACATTAAAAATTGAAATTATTAATTAAATGAGGATAATATGGTAAATTCACACTTTTTTATATTTAAAAAATTAAAATTAAAAGAAAAATCAGATAATGGATCATATTTTTATGGAACACAATTATCCATTATCTTTTTTAATTCTAAAATAAATTTTAATTTTTTAAAAAAAAGCTTCTTAGCGCAGAGAAGCTAGTATATATAAAGTAAAAGACAGAGAATGATAAAACATTCAAAATACCAGAAAATACCTTTGGTTAATGCAAACATTAAGAATTGAAATTATAAATTTAACGAGGATAATGTGATAAATTCACAATTTTTCATATTTAAAAAATTAAAATTAAAAGAAAATCAGATAATTGATCATATTTTTATGAAACACAATTATCCATTATCTTTTTTAATTTTTAAAATAAATTTAAATTCTTTTTTTGAAAAAAATCTCTCACAAATGCGGAAATACGTGCAAAAGAGACTAACAACCTATAACCTTGCTAAGTTGACCTGAGAGTAATATTTTATGAGATTAATTTACCCCCAAAAAAAAACTTTGCCTTCATCTATTCCAAAAGCTCTATTGGGGGTGCAGACCACGCGCGCTCCACAAGACAACTTATTTTTAGCGGTTGTACTTGTAAGTTGCAACTTGCAACTGTGCTTATTTTTATTTTTCCAAATCTTTGCATTGCCCAGATTGTTGTTTCAGCTCAATTGTTCATTGTGGACTAAAAACAAAGAGTTTATTTTAGTGGTACTTGACAAAAAGAAAAGTATTGCAATGGTGTTGACCAAAAGTATTGTAATGGTGCTTCGCACTGATTCACGGATCACATTGCATGTTTTCAACAATCCGAATTTATACACAAATTTGAAAACGTCATGTTTGTAATCCATTCAAGGACTCAAACAACTATCTCAATTCATCATTAAATTGTTTGCTTTCACCGTTGTAGAAGCATTTGAAATAAATGGTTTTGAGTTATGTTAAGGGTATTTGAAAATAAAGAGATGAGTAATAAGTGATGTGTGATGGGTTGCAAGAAAGAGCATTAAAATTGATGCAGTCCTCTCTAAACATTTGTCAAATTCTACATTGCACCCTGGAAGCCTTGACCAATGTTTGGTGTGTCACTTTCCCCTATACTCCATCCCAAATTCTGTTAAAATTGATGACGTGACAGGGTATATTGGTAATTTTGTCCTAACTAGCCAATTTCCCAAATGGATGTGGAATTGTGGAGCCCACATCTGGAAATAAATATTTAAAAATAGGAAAACCCAAGCCCCTCCCTTTGTAGCTAGCCCAGAAAAAAAAGAAGTGATGTTAAACGAATCCTAAAATTAACTGAGTATACCCCATGATCAAAGTACACCCTAATATTTTAATCAAAATGTAAAATTAACTAAGTAACCCTATTCTCTCTCTCTCTCTCTCAAAAAAAAAAAAAAAAACTAAGTACACCATATTTAAGTACCAAAAATACCTTTGATACACCATAACACACTTTTTTTTTAATAGTGTTTATAAATATTTGACTTTTCCTATGAATTTATGCTTCTACTCTATGTTTGCAACTTTTACTTCATAAATTTGTGTTTTTATCATCTGGGACAAATTCATGATTTTTGTTTTTATTTTTCATCGTTATACAACTCTTATAATTCTGAGACTATTGGGTATAGCTTACAATGCATACAATGTGATGCTTATAATGGCATTTCTTAGAACATTTTTTCTACTGGAAGAAGCCAAAGGAGCAAAAAGGCATCATAATTATTATACTTATTTTCAAAAGTAACCCAATTTGCAAAAGTAACTCTCTCTCTCTCTCTCTCTCTCTCTCTCTCTCTCTTTCTTAACGTTTGTTCTTCTCTTTCAAGTCCACCTGCAGTAGACAAATGCTAGAGCCTTCAATTTTGCACCAGTTGAAAGAGCGTTGTGTCTACTCAAGTGCAAGTAGTCACACGTAGTAATAATCTTGGAAGTCCAAGTATCGTATCCTCAAGAAGCATGTAGGCAAATGTCTGCACACAAAGAAACAATTAAACGTACCAAAATAAAAGTGACAAGCAAAATGGAAAAGTAATTTGATTTGATTGTTGTAGAGATTGAGTTTAAAAATGAAATATCAATAATGAAAATGCTAAGGCATCAAGGTTCAATTCTTTAAGCAAAATATATTTCATGCTCATTAATCCAAATTATAACTCGATTAAAATTATCATTGAGAAACTTTAACATGAAGATAAAGAAATTAAAACCAATTTAATTTTTCAATGTTATCTTTTAGAAATGATTGTTTAGAAAATAAAATTACTTAATATCTAATCTTTTAATTTAAAAGCATGCTAAGTTATTTTTAACAATGAGAAAAATATAATTGAACTCATGAAAAGATAGTAGCACTTAACATCAATCAAAATAAAAAGATATGGAAATATTGAACAACCAAAAATAAAAGAATTTAGCAATTCATACCGTATAATGGATTAAAGAACAATTCACAAACTTACTCAAATGACAGTCCCTTTAGCCTTAGCTTAGAGTTCTAGCAACTCATTACAAAAGAAAACATAACTAAATTTTGAATGAAATAGATAAAGAAATCTGTGGTAGTGGTCTCTTTGCCAAATAAGTTGATGGGTGATTTATAGTAGTCAATGAGGTGAGTGGAAAATTAATACATTCATGGTGGGTAATGAAGGGTGTAAGTGAGGGATTAATTGGATTAAACATGTGTTGATGGTGGAGAGTTAGTGGAAAAGAAATAATGGTGAGGTAGTGGGCATTAAATGACTATGAATGACATGAAATAGGCTCTTTAGCTTCAACGGTTTTGTCTTCTCTTCTTCCTCTTTGCTTCTCTTTGTAATCACAATAATCCCACAATCAATTCTTCAATAAAATCCGCTAGCAATTCTCTTCACACTTGGCTTGAACTTGGACAAATATATATCTTCATCTTTTGGCTTTTCAACTTCCTACAAAAGATAAATTCATCCTAATAAGTTCACCAAATTAAATACAGAAAATTCATAAATCCAATTGGTGAGAATGAAATGTAATAGCAAGTGAAATTATATTTATTAAGCCAAATTTATATCATAAAGTCTCCAAAATAATATTGAACTTGAACTTGGATCATATTCCGTAATTGTTTTATATCGCTAAATCCACCTCTTCTCTCCATTGCAACAAATCCCAACTTAGCTTCGGCTCTGTGAATAAATATGGTTGTCGGAAGAATGTTTCTATGGTACTGAAGTCCCTTTTGATACCATCTTAGATGTCTTGTAAAAAATATAAAATAAAATAAAAAACTTCGTAGTAAAGAACACATCATTGATGGTTACATCATTATGTGAACGCATCAAAAAATGGGGTAAATGTGTGGTATAGGGTTTGCTCCGCTTCATAATATTCCATTGCGAGCTTTTGTGTGTAATATACACGTCAAAATTTAAGAAACATAGGATCCCGAGTGTAATTCCGATAATTCAAGCCAATACAAATAGGATGTTGTGCCTAAACCGCAAATTTTTATAAACCGCAAACCGACCGACTATTTGCGGTTTGGTGATTTTTGAAACCGCAAACCGATTTAAAACCGAAAGCATTCACAAAAATAGGATACACCGAGTGTATATTCCGATAATCTCAAGCCACATACAAATAGCATGTTGCATTCCAATTCTGCCTTTGAAGTTATAAACCTGTGTGAATTCAACAAAAAAGCAATTCAAAGTTACAAACTAAAAGGAAAATGCAATGTGTTACTAAAACCGCTTTCCAATATTTACACCATCATAAATAACATTAGTATAAATAAGTTGTCACTTTCATGTGGACCCGTTAGATACGCCAATGTGATATATTGTCGTGATTAATACCGGCATAGTTGATGACATGAAGAAGATCAACAATTATGTCCTTACATATGACACGTAATCCCAGAACCACATATCTTGTGGTGGGATCAACCAACTACTCGGTAATGGACACCCACTGCCTTAGGGAATAATCAATTGCCTTAGTGAATACCACAATATGTTCATAAGGAAACTAATGGCAAAGTTTCACAGGCGGCACATACCTCAGACTACAAACGTTTGATAATTCACATTAACCATTTGCAATATCCCGACTATGTGTATTGTGAGCTTTAGCGGGAATATCCCCTAGTGATGCACGCTAGACATTAGGGGGTGTTAAGGCCCAAAAAATCTAAGGCTAGGCTCAAAAATATTCCTAGTCAAGTGCGACACCTTATTGAGAAAGAACCCGGTTGAAGCACACGAAAGTTCGTCGTATGCGCTTGCACACATGCCACACCACGCAAATAAGCAACATGCCATGCTACAAGCTTAAGTGGGCTCAAGCCACGTAAATGCCTAGGGCTTGCTGAGTGGGTTGTGGTATGAGTGGTAACGAATTTAAATGAGGTCCATTGATGAGTGAGAAATGGAAGTTTGGGCTGCTTAGGAGCCCCAAAACTCAAACCCATTTCTTGAGCTCAAATATGTGGGTAAACATAAAAGAGAGAAGAATTAGCCCAATACTCTAGAGAAATTGGCCCATCACCTTGATAAAATAGCATATCACCTTAATAAGATAGCCCATAACTTTAGGAAATTAGCTCATTCTCTTAATGGGCTAACCCAGGAAAGCCCAAGCAACCAAGAAGAAAATATCTACACTCTCCAGCACATGGCTAGAGACAAAAGCCTCGACAAAAGCCAAAGCTGCCTATGTATGTGAACTGTTGGGAGGCTCTAGCACATGGGCAAAGCAACCTCAAGGCAGATAGTTCAAAAAACTAGAGGATATTGGCACGCGCAGGAGAAAATGCAACTTTCAGACCAGCCAAAGTTATCTATCTCCTTCATTTACCAGACATTGCCATGAAACAGGGGAGGAAAGAAGGGGAGGTGATAACCAAAGATAGGAAATCACTGCTGGAGCAGTTGGGAAAGCTTTAGAGCTCCCAAAAACCTTGTCTTGATGTGTTTGGACAGGGGAAAATTGCATAAAAGAGGAGGAATCGAAAGGAGAGAAGAAAAAGGGAAGTGGAGACTTAGCAAAATTGGAGAGAAACCATTAGGTTTCTTGGAATGGAGAAGCTTCCAGCGGCTATAAAAAAGGCCACCTCCTACCCAACACACAACACACATCTGAAGAGCAAGCTTTATTTCTCACCTCTGAAACTCTGCAATTTTGAGCCTCATCCTTCCATCTCTCCCCATTTTCCCTTTTGGTAAACTATTCCAAAGCTTGTGAGTTTTCGTCGAACTGCCGGAAACTACTCAACACACCCAATATACTCAAATCTCTCTCGCTCTCTCTCTCTTCCACAAACCTTCTTAGAATCCCTTCCCCCTTTTCCCTAGAATCCCTGTTTCTTGTAGGAACTCACAGCTCTCTCTCTCTAATGCTAAACTCATGATTGCTTTGCATCCATGCTACAAGCCTCTCATGCCAAGCTAATAATTTATTTGTAAGCGACTGTTAGTTTTGCTGGTGAAGGTAACTAAGGTGCTTCCTAAGGCTCAGCTACCCTTTCAAAGCATTCTTGGGGTCTAATTCTTGAACTCAGACCTAGAGGCAATTTTCACACATTTGGCTCTTTATAGCAGCTCAAGCCCGTAGTAGCTGTCGGAACGAAAAAGCCCCTATAGGGGCAAGTCATCCTCATCTTCACATCTATCAATGATAAACTACACATTTTTAATGGTTCCACTAAACACGTTTGTATATCCTGAACCTGCATCGAGAAGAATCGAAATGCACTTATCTTTTACAACCTCTTCCGAAACTTTTCTACATTGCAAAGGCCTTTTCTCTCCATCACAGCAAATCCCATCTTAGCTTGGGTGCTTTGGCTTCATGAATGAAAATAGTTGTTGAAAGAATATTTGTAATGAAAAGGACACGGAACAAATTAGACGTTCATGCTCAAGCATCTAAAGGCACTTCCTTTTTACCAAATAGATTGAAGATCATATTCCGAAATTTTTATACTTCTCTAAGTCCACCTTTTCTCCCCATTGCAACTGTTATACAGGGTTTGCCCCACTTCATAATCTTCCATCTTGAGCTTTTTTGTGTAATGTTTATGCACGTTGTGGCCAAAAGTTAAGAAATGACATAGGATCTAGAGTGTAATAATCCAAGCCGGTCAAAAGGACCAATTTTACGATAGAATTGTTATGCCCTTGCATAATCACAAGAGAAGCTGAGATGGTATGTCAGTTGCAAATCATACTAGCCGGTGGTAAAGCAATCTTCAACGGTGTTGAAATCTCTAGGGACTATCTAGAATCTATGAAATTTAGGTAGAAATATCACACCCCAACCCATGGATTAGTGTAATCCTTGAATTAGGACACAATTCACACCTTAATTAATTGTACAACTAACAAAGTATACATTATAAAAATGTAAAGGAAAGTAAATAAATAAATATTTTACAAGTTCAATTTACTCAAAAGAGTAGCTATGTATTCAACCATAAGTTATGAATATCACATGCTCTATTGAACAATATAACCAAACTTCATCTCAAATCTTAGATTTTTCAGTTTAACACCTGTAAATCTGTTTAGAGGTGAGCATTAACAAGCTGAGTATGGGCACGTACTTAAATACAATAAATTGAAAAAATTAAATTTTTTTCTTTATACAAGAGATATTGGGGAGGAGGGTTTTATCATATACACACATTGTCAAGGTGTCATCATGAGGGTTTAAACATGAGACCATTGGTCTACAAGTCAATACATTTTTTCACTGGGCTAGACTATGTTGGCAACAAAATTAAATTAAGTGACATGAAATCATACAATATTATTATGTCTTTTAATTTTAATAATGCTACATGAGTGCAATGCCAACTCTTCGTCTATTCCCATAAATTCATATAACTTAACAAACAAACCTCACATGTCTCATACCATGTGTATACCACTTTGTCTCGAATGCTCGTTTATATGAATTAACATCCTTCTCAATAATCCCATAGTTCCCCTTTTGTTAGTCACCTAACTCCTTGTCACTAGTCCTGAATGAATCAATAAAATCCATGTGCACTAGTGAGCTGCCCCGAGACTTGATACATAGCTAGAGTTAGACTCAACTACACACACAAAAACAAAAACAAAAACAAAAACAAAAAAGACAAAACAAAAAAAAATCATTACCCTTGTATCCTTTTATATTTCAACTCAACAACTCCAACCAAATATCATAACATGATTAAATTATCAAATATTGTTTCCTTCACATTTCACATGTATCAAAATGTAGTCACTCATTCATGACCAATGAATATGTGAAGCCCTATATATTCAATAAACTCGATATAACCTACAATTTCACTATGATAAATTTGGTCCCAAATACGTGCAAAAGTATAGATTATGACACAAACACATATCACAACCTATCAACTTGGTATGAATAAAAATAAAAAATAAAAAATAAAAAATAAAAAAAAGCCACAACAGCCTTTCTTTTGATGTAGCCACCATAGCCAATTCTTCTGGTTATTTCCATGTTCATTTCTCTTTCGATTCGAGCTAGACATGTACATTAGCTCCCCTTTGAGAAGTTAAATCATACATTTTAAACTCAAGATAACGAAAAATGAACTTGTATTCCAATTTTTTTTTTAATTAATTTAAAAAGTCAACAACTCTTTCAACTTTTTTTATTATTTAACTGTTTTTTTTTTATAAAGAAAATAAGTGTCCATATCAACAAAAAGGGAAAAAGAAGTCAACAACAAATATGGAGTTTATGCAGTAGGAATGCAATAAAACCTAAAGCAAGAATCAGATTATAATTTCTCATATACACCGCCTTGAGATAATATATGTCTCCACCGAGGAGGTGATAAATAATCACACGACAACTTACAATTTTTTTGGGGCCAAAGTTAGGAAGGGGGAGGGAGATTTTCTCACACACACTGCCAATATGCCATGAAGTTCAGACCTGAAATCACTTATCTGCAAGTTATAAGACACAAAAAATTTACAAAGATTGTGTGGAAAGCAAACAGGCCACATTTAAAAATAGTTGAACACATCGTTTTCTTTTCCTCCGTGGGATAAAAGCATTTCCAACTAAAGTGTTTCAATGTTCATGGTTTTGATTGTGTGTAAATTGTGGAAGTTTCACAAATTTGAAGCATGCATTTGCCATGAATTGGTTTGCACCATCCTTCCAATTGGGTTGCATCTTTTTATCAAATTCTCTTTTAACTCCTTCCTTTTCCAATGTGACGTGCCATGAGCACACCTCAAAATCGGATCAATTGTTTGGCTACTACCTTTGATCAGATCAACTTTTGATTGGTGTTGCTTTTTACCCATACGTGTGAGTCAATTTTTGACTGGTTCACCTCTTCACCAACCAGTGTGCTTGATAATATTATAGAGTTATTTACACTAGCACCCCACTGAGGTTTCTTGTGTTTTCACAAAATCCCCTCAAGTCTCAAAAATTACACGAACACTCTCTGAGGTTTCAGTTTGTTTTCACAAAATTCATTTTTGTTAATTGTTTGTCCAAAAATTGATTATTTCATTAAAAAAAATATGCAAATGACAAAATTAACCTCAATGAAATATATACAATCTAATCTCAAAAGCCAACCTTGTCATTTGGAGAATTTTTTTTATAAAATCATAAATCTTTGGATGAAAAATCATAAATATTACATTGTAAAAATAATTATATAACTTTTTTTCAATATTCTATTTTAATCTAATTTAAAATACGAAAAGGGAATTTGAACTCGAATAGAGAGTGAGAAGTTTATCTACTCTAGCCAACGTGGCAAACCCATATTTACAATAATTATATAACTCTAATTTCATCCATTTATGTCAGCGATTCTTTGCATATTATGGGATAAATAAATAATAAAAATAAAAAAAGATAGAAACATAATGCAGCAACATGCATGAATAATAGCCACCAGTCCTTGGACTCATGGTCTAAAATATCGATGATATCGGAAATATCAGTAGTTCAAAAACATGAAAATTTCGATGGAAATATTGGGATATTATCAATATCGATAAAAATTGAATAAAAACCACGGAAATTGTAAGAAAAACTTGGAAATTTTTATTGAAACTTTGGAGAATGTTTATTTAGTCAATTATTTATTAGTTTATAAAAAAAAATGCATTACATGATGGATTTAACTGATTAAAGTTGATTATACAGTGAGCTGACAAACACTATGAGTGTAGAAAATATGTAATAATTAATGAAAAAAAATTAAACACACACCATAATCATTTATATATAATGATTTACTACAATATTTTACACTTTATACATTGTATGGTAAGATACATAAGTGATTTAGTACCACATAAAGTTCCTATGAGGTTCAAATTTTTCACTATCTTCATCATCTCTATGTGTAGAGTAAGTGTATTGTGAAGAGTATTCATCAAATGATAAATCCCCAAAATAGTTTTGCATGTAATTGTTAACTGGTCACCTATATAAATATAAATATTTTAGCATATTATCATTAAAACATAAGTGATATATGGTGGTTAAGGTGTTGGAGGAGTAAAATGGGAGGTGTTCAAATCTCCTTTGTGTTTTTTTTTCCTTCTTTTTTCTTCTTTTTTCTTGGTTTTTTTATAATTTCAACCCTCATTTTGTTTAGTGAAACATTGATATTTTCGATATTTTAGCGATATGTATATGGATATGTTTCAAAAAAACCGAAATATTCTCGATATTATCAATATTTCATATTATGCTTGGACTTTGCCAACTGTTTGATAACTCAAAAAGAGAAGGATGAGGGAGAGGGTCATAAATTCGAAGGCAGAGAAAGTGAGAGTTGGGATTGGATAGCGTTGATTTCATGACAAAGCGTAAGAAGCAAGCAGCATGTTGCATTATATCATTTCGATTGAAAATAAAATCCCATACGTCTCACAGTTTTTTTTTTCCTTTAAAAAAGTGGACTGTGTTTTTTGTCTCTACCCTAACCCCAACTTGGCAAGCAAATGATGCCCATATTTGTCAGAAATGCATATCTTCTCATCTCATCCCCTACCTTTCCTTATACAAGGTTTCTAGGCTAAGATGACAAAACCTTTATTTGTTGAAAGAAAATAATAATAGTTTGCTCTATGGCGTATGCGTCAAATTAATTATTTGCCTTTCCACCCAATCTCTCTTGTTTTTTCAGTACGTGGTGTGTCAGAACAAAGATAAAGGTTATCTACAAAAATAATTTATGTATCCTCAAAGAAGGTCTATAAAAAGTCTCCGGCCATTATAGAAAGAGGAAGATTCACTATTATACTCTATATAAGGACTCAAATTATAATTTTTTTAAAACATGAAATAGGCTTTAGAAAAACACCTAAAACTCATTTATAATATAACAAAAAGGTTTCGAACTTCTTGTAAATTACAAAATTACTATCAATTTCTTAAAACAAGGCCAACCTCAAAACTTCATATAAAAAAAACCCAAAATACCCAATAGGGCATCAAAGTAATTTAAAAATCAAAATTAAATTCAATAGGGCTAACTGTTATTTTCTGGGTATTTTTTGGGTTTGTGTATAGAAATTAAATGGTGTAGGATTTATCTATATCACTAGTGCTAAGAATGGGTATATAACTAAATATATATATATATATATAAAAACAAAAAAAATCCATAAAAAGCAAAAAGGAAAGAGAAATAGATGCGAGGGTATTGTCTAAATTACCAAGAGAACCAATGTAAAATGGTAATAGTAGGCTTGGTTTTAGGGGTCATGATGAGATTGATTTCCTGTTTTTTTCTTCTTCATAAATATGAGATGAGATAGGAGGAAGGGTTTTTAACACTGAAGGGAGGAAGGGGGCTTGCCAATGGGAAGGGGTGGTAAGACCGACAAACGTATCAGATTGGTTTAATGTGAATTTGAATTAGTTTATAATCTGATCATCAGATTTAGCTTGCCAATTCATATCTAATAAGGTATTAAATCGGTTTTAGATTGGATTATTGTTGGATTTATTTTAAGACCTAAAAAGGTATAAATTGTATTAGTAACTTTTTTTGTCAGAATCTTATTAGTAACATTATTCATATCATTTTAAGACCTATCGGATTTGAATCATAAGAGCATCTACAATCATGTTATCTATTTCTAAGTTAAAATATAGCTAAAAACATACAAAAGTTATATTAGGAGCTCTCTATAAAATTTGAATTCCAATGATACTCCCTAGTTAAGGGAGTGACAAATTCTATAATTATTTTTTGATTCAATATAATTGGTTCATCTGTATAAAAAAATAATAAAAAAATAGTTATTATTAATTAGAAGTTTAAAATATGCATAAAACAAAGCAACATTAAATTATAGGGAACCACTAGGAGTCATCTTTCTCTCCTCAAATTTAGGGGCTCCTAAAGTTTTCCCTATTTTAGGAGGTGGATAAGGAGCATGGTTGGAGTTGTATTTTTTCAATTTCTCCATAAAATTTGTCTAATAAGGTGATTTAGGAAGTCTATTGTTGATACCTTAATTATATTATGGGATTGAAAATCTGAATTCATATTATATTACATCAGCTTAAAATTCATTCTATTGAAATGTCTAAGTAGGCTCCACATTAAGATGGGCAACTTTCTTCTTCTATTGTTGTAACACCCCGATAATTTATTTAATTATGAAATTACAATTTTACTCTTGGGGGTAGGGCTATTTTGGTCACTTTTTAATCCGATAGGATTTGGGGAATTTAATGGCACTGTTGCATAGAGCGCACCGATACGAGTTCGTAGATATGTAGTGCGCTCAAATCGGAGTTGTAACGAAAAAGTTACAATCAATGGAAGTGCAGTGGCACAATTGTAAATATTTCGAAGTTGGATTTTTTTTTTTTTTAAAGTTAAAACCCTCAAATTCCTCTCTCTCTCTCTCTCTCTCTCTCTCGCAATAATCGGCCACATTTTGGACGACCATTTCCTCATCCGGCCACCCTAGGCGATTTAGGTCGATACCAAAACGACTAGCCCGACGTCCTCTTCCCACCCCACCCTTCCCTTCCCCTGCGGTAGCAACTCTATCGTCAAAAATGCGAAAAATATGTCTGTTTTACCCAAAATTTTCGTCTTTGTTTTCGACAATTTCGGCCACCATTTTTGTCGATCAAAGTATGCTGTCTCATCCTTTCAACGTGATCTAGCTGGTGGTTGGGTTCGTTAAGATTGATTTTGAAGTTTCGAACTCATTTTGCAATCAAAGTTTTGGCCGATTTTCTGCTCGAAATTCAGGCAAGTTCCGGCCAATTTTTAGCCGTGGCCAAAGAACAAAAGTTGCTATACTAGTTGTCCTGATCACGTATGTATAGGTATTGATGGGTGTTTTGAGATTTTTCTGATCACCGGAATTTTTTCAAGCCACCCAAGCTCTGCCGGAGCGTGTGGCTGCTCATGGGCCATGCTTGGGTGGCCCATTTGGTCCTAAGATGTTCCCCATGTCGTCCCGAGCATGACGGTATGCTCGGATTTGAATTTGGTTATCGTTTGACGGTTAAACGAATTTACGCATATTAGAAGTTTTTCGGGTTCGATATGTTCAGACCGTTGGATTGACACCATTTCTAAATATGTTGATCTTGGTACCTCTAAGATTGTGTAGGAATTTGAGGATCGAGAATCGGAGTCCCGGATGTTCCGATTCAACAATTCAAAGATTATGTAAAATGGTGGCCGTCCAATCATGCGATCGCGCTCGAGCCAATTGACTGCTCGATTTGGACCAAACTGCAGGACATGTTTTGTAAACTTTGTTGAACCCATAGGAACTTTCGGATCAGAAATCAGAGGTCGTGGGCCTCGCAAGCCCTGTTGACCAAATTTGGAAAGTTTGACCACTCGGTTGACCGAGCATCTTCCGTGGTCATTCAACCATTCGAAACACATAGTTGGACTTTAGGAACTCCTCATTCGTCGTTTACCCACTTACAATCCTGGAAAAACTAGGAATTGATTTTAAAGTTCTCTTTTGTAGTATTTTATTTTAATGTAGCCTTGTTATTCTTAAATAGGTACTCCGGCCCAGCATACTCAACATGTGGGACCCTCTCAGGGTCAGGCAGTGTTGGATTATCTATGAGTGGACTTTTTTTTATAAATAATAATCATTATTTTCAAAGGCGAAAAGCTATGCATAATGAATTATTCAATTATTTAGTTTAACATATTATTTTATTTAAATATTTGAATATAATATTGTTATAAAAATATTGGAAGTATAATTGAATAATTGAATATTTTCATATTGTGATTATCTTGAATTAATATATGCTATGTTTGAGAGTTACTATCTATACTTGAATGTGTGTTGGGTACATGAGAATGTTAGAAAGAGATTATGGAATGGAATTTGAGTTGTGGTTTATATTAGTTTGAAGTGCTTTAGGCACTACTCTATGTACCTTCCCAGTTTTGGAATACATGAATTGGATACTTGGAAACTTTTGGGATACTTGGATATGTCGGAACCCGAGCACCCTTGACAGGGTGTTTCGTAGACCCTTAATGGAGTTAGTCTACGCGTGTGGGACTTGTGACAGCTTACGAGTATTGATGATTCTGTACGTGCTAGTGAGCCAGTCCACTGGTTGGAAGGCTCGTTCCCTAACCACATGGTCAGTGGAGGATTCTTCCATGTGGTCTAGTCAAACAATCCCCCGGTTGGATTATTTCCCCGGTACAAGTTTAGCAGTGGTCGTAT